>NW_026062089.1:0-600000 GCF_023897955.1 Schistocerca gregaria
ACACTAGATCGCGTGTTGGGAGGTGAGTTGTCAGACTTCTTCAAAGGTTGGGGGGGGGGGGGGGGTCGGTAGACAGACATCTTCCAAGAAATGTCGGTAAGTAGACAGACATCTTCTGTGGGAAGTGATGGTATGTACACTTACATCTTCTGATGGGTTCGGGTAGATAAACAGGCATCTTTCATGATGGGGGGGATAGAGCTCCTCGAAGATGGGGTGTAGATGTCTTTGGCAAGGAGGGTAGATAGACATATTCCGAGAGGGGGTTAGATAGATTTCTTCCATAGTGGGGATAGATAGACTTGTCCCGAGTTTGTGAGGTAGACAGACATACAGACATCTTCCTAGAATTTGGAGGTAGACAAACATATTCAGAATGGGCAGTAGACACATTCCAAATGAAGGGAGGCTGTAGAAATCTTCTGAGTCTAGGATAAATGTTCTCTGAGAGGAGGGGCTAGATGGAAATCTTAACAGGGGTGGGGTAGGTAGTCAGACATATTCTGAGAGGAGGGGGGTTGATAGACAGGCATCTTTCATGAGGTGAGTTATAGACATCCGCCTGGGGGATAGACATCTTCTGAGGTGGGGATAGGTATCTTCCAGTGGGTGTAGATATCTGTGGGTGGGGGTAGATAGACATCTTCTGAGGTGTTGGTTGATAGTCACCTTCCTAGTGGAGGGATACAGATATTTTCCGCCTGGGCTGGGTAGATAATCTTCTGAAGGGGGGGGTAGACGTCTTCCAAGGGGGGGTAGAGAGAGCAGCTTCTGAGGGGGGTAGATAGACATTTTCCAAGGATGGGGGCAGATACACATCTTCTGAGGGGGTAGATACACCTCTTCCGAGGAAGGTATGGATAGATAATCTTATGAGGTGGGTGTTGGTAGGCATCAGCTGAAGGGGGCTAGATTGGCATCTTCCGATGTGGAAGGGTTTAGGTAGGCATTTTTAGAGGGAGGGATTTCTTCCCAGGGGTTTAGATAGGCATCTTCCAAGTGGGTGTAGAATGACATCTCAGAGAGGGGGTAGACAAAATCTTCCGAGAGGGGGTAGGTAGAAAGACATCTTTCGATGGGAGAGTAGGTAAGCAGACATCTTTTGAGTGGGGTTGGTAATCTGACATCTTCCAAAGGGGCAAGGTAGACATATAGTTTCTGAGGGTGGGGCATAGGTAGACTGACACTTTCCGATGTGTGGTAAGTAGAATTACATCTTCTGAAGTGATGGGGTAGGTAGACAGACATTTTCCGAAGGGGTGTAGGTATACAGACATATACCTAGGGGGAAGGTAGACAGACATGTCCCGAGTGGTGGTAGGTAGACAGCCATCTTCCAGTTGGGTAGGTACACAGGCATCATCCAAGGAGGTTAGAAGGACAGACATTTTCCATGTGGGGGTTGGTAGACATAAATCATCTGAGGGGGGGAGAGACATCTTTTGAGGGGGAGGGTACATAGACGGACATCTTCAGAGAGGAGGTAGTCATCCTCCGAGAGGGAGATAGTCATCCTCCGAGAGGGGGGAGTAGATGTCTTCCGAGATGGGAGGCAGTTGTACATCTTCCACTGGTCTTAGCTAGGCAGACATCTTCTGAGGGAGTTTATGTAGACAGACATCTTCTGAGGGGGATAACGTCGACAGTCATCTTCTGATCGGGGTGGGTGGCTAGACAGACATCTTCCGAGTGGTGGTAGGTATGGAGACATCTTCCTGAGGGTGGATTCGGTACACAGGCAACTTCCAAGGGGGGGGGTGTTGGAAGACAGATATTTTTCAAGGGGTGGGAAACATCTTCTAAAGGATGCAGTTTGGTAAGGCAGTATCCTCCGAGAGGGGTCTAGACATTCTGTGAGGGGGATAACGTCGACAGTCATCTTCTGATTGGGGGGGGGGGGGTAGGTAGAAAGACATCTTCCGAGGAGTGTTAGGTATGGAGACATCTTCTGAGCCTGGGTGCGGTAGAAAGACATCTTCCAAGGGGTGGAGGGGGGGTGTTGGAAGACAGACATCTTCCAGGGGGTGGGAAGCACCTTCTAAAGGATGCAGTTTGGTAGACAGACATCCTACGAGAGAGGATGTAGACATTCTCAGATGGGGAGTGTATATCTTCTGAGAGGAGTGGTAGATTGACATCTTCCGAGAGGGGGGAGATACTTTTCTTCCATGGCGGCAATAGATAGATATCTTCCGAGAGGAGGTACATAGATAGACATGTTTAAATGTGTGGTGAATGTACACAGACAACTTTCGAGAAGGGGGGGTAGGTATACAGACATCCTCAGAGGGGGTGGGTTGGGAGACAGACATCTTCCGAGATAGGGATAAGATAGAGACAAATCATTCAAGGTGTGGTAGATAAATATACATATTCTGAGGGGTTTAGGTAAACATTCATATTATGACGGGTTGTGGGGTGTAGGTAGACAGAAACCATCCGAGGAGGGGTATTTAGGCAGATAATGTCTGAGAGGGTTTATGTAGACTGGCATCTTCTGAGGGGTTGTAGGAGGACAGATATCTTCCAAGTGGAGGGTTGGTAGACAGACATCTTCAGATGTGGGGTGGGGTAGGTAGCCAGACATCTTCCAATAGGGGGTTGGTAGGCAGACATATCATGTGAGGGGGATGGGTTTAGACAGCCTTCTTCTGATGGGGTGGGTGGGTAGACTGACATCTTCCATGATGGGGCGTAGGCAGAGAGACATTGTCCGAGGCAGGGTGACTATAGACATTTTTCGAGAGGGGGGGGTAGTTAGACAGACTTCTTCTGGGGGGTTGTAGGTAAACTGACCTCTTCAGAGGGGTGGCGAAGAATGACATTTGCCAAGAGGGGTAGGTAGAGAGACATTTTCCGATGGTGGAAAGTAGACAACATCTTCTGATGAGTGTAGGTAGACAGACATCTTCCGAGGGGGGATGTGTAGGTGGACATACATCTTCCGATGGTTGGTGGGTACATAGACAGACATATTCCAATGGGTGCGGTAGGGTAGACAAACATCTTCCAAGTGCGGGCGTCGTAGACAGATATCATACAAAAGTTCATGTAGGTAGACACACATCTTCTGAGGGGGGTGTAGGGAGACAGACATTTTCCGAGGGGTGGACATAGACATACATTTTCCACGTGGGGTCTAGGTAGACAGACATCTTCAGATGAGGGGGTAATTAGACAATCATCTTCTGGGGTAGGCTGACAGACATATTCAGAAGTATGGGTTGGTAGACAATACTTTATGACTGGAGGGATGTAGAGAGACATCTTCCAAGGGGTGTAAGTAGGTAGACAGACCTCTTCTGTTGTGAGATTTGTAGGTAGGCAGACATCTTCCGAAGCAGAGGTGTTGGTAAACAGACAATTATCATGGACAGGGTTAGGTAGGCAGACATCTTCCCAGTGAAGTTTTGTAGACAGACATCTTCCAACGAGGGGTTAGGTAGACTGACATCTTCTGAGGCAGGGTAGGTAGATAGTCATCTTCGGAGGAGTGTTTGGTATACAGACATCTTCCGAACGGGTGTAGGTATACAGACATATACCTAAGGGGGAGGTAGACAGACATCATGGGAGTGGGGGGTACGTAGACAGACAGGTGGGTAGGTATACAGACATCTTCCGAGGGGGATTAGGAGGACAGACATTTTCCATTTGAGGGTTGATAGACTTACATCATCTGAGGGAGGAGAAATATCTTTTGAGAGGAGGGTATGTAGACAGACATTTCAGAGAGAGGGTATACATCATCAGAGAGGGGAGGTAGTCATCCTCCAACACAGGGGTAGATATCTTCCAAGAGGGGTGTAAATAAATATCTTCCAAGATGCGAGGTAGATGGACCTCTTCCGAGGGTTTTAGGTAGGCAGACATGTTCCGAGGTGTGGCATGTAGACATACACCTTCTGAGAGGAATAAGGTAGACAGTCATCTTCTTATGGGAAATGGGTAGGTTAGAGAGACATATTCCAAGGGAGGGGGGGGGGTAGGTAAGGAGGAGATATATTCTGAAGGTGAGTTCAGTACTCAGACATCTTCTGAGGGGTGTTCATGGTAGACAGACATCTTTCAAAGGGGGGGGAGACATCTTCCAAAGTATGCGTTTTGGTATACAGACATCCTCCAAGAGGGGTGTGGACATTCTCTGATGTGGGAGTAGATATCTTCCCAGAGGAGTGGTAGTTTAACAACTTCCGAGAGGGGGGGGGTTGGGTAGGCAGACAGATATCCTCAGAGGTAGGGGTAGGGAGACAGATATCTCCCACAGGAGGGATAAAATTGAATCATTTGAAGGGGGTAGATAGGCATACATCTTCTGAGGGGTTTAGGTAGACATTCATCTTATGACAGGGGAAGGGGGTAGGTAGACAGATCATGCGGGGGGGGGGGGGGGGATATGTAGACAGATATCTTACGAGAGGGGGGGTAGTTAGGCAGACATATTCTGAAGAGTTGTAGGAGGACGGACATATTCCAAGGGGGGTAGGTAGACAGGCATCTACAGAGGGGGGTTAGGTAGACAGTCTTATCAGAGGTGTATAGGTAGACAGACATCTTCTAAGGGGTTTGGTAGACCAACATTTCCTAAGGAGTGGCAGGTAGACAAACTTCTTCCGAGTGTGGGTGGGTATGTAGACAGACACCAGTAAGGAATTGTAGGCTGACAGACATCCTTTGTGATAGATGGTAGGTAGGCAGAAATATTCCGAAGGGAGGGTTGGAAAACATACATCTTCCAATGGAAGGGGTAGGTAGTCATACATCTTCTGAGGGCTGGGTTTAGGTATACAGAGATCTTTCCAAGGGGGGGCAGGTAAGTAGACAGACATATACTCAGGGTAGGGGGATGAGAGACAGACATTTTCCGAGGGGGAGGGGTAGGTAGACAGACATCTTCTGATGGTTGGGTAGGTAGACAGACATCTTCCGGGGGTGGACAGCTAATCGGACATGGTTTGAGGGAGCTTAGGTAGACAGACATTTCCGATGGGGAGTGTAGGTAGACAGACATATTCTAAGGGTGGGGAGATGAGAGACATTTTCTGATGTGGAGATAGGTAGACAGACGTCTTCTGAGGGGTTGTAGGTAGACAGACATCTTCCAAGCGGGAGCTGTAGGTAGACAGACATCTTCAGAAGGAGATTGTAGGTTGATGGACATATTTTGTGCAGGTAATGATAGATAAACAAATTCCAAGGGGTGGTAGTTTAACAGACATCTTCCCAGGGGGGCTGAGTAGATAGACAGACATCATCCAACGTGGGTAGACAGACATATTCCAGGTGGAGTAGACATCCTCCAAGGGGTAGACATCTTCGAATGGTGGTGAGGGTAGGTAGACATCCTATGAGAGTGGGGTTAGAGATTCTCTGAGAGGGAGGTGTAGATAGCTACCAAGAGTGGAGGTAGATAGACATATTCCGAGTGGGGGGGGGGGGGGGTTGGATAGAAATCTTCTGGGGGTTGAAATTTGGCATTTGGTAGACTGGGCTTTTCTGAGACTGTGTTTGGAAGACATTTTCCGAGGTGGGAGGTAGACAGATATATTCCGAGGCAGTTGGTAGGTAGACAGACTAATTCCAGGGTGGTTGGTATGCTGACAGACATCTTCTGAGGGGGGGGGGGGGTAGACAGACATCGCCTGAGGGGCTGGAAGACACCTTCCAAAGTTTGGGGGTCTCTAGACATCTTCCGAGACAGGGGTAAACAACTTCCGAGTGGGGGGGCTGAGTAGGGGTTGGGATAGGTAGACAGACAAATTCCGAGAGGGCAGGTAGGTAGATAGACTTCTCCTTAGTGTGGGTGGGGGGGGGGGGGTGTTGAGAGACATCTTTCAGGGTGATAGACATCTTACGAGGTGGGGAGAGAGTTTTTGTGGGGGTATAGATAGACATCTTCACAGGGTGAGGTAGGTGGACAAACATCTTCCTTAGGGGGGTGAGGTAGGCAGACATCTGACGAGGGGGCAGGTAGACAGACATCTCCTTTGGAGAGTTACGTAGACTGACATTTTATAAGGAGCAAGTAGGTAGAATTACATATTAGGTGGTGGGGCGATGAGAGACAGACAGCTTTCGATGGGGTAGAGGTAGTATGAAATCTTCCGATGTGGGAGGTGTAGGTAGATATCATCTGAGAGGGGTAGGTACACAGACATCTCCCGAGGGGTGGGGTAGGTAGACATTCATATTCTGTGGGGAGGGGTAGGTAGTCATACATATTCTAAGGGGGGGGGGGGGGGGGATTTAGGTAGACAGACATATTCCAAGGGTGTGGGTAGGTACACAGACATCATCTGAGGGGGGAGGGGCGGTGCAGGTTGACAGAGATCTTCCATGGATGGGTAGCTCGGTAGATATCTTCTGAGGGGGATAGATAGGCATATTTCGAAGGTGGGGTAGATAGCCACCTTCCCAGGGGGGGGGGGGGGCAGATCATCATGGGTGTGACGTCACGTGAGCTGCACTGCTGTTGAAATAGCTTGTTAATGTTTTATAAATTTTAGACTTCATTTACGTATTTTAAAGTTTTTTTGTGTTATTATTTTTGCCGTAAAAGCAAATTATTAGTGGATATTCATTTATCTCAGTGTTTCTTCCTGTGGTATTGACTCGAGTGGTCTATTATGTGTAAGTGTGCTTCCATGGTTCGTCTAAGCCTCGCGCCTCATCAGCGTGTTTACATTTTGCGGCGTGCACTGCATCTGCAGCGGTTATAAGCTAAGTACTGACGAACTTGTTTGTGCTCTGTAATACGTTATTAAACTGAATAGATTGCAGTGGTGTTGCTTGCCATTTTTGGCGAAATAATGACTTAATAAACTCTTGTAATCGTTCGCTCGCTGTGTTATATAGAGTTTTCAGTGTGTTGAAGTCGTTTAGTAAATTTCGTGCTTTAGTTTTCAACTGGCGTTTAGTTTAAATTTTTTGGTTTTAGCCAACAATTTTGTGAAGTTTTGCTGGTATTGGTATCGGCTGTGTTGTAGTAGTATTAATACAAGTAGCTGCTTTCTTAGTAGGCAGAGAATTTCGAGACCATAGTTGTTAGTTCTTAAATAGTGCTGCTTTTGTAACTGAACTTTGGTAACGTAGACGTATAGTTTTTTTTAGTAACTGTAAAATTTTATCGTGAGTGAGAAGTGATTGCTATGTCGTAGGTTTGTGAGTAGTGGATTAAGCTGTGGGATTTGTTCAAAGTATTTTCATTGGGGGGAATGCGGTGGGGAAGCCAGTGGTCATTTGAGGGTGATCCTGTCCTGGGAATGTAGAATCTGTAATAGAAACAAGTTAATAGAGGAGCAGGAGCGTAAGATCTCTGCCCTTCAGGTGCACTTACAGTGCGCAAAGGAGGAACTAGATAAGTTGAGGAGGGTGAAGGGTGCTGGGGAATGGGAACTGGTAGTTGACAAGAAGATAGATAGGAAAAGGAGGTAGTCAGACAGTTTTACTTTGCATACATGCAATAGATACGACAAACTGTCAAAGTTGAGCGGAGAGGAGCCTCGTGTAGCTGTATATGGAGGTAACTTGCAGCCGTCCTCAGCAATTAGGAGGCCTAGGTTCTGCTGCTAGGTAGTTACCGGGTAGAGGTGTGGGCCAGCATTTGCAAGAAGTTTTGTGGAGTGAGTACCAGGTCACAAGCATTGTGAAGCCTAATGCAGGGTTGGCTCAGGTGGCTGAAAGCATAGGGGAGTTATGTAAGAATTTTACAAAGGAGGATCAGGTAGTGATAGTGGGTGGTGCTGGGAGCAGTCGCAATAGGGACAGGGGGTATGATGTCAGTGGTGACTTGGTTAAGATAGCTACTCAAACTGGTGGCACTAATGTGCTTTTCGTGCAACTGTTTCAGCAGAATGATCGGCCACACCTTAATGCGGCTGTTGGGGGCGTAATTGTGGGGCTGGGGAGTGCAGTGATGGGAGAGGGCATGGATCACATCTCAGTGGTGCCAGTTGGGTCTATCAGTAGATGGGGTTTCACTAGGCATGGCCTGCACCTCAATAGGTATGCGAAGGAGAGGCTACCTAAGCTTATAGGTGACAGTGTAGTGGGTGGTGGTGGCGGTAGTGGTGTCACTCATGGAAAAATTCCTGTAGTATTTGGTGTTAGAGCTGCACTTTTTTAATCCTGAAGTCAGCTGATTGGTATACCAGCTTAAAGGAAGTGCCTCTAAGGTTCAAAAATGGTTCTAATGGCTCTGAGAACTATGCAAATTAACATATGGGGTCATCAGTCGCCTAGAACTTAGAACTAATTAAACCTAACTAACCTAAGGACGTCACACACATCCATGCCCGAGGCAGGATTCGAACCTGCGACCGTAGCAGTCGCGCGGTTCCGAACTGAGCTCTTAGAACCGCAAGACCACCGCGGCCGGCGTGCCTCTAAGGGCTCTCCTCCAGAGGATGTAATGTTTCCAAGTAGAGAAGGAATTGGCATATTTCATCAGAATATAAGAGTTATTAGAGATAAAGTTAGTGAACTGCTAACAGATGTTAACGCTGAAGTTATTTGTATATCAGAGCACCACTTCAATAAATTGATAATTTATAGGCTTCCTTTACCAGGCTACATATTACCTGGCTGTTTCTCAAGGAGTTCCTTGCGGGGTGGGGAGGTGTCTCCGTACATAAAAAACAGTACGTTATTTGAGTCCATAGACTTATCACGACACTGCACTGAACAGATATTTGAAAGTTGTGCAGCATTTGTTGAATTTAGTGAAACTCAACTTCTAATTGCTGGTGTTTATAGGGCCTCTAACTCAAACTTCAGAGCATTTTTGCTTAAGCTAGAGAGGGTTCTTGATTCACTTTGTAGGAAGTACCAGAAAGTAGTTATATGTGGAGACTTCAATATTAATTTTGTATATGATTGTGCAAGAAAAAGGGGGGTTGGGTTGTTTGGGGAAGGAGACCAGACAGCGATGTCATTGGTCTCATCGGATTAGGGAAGGATGGGGAAGGAAGTCGGCCATGCCCTTTGAGAGGAACTAACCCAGAATTTGCCGGGAGTGATTTAGGGAAATCACGGAAAACCTGAATCAAGATGGCTGAACGCGGGACTGAACCGTCGTCCTCCCGAATGTGAGTCCAGTGCCTTAACCACTGCGCCACCTCGCTCGGTCCCAAGAAAAATGATGTTGGTAGATCTCCTAAATTCATATGATCTGATGCCAACTGTGTTTTTTTTTTTTTTTCAAACTAGGGTGCAGGCGAATAGTAGCACAATTATAGACAATATTTTTATTCGTTCTTCAATACTAGATGGGAATCCTGTTAGTAAAAAAGGGAATGGCCTTTCAGACCATAATGCACAAATTTTAACACTAAAAGGTTTTTGTACTCAACCCAAAGTCATATTTAGTTACAAAGAACGTAGGAAAGTCAATCCAACAGCAATAGAGTGTTTTTAAAACTTGTCAAGGAACAAGAGTGGCAAGATGTTTATAGTGCCAATAATACAGATGATAAATACAATGCTTTCCATGGCACATTTCTCATGCTCTTTGAGAGTTGTTTTCCATTAGAACATTCTGAATGGGGTACTAGCAGTAATAGACAGCACAGTTGGCTGACTAGTGGGATAATGATTTCATGTAGAACATAGCGCGAATTATATCAAAATGTTAGAAGTAGTCACAATCAAGCTAAATAAAAATTTAGTTTCAACAGGAAATCATACAAATTTCTTCGCAAATACCTTTCTGAGATTGACGTCTGAAATACTCCTCTGTGATACAAACAAAAGAGAGATTGAGTCAATAACTATATCACTGAAGACTAAGGACTCTCATGGATATGATGGAGTGCCTAGAAGCATATTAAAGTACTGTGCTGCACATGTTAGCCCTGTATTTAGCCATATTTGCAATTTTTCCTTTAGAGTTGGTCAGTTTCCTGACCGATTAAAGTACTCATCAGTAAAGCCGCTTTATGAAAAGGGAGAAAGGGATAATATAGATAATTTTAGACCTACTTCTATGCCATCAGTGTTTGCAAAAGTTACCGAAAAGGCTGTGCATGTAAGGTTAATTGATCACTTGATATCACACAATTTGCTGTCAAATGAACAGTTCGGTTTTAGAAGCCGTCTGACAACTGAAAATGCTGTATTCTGGCGTACAGACGTACTTTTATGCAAAATCGTAAGGTCCTAGCTCTTGTCCAATGCACCAAAGCCGACAAATAAGGGAATAACCGATAACTGAAACTTGAATAGTACTGCTTCTTACTGGCTACTACATCTTCTTAGAAGATATTTCTGTGTTATAATATGATGTTTTCAGTTTTCTCCGCATACCGCAACACGCGACATAATTTTGCAGACGATAAATGTAACCGTTTCAGAGAGAAAAGCGGCCAATGTGAAGATGTGGCAATAAAGTCGATTCGATAGCAAATGACGAAAGCGGGCGGATTTCTGAAGTTTTTACTACGTATGAAAAGTTTCCACATTCTCCCGTGCAACGTGGTTTCCAGACGTGGTTTCATGCTGAATCTTTAGGTCGTCGGTCATGTGCAATGTACCAAACCCGGCAAATAAGTGAATAACCGATAACTAAAACTTGACTACTACTGCTTGTTACTGGCCGATAACATCTTCTTAGAAGCTTCTTCTGTGTTCTACTATGGTGCTTTTAGTGTCTCCGCATACAGCGGCAAGAGACATAACTTTGCAGACGATGTATGTGACCGATTCAGAGAGAAAATCGACCAATATGACGATCTGGCGTTAAGTCGATTCTTTTGGCAAATGACGAAAACGGGCGGATTTCTCATGGTGTTACTACATATGAAAGCTTTTCTCATTCTCCCGTGCAACGTGGCGTACAGACGTACTTTCATGCAAAATCTTAAGAACTTAGCAAATAAGTGAATAAACCGATATTTAAACTTGAATAGTACTGCTTCTTATTGGCTATTACATCTTCTTAGAAGCTTTTTCTGTGTTCTAATATGATGTTTTCAGTTTTTTCTGCATACCGCAACACGCGACATAATTTTGCAGCCGCTAAATGTAACCGTTTCAGAGAGAAAAGCGGCCAATATGACGATCTGACATTAAGTCGATTCGATGGAAAATGTCGAAAACGGGCGGATTTCTCATGTTGTTACTACATATGAACATTTTTTATATTCTCCCGTGCAACGTGGCGTACAGAGGTACTCTCATGCATAATATTAATGTCCTAGCTCATGTCCAATGCACCAAGGCGCAAACAAGTGAATAACCGATAACTAAAGCATGTATACTACTGCTTCCTACTTATGATTATATCTTCTTTGAAGCTTTTTCTGTGTTCTAATATAATGTTATCAGTTTTTTCCGCATACCCCAACACGCGACATAACTTTACAGACGAAAAATGTAACCGTTTCAGAGAGAAAAGTAGCCAATATGACGATCTGACAATAAGTCGATTCAATGGCAAATGTCGAAAACGGGCGGATTTCTCATGTTGTTAGTACATATGAACACTTTTCACATTCTCCCGTGCAACGTGGCGTACATACGTACTTTCATGCAAAATCGTAAGGTCCTAGCTCATGTCCAACCGTGCGACTGCTAAGGTCGCAGGTTCGAATCCTGCCTGGGGCATGGATGTGTGTGATCTCCTTGGGTGAGTTAGGTTTAAGTAGTTCTAAGTTCTAGGGGACTAACGACCTCAGCAGTTGAGTCCCATTGTGCTCAGAGCCATTTGAACTGATGTTCAATGCACCAAAGCCGGCAAATAAGTCAATAGTATAGTTCTGCTTGCTACTTTCGATTACATCTTCTTAGAAGCTTTTTTTGTGTTCTAATATGATGTTTTCAGTTTCTTCCGCATATTGCAATACGCGACATACATTTCCAGACGATAAATGTAACTGTTTCAGAGAGAAAAGCGGCCAATGTGACGATCTGGCATCAAGTCGATTCGATGGCAAATGACGAAACCGGGCGGATCTCTCAAATTTTTACTACATATGAACAGTTTTCACATTCCAGCGCGCAATGTGACTTCCAGACGTCGTTTCATGCGAAATCTATAGGTCGTCGGTCATGTCCAATATACCAAAATCCGCAAATAAGTGAATTACCGATAACTATATCTTGAATAGTACTGCTTCTTATTGGCGATTACATCTTCTTCGAAGCTTTTTCTGTGTTCTAATATAATGTTTTCAGTTTTTTTCCATACCGCAACACGCGAAATAATTTTGCAGACGATGGATGTAATCTGTTCAGAGAGAAAAGCGGCCAGTGGGACGATCTGGCAATACATTCGACTCGATAGCAAATGACGAAAGCGATCGGGTTTCTCAGGTTTTTACTACATATGAACGCTTTCCACATTCTCCCGTGCAACGTGTCGTACAGACGTACTTTCTTGCCAAATCTTAAGGTCCTAGCTCATGTCCATTGCACAAAAGCCAGAAAATAAGTGAGTAACCGATAACTAGAACTTGACTAGTACTGCTTGTTACTGGCCAATTACATCTTCTTAGAAGCTTCTTCTGTGACTACTATAGTGATTTTAGTATCTGCGCATACCGCGGCAAGCGACATAACTTAGCATACGATGAATGTAACCGTTTCAGAGAGAAAAGCCACCAGTGTGACGATCTGTCATTAAGTCGATTCGATGGCAAATGACGAAAACGGGCGGATTTCTCATGGTGTTACTACATATGAAAACTTTTCTCATTCTCCCGTGCAACGTGGCGTACAGACGTACTTTCATGCAAAATCTTAAGGTCGTAGCTCATGTCCAATGCACCAAAGCCGGCAAATAAGTGAATAAACCGATAACTGAAACTTGAATAGTACTGCTTCTTACTGGCAATTTCATCTTCTTTGAAGCTTTTTCTGTATTCTAATATAATGTTTTCAGCTTTTTCCGCATACCGCAACACGCGACATACTTTTGCAGCCGCTAAATGTAACCGTTTCAGAGAGAAAAGCGGCCAATATTACGATCTGGCATTAAGTCGATTCGATGGAAAATGTCGAAAACGGGCGGATTTCTCATGTTGTTACTACATATGAACATTTTTTATATTCTCCCGTGCAACGTGGCGTACAGACGTACTCTCATGCATAATCTTAAGGTCCTAGCTCATGTCCAATGCACCAAGGCGGCAAATAAGTGAATAACCGATAACTAAAGCATGTATATTACTGCTTCCTACTTTCGATTATATCTTCTTTGAAGCTTTTTCTGTGTTCTAATATAATGTTTTCAGTTTTTTCCACATACCCCAACACGCGACATAACTTTACAGACGATAAATGTAACCGTTTCAGAGAGAAAAGTAGCCAATATGACGATCTGACAATAAGTCGATTCAATGGCAAATGTCGAAAACGGGCGTATTTCTCATGTTGTTAGTACATATGAACACTGTTCACATTCTCCCGTGCAACGTGGCGTACATACGTACTTTCATGCAAAATCTTAAGGTCCTAGCTCATGTCCAACCGTGCGACTGCTAAGGTCGCAGGTTCGAATCCTGCCTGGGGCATGGATGTGTGTGATCTCCTTGGGTGAGTTAGGTTTAAGTAGTTCTAAGTTCTAGGGGACTAACGACCTCAGCAGTTGAGTCCCATTGTGCTCAGAGCCATTTGAACTGATGTTTAATGCACCAAAGCCGGCAAATAAGTCAATAGTATAGTTCTGCTTGCTACTTTCGATTACATCTTCTTAGAAGCTTTTTTTGTGTTCTAATATGATGTTTTCAGTTTTTTTCCATACCGCAACACGCGACATAATTTTGCAGACGATGGATGTAACCTGTTCAGAGAGAAAAGCGGCCAATGGGACGATCTGGCAATACATTCGACTCTATAGCAAATGACGAAAGCGATCGGGTTTCTCAGGTTTTTACTACATATGAACGCTTTCCACATTCTCCCGTGCAACGTGTCGTACAGACGTACTTTCTTGCCAAATCTTAAGGTCCTAGCTCATGTCCAATGCACAAAAGCCGGAAAATAAGTGAGTAACCGATAACTAGAACTTGACTAGTACTGCTTGTTACTGGCCAATTACATCTTCTTAGAAGCTTCTTCTGTGACTACTATAGTGATTTTAGTATCTGCGCATACCGCGGCAAGCGACATAGCTTTGCATACGATGAATGTAACCGTTTCAGAGAGAAAAGCCACCAGTGTGACGATCTGTCATTAAGTCGATTCGACGGCAAATGACGACAACGGGCGGATTTCTCATGGTGTTACTACATATGAAAACTTTTCTCATTCTCCCGTGCAACGTGGCGTACAGACGTACTTTCATGCAAAATCTTAAGGTCGTAGCTCATGTCCAATGCACCAAAGCCGGCAAATAAGTGAATAAACCGATAACTGAAACTTGAATAGTACTGCTTCTTACTGGCAATTACATCTTCTTTGAAGCTTTTTCTGTATTCTAATATAATGTTTTCAGTTTTTTCCGCATACCGCAAGACGCGACATAATTTTGCATACGATAAATGTAACCGTTTCAGAGAGAAAAGCGGCCAATGTTACGATCTGGCATTAAGTCGATTCGAACGCAAATGACGAAAACGGGCGGATTTCTCATGTTGTTACTATTATGTACAACTTTGTCATTCTCCCGTGCAACGTGGCGTACAGACGTAATTTCATGCAAAATCTTAAGGTTATAGCTCACGTCCAATGCACCAAAGCTTGCAAATAAGTGAATAACCGATAGCAAAAACTTGAAAGTACTGCTTCCTACTTTCGATTACATCTTCTTAGAAGCTTTTTTGTGTTCTGATATGATGTTTTCAGTTTTTTCCACATATTGCAAACACGTGGCACAAATTTCCAGACGATAAATGTAACCGTTTCAGAGAGAAAAGCGGCCAATGGGACGATCTGGCAATACATTCGATTCGTTAGCAAATGACGAAAGCGATGGATTTCTCAGGTTTTTACTACATATGAACACTTTCTACATTCTCCCGTGCAACGTGGCGTACAGACGTACTTTCATGCAAAATCCTAAGGTCCTAGCTCATGTCCAATGCAATAAAGCCGCAAATAAGTGAATAACCGATCGCTTAAACTTGAATAGTACTGCTTCCTACTTTCGATTACATCTTCTTAGAAGCTTTTTTTGTGTTCTAATAAGATGTTTTCAGTTTTTTCCGCATATTGCAATACGCGACATACATTTCCAGACGATAAATGTAACTGTTTCAGAGAGAAAAGCAGCCAATGTGAAGATGTTGCAATAAAATAGATTCGGTAGCAAATGAAGGAAGCGGGCGGTTTTCTCCAGTTTTTACTACATATGAACAATTTCCACATTCCCCCGTGCAATGTGGTTTCCAGACGTCGTTTCATGCAAAATCTTTACGTCGTCGGTCATGTCCAATGTACCAAAGGCGGCAAATAAGTGAATAACCGATAACTAAAACTTGAATAGTACTGCTTCTTATTGGCGATTACATCTTCTTAGAAGCTTTTTCTGTGTTCTAATATGATGTTTTCAGTTCTTTTCCGCATATTGCAACACACGACATAAATTTCCAGACGGTAAATGTAACCTTTTCAGTGAGAAAAGCGGCCAATATGACGCTCTATCATTAATTCGATTCGATGGCAAATGTCGAAAACGGGCGGATTTTTCATGTGGTTACTACATGTGAACACTTTTCACATCCTCCTGTGCATCGTGGTTTCCAGACGTCGTTTCATGCAAAATCATTAGGTCGTCGGTCATGTCCAATGTACCAAAGCCGGCAAATATGTGAATAACTGATAACTAACACTTGAATAACACTGCTTGTTACTGGCCGATTACATTTTCTTAGAAGCATCCTCTGTGTTCTACTATTTTGCCTTTAGTGTCTGCGCATACCGCGGCAATCGACGTAACTTTGCAGACGATGAATGTAACAGTTTCAAAGAGAAAAGCGGCCAATGTGACGATCTGGCATTAAGTCGATTCGAAGGATAATGTCGAAAACGGTCGGATTTCTCATGTTGTTACTACATATGAACATCTTTTACATTCACCCGTGCAACGTGGCGTACAGACGTACTCTCATGCAAAATCTTAAGGTCCTTGCTCATGTCCAATGCACCAAGGCGGAAAATAAGTGAATAACCGATAACTAAAGCTTGTATATTACTGCTTCCTACTTTCGATTACATCTTCTTAGAAGCTTTTTCTGTGTTCTAATATAATGTTTTCAGTTTTTTCCGCATATTGCAATAAGCGACATAAATTTCCAGGCGATAAATGTAACTTTTTCAGAGAGAAAAGCGGCCAATGTGAAGATCTGGTAATACTTTCGATTCGATAGCAAACGACGAAAGCGATTGAATTCCTCAGGTTATTACTACGTATGAACACTTTCCACATTCTCCCGTGCAACGTGGCGTACAGACGTACTTTCATGCAAAATCTTAAGGTCCTAGTTCATGTCCAACCGTGCGACTGCTAAGGTCGCAGGTTCGAATCCTGCCTGGGGCATGGATGTGTGTGATCTCCTTAGGTGCGTTAGGTTTAAGTAGTTCTAAGTTGTAGGGGACTAATGATCTCAGCAGTTGAGTCCCATTGTGCTCAGAGCCATTTAAACTGATGTCCAATGCACCAAAGCCAGCAAATTAGTAAATAACCGATAGCTAAAACGTGAATAGTACTGCTTCCTACATTCGATTACATCTTCTTAGAAGCTTTTTTCGTGATCTAATATGATTTTTTCAGTTTTTTCCTCACATTGCAATACGCGACATACATTTCCAGACGATAAATGTAATTGTGTCAGAGACAAAAGCTGCCAATGTGAAGATGTGGCAATATAATAGATTCGGTAGCAAATGACGAAAGCTGGCGGTTTTCTGTAGTTTTTACTACATATGAACAGTTTCCACATTCCCCCGTGCAAAGTGGTTTCCAGACGTCGTTTCATGCAAAACTTTAGGTCGTCGGTCATGTCCAATGTACCAAAGGCGGAAAATAAGTGAATAACCGATAGCTAAAACTTGAATAGTACTGCTTCTTACTTGCGATTACATCTTCTTAGAAGCTTTTACTGTGTTCTAATATGATGTTTTCAGTTTTTTCCTCATACCGGAAAACACGTCAATATTTTGCAGATGATAAATGTAACCGTTTCAGAAACAAAAGCGGCCAATGTGAAGATGTTGCAATAAAATAGATTCAGTTGCAAATGACGAACGCAGGCATTTTTCTCTAGTTTTTACTACATATGAACAGTTTCCACATTCCCCCGTGCAATGTGGTTTCCAGACGTCGTTTCATGCAAAATCTTTAGGTCTTCGGTCATGTCCAATGTACCAAAGGTGGCAAATATGTGAATAACCGACAACTAAATCTTGAATAGTGCTGCTTCTTATTGGCGATTACATCTTCGTAGAATGTGCTTCTGTATTATACTATGTTGCTTTTGTGTCTCCACATACTGCGGCAAGCGACATATCTTTGCAGACGATGAATGTCTTTACTACATATGAACACTTTTCACATTTTCATATGCAACGCGTCTGCTAGACCTCCCCTCATGCAAAATCTTAAGGTACTAACTCATGTACAAGGCACCAAAGTCGGCTAAATATTCAATTTTCGGTAATTAAAACTTGAATTGTATTGCTTCTTGCCGGCTACTACATCAACTTAGAAGCTTCTTCTGTGTTCTACTATGGTGCTTTTAGTGTCTCCGCATACCTCAGAACGCAACATAGCTTTGCACACGATAAATGTAACCGTTTCAGAGAGAAGAGCAGCCAATATGACGATCTGGCATAAAGTAGATTCGATAGCAAATGACGAAAACGAACGAATTTCTCTGGTTTTTACTACATATGAACACTCTTCACATTCTCCCATGCAACGTGGCTGCTAGTCCTCCCTTCATGCAAAATCTTAAAGTTCTAGCTCATGTCTAAGGCACCAAAGCCGGCTAAAATATCACAAGTCGATAACTGATTTTGAGTCGTACTGCTTCTTACTGGTTATTAATTCAACTTAAAAGCTTCTTCTGTGTTCTACTATGGTACTTTTACTGTCTTCGCATTCCGCAGCACGCGACATAGTTTTGCACACGATAAATGTAACCGTTTCATACAGAAGAGCGGCAAATGTGACTATCTGACACTAAGTCGATTCGATAGCAAATGACGAAAACGGGCGGATCTCTTACGTTTTTACTACATATGAATTCTTTTCACATTCTCCCGTACAACGGGCTGATAGTCCTCCCTTCATGCAACATCTTAAGGTTCTTGCTCATGTCCAAGGCACCAAAACCGGCTAAAAAATCCAAAATCGATAACTAATACTTAAATTGTACTGCTTCTTACTGTCTATTACATAAACTTAGAAGTTTCTTCTGTGTTCCACTACTGTGCTTTCAGTGTATCCGCATATCGCAGCACGCGACACAGCTTTGCACACGATACATGTAACCGTTTCTGAGAGAAGTGTGGCCAATGTAAGGATCTGACATTAAGTCGATTCGATAGCAAATGACGAAAGCGTTCGGATTTCTTAGGTTTTTACTACATATGAACACGTTTCACATTCTCCCGTGCAACGTGGCTGCTAGTCCTCCATTCATGAAAAATCTTAATGTCCAAGCTCATGTCCAAGGCACCAAAGCCGGCTAAAAAGTCAAAAATCGATAACTAAACTTGAGTTGTACTGCTTCTTACTTGCTATTACATCAACTTATAATCTTATTCTGTGTTCTACTATGGTGCTTTTAGTGTCTCCGCATATCGCAGCACGCAACATAGCTTTGCACACGATAAATGTAACCGTTTCAGAGAGAATAGCGGCCAATGTGACCATCTGACATTAACTCGATTCGATAGCAAATGACGAAACGGACAGATTTATTAAGTTGTTTCTACATATGAACACTTTTCACATTCCCACGCGCAACGTGGCTGCTAGTCCTCCCTTCATGCAACATCTTAAGGTACTAACTCATGTCCAAGTCACCAAACCAGGCTAGTGAGTCAATAATCGGTAACTAAAACTAGAATTGTAGTACTCCTTACTACCCGATTATATCAACTTAGAAACTTTTTCTGTGTACGACCATGATTCGTTTAGTGTCTCCGCATACTTCAAAACGCTACATAGTTTGGAAGACGATAAATGAAACCGTTTCAGAGATATGAGCCTCCAATGATTCGATCGTTCATTAAGTCGATTCGATAGCAAATGAAGAAAACGGGAGGATTTCTGAGGGTTTTACAACATATGAACACATTTCACATTCACCCGTGCAACGCGGATGCTAGTCCTCCCTTCATGCAAAATCTTAAGGTCCTAGCTCATTTCCAAGGCACCGAAGAAGGGAAAAACGTCAGTAATCGATAACTAAAACTTGTATTTTACTGCTTCTTACTGGCTATTACATCAACTTAGAAGTTTCTTCTGTGTTCTAGTATGGTGCTTTCATTGTCTCCGCATTCCGCATTTCCGAGAGAAGAGCGGCCACTGTGACGATGTGACATTAAGTCGTTTGGAAAGCTAATGACGAAAACTGGCAAATTTTTCAAGTTTTTACTACATATGAACACCTTTCACATTCTCCCTTGCAACGTGGCTGCTATTCCTCCATTCATACAAAATTTTAAGGTCCTAGCTAATGTCCAAGGCACCAAAGCCGGCTAAAAAGTCAAAAATCAATAACTAAAACTTGAATTGTAAAGCTTCTTACTTGCTATTACATCACCTTAGAAGCTTCTTCTGTGTTCTACTATGGGGCTTTTAGTGTCTCCGCATTCCGCAGCACGCGACATAGCTTTGCACACGATAAATGTAACCGTTTCATGGAGAAGAAGAGCCAATGTGACGATCTGACATTAAGACGATTCGATAGCAAGTGAAGAAAACGGGCGGATTTCTTAGGTTTTTACTACATATGAACAATTTTCACATTCTCCCGTGCAACGTTGCTGCTGGTCCTCCCTTCATGCATAATATTAAGGCCCTAGCTCATGTCCAAGGCACCAAAGCCGCCTTAAAAGTAAAAAATCGTTAACTAAAACTTGAATTGTACTGCTTCATATTGGCTATTACATCAACGTAGAAGCTTCTTCTGCGGTCTACTATGGTGCTTGTAGTGTCTCCGCATATCGCAGCACGCGACGTAGCTTTGCACACGATAAATGTAACCGTTTCATATAGAACAGCCTCCAATGTGACCATCTGACATTAAGTCGATTCGATAGCAAATGACGAAAGCGTTCGGATTTCTTAGGTTGTTACTACATATGAACACTTGTCACATTTTCCCGTGCAACGTGGCAGCTAGGTGTCCCTTCATGCAAAATCTTAAGGTCCTAGCTCATGTCCAAGGCACCAAAGCCAGCTCAAAAGTCAAAAATCGATAACTAAACTTGAATTGTACTGCTTCTTACTGGCATTTACATCAAATTAGAAACTTCATCTGTGTTCTTTTATGGGGATTTTAGTGTCTCCGCAACCGCAGCAGGCGACATAGCTTTGCACATGATTAATGTCACTGTTTCACAGGGAAGAGCGGCCAATGTGACGACCTGACATTAAGTCAATTCAATAGCAAATGACGAATACGGACGAATTTCTCAGGTTTTTACTACATATGAACACTTTTCAGATTCTCCCGTGCAACGTGGCTGCTAGTCCTCCCTTCATGCAAAATCGTAAGGACCTAGCTCACGTCCAAGGCACCAAAGCCTGCTTAAAAGTCAAAAATCGATAAATAAAACTTGAGTTGTACCGTTTCTTACTGGTTATTACATCAACTTAGGAGCTCCTTCTGTGTTTTACTATGGTGCTTCTAGTGTCTCCGAATTCCGCATCACGCCACATAGTTTTGCACACGATAAATGTAACCGTATCAGAGAGAAGAGCGGCCAATGTGACCATCTGACATTAAGACGATTCGATAGCAAATGACGAAAACGGGCGGATTTCCTAGGTTTTTACTACATATGAACACTCTCCACATTCTGCCGTGCAACGTGGCTGCTAGTCCTCCCTTCATGCAAAATCTTAAGGTCCTAGCTAATGTCCAAGGCACCAAAGCTGGCTAAAAAGTCAAAAATCGTTAACTAAAACTTGAAATGTACTGCTTCGTATTGGCTATTACATCAACATAGAAGCTTCTTCTGTGTTCTACTATGGTGCTTTTAGTGTCTCCGCATATCGCAGCACGCAACATAGCTTTGCACACGATAAATGTAACCGTTTCAGAGAGAAGAGCGGCCAATGTGACGATCTGATATAAAGTCGAATCGATGGCAAATGACGAAAACAAGCGGATTACTTAGTTTTTTACTACATTCGATCACTTTTCACATTCTCCCGTGCAACGTGGCTGCTAGTCCTCCCTTTATAGACATTCTTAAGGTCCTAGCTCATGTTCAAGGCACCAAAGGCGGCTAAAAAGTTAATAATCGATAACTAAAACGATTATATTACGGCTTCTTACTGGCTATTACGTCAACTTGGAAGCTTCTTCTGTGTTCTACTATGGTGCTTGTAGTGTCTCCGCATATCGCAGCACGCGACGTAGCTTTGCACACGTAAAATGTAACCGTTTCATATAGAACAGCCTCCAATGTGACCATCTGACATTAAGTCGATTCGATAGCAAATGACGAAAGCGTTCGGATTTCTTAGGTTTTTACTACATATGAACACGTTTCACATTTTCCCGTGCAACGTGGCTGCTAGTCCTCCCTGCATGTAAATTCTTAAGTTCCTACCTCATGTCCAAGGCACCAAAGCCGGCTAAAAATTCAAAAATCGATAACTAAATTTGAGTTCTACTGCTTCTTAATGTCTATTACATCAACTTAGAAGCTTTTTTGTGTTCTACTATGGTGCTTTTAGAGTCTCCGCATATCGCAGCACGCAACATAGCTTTGCACACGATATATGTAACCGTTTCGGAGAGAAGAGCGGCCAATGTGACGATCTGACATTAAGTCGAGTCGATAGCAAGTGACGAAAAGGGACGAATTTCTCAGGTTTTTACTACATATGAACACTTTTCACATTCTCTCGTGCGAGATGGCTGCTAGTCCTCCCTTCATGCAAAATCGTAAGGTCCTAGCTCATGTCCAAGGCACCAAATCCGGCTGTAAAGTCAACAATCGATAAATAAAACTTGTATTGTACTGCTTCTTACTGGTTATTACATCAACTTAGAAGCTCCTTCTGTGTTCTACTATTGTGCTTTAATGTCTCCGAGTTTCGCAGCACGCAACAAAGCTTTGCGCACGATAAATGTAACCGTTTCAGAGAGAAGAGCGGCCAATGTGACGATCTGATTTAAAGTCGAATCGATAGCAAACGACGAAAACGGGCGGATGTCTTAGGTTTTTACTACATATGAACACTTTTCACATTCTCCCGTGCAACGTGGCTGCTAGTCCTCCCATAATACAAATTCTTAATTTCCTAGCTCATGTCCAAGGCACCAAAGACGACTAAAAAGTCAATAATCGATAGCTGAAACAATTATTTTACGGCTTCTTACTGTCTATTACGTCAACTTAGAAGCTTGTTCTGTGTTCTACTATGGTGCTTGTAGTGTCTCCGCATTCCGCAGCACGCGACATAGCTTAGAACACGATAAATGTAACCGTTTCAGAGAGAAGAGCAACCAGTGTGACGATCTGACATTAAGTCTTTTCGATAGCAAATGACGACAACGGGCGGATTCCTTAGGTTTTTACTACATATGAACACTTTTCACATTCTCCCGTGCAACGTGGCTGCTAGTCCTCCCTTCATGCAAAATCGTAAGGTCCTATCTCATTTCCAAGGCACCAAAGCTGTCTAAAATGTCAAAAATCGATAACTAAACTTGAATTGTACTGCTTCTTACTGGCTATTACATCAACTTAGAAGCTTCTTCTGTGTTCTACTATGGTGCTTTTAGTGTCTCCGCATTCCGAAGCACGCGACATAGCTTTGAACACGATAAATGTAACCGTTTCAGAGAGAAGAGCGGCCAATGTGACGGCTGACATTAAGTCGATTCGATAGCAAATGACGAAAACGGACGAATTTTTCAGGTTTTTACTACATATGAACTCTTTTCACATTCTCCCGTGCAACGTGGCTGCTAGTCCTCGCATCATGCAAAATCTTAAGATCCTAGCTCATGTCCAAGGCACAAAAGCCAGCTAAAAAATCAATAATCGATAGCTAAAACTTTTATTTTACGTCTTCTTACTGGCTATTACGTCAACTTAGAAGCATCTTCTCTGTTCTACTATGGTGCTTTTAGTGTCTCCGAATTCCGCATAATGCGACATAGTATTGCACACGATAAATGTAACCGTTTCAGAGAGAAGAGCGGCCAATGTGACGATCTGACATTAAGTCGATTAGATAGTAAATGACGAAAACGGGCGGATTTCTATGTTTTTGCTACATATGTACACTTTTCACATTCTCCCGTGTAACGTAGCTAATAGTCCTCCCTTCATGCAAAATCGTAAGGTCCTAGCTCATTTCCAAGGCACCAAAGCTGTCTAAAATGTCAAAAATCGATAACTAAACTTGAATTGTACTGCTTCTTACTAGCTATTACATTAACTTAGAAGTTTCATTTGTGTTCTACTGCGGCGCTTTTAGTGTCTCCGCATATCGCAGCACGCAACATAGCTTTGCACACGATAAATGTAACCGTTTCAGAGAAAAGAGCGGCCAGTGTGACGATCTGACATTAAGACAAATCGACAGCAAATGACGAAGACGGGGGGATTTCTTAAGTTTTTTCTACATATGAACACTTTTCACATTCTCACGTGCAACGTGGCTGCTAGTCCTCCTTTTATACAAATTCTTAAGGTCCTAGCTCATGCCCAAGGCACCAAAGCCGGCTAAAAAGTTAATAATCGATAGCTAAAACTACATTCCTGGAAATGGGAAAAAGAACACATTGACACCGGTGTGTCAGACACACCATACGTGCTCCTGACATTGCGAGACGGCTGTACAAGCAATGATCACACGCACGGCACAGCGGACACACCAGGAATTGCGGTGTTGGCCGTCGAATGGCGCTAGCTGCGCAGCATTTGTGCACCGCCGCCGCCAGTGTCAGCCAGTTTGCCGTGGCATACGGAGCTCCATCGCAGTCTTTAACACTGGTAGCATGCCGCGACAGCGTGGACGTGAACCGTATGTGCAGTTGACGGACTTTGAGCGAGGGCGTATAGTGGGCATGAGGGAGGCCGGGTGGCCGTACCGCCGAATTGCTCAACACTGGGGCGTGAGGTCTCCACAGTACATCGATGTTGTCGCCAGTGGTCGGCGGAAGGTGCACGTGCCCGTCGACCTGGGACCGGACCGCAGCGACGCACGGATGCACGCCAAGACCGTAGGATCCTACGCAGTGCCGTAGGGGACCGCACCGCCACTTCCCAGCAAATTAGGGACACTGTTGCTCCTGGGGTATCGGCGAGCACCATTCGCAACCGTCTCCATGAAGCTGGGCTACGGTCCCGCACACCGTTAGGCCGTCTTCCGCTCACGCCCCAACAACGTGCAGCCCGCCTCCAGTGGTGTCGCGACAGGCGTGAATAGAGGGACGAATGGAGACGTGTCGTCTTCAGCGATGAGAGTCGCTTCTGCCTTGGTGCCAATGATGGTCGTATACGTGTTTGGCGCCGTGCAGGTGAGCGCCACAATCAGGACTGCATATGACCGAGGCACACAGGGCCAACACCCGGCAACATGGTGTGGGGAGCGATCTCCTACACTGGCCGTACACCTCTGTGATCGTCGAGGGGACACTGAATAGTGCACGCTACATCCAAACCGTCATCGAACCCATCGTTCTACCACTCCTAGACCGGCAAGGGAACTAGCTGTTCCAACAGGACAATGCACGTCCGCATGAATCCCGTACCACCCTACGTGCTCTAGAAGGTGTAAGTCAACTACCCTGGCCAGCAAGATCTCCGGATCTGTCCCCCATTGAGCATGTTTGAGACTGGATGAAGCGTCGTCTCACGCGGTCTGCACGTCCAGCACGAACGCTGGTCCAACTGAGGCGCCAGGTGGAAATGGCATGGCAAGCCGTTCCACAGGACTACATCCAGCATCTCTACGATCGTCTCCATGGGAGAATAGCAGCCTGCATTGCTGCGAAAGGTGGATATACAATGTACTAGTGCCGACATTGTGCATGATCTGTTGCCTGTGTCTATGTGCCTGTGGTTCTGTCAGTGTGATCATGTGATGTACCTGACCCCCAGTAATGTGTCAATAAAGTTTCCCCTTCCTGGGACAATGAATTCACGGTGTTCTTATTTCAATTTCCAGGAGTGTATTATTTTACCGCTTCTTACTGGCTATTACTTCAACTTAGAAGCTTCTTCTTTGTTCTACTATGGTGCTTGTAGTGTTTCCGCATATCGCAGCACGCGACATAGCTTTGCACACGATAAATGTAACCGTTTCAGAGAGAAGAGAATCCAATGTGACGATCTGACATTAAGTCGATTCGATAGCAACTGACGAAAACGGGCGGATTTCTTATGTTTTTACTACATTTGAACACATTTCAGCTTCTCAAGAGCAACGTGGCTGCTAGTCCTCCCTTAATACAAATTCTTAAGGTCCTACCTCATGTCGAAGGCACCAAAGCCGCCTAAAAATTCAAAAATCGATATCTAAATTTGAGTTCTACTGCGACTTACTGGCTATTACATCAACTTAGAAGCTTTACTGTGTTCTACTATGGTGCTTTTTGTGTCTCTGCATATTGCAGCACGCAACATAGCTTTGCACACGATAGATGCAACCGTTTCAGAGACAAGAGCGGTCAATTTGACGATCTGATATAAAGTCGAATCGATAGCAAATGACGAAAACGGGCGGATTTCTTAGGTTTTTACTACATATGAACACTTTTCACATTCTCCCGTGCAACGTGGCGGCTAGTCCTCCCTTCATGCAAAATCTTAGTCGTAGCTCATGTCCAAGGCACCAAAGCCGGCTAAAAAGTCAAAAATCGATAACTAAAACTTTAATGGTACTGCTTCTTACTGGTTATTACATCAACTTAGAAGCTACTTCTGTGTTCTACTATGGTGCTTTTAGTGTCTCCGCATACCGCAGCACGCGACATAGCTTTGCAGACGATAAATGTAACCGTCTCAGAGAGAAAAGCGACCAATGTGACGATCTGGCTTTAAGTCGATTCGATAACAAATGACGAAAACGGACGGATTTCTCAGGTTTTTACTACATATGAAAACATTTCACATTCTCCCGTGCAACGCGGCTGCTAGTCCTCCTTTCATGCAAAATCTTAAGGTCCTAGGTCATGTCCAAGCCACCAAAGCCGGCTAAAAAGTGAATAATCGACAGCTAAAACTTGAATTGTACTACTTATTACTGACTATTACCTCAACTTAGAAGCTTCTTCTGTGTTCTACTATGGTGCTATTAGTGTCTCCCCATACCGCAGCGCGCGACATAGTTTTGCAGACGATTAATGTAACCGTTTCAGACAGAAGAGCGGACAATGTGACGATCTGGTTTTAAGTCGATTCGATAACAAATGACGAAAACGGACGGATTTCTCAGGTTTTTACTACATATGAACAATTTTCACATTCTCCCGTGCAACGCGGCTGCTACTCCTCCTTTCATGCAAAATCTTAAGGTCCTAGGTCATGTCCAAGCCACCAAAGCCGGCTAAAAAGTGAATAATGGACAACTAAAACTTGAATTGTACTACTTCTTACTGGCTATTGCTTCAACTTAGAAGCTTCTTCTGTGTTCTACTATGGTGCTTTTAATGTCTCCGCATACCGCAGCACGCGACATAGCTTTGCAGACGATAAATGTAACCGATTCAGTGAGAAGAGCGGCCAATGTGACGATCTGGCTTTAAGTCGATTCGATAACAAATGAGGAAAACGGACGGATTTCTCAGGTTTTTACTACATATGAACCCTTTTCACATTCTCCCGTGCAACGCGGCTGCTAGTCCTCCTTTCATGCAAAATCTTAAGGTCCTAGGTCATGTCGAAGCCACCAAAGCCGGCTAAAAAGTGAATAATGGACAACTAAAACTTGAATTGTACTACTTCTTACTGGCTATTGCTTCAACTTAGAAGCTTCTTCTGTGTTCTACTATGGTGCTTTTAATGTCTCCGCATACCGCAGCACGCGACATAGCTTTGCAGACGATAAATGTAACCGTCTCAGAGAGAAAAGCGGCCAATGTGACGATCTGGCTTTAAGTCGATTCGATAACAAATTACGAAAACGGACGGATTTCTTAGGTTTTTACTACATATGAACACTTTTCTCATTCTCCCGTGCACCGCGGCTGCTAGTCCTCCTTTCATTCAAAATATTAAGGTACTAGGTCATGTCCAAGCCAAAAAAAGCCGGCTAAATAGTGAATAATCGACAACTAAAACTTGAATTGTACTACATCTTACTGGCTATTGCTTCAACTTAGAAGCTTCTTCTGTGTTCTACTATAGTGCTTTTAGTGTCTCCGCATACCGCAGCACGCGACATAGCTTTGCAGACGATAAATGTAACCGATTCAGAGAGAAGAGCGGCCAATGTGACGATCTGGCTTTAAGTCGATTCGATAGCAACTGACGAAAACGGGCGGATTTCTTATGTTTTTACTACATTTGAACACATTTCACCTTCTCCCGAGCAACGTGGCTGCTAGTCCTCCCTTCATACAAATTCTTAAGGTCCTACCTCGTGTCGAAGGCACCAAAGCCGCCTAAAAATTCAAAAATCGATATCTAAATTTGAGTTCTACTGCGACTTACTGGCTATTACATCAACTTAGAAGCTTTACTGTGTTCTACTATGGTGCTTTTTGTGTCTCTGCATATTGCAGCACGCAACATAGCTTTGCACACGATAAATGCAACCGTTTCAGAGACAAGAGCGGTCAATTTGACGATCTGATATAAAGTCGAATCGATAGCAAATGACGAAAACGGGTGGATTTCTTAGGTTTTTACTACATATGAACAATTTT
The DNA here is from genome assembly GCF_023897955.1 of Schistocerca gregaria. Lineage (NCBI taxonomy): Eukaryota > Metazoa > Arthropoda > Insecta > Orthoptera > Acrididae > Schistocerca > Schistocerca gregaria. Next base: position 28,008 of record NW_026062089.1, read on the forward strand.
CACATTCTCCCGTGCAACGTGGCGGCTAGTCCTCCCTTCATGCAAAATCTTAAAGTCGTAGCTCATGTCCAAGGCACCAAACCCGGCTAAAAAGTCAAAAATCGATAACTAAAACTTTAATGGTACTGCTTCTTACTGGTTATTACATCAACTTAGAAGCTACTTCTGTGTTCTACTATGGTGCTTTTAGTGTCTCCGCATACCGCAGCACGCGACATAGTTTTGCAGACGATTAATGTAACCGTTTCAGACAGAAGAGCGGACAATGTGACGATCTGGTTTTAAGTCGATTCGATAACAAATGACGAAAACGGACGGATTTCTCAGGTTTTTACTACATATGAACAATTTTCACATTCTCCCGTGCAACGCGGCTGCTACTCCTCCTTTCATGCAAAATCTTAAGGTCCTAGGTCATGTCCAAGCCACCAAAGCCGGCTAAAAAGTGAATAATGGACAACTAAATTTGAATTGTACTTCTTCTTACTGGCTATTGCTTCAACTTAGAAGCTTCTTCTGTGTTCTACTATGGTGCTTTTAATGTCTCCGCATACCGCAGCACGCGACATCGCTTTGCAGACGATAAATGTAACCGTCTCAGAGAGAAAAGCGGCCAATGTGACGATCTGGCTTTAAGTCGATTCGATAACAAATGACGAAAACGGACGGATTTCTCAGGTTTTTACTACATATGAACACTTTTCACATTCTCCCGTGCAACGAGGCTGCTAGTCCTCCTTTCATGCAAAATATTTAGGTCCTACATCATGTCCAAGCCACCAAAGCCGGCTAAAAAGTAAATAATCGACAACTACAACTTGAATTGTAGTACTTCTTACTGGCTATTGCTTCAACTTAGAAGCTTCTTCTGTGTTCTACTATGTTGCTTTTAGTGTCTCCGCATACCGCAGCACGCGACATAGCTTTGCAGACGATAAATGTAACCGATTCAGTGAGAAGAGAGGCCAATGTGACGATCTGGCTTTAAGTCGATTCGATAACAAATGAGGAAAATGGACGGATTTCTCAGGTTTTTACTACATATGAACCCTTTTCACATTCTCCCGTGCAACGCGGCTGCTAGTCCTCCTTTCATGCAAAATCTTAAGGTCCTAGGTCATGTCCAAGCCACCAAAGCCGTCTAAAAAGTGAATAATGGACAACAAAAACTTGAATTGTACTACTTCTTACTGGCTATTGCTTCAACTTAGAAGCTTCTTCTGTGTTCTACTATGGTGCTTTTAATGTCTCCGCATACCGCAGCACGCGACATAGCTTTGCAGACGATAAATGTAACCGATTCAGAGAGAAGAGCGGCCAATGTGACGATCTGGCTTTAAGTCGATTCGATAGCAACTGACGAAAACGGGCGGATTTCTTATGTTTTTACTACATTTGAACACATTTCACCTTCTCCCGAGCAACGTGGCTGCTAGTCCTCCCTTCATACAAATTCTTAAGGTCCTACCTCGTGTCGAAGGCACCAAAGCCGCCTAAAAATTCAAAAATCGATATCTAAATTTGAGTTCTACTGCGACTTACTGGCTATTACATCAACTTAGAAGCTTTACTGTGTTCTACTATGGTGCTTTTTGTGTCTCTGCATATTGCAGCACGCAACATAGCTTTGCACACGATAAATGCAACCGTTTCAGAGACAAGAGCGGTCAATTTGACGATCTGATATAAAGTCGAATCGATAGCAAATGACGAAAACGGGAGGATTTCTTAGGTTTTTACTACATATGAACACTTTTCACATTCTCCCGTGCAACGTGGCGGCTAGTCCTCCCTTCATGCAAAATCTTAAAGTCGTAGCTCATGTCCAAGGCACCAAACCCGGCTAAAAAGTCAAAAATCGATAACTAAAACTTTAATGGTACTGCTTCTTACTGGTTATTACATCAACTTAGAAGCTACTTCTGTGTTCTACTATGGTGCTTTTAGTGTCTCCGCATACCGCAGCACGCGACATAGTTTTGCAGACGATTAATGTAACCGTTTCAGACAGAAGAGCGGACAATGTGACGATCTGGTTTTAAGTCGATTCGATAACAAATGACGAAAACGGACGGATTTCTCAGGTTTTTACTACATATGAACAATTTTCACATTCTCCCGTGCAACGCGGCTGCTACTCCTCCTTTCATGCAAAATCTTAAGGTCCTAGGTCATGTCCAAGCCACCAAAGCCGGCTAAAAAGTGAATAATGGACAACTAAATTTGAATTGTACTTCTTCTTACTGGCTATTGCTTCAACTTAGAAGCTTCTTCTGTGTTCTAGTATGGTGCTTTTAATGTCTCCGCATACCGCAGCACGCGACATCGCTTTGCAGACGATAAATGTAACCGTCTCAGAGAGAAAAGCGGCCAATGTGACGATCTGGCTTTAAGTCGATTCGATAACAAATGACGAAAACGGACGGATTTCTCAGGTTTTTACTACATATGAACACTTTTCACATTCTCCCGTGCAACGAGGCTGCTAGTCCTCCTTTCATGCAAAATATTTAGGTCCTACATCATGTCCAAGCCACCAAAGCCGGCTAAAAAGTAAATAATCGACAACTACAACTTGAATTGTAGTACTTCTTACTGGCTATTGCTTCAACTTAGAAGCTTCTTCTGTGTTCTACTATGTTGCTTTTAGTGTCTCCGCATACCGCAGCACGCGACATAGCTTTGCAGACGATAAATGTAACCGATTCAGTGAGAAGAGAGGCCAATGTGACGATCTGGCTTTAAGTCGATTCGATAACAAATGAGGAAAATGGACGGATTTCTCAGGTTTTTACTACATATGAACCCTTTTCACATTCTCCCGTGCAACGCGGCTGCTAGTCCTCCTTTCATGCAAAATCTTAAGGTCCTAGGTCATGTCCAAGCCACCAAAGCCGTCTAAAAAGTGAATAATGGACAACAAAAACTTGAATTGTACTACTTCTTACTGGCTATTGCTTCAACTTAGAAGCTTCTTCTGTGTTCTACTATGGTGCTTTTAATGTCTCCGCATACCGCAGCACGCGACATAGCTTTGCAGACGATAAATGTAACCGTCTCAGACAGAAAAGCGGCCAATGTGACGATCTGGCTTTAAGTCGATTCGATAACAAATTACGAAAACGGACGGATTTCTTAGGTTTTTACTACATATGAACACTTTTCTCATTCTCCCGTGCACCGCGGCTGCTAGTCCTCCTTTCATTCAAAATATTAAGGTCCTAGGTCATGTCCAAGCCAAAAAAAGCCGGCTAAATAGTGAATAATCGACAACTAAAACTTGAATTGTACTACATCTTACTGGCTATTGCTTCAACTTAGAAGCTTCTTCTGTGTTCTACTATAGTGCTTTTAGTGTCTCCGCATACCGCAGCACGCGACATAGCTTTGCAGACGATAAATGTAACCGATTCAGAGAGAAGAGCGGCCAATGTGACGATCTGGCTTTAAGTCGATTCGATAGCAACTGACGAAAACGGGCGGATATCTTAGGTTTTTACTACATATGAACACTTTTCACATTCTCCCGTGCAACGTGGCGGCTAGTCCTCCCTTCATGCAAAATCTTAAGGTCCTAGGTCATGTCCAAGCCACCAAAGCCGGCTAAAAAGTGAATAATCGACAGCTAAAACTTGAATTGTACTACTTATTACTGACTATTACCTCAACTTAGAAGCTTCTTCTGTGTTCTACTATGGTGCTACTTGTGTCTCCCCATACCGCAGCGCGCGACATAGTTTTGCAGACGATTAATGTAACCGTTTCAGACAGAAGAGCGGACAATGTGACGATCTGGTTTTAAGTCGATTCGATAACAAATGACGAAAACGGACGGATTTCTCAGGTTTTTACTACATATGAACAATTTTCACATTCTCCCGTGCAACGCGGCTGCTACTCCTCCTTTCATGCAAAATCTTAAGGTCCTAGGTCATGTCCAAGCCACCAAAGCCGGCTAAAAAGTGAATAATGGACAACTAAATTTGAATTGTACTTCTTCTTACTGGCTATTGCTTCAACTTAGAAGCTTCTTCTGTGTTCTACTATGGTGCTTTTAATGTCTCCGCATACCGCAGCACGCGACATCGCTTTGCAGACGATAAATGTAACCGTCTCAGAGAGAAAAGCGGCCAATGTGACGATCTGGCTTTAAGTCGATTCGATAACAAATGACGAAAACGGACGGATTTCTCAGGTTTTTACTACATATGAACACTTTTCACATTCTCCCGTGCAACGAGGCTGCTAGTCCTCCTTTCATGCAAAATATTTAGGTCCTACATCATGTCCAAGCCACCAAAGCCGGCTAAAAAGTAAATAATCGACAACTACAACTTGAATTGTAGTACTTCTTACTGGCTATTGCTTCAACTTAGAAGCTTCTTCTGTGTTCTACTATGTTGCTTTTAGTGTCTCCGCATACCGCAGCACGCGACATAGCTTTGCAGACGATAAATGTAACCGATTCAGTGAGAAGAGAGGCCAATGTGACGATCTGGCTTTAAGTCGATTCGATAACAAATGAGGAAAATGGACGGATTTCTCATGTTTTTACTACATATGAACCCTTTTCACATTCTCCCGTGCAACGCGGCTGCTAGTCCTCCTTTCATGCAAAATCTTAAGGTCCTAGGTCATGTCCAAGCCACCAAAGCCGTCTAAAAAGTGAATAATGGACAACAAAAACTTGAATTGTACTACTTCTTACTGGGTATTGCTTCAACTTAGAAGCTTCTTCTGTGTTCTACTATGGTGCTTTTAATGTCTCCGCATACCGCAGCACGCGACATAGCTTTGCAGACGATAAATGTAACCGTCTCAGACAGAAAAGCGGCCAATGTGACGATCTGGCTTTAAGTCGATTCGATAACAAATTACGAAAACGGACGGATTTCTTAGGTTTTTACTACATATGAACACTTTTCTCATTCTCCCGTGCACCGCGGCTGCTAGTCCTCCTTTCATTCAAAATATTAAGGTCCTAGGTCATGTCCAAGCCAAAAAAAGCCGGCTAAATAGTGAATAATCGACAACTAAAACTTGAATTGTACTACATCTTACTGGCTATTGCTTCAACTTAGAAGCTTCTTCTGTGTTCTACTATAGTGCTTTTAGTGTCTCCGCATACCGCAGCACGCGACATAGCTTTGCAGACGATAAATGTAACCGATTCAGAGAGAAGAGCGGCCAATGTGACGATCTGGCTTTAAATCGATTCGATAGCAACTGACGAAAACGGGCGGATATCTTAGGTTTTTACTACATATGAACACTTTTCACATTCTCCCGTGCAACGTGGCGGCTAGTCCTCCCTTCATGCAAAATCTTAAGGTCCTAGGTCATGTCCAAGCCACCAAAGCCGGCTAAAAAGTGAATAATCGACAGCTAAAACTTGAATTGTACTACTTATTACTGACTATTACCTCAACTTAGAAGCTTCTTCTGTGTTCTACTATGGTGCTACTTGTGTCTCCCCATACCGCAGCGCGCGACATAGTTTTGCAGACGATTAATGTAACCGTTTCAGACAGAAGAGCGGACAATGTGACGATCTGGTTTTAAGTCGATTCGATAACAAATGACGAAAACGGACGGATTTCTCAGGTTTTTACTACATATGAACAATTTTCACATTCTCCCGTGCAACGCGGCTGCTACTCCTCCTTTCATGCAAAATCTTAAGGTCCTAGATCATGTCCAAGCCACCAAAGCCGGCTAAAAAGTGAATAATGGACAACTAAAACTTGAATTGTACTATTTCTTACTGGCTATTGCTTCAACTTAGAAGCTTCTTCTGTGTTCTACTATGGTGCTTTTAATGTCTCCGCATACCGCAGCACGCGACATAGCTTTGCAGACGATACATGTAACCGTCTCAGAGAGAAAAGCGGCCAATGTGACGATCTGGCTTTAAGTCGATTCGATAACAAATGACGAAAACGGACGGATTTCTCAGGTTTTTACTACATATGAACACTTTTCACATTCTCCCGTGCAACGAGGCTGCTAGTCCTCCTTTCATGCAAAATATTTAGGTCCTACGTCATGTCCAAGCCACCAAAGCCGGCTAAAAAGTAAATAATCGACAACTACAACTTGAATTGTAGTACTTCTTACTGGCTATTGCTTCAACTTAGAAGCTTCTTCTGTGTTCTACTATGTTGCTTTTAGTGTCTCCGCATACCGCAGCACGCGACATAGCTTTGCTGACGATAAATGTAACCGATTCAGTGAGAAAAGCGGCCAATGTGACGATCTGGCTTTAAGTCGATTCGGTAACAAATGAGGAAAACGGACGGATTTCTCAGGTTTTTACTACATATGAACCCTTTTCACATTCTCCCGTGCAACGCGGCTGCTAGTCCTCCTTTCATGCAAAATCTTAAGGTCCTAGGTCATGTCCAAGCCACCAAAGCCGGCTAAAAAGTGAATAATGGACAACTAAAACTTGAATTGTACTACTTCTTACTGGCTATTGCTTCAACTTAGAAGCTTCTTCTGTGTTCTACTATGGTGCTTTTAATGTCTCCGCATACCGCAGCACGCGACATAGCTTTGCAGACGATAAATGTAACCGTCTCAGAGAGAAAAGCGGCCAATGTGACGATCTGGCATTAAGTCGATTCGATAACAAATTACGAAAACGGACGGATTTCTTAGGTTTTTACTACATATGAACACTTTTCTCATTCTCCCGTGCACCGCGGCTGCTAGTCCTCCTTTCATTCAAAATATTAAGGTCCTAGGTCATGTCCAAGCCAAAAAAAGCCGGCTAAATAGTGAATAATCGACAACTAAAACTTGAATTGTACTACATCTTACTGGCTATTGCTTCAACTTAGAAGCTTCTTCTGTGTTCTACTATAGTGCTTTTAGTGTCTCCGCATACCGCAGCACGCGACATAGCTTTGCAGACGATAAATGTAACCGATTCAGAGAGAAGAGCGGCCAATGTGACGATCTGGCTTTAAGTATATTCGATAACAAATGAGGAAAACGGACGGATTTCTCAGGGTTTTATTACAAATGAACCCTTTTCACATTCTCCCGTGCAACGCAGCTGCTAGTCCTTCTTTCATGCAAAATCTTAAGGTTCCACCTCATGTCCAAGGCACCAAAGCCGGCTAAAAATCAAAAATCGATAACCAAAACTTGAAATGTACTGCTTCTTATGGCTATTGCTTCAACTTAGAAGCTTCTTCTGTGTTCTACTATGGTGCTTTTAGTGTCTCCGCATACCGCAGCACGCGACATAGCTTTGCAGACGATAAATGTAACCGTCTCAGAGAGAAAAGCGACCAATGTGAGGATCTGGCTTTAAGTCGATTCGATAAAAAATGACGAAAACGAACGGATTTCTCAGGTTTTTACTACATATGAAAACATTTCACATTCTCCCGTTCAACGCGGCTGCTAGTCCTCCTATCATGCAAAATCTTAAGGTCCTAGGTCATGTCCAAGCCACCAAAGCCGGCTAAAAAGTGAATAATCGACAGCTAAAACTTGAATTGTACTACTTATTACTGACTATTACTTCAACTTAGAAGCTTCTTCTGTGTTCTACTATGGTGCTATTAGTGTCTCCGCATACCGCAGCGCGCGACATAGTTTTGCAAACGTTTAATGTAACCGTTTCAGACAGAAGAGCGGCCAATGTGACGATCTGGTTTTAAGTCGATTCGATAACAAATGACGAAAACGGACGGATTTCTCAGGTTTTTACTACATATGAACAATTTTCACATTCTCCCGTGCAACGCGGCTGCTACTCCTCCTTTCATGCAAAATCTTAAGGTCCTAGGTCATGTCCAAGCCACCAAAGCCGGCTAAAAAGTGAATAATGGACAACTAAAACTTGAATTGTACTGTTTCTTACTGGCTATTGCTTCAACTTAGAAGCTTCTTCTGTGTTCTACTATGGTGCTTTTAATGTCTCCGCATACCGCAGCACGCGACATAGCTTTGCAGACGATAAATGTAACCGTCTCAGAGAGAAAAGCGGCCAATGTGACGATCTGGCTTTAAGTCGATTCGATAACAAATGACGAAAACGGACGGATTTCTCAGGTTTTTACTACATATGAACACTTTTCACATTCTCCCGTGCAACGAGGCTGCTACTCCTCCTTTCATGCAAAATATTTAGGTCCTACGTCATGTCCAAGCCACCAAAGCCGGCTAAAAAGTAAATAATCGACAACTACAACTTGAATTGTAGTACTTCTTACTGGCTATTGCTTCAACTTAGAAGCTTCTTCTGTGTTCTACTATGTTGCTTTTAGTGTCTCCGCATACCGCAGCACGCGACATAGCTTTGCAGACGATAAATGTAACCGATTCAGTGAGAAGAGCGGCCAATGTGACGATCTGGCATTAAGTCGATTCGATAACAAATGAGGAAAACGGACGGATTTCTCAGGTTTTTACTACATATGAACCCTTTTCACATTCTCCCGTGCAACGCGGCTGCTAGTCCTCCTTTCATGCAAAATCTTAAGGTACTATTTCATGTCCAAGCCAATAAAGCCGGCTAAAAAGTGAATAATCGACAACTAAAACTTGAATTGTACTACTTCTTACTGGCTATTGCTTCAACTTAGGAGCTTCTTCTGTGTTCTACTATGGTGCGTTTAGTGTCTCCGCATACCGCAGCACGTGACATAGCTTTGCAGACGATAATTGTAACTGTTTCAGAAAGAAAAGCGGCCAATGTGACGATCTGGCTTTCAGTCGATTCGATAACAAATGACGAAAACGGGCGGATTTCTCAGGTTTTTACTACATATGAACACTTTTCTCATTCTCCCGTGCAACGCGGCTGCAAGTTCTCCTTTCTTGCAAAATCTTAAGGTCCTAGGTCATGTCGAAGCCACCAAAGCCGGCTGAAAAGTGAATAATCGACAACTAAAACTTGAATTGTACTACTTCTTACTGGCTACTACTTCAACTTAGAAGCTTTTTCTGTGTTCTACTATAGTGCTTTTAGTGTCTCCGCATACCGCAGCACGCGACATAGCTTTGTAGACGATAAATGTAACCGATTCAGAGAGAAGAGCGGCCAATGTTACGATCTGGCTTTAAGTAGATTCAATAACAAATGACGGAAACGGACGGATTTCTCAGGGTTTTATTACAAATGAACCCTTTTCACATTCTCCCGTGCAACGCAGCTGCTAGTCCTTCTTTCATGCAAAATCTTAAGGTTCCACCTCATGTCCAAGGCACCAAAGCCGGCTAAAAATCAAAAATCGATAACCAAAACTTGAATTGTACTGCTTCTTATGGCTATTGCTTCAACTTAGCAGCTTCTTCTGTGTTCTACTATGGTGCTTTTAGTGTCTCCGCATACCGCAGCACGCGACATAGCTTTGCAGACGATAAATGTAACCGTCTCAGAGAGAAGAGCGGCCAATGTGACGATCTGGCTTTAAGTCGATTCGATAACAAATGACGAAAACGAACGGATTTCTAAGGTTTTTACTACATATGAACCCTTTTCACATTCTCCCGTGCAACGCGGCTGCTAGTCCTTCTTTCATGCAAAATCTTAAGGTTCCACCTCATGTCCAAGGCACCAAAGCCGGCTAAAAATCAAAAATCGATAACCAAAACTTGAAATGTACTGCTTCTTATGGCTATTGCTTCAACTTAGAAGCTTCTTCTGTGTTCTACTATGGTGCTTTTAGTGTCTCCGCATACCGCAGCACGCGACATAGCTTTGCAGACGATAAATGTAACCGTCTCAGAGAGAAAAGCGACCAATGTGAGGATCTGGCTTTAAGTCGATTCGATAACAAATGACGAAAACGAACGGATTTCTCAGGTTTTTACTACATATGAAAACATTTCACATTCTCCCGTGCAACGCGGCTGCTAGTCCTCCTTTCATGCAAAATCTTAAGGTCCTAGGTCATGTCCAAGCCACCAAAGCCGTCTAAAAAGTGAATAATGGACAACTAAAACTTGAATTGTACTACTTCTTACTGGCTATTGCTTCAACTTAGAAGCTTCTTCTGTGTTCTACTATGGTGCTTTTAATGTCTCCGCATACCGCAGCACGCGACATAGCTTTGCAGACAATAAATGTAACCGTCTCAGAGAGAAAAGCGGCCAATGTGACGATCTGGCTTTAAGTCGATTCGATAACAAATTACGAAAACGGACGGATTTCTTAGGTTTTTACTACATATGAATTCTTTTCCCATTCTCCCGTGCACCGCGGCTGCTAGTCCTCCTTTCATTCAAAATATTAAGGTCCTAGGTCATGTCCAAGCAACCAAAGCCGGCTAAAAAGTGAATAATCGACAGCTAAAACTTGAATTGTACTACTTATTACTGACTATTACCTCAACTTAGAAGCTTCTTCTGTGTTCTACCATGGTGCTACTTGTGTCTCCCCATACCGCAGCGCGCGACATAGTTTTGCAGACGATTAAAGTAACCGTTTCAGACAGAAGAGCGGACAATGTGACGATCTGGTTTTAAGTCGATTCGATAACAAATGACGAAAACGGACGGATTTCTCAGGTTTTTACTACATATGAACAATTTTCACATTCTCCCGTTCAACGCGGCTGCAACTCCTCCTTTCATGCAAAATCTTAAGGTCCTAGGTCATGTCCAAGCCACCAAAGCCGGCTAAAAAGTGAATAATGGACAACTAAAACTTGAATTGTACTACTTCTTACTGGCTATTGCTTCAACTTAGAAGCTTCTTCTGTGTTCTACTATGGTGCTTTTAATGTCTCCGCATACCGCAGCACGCGACATAGCTTTGCAGACGATAAATGTAACCGTCTCAGAGAGAAAAGCGGCCAATGTGACGATCTGGCTTTAAGTCGATTCGATAACAAACGACGAAAACGGACGGATTTCTCAGGTTTTTACTACATATGAACACTTTTCACATTCTCCCGTGCAACGAGGCTGCTAGTCCTCCTTTCATGCAAAATATTTAGGTCCTACGTCATGTCCAAGCCACCAAAGCCGGCTAAAATGTAAATAATCGACAACTACAACTTGAATTGTAGTACTTCTTACGGGCTATTGCTTCAACTTAGAAGCTTCTTCTGTGTTCTACTATGTTGCTTTTAGTGTCTCCGCATACCGCAGCACGCGACATAGCTTTGCAGACGATAAATGTAACCGATTCAGTGAGAAGAGCGGCCAATGTGACGATCTGGCTTTAAGTCGATTCGATAACAAATGAGGAAAACGGACGGATTTCTCAGGTTTTTACTACATATGAACCCTTTTCACATTCTCCCGTGCAACGCGGCTGCTAGTCCTCCTTTCATGCAAAATCTTAAGGTACTATTTCATGTCCAAGTCAATAAAGGCGGCTAAAAAGTGAATAATCGACAACTAAAACTTGAATTGTACTACTTCTTACTGGCTATTGCTTCAACTTAGGAGCTTCTTCTGTGTTCTACTATGGTGCGTTTAGTGTCTCCGCATACCGCAGCACGTGACATAGCTTTGCAGACGATAATTGTAACTGTTTCAGAAAGAAAAGCGGCCAATGTGACGATCTGGCTTTCAGTCGATTCGATAACAAATGACGAAAACGGGCGGATTTCTCAGGTTTTTACTACATATGAACACTTTTCTCATTCTCCCGTGCAACGCGGCTGCAAGTCCTCCTTTCTTGCAAAATCTTAAGGTCCTAGGTCATGTCGAAGCCACCAAAGCCGGCTGAAAAGTGAATAATCGACAACTAAAACTTGAATTGTACTACTTCTTACTGGCTACTACTTCAACTTAGAAGCTTTTTCTGTGTTCTCCTATGGTGCTTTTAGTGTCTCCGCATACCGCAGCACGCGACATAGCTTTGCAGACGATAAATGTAACCGTCTCAGAGAGAAAAGCGGCCAATGTGACGATCTGGCTTTAAGTCGATTCGATAACAAATTACGAAAACGGACGGATTTCTTAGGTTTTTACTACATATGAACACTTTTCTCATTCTCCCGTGCACCGCGGCTGCTAGTCCTCCTTTCTTTCAAAATATTAAGGTCCTAGGTCATGTCCAAGCCAAAAAAAGCCGGCTAAATAGTGAATAATCGACAACTAAAACTTGAATTGTACTACATCTTACTGGCTATTGCTTCAACTTCGAAGCTTCTTCTGTGTTCTACTATAGTGCTTTTAGTGTCTCCGCATACCGCAGCACGCGACATAGCTTTGTAGACGATAAATGTAACCGATTCAGAGAGAAGAGCGGCCAATGTTACGATCTGGCTTTAAGTAGATTCAATAACAAATGACGGAAACGGACGGATTTCTCAGGGTTTTATTACAAATGAACCCTTTTCACATTCTCCCGTGCAACGCAGCTGCTAGTCCTTCTTTCATGCAAAATCTTAATGTTCCACCTCATGTCCAAGGCACCAAAGCCGGCTAAAAATCAAAAATCGATAACCAAAACTTGAATTGTACTACATCTTATGGCTATTGCTTCAACTTAGCAGCTTCTTCTGTGTTCTACTGTGGTGCTTTTAGTGTCTCCGCATACCGCAGCACGCGACATAGCTTTGCAGACGATAAATGTAACCGTCTCAGAGAGAAGAGCGGCCAATGTGACGATCTGGCTTTAAGTCGATTCGATAACAAATGACGAAAACGAACGGATTTCTAAGGTTTTTACTACATATGAACCCTTTTCACATTCTCCCGTGCAACGCGGCTGCTAGTCCTCCTTTCATGCAAAATCTTAAGGTCCTAGGTCATGTCCAAGCCACTAAAGCCGTCTAAAAAGTGAATAATGGACAACTAAAACTTGAATTGTACTACTTCTTACTGGCTATTGCTTCAACTTAGAAGCTTCTTCTGTGTTCTACTATGGTGCTTTTAATGTCTCCGCATACCGCAGCACGCGACATAGCTTTGCAGACGATAAATGTAACCGTCTCAGAGAGAAAAGCGGCCAATGTGACGATCTGGCTTTAAGTCGATTCGATAACAAATTACGAAAACGGACGGATTTCTTAGGTTTTTACTACATATGAACACTTTTCTCATTCTCCCGTGCTCCGCGGCTGCTAGTCCTCCTTTCATTCAAAATATTAAGGTCCTAGGTCATGTCCAAGCCAAAAAAAGCCGGCTAAATAGTGAATAATCGACAACTAAAACTTGAATTGTACTACATCTTACTGGCTATTGCTTCAACTTAGAAGCTTCTTCTGTGTTCTACTTTAGTGCTTTTAGTGTCTCTGCATACCGCAGCACGCGACATAGCTTTGCAGACGATAAATGTAACCGATTCAGAGAGAAGAGCGGCCAATGTGACGATCTGGCTTTAAGTCGATTCGATAGCAACTGACGAAAACGGGCGGATTTCTTATGTTTTTACTACATTTGAACACATTTCACCTTCTCCCGAGCAACGTGGCTGCTAGTCCTCCCTTCATACAAATTCTTAAGGTCCTACCTCATGTCGAAGGCACCAAAGCCGCCTAAAAAATTCAAAAATCGATATCTAAATTTGAGTTCTACTGCGACTTACTGGCTATTACATCAACTTAGAAGCTTTACTGTGTTCTACTATGGTGCTTTTTGTGTCTCTGCATATTGCAGCACGCAACATAGCTTTGCACACGATAAATGCAACCGTTTCAGAGACAAGAGCGGTCAATTTGACGATCTGATATAAAGTCGAATCGATAGCAAATGACGAAAACGGGCGGATTTCTTAGGTTTTTACTACATATGAACACTTTTCACATTCTCCCGTGCAACGTGGCGGCTAGTCCTCCCTTCATGCAAACTCTTAAGGTCCTAGGTCATGTCCAAGCCACCAAAGCCGGCTAAAAAGTGAATAATCGACAGCTAAAACTTGAATTGTACTACTTATTACTGACTATTACCTCAACTTAGAAGCTTCTTCTGTGTTCTACTATGGTGCTACTTGTGTCTCCCCATACCGCAGCGCGCGACATAGTTTTGCAGACGATTAATGTAACCGTTTCAGACAGAAGAGCGGACAATGTGACGATCTGGTTTTAAGTCGATTCGATAACAAATGACGAAAACGGACGGATTTCTCAGGTTTTTACTACATATGAACAATTTTCACATTCTCCCGTGCAACGCGGCTGCTACTCCTCCTTTCATGCAAAATCTTAAGGTCCTAGGTCATGTCCAAGCCACCAAAGCCGGCTAAAAAGTGAATAATGGACAACTAAAACTTGAATTGTACTACTTCTTACTGGCTATTGCTTCAACTTAGAAGCTTCTTCTGTGTTCTACTATGGTGCTTTTAATGTCTCCGCATACCGCAGCACGCGACATAGCTTTGCAGACGATAAATGTAACCGTCTCAGAGAGAAAAGCGGCCAATGTGACGATCTGGCTTTAAGTCGATTCGATAACAAATGACGAAAACGGACGGATTTATCAGGTTTTTACTACATATGAACACTTTTCACATTCTCCCGTGCAACGAGGCTGCTAGTCCTCCTTTCATGCAAAATATTTAGGTCCTACGTCGTGTCCAAGCCACCAAAGCCGGCTAAAAAGTAAATAATCGACAACTACAACTTGAATTGTAGTACTTCTTACTGGCTATTGCTTCAACTTAGAAGCTTCTTCTGTGTTCTACTATGTTGCTTTTAGTGTCTCCGCATACCGCAGCACGCGACATAGCTTTGCAGACGATAAATGTAACCGATTCAGTGAGAAGAGCGGCCAATGTGACGATCTGGCTTTAAGTCGATTCGATAACAAATGAGGAAAACGGACGGATTTCTCAGGTTTTTACTACATATGAACCCTTTTCACATTCTCCCGTGCAACGCGGCTGCTAGTCCTCCTTTCATGCAAAATCTTAAGGTACTATTTCATGTCCAAGCCAATAAAGCCGGCTAAAAAGTGAATAATCGACAACTAAAACTTGAATTGTACTACTTCTTACTGGCTACTACTTCAACTTAGAAGCTTTTTCTGTGTTCTCCTATGGTGCATTTAGTGTCTCCGCATACCGCAGCACGCGACATAGCTTTGCAGACGATAAATGTAACCGTCTCAGAGAGAAAAGCGGCCAATGTGACGATCTGGGTTTAAGTCGATTCGATAACAAATTACGAAAACGGACGGATTTCTTAGGTTTTTACTACATATGAACACTTTTCTCATTCTCCCGTGCACCGCGGCTGCTAGTCCTCCTTTATTTCAAAATATTAAGGTCCTAGGTCATGTCCAAACCACCAAAGCCGGCTGAAATGTGAATATTTGACAACTAAAACTTGAATTGTACTACTTCTTACTGGCTACTACTTCAACTTAGAAGCTTTTTCTGTGTTCTACTATGGTGCTTTTAGTGTCTCCGCATACCGCAGCACGCGACATAGCTTTGCAGACGATAAATGTAACCGTTTCAGAGAGAAGAGCGGCCTATGTGACGATCTGGCTTTAAGTAGATTCAATAACAAATGACGAAAACGGACGGATTTCTCAGGTTTTTACTACAAATGAACACTTTTCACATTCTTCCGTGCAACGCAGCTGCTACTCCTCCTTTCATGCAAAATCTTAAGGTTCCACCTCATGTCCAAGGCACCATAGCCGGCTAAAAATCAAAAATCGATAACCAAAACTTGAATTGTACTGCTTCTTATGGCTATTGCTTCAACTTAGAAGCTTCTTCTACTATGGTGCTTTTAGTGTCTCCGCATACCGCAGCACGCGACATAGCTTTGCAGACGATAAATGTAACCGTCTCAGAGAAAAAAGCGGCCAATGTGACGATCTGGTTTTAAGTCGATTCGATATCAAATGACGAAAACGGACGGATTTCACAGGTTTTTACTACATATGAACACTTTTCACATTCTACCGTGCAACGCAGCTGCTAGTCCTCCTTTCATGCAAAATCTTAAGGTCCCACCTCATGTCCAAGGCACCAAAGCCGGCTAAAAATCAATAATCGATAACCAAAACTTGAATTATACTACTTCTTACTGGTTATTGCTTCAACTTAGAAGCTTCTTCTGTGTTCTCCTATGGTGCTTTTAGTGTCTCCGCATACCGCAGCACGCGACATAGCTTTGCAGACGATAAATGTAACCGTCTCAGAGAAAAAAGCGGCCAATGTGACGATCTGGCTTTAAGTCGATTCGATAACAAATGACGAAAACGGAGGGATTTCTCAGGTTTTTACTACATATGAACACTTTTCTCATTCTCCCGTGCAACGCGGCTGCAAGTCCTCCTTTCATGCAAAATCTTAAGGTCCTAGGTCATGTCCAAGCCACCAAAGCCGGCTGAAATGTGAATATTCGACAACTAAAACTTGAATTGTACTACTTCTTACTGGCTACTACTTCAACTTAGAAGCTTTTTCTGTGTTCTACTATGGTGCTTTTAGTGTCTCCGCATACCGCAGCACGCGACATAGCTTTGCAGACGATAAATGTAACCGTTTCAGAGAGAAGAGCGGCCTATGTGACGATCTGGCTTTAAGTAGGTTCAATAACAAATGACGAAAACGGACGGATTTCTCAGGTTTTTACTACAAATGAACACTTTTCACATTCTTCCGTGCAACGCAGCTGCTAGTCCTCCTTTCATGCAAAATCTTAAGGTTCCACCTCATGTCCAAGGCACCATAGCCGGCTAAAAATCAAAAATCGATAACCAAAACTTGAATTGTACTGCTTCTTATGGCTATTGCTTCAACTTAGAAGCTTCTTCTGTGTTCTACTATGGTGCTTTTAGTGTTTCCGCATACCGCAGCACGCGACATAGCTTTGCAGACGATAAATGTAACCGTCTCAGAGAGAAAAGCGGCCAATGTGACGATCTGGCTTTAAGTCGATTCAATAACAAATTACGAAAACGGACGGATTTCTTAGGTTTTTACTACATATGAACACTTTTCCTATTCTCCCGTGCACAGCGGCTGCTAGTCCTCCTTTCATTCAAAATATTAAGGTCCTAGGTCATGTCCAAGCCACCAAAGCCGGCTAAAATTTGAATAATCGACAACTACAACTTGAATTGTACTACTTCTTACTGGCTATTGCTTCAACTTAGAATCTTCTTCTGTGTTCTACTATGGTGCTTTTAGTGTCTCCGCATACCGCAGCACGCGACATAGCTTTGCAGACGATAAATGTAACCGTTTCAGAGAGAAGAGCGGCCAATGTGACGATCTGGCTGTAAGTCGACATGATAACAAATGACGAAAACAGACAGATTTCTAAGGTTTTTACTACATATGAACACTTTTTACATTCTCCCGTGCAACGCGGCTGCTAGTCCTCCTTTCATGCAAAATCGTAAGCTCCTAGGTCATGTTCAAGCCACCAAAACCGGCTAAAAAGTGAATAATCGACAACTAAAACTTGAATTGTACTACTTCTTACTGGCAATTGCGTCAACTTAGAAGCTTCTCCTGTGTTCTACTATTGTGCTTTTAGTGTCTCGGCATACCGCAGCACGCGACATAGCTTTGCAGACGATAAGTGTAACCGTCTCAGAGAGAAAAGCAACCAATGTGACGATCTGGCTTTAAGACGATTCGATAACAAATGACGAAAACGGACGGATTTCTCAGGTTTTTACTACATATGAACACTTTTCACATTCTCCCGTGCAACGCGGCTGCTAGTCCTCGTTTCATGCAAAATCTTAAGGTCCTAGGTCATGTCCAAGCCACCAAAGCCGGCTAAAAAGTGAATAATCGACAACTAAAACTTGAATTGTACTACTTCTTACTGGCTATTGCTTCAACTTAGAAGCTTCTTCTGTTTTCTACTATGGTGCTATTAGTGTCTCCGCATACCGCAGCGCGCGACATAGTTTTGAAGACGATAAATGTAACCGTTACAGACAGAAGAGCGGCCAATGTGACGATCTGGCTTTAAGTCGATTCGATAACAAATGAGGAAAACGGACGGGTTTCTCAGGTTTTTACTACATATGAACCCTTTTCACATTCTCCCGTGCAACGCGGCTGCTAGTCCTCCTTTCATGCAAAATCTTAAAGTTCCAACTCATGTCCAGGGCACCATAGCCGGCTAAAAATCAATAGTCGATAACCAAAACTTGAATTGTACTGTTTCTTACTGGCTATTGCTTCAACTTAGAATCTTCTTCTGTGTTCTACTATGGTGCTTTTAGTGTCTCTGCATACCGCAGCGCGCGACATAGTTTTGCAGACGATAAATGTAACCGTTTCAGACAGAAGAGCGGCCAATGTGACGATCTGGCTTTAAGTCGATTCGATAACAAATGACGAAAACGGACGGATTTCTCAGGTTTTTACTACATGTGAACAATTTTCACATTCTCCCGTGCAACGCGGCTGGTACTCCTCCTTTCATGCAAAATCTTAAGGTCCTAGGTCATGTCCAAGCCACCAAAGCCGGCTAAAAAGTGAATAATGGACAACTAAAACTTGAATTGTACTACTTCTTACTGGCTATTGCTTCAACTTAGAAGCTTCTTCTGTGTTCTACTATGGTGCTTTTAGTGTCTCCGCATACCGCAGCACGCTACATAGCTTTGCAGACAATAAATGTAACCGTCTCAGAGAGAAAAGCGGCCAATGTGACGATCTGGCTTTAAGTCGATTCGATAACAAATGACGAAAACGGACGGATTTCTCAGGTTTTTACTACATATGAACACTTTTCACATTCTCCCGTGCAACGCGGCTGCTAGTCCTCCTTTCATGCAAAATATTTAGGTCCTACGTCATGTCCAAGCTACCAAAGCCGGCTAAAAAGTGAATAATCGACAACTACAACTTGAATTGTACTACTTCTTACTGGCTATTGCTTCAACTTAGAAGCTTCTTCTGTGTTCTACTATGGTGCTTTTAGTGTCTCCGCATACCGCAGCACGCGACATAGCTTTGCAGACGATAAATGTAACCGATTCAGTGAGAAGAGCGGCCAATGTGACGATCTGGCTTTAAGTCGATTCGATAACAAATGAGGAAAACGGACGGATTTCTCAGGTTTTTGCTACATATGAGCCCTTTTCACATTCTCCCGTGCAACGCGGCTGCTAGTCCTCCTTTCATGCAAAATCTTAAGGTACTAGGTCATGTCCAAGCCAATAAAGCCGGCTAAAAAGTGAATAATCGACAACTAAAACTTGAATTGTACTACTTCTTACTGGCTATTGCTTCAACTTAGAAGCATCTTCTGTGTTCTACTATGGTGCTTTTAGTGTCTCCGCATACCGCAGCACGTGACATAGTTTTGCAGACGATAAATGTAACCGTTACAGACAGAAGAGCGGCCAATGTGACGATCTGGCTTTAAGTCGATTCGATAACAAATGAGGAAAACGGACGGGTTTCTCAGGTTTTTACTACATATGAACACTTTTCTCATTCTCCCGTGGAACGCGGCTGCTAGTCCTCCTTTCATGCAAAATCTTAAGGTCCTAGGTCATGTCCAAGCCATCAAAGCCGGTTGAAAAGTGAATAATCGACAACTAAAACTTGAATTGTACTACTTCTTACTGGCTATTGCTTCAACTTAGAAGCTTCTTCTGTGTTCTACTATGGTGCTTTTAGTGTCTCCGCATACCGCAGCACGCGACATATCTTTGCAGACGATAAATGTAACCGTTTCAGTGAGAAGAGCGGCCAATGTGACGATCTGGCTTTAAGTCGATTCGATAACAAATGAGGAAAACGGACGGATTTCTCAGGTTTTTACTACATATGAACCCTTTTGACATTCTCCCGTGCAACGCGGCTTCTACTCCTCCTTTCATGCAAAATATTTAGGTCCTACGTCATGTCCAAGCTACCAAAGCCGGCTAAAAAGTGAATAATCGACAACTACAACTTGAATAGTACTACTTATTACTGGCTATTGCTTCAACTTAGAAGCTTCTTCTGTGTTCTCCTATGGTGCTTTTAGTGTCTCCGCATACCGCAGCACGCGACATAGCTTTGCAGACGATAAATGTAACCGATTCAGTGAGAAGAGCGGCCAATGTGACGATCTGGCTTTCAGTCGATTCGATAACAAATGAGGAAAACGGACGGATTTCTCAGGTTTTTGCTACATATGAGCCCTTTTCACATTCTCCCGTGCAACGCGGCTGCTAGTCCTCCTTTCATGCAAAATCTTAAGGTACTAGGTCATGTCCAAGCCAATAAAGCCGGCTAAAAAGTGAATAATCGACAACTAAAACTTGAATTGTACTACTTCTTACTGGCTATTGCTTCAACTTAGAAGCTTCTTCTGTGTTCTACTATGGTGCTTTTAGTGTCTCCGCATACCGCAGCACGTGACATAGCTTTGCAGACGATAATTGTAACTGTTTCAGAAAGAAAAGCGGCCAATGTGACGATCTGGCTTTAAGTCGATTCGATAACAAATGACGAAAACGGACGGATTTCTCAGGTTTTTACTACATATGAACACTTTTCACATTCTCCCGTGCAACGCGGCTGCTAGTCCTCCTTTCATGCAAAATCTTAAGGTCCTAGGTCATGTCCAAGCCACCAAAGCCGGCTGAAAAGTGAACAATCGACAACTAAAACTTGAATTGTACTACTTCTTACTGGCTACTACAACTTAGAAGCTTTTTCTGTGTTCTCCTATAGTGCTTTTAGTGTCTCCGCATACCGCAGCACGCGACATAGCTTTGCAGACGATAAATGTAACCGTCTCAGAGAGAAAAGCGGCCAATGTGACGATCTGGCTTTAAGACGATTCGATAACAAATTACGAAAACGGACGGATTTCTTAGGTTTTTACTACATATGAACACTTTTCTCATTCTCCCGTGCACCGTGGCTGCTAGTCCTCCTTTCATTCAAAATATTAAGGTCCTAGGTCATGTCCAAGCCACCAAAGCCGGCTAAGATGTGAATAATCGACAATTAAACTTGAATTGTACTACATCTTACTGGCTATTGCTTCAACTTAGAAGCTTCTTCTGTGTTCTACTATGGTGCTTTTAGTGTCTCCGCATACCGCAGCACGCGACATAGCTTTGCAGACATAAATGTAACCGTCTCAGAGAAAAAAGCGGCCAATGTGACGATCTGGCTTTAAGTCGATTCGATATCAAATGACGAAAACGGATGGATTTCTCAGGTTTTTACTACATATGAACACTTTTCACATTCTCCCGTGCAACGCGGCTGCTAGTCCTATTTTCATGCAAAATCTTTAGGTCCCACCTCATGTCCAAGGCACCAAAGCCGGCTAAAAATCAATAATCGATAACCAAAACTTGAATTGTACTACTTCTTACTGGTTATTGCTTCAACTTAGAAGCTTCTTCTGTGTTCTCCTATGGTGCTTTTAGTGTCTCCGCATACCGCTGCACGTGACATAGCTTTGCAGACGATAAAAGTAACCGTTTCATAGAGAAGAGCGGCCAATGTGACGAACTGGCTTTAAGTCGATTCGATAAAAAATGACGAAATAGGACGGATTTCTCAGGTTTTTACTACATATGAACACTTTTCACATTCTCTCGTGCAACGCAGCTGCTAGTCCTCTCTTCATGCAAAATCTTAAGGTTCCACCTCATGTCCAAGGCACCAAAGCCGGCTAAAAATCAATAATCGAAAACCAAATCTTGAATTGTACTGCTTCTTATGCCTATTGCTTCAACTTAGAAGCTTCTTCTGTGTTCTACTATGGTGCTTTTAGTGTCTCCGCATACCGCAGCACGCGACATAGCTTTGCAGACGATAAATTTAACCGATTCAGAGAGAAGAGTGGCCAATGTGACGATCTGGCTTTAAGTAGATTCGATAACAAATGACGAAAACGGACGGATTTCTCAGGTTTTTACTGCTTATGAACCCTTTTCACATTCTCCCGTGCAACGCAGCTGCTAGTCCTATTTCATGCAAAATCTTAAGGTTCCACCTCATGTCCAAGGCACCAAAGCCGGCTAAAAATCAATAATCGATAACCAAAACTTGAATTGTACTGCTTCTTATGGCTATTGCTTCAACTTAGAAGCTTCTTCTGTGTTCTACTATGGTGCTTTTAGTGTCTCCGCATACCGCAGCACGCGACATAGCTTTGCAGGCGATAAATGTAACCGTCTCAGAGAGAAAAGCGGCCAATGTGACGATCTGGCTTTAAATCGATTCGATAACAAATGACGAAAACGGACGGATTTCTCAGGTTTTTACTACATATGAACACTTTTCACATTCTCCCGTGCAACGCGGCTGCAAGTCCTCCTTTCATGCAAAATCTTAAGGTCCTAGGTCATGTCCAAGCCACCAAAGTCGGCTAAAAAGTGAATAATCGACGCCTAAAACTTGAATTGTACTACTTCTTACTGGCTATTACTTCAACTTAGAAGCTTCTTCTGTGTTCTACTATGGTGCTTTTAGTGTCTCCGCATACCGCAGCACGTGACATAGCTTTGCAGACGATAATTGTAACTGTTTCAGAAAGAAAAGCGGCCAATGTGACGATCTGGCTTTAAGTCGATTCGATAACAAATGACGAAAACGGACGGATTTCTCAGGTTTTTACTACATATGAACACTTTTCACATTCTCCCGTGCAACGCGGCTGCTAGTCCTCCTTTCATGCAAAATCTTAAGGTCCTAGGTCATGTCCAAGCCACCAAAGCCGGCTGAAAAGTGAACAATCGACAACTAAAACTTGAATTGTACTTCTTCTTACTGGCTACTGCAACTTAGAAGCTTTTTCTGTGTTCTCCTATGGTGCTTTTAGTGTCTCCGCATACCGCAGCACGCGACATAGCTTTGCAGACGATAAATGTAACCGTCTCAGAGAGAAAAGCGGCCAATGTGACGATCTGGCTTTAAGACGATTCGATAACAAATTACGAAAACGGACGGATTTCTTAGGTTTTTACTACATATGAACACTTTTCTCATTCTCCCGTGCACCGCGGCTGCTAGTCCTCCTTTCATTCAAAGTATTAAGGTCCTAGGTCATGTCCAAGCCACCAAAGCCGGCTAAAATGTGAATAATCGACAACTAAAACTTGAATTGTACTACATCTTACTGGCTATTGCTTCAACTTAGAAGCTTCTTCTGTTTTCTACTATGGTGCTTTTAGTGTCTCCGCATACCGCAGCACGCGACATAGCTTTGCAGACATAAATGTAACCGTCTCAGAGAAAAAAGCGGCCAATGTGACGATCTGGCTTTAAGTCGATTCGATATCAAATGACGAAAACGGATGGATTTCTCAGGTTTTTACTACATATGAACACTTTTCACATTCTCCCGTGCAACGCGGCTGCTAGTCCTATTTTCATGCAAAATCTTTAGGTCCCACCTCATGTCCAAGGCACCAAAGCCGGCTAAAAATCAATAATCGATAACCAAAACTTGAATTGTACAACTTCTTACTGGTTATTGCTTCAACTTAGAAGCTTCTTCTGTGTTCTCCTATGGTGCTTTTAGTGTCTCCGCATACCGCAGCACGTGACATAGCTTTGCAGACGATAAAAGTAACCGTTTCATAGAGAAGAGCGGACAATCTGACGAACTGGCTTTAAGTCGATTCGATAAAAAATGACGAAATAGGACGGATTTCTCAGGTTTTTACTACATATGAACACTTTTCACATTCTCTCGTGCAACGCAGCTGCTAGTCCTCTCTTCATGCAAAATCTTAAAGTTCCACCTCATGTCCAAGGCACCAAAGCCGGCTAAAAATCAATAATCGATAACCAAAACTTGAATTGTACTGCTTCTTATGCCTATTGCTTCAACTTAGAAGCTTCTTCTGTGTTCTACTATGGTGCTTTTAGTGTCTCCGCATACCGCAGCACGCGACATAGTTTTGCAGACGATAAATGTAACCGTCTCAGAGAGAAAAGCGGCCAATGTGACGATATGGCTTTAAGTCGATTCGATAACAAATTACGAAAAGGGACGGATTTCTTAGGTTTTTACTACATATGAACACTTTTCTCAATCTCCCGTGCACCGCGGCTGCTAGTCCTCCTTTCGTTCAAAATATTAAGGTCCTAGGTCATGTCTAAGCCACCGAAGCCGGCTAAAATGAGAATAATCGACAACTAAAACTTGAATTGTACTACTTCTTACTGGCTATTGCTTCAACTTAGAAGCTTCTTCTGTGTTCTACTATGGTGCTTTTAGTGTCTCTGCATACCGCAGCACGCGACATAGCTTTGCAGACGATAAATTTAACCGATTCAGAGAGAAGAGTGGCCAATGTGACGATCTGGCTTTAAGTAGATTCGATAACAAATGACGAAAACGGACGGATTTCTCGGGTTTTTACTACTTATGAACCCTTTTCACATTCTCCCGTGCAACGCAGCTGCTAGTCCTATTTCATGCAAAATCTTAAGGTTCCACCTCATGTCCAAGGCACCAAAGCCGGCTAAAAATCAATAATCGATAACCAAAACTTGAATTGTACTGCTTCTTATGGCTATTGCTTCAACTTAGAAGCTTCTTCTGTGTTCTACTATGGTGCTTTTAGTGTCTCCGCATACCGCAGCACGCGACATAGCTTTGCAGACGATAAATGTAACCGTCTCAGAGAGAAAAGCGGCCAATGTGACGATCTGGCTTTAAATCGATTCGATAACAAATGACGAAAACGGACGGATTTCTCAGGTTTTTACTACATATGAACACTTTTCACATTCTCCCGTGCAACGCGGCTGCAAGTCCTCCTTTCATGCAAAATCTTAAGGTCCTAGGTCATGTCCAAGCCACCAAAGACGGCTAAAAAGTGAATAATCGACGCCTAAAACTTGAATTGTACTACTTCTTACTGGCTATTACTTCAACTTAGAAGCTTCTTCTGTGTTCTCCTATGGTGCTTTTAGTGTCTCCGCATACCGCAGCACGCGACATAGCTTTACAGACGATAAAAGTAACCGTTTCATAGAGAAGAGCGGACAATCTGACGAACTGGCTTTAAGTCGATTCGATAACAAATGACGAAAACGGACGGAATTCTCAGGTTTTTAGTACATATGAATACTTTACATATTCTCCCGTGCAACGCGGCTGCTAGTCCTCCTTTCATGCAAAATCTTAAGGAACTAGGTCATTTCCAAGCCAATAAAGCCGGCTAAAAAGTGAATAATCGACAACTAAAACTTGAAATGTACTACTTCTTACTGGTTATTGCTTCAACTTAGAAGCTTCTTCTGCGTTCCACTATGGTACTTTTAGTGTCTCCGCATACCGCAGCACGTGACATAGCTTTGCAGACGATAAATGTAACCGTCTCAGAGAGAAAAGCGGCCAATGTGACGATTTGGCTTTAAGTCGATTCGATAACAAATTACGAAAACGGACGGATTTCTTAGGTTTTTACTACATATGAACACTTTCCTCATTCTCCCGTGGAACGCGGCTGCTAGTCCTCCTTTCATTCAAAATATTAAGGTCCTAGTTCATGTCCAAGCCACCAAAGCCGGCTAAAATTTGAATAATCGACAACTAAAACTTGAATTGTACTACAACTTACTGGCTATTGCTTCAACTTAGAAGCTTCTTCTGTGTTCTACTATGGTGCTTTTAGTGTCTCCGCATACCGCAGCACGCGACATAGCTTTGCAGACGATAAATGTAACCGATTCAGAGAGAAGAGTGGCCAATGTGACGATCTGGCTTTAAGTCGGTTCGATAACAAATGACGAAAACGGACGGATTTCTCAGGTTTTTACCACATATGATCACTTTTCTCATTCTCCCGTGCACCGCGGCTGCCAGTCCTCCTTTCATTCAAAATATTAAGGTCCTAGGTCATGTCCAAGACACCAAAGCCGGCTAAAATGTGAATAATCGACAACTAAAACTTGAATTTTACAACTTCTTACTGGCTATTGCTTCAACTTAGAAGCTTCTTCTGTGTTCTACTATGGTGCTTTTAGTGTCTCCGCATACCGCAGCACGCGACATAGCTTTGCAGACGATAAATTTAACCGATTCAGAGAGAAGAGTGGCCAATGTGACGATCTGGCTTTAAGTAGATTCGATAACAAATGACGAAAACGGACGGATTTCTCAGGTTTTTACTACATATGAACACTTTTCACATTCTCCCGTGCAACGCAGCTATTAGTCCTATTTCATGCAAAATCTTAAGGTTCCACCTCATGTCCAAGGCACCAAAGCCGGCTAAAAATCAATAATCGATAACCAAAACTTGAATTGTACTGCTTCTTATGGCTATTGCTTCAACTTAGAAGCTTCTTCTGTGTTCTACTATGGTGCTTTTAGTGTCTCCGCATACCGCAGCACGCGACATAGCTTTGCAGACGATAAATGTAACCGTCTCAGAGAGAAAAGCGGCCAATGTGACGATCTGGCTTTAAGTCGATTCGATAACAAATGACGAAAACGGACGGATTTCTCAGGTTTTTACTACATATGAACACTTTTCACATTCTCCCGTGCAACGCGGCTGCTAATCCTCCTTTCATTCAAAATCTTAAGGTCCTAGGTCATGTCCAAGCCACCAAAGCCGGCTAAAATGTGAATAATCGACAACTAAAACTTGAATTTTACAACTTCTTACTGGCTATTGCTTCAACTTAGAAGCTTCTTCTGTGTTCTACTATGGTGCTTTTAGTGTCTCCGCATACCGCAGCACGCGACATAGCTTTGCAGACGATAAATTTAACCGATTCAGAGAGAAGAGTGGCCAATGTGACGATCTGGCTTTAAGTAGATTCGATAACAAATGACGAAAACGGACGGATTTCTCAGGCTTTTACTACATATGAACACTTTTCACATTCTCCCGTGCAACGCAGCTGCTAGTCCTCTCTTCATGCAAAATCTTAAGGTTCCACCTCATGTCCAAGGCACCAAAGCCGGCTAAAAATCAATAATCGATAACAAAAACTTGAATTGCACTGCTTCTTATGCCTATTGCTTCAACTTAGAAGCTTCTTCTGTGTTCTACTATGGTGGTTTTAGTGTCTCCGCATACCGCAGTACGCGACATAGCTTTGCAGACGATAAATGTAACCGTCTCAGAGAGAAAAGCGGCCAATGTGACGATCTGGCTTTAAGTCGATTCGATAACAAATGACGAAAACGGACGGATTTCTCAGGTTTTTACTACATATGAACACTTTTCACATTCTCCCGTGCAACGCGGCTACTAATCCTCCTTTCATTCAAAATCTTAAGGTCCTAGGTCATGTCCAAGCCACCAAAGCCGGCTAAAATTTGAATAATCCACAACTAAAACTTGAATTGTACTACTTCTTACTGGTTATTGCTTCAACTTAGAAGCTTCTTCTGTGTTCTACTATGGTGCTTTTAGTGCCTCCGCATACCGCAGCACGCGTCATAGCTTTGCAGGCGATAAATGTAACCGTCTCAGAGAGAAAAGCGTCCAATGTGACGATCTGGCTTTAAGTCGATACGATAACGAATGACGAAAACGGACGGATTTCTCAGGTTTTTACTACATATGAACACTTTTCACAATCTCCAGTGCAACTCGGCTGCTAGTCCTCCTTTCATGCAAAATCTTAAGGTACTAGGTCATGTCCAAGCCACCAAAGCCGGCTAAAATTTGAATAATCGACAACTAAAACTTGAATTGTACTACTTCTTACTGGCTATTACTTCAACTTACAAGCTTCTTCTGTGTTCTCCTATGGTGCTATTAGTGTCTCCGCATACCGCAGCACGCGACATAGCTTTACAGACGATAGAAGTAACCTTTTCATAGAGAAGAGCGGACAATCTGGCGAACTGGCTTTAAGTCGATTCGATAACAAATGACGAAAACGGACGGAATTCTCAGGTTTTTAGTACATATGAACACTTTACACATTCTCCCGTGCAACGCGGCTGCTAGTCCTCTTTTCATGCAAAATCTTAAGGTACTAGGTCATGTCCAAGCCAATAAAGCCGGCTAAAAAGTCAATAATCGACAACTAAAAGTTGAAATGTACTACTTCTTATTGGTTATTGCTTCAACTTAGAAGCTTCTTCTGCGTTCCACTATGGTGCTTTTAGTGTCTCCGCATACCGCAGCACGTGACATAGCTTTGCAGACGACAAATGTAACTGTTTCAGAAAGAAAAGCGGCCAATGTGACGATCTGGCTTTAAGTCGATTCGATAACAAATGACGAAAACGGACGGATTTCTCAGGTTTTTACTACATATGAACACTTTTCACATTCTCCCGTGCAACGCGGCTGCTAATCCTCCTTTCATTCAAAATCTTAAGGTCCTAGGTCATGTCCAAGCCACCAAAGCCGGCTAAAATTTGAATAATCCACAACAAAAACTTGAATTGTACTACTTCTTACTGGTTATTGCTTCAACTTAGAAGCTTCTTCTGTGTTCTACTATGGTGCTTTTAGTGCCTCCGCATACCGCAGCACGCGTCATAGCTTTGCAGACGATAAATGTAACCGTCTCAGAGAGAAAAGCGTCCAATGTGACGATCTGGCTTCAAGTCAATACGATAACGAATGACGAAAACGGACGGATTTCTCAGGTTTTTACTACATATGAACACTTTTCACATTCTCCCGTGCAACGCGGCTGCTAGTCCTCCTTTCATGCAAAATCTTAAGGTACTAGGTCATGTCCAAGCCACCAAAGCCGGCTAAAATTTGAATAATCGACAACTAAAACTTGAATTGTGCTACTTCTTACTGGCTATTACTTCAACTTACAAGCTTCTTCTGTGTTCTCCTATGGTGCTATTAGTGTCTCCGCATACCGCAGCACGCGATATAGCTTTACAGACGATAGAAGTAACCTTTTCATAGAGGAGAGCGGACAATCTGGCGAACTGGCTTTAAGTCGATTCGATAACAAATGACGAAAACGGACGGAATTCTCAGGTTTTTAGTACATATGAACACTTTACACATTCTCTCGTGCAACGCGGCTGCTAGTCCTCCTTTCATGCAAAATCTTAAGGTACTAGGTCATGTCCAAGCCAATAAAGCCGGCTAAAAAGTCAATAATCGACAACTAAAACTTGAAATGTACTACTTCTTACTGTTTATTGCTTCAACTTAGAAGCTTCTTCTGCGTTCCACTATGGTGCTTTTAGTGTCTCCGCATACCGCAGCACGTGACATAGCCTTGCAGACGACAAATGTAACTGTTTCAGAAAGAAAAACGGCCAATGTGACGATCTGGCTTTAAGTCGATTCGATAACAAATGACGAAAACGGACGTATTTCTCAGGTTTTTACTACATAAGAACCCTTTTCACATTCTCCCGTGCAACGCGGCTGCTAGTCCTCCTTTCATGCAAAATCTTAAGGTACTAGGTCAAGTCCAAGCCAATAAAGCCGGCTAAAAAGTGAATAATCGACAACTAAAACTTGAAATGTACTTCTTCTTACTGGTTATTGCTTCAACTTAGGAGCTTCTTCTGCGTTCCACTATGGTGCTTTTAGTGTCTCCGCATACCGCAGCACGTGACATAGCTTTGCAGACGATAAATGTAACCGTCTCAGAGAGAAAAGCGGCCAATGTGACGATTTGGCTTTAAGTCGATTCGATAACAAATTACGAAAACGGACGGATTTCTTAGGTTTTTACTACATATGAACACTTTTCTCATTCTCCCGTGCACCGCGGCTGCTAGTCCTCCTTTCATTCAAAATATTAAGGTCCTAGGTCATGTCCAAGCCACGAAAGCCGGCTAAAATTTGAATAATCGACAACTAAAACTTGAATTGTACTACTACTTACTGGCTATTGCTTCAACTTAGAAGCTTCTTCTGTGTACTACTATGGTGCTTTTAGTGTCTCTGCATACCGCAGCACGCGACATAGCTTTGCAGACGATAAATTTAACCGATTCAGAGTTAAGAGTGGCCAATGTGACGATCTGGCTTTAAGTAGATTCGATAACAAATGACGAAAACGGACGGATTTCTCAGGTTTTTACTACTTATGAACCCTTTTCACATTCTCCCGTGCAACGCAGCTTCTACTCCTATTTCATGCAAAATCCTAAGGTTCCACCTCATGTCCAAGGCACCAAAGCCGGCTAAAAATCAATAATCGATAACCAAAACTTGAATTGTACTGCTTCTTATGGCTATTGCTTCAACTTAGAAGCTTCTTCTGTGTTCTACTATGGTGCTTTTAGTGTCTCCGCATACCGCAGCACGCGACATAGCTTTGCAGACGATAAATGTAACCGTCTCAGAGAGAAAAGCGGCCAATGTGACGATCTGGCTTTAAGTCGATTCGATAACAAATGACGATAACGGACGGATATCTCTGGTTTTTACTACATATGAACACTTTTCCCATTCTCCCGTGCAACGCGGCTGCTAGTCCTCCTTTCATGCAAAATCTTAAGGTACTAGGTCATTTCCAAGCCAATAAAGCCGGCTAAAAAGTGAATAATCGACAACTAAAACTTGAATTGTACTACTTCTTACTGGCTATTACTTGAACTTAGAAGCTTCTTCTGTGTTCTCCTATGGTCCTTTTAGTGTCTCCGCATACCGCAGCACGCGACATAGCTTTGCAGACGATAAATTAACCGTTTCATAGAGAAGAGCGGCCAATCTGACGAACTGGCTTTAAGTCGATTCGATAACAAATGACGGATTTCTCAGGTTTTTAGTACATATGAACACTCTTCACATTCTCCCGTTCAACGCGGCTGCTAGTCCTCCTTTCATGCAAAATCTTAAGGTACTAGGTGATGTCCAAGCCATTAAAGCCGGCTAAAAAGTGAATAATCGACAACTAAAACTTGAATTGTAATATTTCTTACTGGCTATTGCTTCAACTTAGAAGCTTCTTCTGTGTTCTACTATGGTGCTTTTAGTGTCTCCGCATACCGCAGCACGCGACATAGCCTTGCAGACGATAAATGTAACCGTCTCAGAGAGAAAAGCGGCCAATGTGACGATATGGCTTTAAGTCGATTCGATAACAAATTACGAAAACGGACGGATTTCTTAAGTTTTTTACTACATATGAACACTTTTCTCAATCTCCCGTGCACCGCGGCTGCTAGTCCTCCTTTCGTTCAAAATATTGAGGTCCTAGGTCATGTCTAAGCCACCAAAGCCGGCTAAAATGTGAACAATCGACAACTAAAACTTGAATTGTACTACTTCTTACTGGCTATTGCTTCAACTTAGAAGCTTCTTCTGTGTTCTACTATGGTGCTTTTAGTGTCTCCGCATACCGCAGCACGCGACATAGGTTTGCAGACGATAAATTAACCGTTTCATAGAGAAGAGAGGCCAATCTGACGATCTGGCTTTAAGTCGATTCGATAACAAATGACGAAACAGGACGGATTTCTCAGGTTTTTAGTACATATGAATACTTTTCACATTCTCCCTTGCAACGCGGCTGCTAGTCCTCCTTTCATGCAAAATCTTAAGGTACTAGGTGATGTCCAAGCCATTAAAGCCGGCTAAAAAGTGAATAATCGACAACTAAAACTTGAATTGTAATATTTCTTACTGGCTATTGCTTCAACTTAGAAGCTTCTTCTGTGTTCTACTATGGTGCTTTTAGTTTTTCCGCTTACCGCAGCACGCGACATAGCTTTGCAGACGATAAATGTAACCGTTTCAGAGAGAAGAGCGGCCATTGTGACGATCTGGCTTTAAATCGATTCGATAACAAATGATGAAAATGGACGGATTTCCTAGGTTTTTACTACATATGAACCCTTTTCACATTCTCCCGTGCAACGCAGCTGCTAGTCCACCTTTCATGCAAAATCTTAAGGTTCCACCTCATGTCCAAGGCACCAAAGCAGGCTAAAAATCAATAATCGATAACCCAAACTTGAATTGTACTGCTTCTTATGGCTATTGCTTCAACTTAGAAGCTGCTTCTATGTTCTACTATGGTGCTTTTAGTGTCTCCGCATACCGCAGCACGCGACATAGCTATGCAGACGAAAAATGTAACCGTGTCAGAGAAAAGCGGCCAATGTGACGATCTGGCTTTAAGTCGATTCGATAACAAATGACGTAAACGGACGGATTTCTCAGGTTTTTACTACATATGAACACTTTTCACATTCTCCCGTGCAACGCGACTGCTAGTCCTCCTTTCATGCAAAATCTTAAGGTACTAGGTCATGTCCAAGCCAATAAAGCCGGCTAAAAAGTGAATCATCGACAACTAAAACTTGAATTGTACTACTACTTACTGGCTATTGCTTCAACTTAGAAGCTTCTTCTGTGTTCTACTAAGGTGCTTTTAGTGTCTCCGCATACCGCAGCACGTGACATAGCTTTGCAGACGATAAATGTAACTGTTTCAGAAAGAAACACGGATAATGTGACGATCTGGCTTTAAGTCGATTCGATAACAAATGACGAAAACGGACGGATTTCTCAGGTTTTTACTACATATGAACACTTTTCACATTCTACCGTGCAACGCAGCTGCTAGTCCTCCTTTCATGCAAAATCTTAAGGTCCCACCTCATGTCCAAGGTACCAAAGCCGGCTAAAAATCAATAATCGATAACCAAAACTTGAATTGTACTACTTCTTACTGGCCATTGCTTCAACTTAGAAGCTTCTTCTGTGTTCTACTATGGTGCTTCTAGTGTCTCCGCATACCGCAGCACGCGACATAGCTTTGCAGACGATAAATGTAACCGTCTCAGAGAGAAAAGCGGCGAATGTAACGATCTGGCTTTAAGTCGATTCGATAACAAATGAAGAAAACGGACGGATTTCTCAGGTTTTTACTACATATGAACACTTTTCACATTCTCCCGTGCAACGCGGCTGCTAGTCTTCCTTTCATGCAAAATCTTAAGGTCCTAGGTCATGTCCAAGCCACCAAAGCCGGCTAAAAGTGAATAATCGACGCCTAAAAATTGAATTGTACTACTTCTTACTGGCTATTACTTCAACTTAGAAGCTTCTTCTGTGTTCTCCTATTGTGATTTTAGGTTCTCCGCATACCGCAGCACGCGACATGGTGTTGCAGACGATAAAAGTAACCGTTTCATAGAGAAGAGCGCCAATCTGACGAACTGGCTTTAAGTCGATTCGATAACAAATGACGAAAACGGACGGATTTCTCAGGTTTTTAGTTCATATGAACACTATTCACATTCTCCCGTGGAACGCGGCTGCTAGTCCTCCTTCCATGCAAAATCTTAAGGTACTTGGTCATGTCCAAGCCAATAAAGCCGGCTAAAAAGTGAATAATCGACAACTAAAACTTGAATTGTACTACTTCTTACTGGCCATTGCTTCAACTTAGAAGCTTCTTCTGTGTTCTACTATGGTGCTTTTAGTGTCTCCGCATACCGCAGCACGCGACATTGCTTTGCAGACGATAAATGTAACCGTCTCAAAGAGAAAAGCGGCCAATGTGACGATCTGGCTTTAAGTCGATTCGATAACAAATGACGAAAACGGACGGATTTCTCAGGTTTTTACCACATATGATCACTTTTCTCATTCTCCCGTGCACCGCGGCTGCCAGTCCTCCTTTCATGCAAAATCTTAAGGTACTAGGTCATGTCCAAGCCAATAAAGCCGGCTAAAAAGTGAATAATCGACAACTAAAACTTGAAATGTACTACTTCTTACTGGTTATTGCTTCAGCTTAGAAGCTTCTTCTGCGTTCCACTAGGGTGCTTTTAGTGTCTCCGCATACCGCAGCACGTGACATAGCTTTGCAGACGATAAATGTAACTGTTTCAGAAAGAAAAACGGCCAATGTGACGATCTGGCTTTAAGTCGATACGATAACAAATGACGAAAACGGACGGATTTCTCAGGTTTTTACTACATATGAACCTTTTTCACATTCTCCCGTGCAACGCAGAAGCTAGTCCTCCTTTCATGCAAAATCTTAAGGTTCCACCTCATGTCCAAGGCACCAAAGCCGGCTAAAAATCATAATCGATAACCAAAACTTGAATTGTGCTACTTCTTACTGGCCATTGCTTCAACATAGAAGCCTCTTCTGTGTTCTACTATGGTGCTTTTAGTGTCTCCGCATACCGCAGCACGCGACATAGCTTTGCAGACGATAAATGTAACCGTCTCAGAGAGAAAAGCGGCCAATGTGACGATTTGGCTTTAAGTCGATTCGATAACAAATTATGAAAACCGACGGATTTCTTAGGTTTTTACTACATATGAACACTTTTCTCATTCTCCCGTGCACCGCGGCTGCTAGTCCTCCTTTCATTCAAAATATTAAGGTCCTAGGTCATGTCCAAGCCACGAAAGCCGGCTAAAATTTGAATAATAGACAACTAAAACTTGAATTGTACTACTACTTACTTTCTATTGCTTCAACTTAGAAGCTTCTTCTGTGTTCTACTATGGTGCTTTTAGTGTCTCCGCATACCGCAGCACGCGACATTGCTTTGCAGACGATAAATGTAACCGTCTCAAAGAGAAAAGCGGCCAATGTGACGATCTGGCTTTAAGTCGATTCGATAACAAATGACGAAAACGGACGGATTTCTCAGGTTTTTACCACATATGATCACTTTTCTCATTCTCCCGTGCACCGCGGCTGCCAGTCCTCCTTTCATGCAAAATCTTAAGGTACTAGGTCATGTCCAAGCCAATAAAGCCGGCTAAAAAGTGAATAATCGACAACTAAAACTTGAAATGTACTACTTCTTACTGGTTATTGCTTCAGCTTAGAAGCTTCTTCTGCGTTCCACTAGGGTGCTTTTAGTGTCTCCGCATACCGCAGCACGTGACATAGCTTTGCAGACGATAAATGTAACTGTTTCAGAAAGAAAAACGGCCAATGTGACGATCTGGCTTTAAGTCGATACGATAACAAATGACGAAAACGGACGGATTTCTCAGGTTTTTACTACATATGAACCTTTTTCACATTCTCCCGTGCAACGCAGAAGCTAGTCCTCCTTTCATGCAAAATCTTAAGGTTCCACCTCATGTCCAAGGCACCAAAGCCGGCTAAAAATCATAATCGATAACCAAAACTTGAATTGTGCTACTTCTTACTGGCCATTGCTTCAACATAGAAGCCTCTTCTGTGTTCTACTATGGTGCTCTTAGTGTCTCCGCATACCGCAGCACGCGACATAGCTTTGCAGACGATAAATGTAACCGTCTCAGAGAGAAAAGCGGCCAATGTGACGATTTGGCTTTAAGTCGATTCGATAACAAATTATGAAAACCGACGGATTTCTTAGGTTTTTACTACATATGAACACTTTTCTCATTCTCCCGTGCACCGCGGCTGCTAGTCCTCCTTTCATTCAAAATATTAAGGTCCTAGGTCATGTCCAAGCCACGAAAGCCGGCTAAAATTTGAATAATAGACAACTAAAACTTGAATTGTACTACTACTTACTTTCTATTGCTTCAACTTAGAAGCTTCTTCTGTGTTCTACTATGGTGCTTTTAGTGTCTCCGCATACCGCAGCACGCGACATTGCTTTGCAGACGATAAATGTAACCGTCTCAAAGAGAAAAGCGGCCAATGTGACGATCTGGCTTTAAGTCGATTCGATAACAAATGACGAAAACGGACGGATTTCTCAGGTTTTTACCACATATGATCACTTTTCTCATTCTCCCGTGCACCGCGGCTGCCAGTCCTCCTTTCATGCAAAATCTTAAGGTCCTAGGTCATGTCCAAGCCAATAAAGCCGGCTAAAAAGTGAATAATCGACAACTAAAACTTGAAATGTACTACTTCTTACTGGTTATTGCTTCAGCTTAGAAGCTTCTTCTGCGTTCCACTAGGGTGCTTTTAGTGTCTCCGCATACCGCAGCACGTGACATAGCTTTGCAGACGATAAATGTAACTGTTTCAGAAAGAAAAACGGCCAATGTGACGATCTGGCTTTAAGTCGATACGATAACAAATGACGAAAACGGACGGATTTCTCAGGTTTTTACTACATATGAACCTTTTTCACATTCTCCCGTGCAACGCAGAAGCTAGTCCTCCTTTCATGCAAAATCTTAAGGTTCCACCTCATGTCCAAGGCACCAAAGCCGGCTAAAAATCATAATCGATAACCAAAACTTGAATTGTGCTACTTCTTACTGGCCATTGCTTCAACATAGAAGCCTCTTCTGTGTTCTACTATGGTGCTTTTAGTGTCTCCGCATACCGCAGCACGCGACATAGCTTTGCAGACGATAAATGTAACCGTCTCAGAGAGAAAAGCGGCCAATGTGACGATCTGGCTTTAAGTCGATTCGATAACAAATGACGATAACGGACGGATATCTCTGGTTTTTACTACATATGAACACTTTTCCCATTCTCCCGTGCAACGCGGCTGCTAGTCCTCCTTTCATGCAAAATCTTAAGGTACTAGGTCATTTCCAAGCCAATAAAGCCGGCTAAAAAGTGAATAATCGACAACTAAAACTTGAATTGTACTACTTCTTACTGGCTATTACTTGAACTTAGAAGCTTCTTCTGTGTTCTCCTATGGTCCTTTTAGTGTCTCCGCATACCGCAGCACGCGACATAGCTTTGCAGACGATAAATTAACCGTTTCATAGAGAAGAGCGGCCAATCTGACGAACTGGCTTTAAGTCGATTCGATAACAAATGACGGATTTCTCAGGTTTTTAGTACATATGAACACTTTTCACATTCTCCCGTGCAACGCAGCTGCTAGTCCTCCTTTCATGCAAAATCTTAAGGTACTAGGTGATGTCCAAGCCATTAAAGCCGGCTAAAAAGTGAATAATCGACAACTAAAACTTGAATTGTAATATTTCTTACTGGCTATTGCTTCAACTTAGAAGCTTCTTCTGTGTTCTACTATGGTGCTTTTAGTGTCTCCGCATACCGCAGCACGCGACATAGCCTTGCAGACGATAAATGTAACCGTCTCAGAGAGAAAAGCGGCCAATGTGACGATATGGCTTTAAGTCGATTCGATAACAAATTACGAAAACGGACGGATTTTTAAGTTTTTTACTACATATGAACACTTTTCTCAATCTCCCGTGCACCGCGGCTGCTAGTCCTCCTTTCGTTCAAAATATTGAGGTCCTAGGTCATGTCTAAGCCACCAAAGCCGGCTAAAATGTGAACAATCGACAACTAAAACTTGAATTGTACTACTTCTTACTGGCTATTGCTTCAACTTAGAAGCTTCTTCTGTGTTCTACTATGGTGCTTTTAGTGTCTCCGCATACCGCAGCACGCGACATAGGTTTGCAGACGATAAATTAACCGTTTCATAGAGAAGAGCGGCCAATCTGACGATCTGGCTTTAAGTCGATTCGATAACAAATGACGAAACAGGACGGATTTCTCAGGTTTTTAGTACATATGAATACTTTTCACATTCTCCCTTGCAACGCGGCTGCTAGTCCTCCTTTCATGCAAAATCTTAAGGTACTAGGTGATGTCCAAGCCATTAAAGCCGGCTAAAAAGTGAATAATCGACAACTAAAACTTGAATTGTAATATTTCTTACTGGCTATTGCTTCAACTTAGAAGCTTCTTCTGTGTTCTACTATGGTGCTTTTAGTTTTTCCGCTTACCGCAGCACGCGACATAGCTTTGCAGACGATAAATGTAACCGTTTCAGAGAGAAGAGCGGCCATTGTGACGATCTGGCTTTAAATCGATTCGATAACAAATGATGAAAATGGACGGATTTCCTAGGTTTTTACTACATATGAACCCTTTTCACATTCTCCCGTGCAACGCAGCTGCTAGTCCACCTTTCATGCAAAATCTTAAGGTTCCACCTCATGTCCAAGGCACCAAAGCAGGCTAAAAATCAATAATCGATAACCAAAACTTGAATTGTACTGCTTCTTATGGCTATTGCTTCAACTTAGAAGCTGCTTCTATGTTCTACTATGGTGCTTTTAGTGTCTCCGCATACCGCAGCACGCGACATAGCTTTGCAAACGAAAAATGTAACCGTCTCAGAGAGAAAAGCGGCCAATGTGACGATCTGGCTTTAAGTCGATTCGATAACAAATGACGTAAACGGACGGATTTCTCAGGTTTTTACTACATATGAACCTTTTTCACATTCTCCCGTGCAACGCAGAAGCTAGTCCTCCTTTCATGCAAAATCTTAAGGTTCCACCTCATGTCCAAGGCACCAAAGCCGGCTAAAAATCAATAATCGATAACCAAAACTTGAATTGTACTACTTCTTACTGGCCATTGCTTCAACTTAGAAGCTTCTTCTGTGTTCTACTATGGTGCTTCTAGTGTCTCCGCATACCGCAGCACGCGACATAGCTTTGCAGACGATAAATGTAACCGTCTCAGAGAGAAAAGCGGCGAATGTAACGATCTGGCTTTAAGTCGATTCGATAACAAATGAAGAAAACGGACGGATTTCTCAGGTTTTTACTACATATGAACACTTTTCACATTCTCCCGTGCAACGCGGCTGCTAGTCTTCCTTTCATGCAAAATCTTAAGGTCCTAGGTCATGTCCAAGCCACCAAAGCCGGCTAAAAGTGAATAATCGACGCCTAAAAATTGAATTGTACTACTTCTTACTGGCTATTACTTCAACTTAGAAGCTTCTTCTGTGTTCTCCTATTGTGATTTTAGGTTCTCCGCATACCGCAGCACGCGACATGGTGTTGCAGACGATAAAAGTAACCGTTTCATAGAGAAGAGCGCCAATCTGACGAACTGGCTTTAAGTCGATTCGATAACAAATGACGAAAACGGACGGATTTCTCAGGTTTTTAGTTCATATGAACACTATTCACATTCTCCCGTGGAACGCGGCTGCTAGTCCTCCTTCCATGCAAAATCTTAAGGTACTTGGTCATGTCCAAGCCAATAAAGCCGGCTAAAAAGTGAATAATCGACAACTAAAACTTGAATTGTACTACTTCTTACTGGCCATTTCTTCAACTTAGAAGCTTCTTCTGTGTTCTACTATGGTGCTTTTAGTGTCTCCGCATACCGCAGCACGCGACATTGCTTTGCAGACGATAAATGTAACCGTCTCAAAGAGAAAAGCGGCCAATGTGACGATCTGGCTTTAAGTCGATTCGATAACAAATGACGAAAACGGACGGATTTCTCAGGTTTTTACCACATATGATCACTTTTCTCATTCTCCCGTGCACCGCGGCTGCCAGTCCTCCTTTCATGCAAAATCTTAAGGTACTAGGTCATGTCCAAGCCAATAAAGCCGGCTAAAAAGTGAATAATCGACAACTAAAACTTGAAATGTACTACTTCTTACTGGTTATTGCTTCAGCTTAGAAGCTTCTTCTGCGTTCCACTAGGGTGCTTTTAGTGTCTCCGCATACCGCAGCACGTGACATAGCTTTGCAGACGATAAATGTAACTGTTTCAGAAAGAAAAACGGCCAATGTGACGATCTGGCTTTAAGTCGATACGATAACAAATGACGAAAACGGACGGATTTCTCAGGTTTTTACTACATATGAACCTTTTTCACATTCTCCCGTGCAACGCAGAAGCTAGTCCTCCTTTCATGCAAAATCTTAAGGTTCCACCTCATGTCCAAGGCACCAAAGCCGGCTAAAAATCAATAATCGATAACCAAAACTTGAATTGTACTACTTCTTACTGGCCATTGCTTCAACATAGAAGCCTCTTCTGTGTTCTACTATGGTGCTTTTAGTGTCTCCGCATACCGCAGCACGCGACATAGCTTTGCAGACGATAAATGTAACCGTCTCAGAGAGAAAAGCGGCCAATGTGACGATTTGGCTTTAAGTCGATTCGATAACAAATTATGAAAACCGACGGATTTCTTAGGTTTTTACTACATATGAACACTTTTCTCATTCTCCCGTGCACCGCGGCTGCTAGTCCTCCTTTCATTCAAAATATTAAGGTCCTAGGTCATGTCCAAGCCACGAAAGCCGGCTAAAATTTGAATAATAGACAACTAAATCTTCAATTGTACTACTACTTACTTTCTATTGCTTCAACTTAGAAGCTTCTTCTGTGTTCTACTATAGTGCTTTTAGTGTCTCCGCATACCGCAGCACGCGACATAGCTTTGCAGACGATAAATGTAACCGATTCAGAGAGAAGGGTGGCCAATGTGACGATCTGGCTTTAAGTAGATTCGATAACAAATGACGAAAACGGACGGATTTCTCAGGTTTTTACTACATATGAACCCTTTTCACATTCTCCCGTGCAACGCAGCTGCTAGTCCTCCTTTCATGCAAAATCTTAAGGTTCCACCTCATGTCCAAGGCACCAAAGCAGGCTAAAAATCAATAATCGATAACCAAAACTTGAATTGTACTGCTTCTTATGGCTATTGCTTTAACTTAGAAGCTTCTTCTGTGTTGTACTATGGTGCTTTTAGTGTCTCCGCATACCGCAGCACGTGACATAGCTTTGCAGACGATAAATGTAACCGTCTCAGAGAGAAAAGCGGCCAATGTGACGATTTGGCTTTAAGTCGATTCGATAACAAATTACGAAAACGGACGGATTCCTTAGGTTTTTAGTACATATGAACACTTTTCTCATTCTCCCGTGCACCGCGGCTGCTAGTCCTCCTTTCATTCAAAATATTAAGGTCCTAGGTCATGTCCAAGCCACCAAAGCCGGCTAAAATTTGAATAATCGACAACTAAAACTTGAATTGTACTACTACTTACTGGCTATTGCTTCAACTTAGAAGCTTCTTCTGTGTTCTACTATAGTGCTTTTAGTGTCTCCGCATACCGCAGCACGTGACATAGCTTTGCAGACGATAAATGTAACCGTCTCAGAGAGAAAAGCGGCCAATGTGGCGATCTGGCTTTAAGTCGATTCGATAACAAATGACGAAAACGGACGGATTTCTCAGGTTTTTACCACATATGATCACTTTTCTCATTCTCCCGTGCACCGCGGCTGCCAGTCCTCCTTTCATTCAAAATATTAAGCTCCTAGGTCATGTCCAAGCCACCAAAGCAGGCTAAAAATCAATAATCGATAACCAAAACTTGAATTGTACTACTTCTTACTGGCCATTGCTTCAACATAGAAGCCTCTTCTGTGTTCTACTATGGTGCTTTTAGTGTCTCCGCATACCGCAGCACGCGACATAGCTTTGCAGACGATAAATGTAACCGTCTCAGAGAGAAAAGCGGCCAATGTGACGATTTGGCTTTAAGTCCATTCGATAACAAATTACGAAAACGGACGGATTTCTTAGGTTTTTACTACATATGAACACTTTTCTAATTCTCCCGTGCACCGCGGCTGCTAGTCCTCCGTTCATTCAAAATATTAAGGTCCTAGGTCATGTCCAAGCCACGAAAGCCGGCTAAAATTTGAATAATAGAAAACTAAAACTTGAATTGTACTACTACTTACTGGCTATTGCTTCATCTTAGAAGCTTCTTCTGTGTTCTACTATAGTGCTTTTAGTGTCTCCGCATACCGCAGCACGCGACATAGCTTTGCAGACGATAAATGTAACCGATTCAGAGAGAAGGGTGGCCAATGTGACGATTTGGCTTTAAGTAGATTCGATAACAAATGACGAAAACGGACGGATTTCTCAGGTTTTTACTACGTATGAACCCTTTTCACATTCTCCCGTGCAACGCAGCTGCTAGTCCTTCTTTCATGCAAAATCTTAAGGATCCACCTCATGTCCAAGGCACCAAAGCAGGCTAAAAATCAATAATCGATAACCAAAACTTGAATTGTACTGCTTGTTATGGCTATTGCTGCAAACTTAGAAGCTTCTTCTGTGTTGTACTATGGTGCTTTTAGTGTCTCCGCATACCGCAGCACGCGACATAGCTTTGCAGACGATAAATGTAACCGTCTCAGAGAGAAAAGCGGCCAATGTGACGCTCTGGCTTTATGTCGATTCGACAACAAATGACGAAAACGGTCGGATTTCTCAGGTTTTTACTACATATGAACACTTTTCACATTCTCCCGTGCAACGCGGCTGCTAGTCTTCCTTTCATGCAAA
Organism: Schistocerca gregaria; assembly: GCF_023897955.1. NCBI lineage: Eukaryota > Metazoa > Arthropoda > Insecta > Orthoptera > Acrididae > Schistocerca > Schistocerca gregaria. Next base: position 69,845 of record NW_026062089.1, read on the forward strand.
ATCTTAAGGTACTAGGTCATGTCCAAGCCAATAAAGCCGGCTAAAAAGTGAATAATCGACAACTAAAACTTGAATTGTACTACTTCTTACTGGCTATTGCCTCAACTTAGAAGCTTCTTCTGTGTTCTACTATGGTGCTTTTAGTGTCTCCGCATACCGCAGCACGTGACATAGCTTTGCAGACGATAAATGTAACTGTTTCAGAAAGAAAAACGGATAATGTGACGATCTGGCTTTAAAAAGTCGATTCGATAACAAATGACGAAAACGGACGGATTTCTCATGTTTTTACTACATATGAACACTTTTCACATTCTACCGTGCAACGCAGCTGCCAGTCCTCCTTTCATGCAAAATCTTAAGGTCCCACCTCATGTCCAAGGTACCAAAGCCGGCTAAAAATCAATAATCGATAACCAAAACTTGAATTGTACTACTTCTTACTGGCCATTGCTTCAACTTAGAAGCTTCTTCTGTGTTCTACTATGGTGCTTTTAGTGTCTCCGCATACCGCAGCACGCGACATAGCTTTGCAGACGATAAATGTAACCGTCTCAGAGAGAAAAGCGGCGAATGTGACGATCTGGCTTTAAGTCGATTCGATAACAAATGAAGAAAACGGACGGATTTCTCAGGTTTTTACTACATATGAACACTTTTCACATTCTCCCGTGCAACGCGGCTGCTAGTCCTCCTTTCATGCAAAATCTTAAGGTCCTAGGTCATGTCCAAGCCACCAAACCCGGCTAAAAGTGAATAATCGACGCCTAAAAATTGAATTGTACTACTTCTTACTGGCTATTACTTCAACTTAGAAGCTTCTTCTGTGTTCTCCTATTGTGCTTTTAGGTTCTCCGCAAACCGCAGCACGCGACATAGCTTTGCAGACGATAAATGTAACCGATTCAGAGAGAAGAGCGGCCAATTTGACGATCTGGCTTTAAGTAGATTCGATAACAGATGACGAAAACGGACGGATTTCTCAGGTTTTTACTACATATGAACACTTTTCACCTTCTCCCGTGCAACGCAGCTGCTAGTCCTCTCTTCATGCAAAATCTTAAGGTTCCACCTCATGTCCAAGGCACCAAAGCCGGCTAAAAATCAATAATCGATAACAAAAACTTGAATTGTACTGCTTCTTATGCCTATTGCTTCATTTTAGAAGCTTCTTCTGTGTTCTACTATGGTGGTTTTAGTGTCTCCGCATACCGCAGTACGCGACATAGCTTTGCAGACGATAAATGTAACCGTCTCAGAGAGAAAAGCGGCCAATGTGACGATCTGGCTTTAAGTCGATTCGATAACAAATGACGAAAACGGACGGATTTCTCAGGTTTTTACTACATATGAACACTTTTCACATTCTCCCGTACAACGCGGCTGCTAGTCCTCCTTTCAATCAAAATATTAAGGTAATAGGTCATGTCCAAGCCACCAAAGCCGGCTAAAATTTGAATAATCCACAACTAAAACTTGAATTCTACTACTTCTTACTGGTTATTGCTTCAACTTAGAAGCTTCTTCTGTGTTCTACTATGGTGCTTTTAGTGTCTCCGCATACCGCAGCACGCGTCATAGCTTTGCAGACGATAAATGTAACCGTCTCAGAAAGAAAAGCGTCCAATGTGACGATCTGGCTTTAAGTCGATACGATAACGAATGACGAAAACGGACGGATTTCTCAGGTTTTTACTACATATGAACACTTCTCACATTCTCCCGTGTAACGCGGCTGCTAGTCCTCCTTTCATGCAAAATCTTAAGGTACTAGGTCATGTCCAAGCCACCAAAGCCGGCTAAAATTTGAGTAATCGACAACTAAAACTTCAATTGTACTACTTCTTACTGGCTATTACTTCAACTTACAAGCTTCTTCTGTGTTCTCCTATGGTGCTTTTAGTGTCTCCGCATACCGCAGCACGCGACATAGCTTTACAGACGATAAAAGTAACCGTTTCATAGAGAAGAGCGGACAATCTGACGAACTGGCTTTAAGTCGATTCGATAACAAATGACGAAAACGGATGTATTTCTCAGGTTTTTACTACATATGAACCCTTTTCACATTCTCCCGTGCAACGCAGCTGCTAGTCCTCCTTTCATGCAAAATCTTAAGGTACTAGGTCATGTCCAAGCCAATAAGGCCGGCTAAAAAGTGAATAATCGACAACTAAAACTTGAATTGTACTACTTCTTACTGGCTATTGCTTCAACTTAGAAGCTTCTTCTGTGTTCTACTATGGTGCTTTTAGTGTCTCCGCATATCGCAGCACGCGACATAGCTTTGCAGACGATAAATGTAACCGTGTCAGGGAGAAAAGCGGCCAATGTGACCGACTGGCTTTAAGTCGATTCGATAACAAATGACGGAAACGGATGTATTTCTCAGGTTTTTACTACATATGAACACTTTTCACATTCTACCGTGCAACGCAGCTGCCAGTCCTCCTTTCATGCAAAATCTTAAGGTCCCACCTCATGTCCAAGGTACCAAAGCCGGCTAAAAATCAATAATCGATAACCAAAACTTTAATTGTACTACTTCTTACTGGCCATTGCTTCAACATAGAAGCTTCTTCTGTGTTCTACTATGGTGCTTTTAGTGTCTCCGCATACCGCAGCACGCGACATAGCTTTGCAGACGATAAATGTAACCGTCTCAGAGAGAAAAGCGGCCAATGTGACGATTTGGCTTTAAGTCGATTCGATAACAAATTACGAAAACGGACGGATTTCTCAGGTTTTTACTACATATGAACACTTTTCACATTCTACCGTGCAACGCAGCTGCCAGTCCTCCTTTCATGCAAAATCTTAAGGTCCCACCTCATGTCCAAGGTACCAAAGCCGGCTAAAAATCAATAATCGATAACCAAAACTTTAATTGTACTACTTCTTACTGGCCATTGCTTCAACTTAGAAGCTTCTTCTGTGTTCTACTATGGTGCTTTTAGTGTCTCCGCATACCGCAGCACGCGACATAGCTTTGCAGACGATAAATGTAACCGTCTCAGAGAGAAAAGCGGCGAATGTGACGATCTGGCTTTAAGTCGATTCGATAACAAATGAAGAAAACGGACGGATTTCTCAGGTTTTTACTACATATGAACACTTTTCACATTCTCCCGTGCAACGCGGCTGGTAGTCCTCCTTTCATGCAAAATCTTAAGGTCCTAGGTCATGTCCAAGCCACCAAACCCGGCTAAAAGTGTATAATCGACGCCTAAAAATTGAATTCTACTACTTCTTACTGGCTATTACTTCAACTTAGAAGCTTCTTCTGTGTTCTCCTATTGTGCTTTTAGGTTCTCCGCAAACCGCAGCACGCGACATAGCTTTGCAGACGATAAATGTAACCGACTCAGAGAGAAGAGCGGCCAATTTGACGATCTGGCTTTAAGTAGATTCGATAACAAATGACGAAAACGGACGGATTTCTCAGGTTTTTACTACATATGAACACTTTTCACATTCCCCCGTGCAACGCAGCTGCTAGTCCTCTCTTCATGCAAAATCTTAAGGTTCCACCTCATGTCCAAGGCACCAAAGCCGGCTAAAAATCAATAATCGGTAACATAAACTTGAATTGTACTGCTTCTTATGCCTATTGCTTCATTTTAGAAGCTTCTTCTGTGTTCTACTATGGTGGTTTTAGTGTCTCCGCATACCGCAGTACGCGACATAGCTTTGCAGACGATAAATGTAACCGTCTCAGAGAGAAAAGCGGCCAATGTGACGATCTGGCTTTAAGTCGATTCGACAACAAATGACGAAAACGGACGGATTTCTCAGGTTTTTACTACATATGAACACTTTTCACATTCTCCCGTACAACGCGGCTGCTAGTCCTCCTTTCAATCAAAATATTAAGGTAATAGGTCATGTCCAAGCCACCAAAGCCGGCTAAAATTTGAATAATCCACAACTAAAACTTGAATTGTACTACTTCTTACTGGTTATTGCTTCAACTTAGAAGCTTCTTCTGTGTTCTACTATGGTGCTTTTAGTGTCTCCGCATACCGCAGCACGCGTCATAGCTTTGCAGACGATAAATGTAACCGTCTCTGAGAGAAAAGCGTCCAATGTGACGATCTGGCTTTAAGTCGATACGATAACGAATGACGAAAACGGACGGATTTCTCAGGTTTTTACTACATATGAACACTTCTCACATTCTCCCGTGAAACGCGGCTGCTAGTCCTCCTTTCATGCAAAATCTTAAGGTACTAGGTCATGTCCAAGCCACCAAAGCCGGCTAAAATTTGAGTAATCGACAACTAAAACTTCAATTGTACTACTTCTTACTGGCTATTACTTCAACTTACAAGCTTCTTCTGTGTTCTCCTATGGTGCTTTTAGTGTCTCCGCATACCGCAGCACGCGACATAGCTTTGCAGACGATAAATGTAACCGTCTCAGAAAGAAAAGCGTCCAATGTGACGATCTGGCTTTAAGTCGATACGATAACGAATGACGAAAACGGACGGATTTCTCAGGTTTTTACTACATATGAACACTTCTCACATTCTCCCGTGTAACGCGGCTGCTAGTCCTCCTTTCATGCAAAATCTTAAGGTACTAGGTCATGTCCAAGCCACCAAAGCCGGCTAAAATTTGAGTAATCGACAACTAAAACTTCAATTGTACTACTTCTTACTGGCTATTACTTCAACTTACAAGCTTCTTCTGTGTTCTCCTATGGTGCTTTTAGTGTCTCCGCATACCGCAGCACGCGACATAGCTTTACAGACGATAAAAGTAACCGTTTCATAGAGAAGAGCGGACAATCTGACGAACTGGCTTTAAGTCGATTCGATAACAAATGACGAAAACGGATGTATTTCTCAGGTTTTTACTACATATGAACCCTTTTCACATTCTCCCGTGCAACGCAGCTGCTAGTCCTCCTTTCATGCAAAATCTTAAGGTACTAGGTCATGTCCAAGCCAATAAGGCCGGCTAAAAAGTGAATAATCGACAACTAAAACTTGAATTGTACTACTTCTTACTGGCTATTGCTTCAACTTAGAAGCTTCTTCTGTGTTCTACTATGGTGCTTTTAGTGTCTCCGCATATCGCAGCACGCGACATAGCTTTGCAGACGATAAATGTAACCGTGTCAGGGAGAAAAGCGGCCAATGTGACCGACTGGCTTTAAGTCGATTCGATAACAAATGACGGAAACGGACGGATTTCTCAGGTTTTTACCACATATGATACCTTTTCTCATTCTCCCGTGCACCGCGGCAGCCAGTCCTCCTTTCATGCAAAATCTTAAGGTACTAGGTCATGTCCAAGCCAATAAAGCCGGCTAAAAAGTGAATAATCGACAACTAAAACTTGAAATGTACTACTTCTTACTGGTTATTGCTTCAGCTTAGAAGCTTCTTCTGCGTTCCACTTGGGTGCTTTTAGTGTCTCCGCATACCGCAGCACGTGACATAGCTTTGCAGACGATAAATGTAACTGTTTCAGAAAGAAAAACGGCCAATGTGACGATCTGGCTTTAAGTCGATTCGATAACAAATGACGAAAACGGACGGATTTCTCAGGTTTTTACTACATATGAACCTTTTTCACATTCTCCCGTGCAACGCAGCTGCTAGTCCTCCTTTCATGCAAAATCTTAAGGTTCCACCTCATGTCCAAGGCACCAAAGCCGGCTAAAAATCAATAATCGATAACCAAAACTTGAATTGTACTACTTCTTACTGGCCATTGCTTCAACATAGAAGCTTCTTCTGTGTTCTACTATGGTGCTTTTAGTGTCTCCGCATACCGCAGCACGCGACGTAGCTTTGCAGACGATAAATGTAACCGTCTCAGAGAGAAAAGCGGCCAATGTGACGATTTGGCTTTAAGTCGATTCGATAACAAATTACGAAAACGGACGGATTTCTTAGGTTTTTACTACATATGAACACTTTTCATTCTCCCGTGCACCGCGGCTGCTAGTCCTCCTTTCATTCAAAATATTAAGGTCCTAGGTCATGTCCAAGCCACGAAAGCCGGCTAAAATTTGAATAATAGACAACTAAAACTTGAATTGTACTACTACTTACTGGCTATTGCTTCAACTTAGAAGCTTCTTCTGTGTTCTACTATAGTGCTTTTAGTGTCTCCGCATACCGCAGCACGCGACATAGCTTTGCAGACGATAAATGTAACCGATTCAGAGAGAAGGGTGGCCAATGTGACGATCTGGCTTTAAGTAGATTCGATAACAAATGACGAAAACGGACGGATTTCTCAGGTTTTTACTACATATGAACCCTTTTCACATTCTCCCGTGCAACGCAGCTGCTAGTCCTCCTTTCATGCAAAATCTTAAGGTTCCACCTCATGTCCAAGGCACCAAAGCAGGCTAAAAATCAATAATCGATAACCAAAACTTGAATTGTACTGTTTCTTATGGCTTTTGCTTAGAAGCTTCTTCTGTGTTGTACTATGGTGCTTTTAGTGTCTCCGCATACCGCAGCACGCGACATAGCTTTGCAGACGATAAATGTAACTGTCTCAGAGAGAAAAGCGGCCAATGTGACGCTCTGGCTTTAAGTCGATTCGACAACAAATGACGAAAACGGTCGGATTTCTCAGGTTTTTACTTCATATGAACACTTTTCACATTCTCCCGTGCAACGCGGCTGCTAGTCCTCCTTTCATGCAAAATCTTAAGGTACTAGATCATGTCTAAGCCAATAAAGCCGGCTAAAAAGTGAATAATCGACAACTAAAACTTGAATTGTACTACTTCTTACTGGCTATTGCTTCAACTTAGAAGCTTCTTCTGTGTTCTACTATGGTGCTTTTTAGTGTCTCCGCATACCGCAGCACGTGACATAGCTTTGCAGACGATAAATGTAACTGTTTCAGAAAGAAAAACGGATAATGTGACGATCTGGCTTTAAGTCGATTCGATAACAAATGACGAAAACGGACGGATTTCTCAGGTTTTTACTACATATGAACACTTTTCACATTCTACCGTGCAACGCAGCTGCCAGTCCTCCTTTCATGCAAAATCTTAAGGTCCCACCTCATGTCCAAGGTACCAAAGCCGGCTAAAAATCAATAATCGATAACCAAAACTTTAATTGTACTACTTCTTACTGGCCATTGCTTCAACTTAGAAGCTTCTTCTGTGTTCTACTATGGTGCTTTTAGTGTCTCCGCATACCGCAGCACGCGACATAGCTTTGCAGACGATAAATGTAACCGTCTCAGAGAGAAAAGCGGCGAATGTGACGATCTGGCTTTAAGTCGATTCGATAACAAATGAAGAAAACGGACGGATTTCTCAGGTTTTTACTACATATGAACACTTTTCACATTCTCCCGTGCAACGCGGCTGGTAGTCCTCCTTTCATGCAAAATCTTAAGGTCCTAGGTCATGTCCAAGCCACCAAACCCGGCTAAAAGTGTATAATCGACGCCTAAAAATTGAATTCTACTACTTCTTACTGGCTATTACTTCAACTTAGAAGCTTCTTCTGTGTTCTCCTATTGTGCTTTTAGGTTCTCCGCAAACCGCAGCACGCGACATAGCTTTGCAGACGATAAATGTAACCGACTCAGAGAGAAGAGCGGCCAATTTGACCATCTGGCTTTAAGTAGATTCGATAACAAATGACGAAAACGGACGGATTTCTCAGGTTTTTACTACATATGAACACTTTTCACATTCCCCCGTGCAACGCAGCTGCTAGTCCTCTCTTCATGCAAAATCTTAAGGTTCCACCTCATGTCCAAGGCACCAAAGCCGGCTAAAAATCAATAATCGGTAACATAAACTTGAATTGTACTGCTTCTTATGCCTATTGCTTCATTTTAGAAGCTTCTTCTGTGTTCTACTATGGTGGTTTTAGTGTCTCCGCATACCGCAGTACGCGACATAGCTTTGCAGACGATAAATGTAACCGTCTCAGAGAGAAAAGCGGCCAATGTGACGATCTGGCTTTAAGTCGATTCGACAACAAATGACGAAAACGGACGGATTTCTCAGGTTTTTACTACATATGAACACTTTTCACATTCTCCCGTACAACGCGGCTGCTAGTCCTCCTTTCAATCAAAATATTAAGGTAATAGGTCATGTCCAAGCCACCAAAGCCGGCTAAAATTTGAATAATCCACAACTAAAACTTGAATTGTACTACTTCTTACTGGTTATTGCTTCAACTTAGAAGCTTCTTCTGTGTTCTACTATGGTGCTTTTAGTGTCTCCGCATACCGCAGCACGCGTCATAGCTTTGCAGACGATAAATGTAACCGTCTCTGAGAGAAAAGCGTCCAATGTGACGATCTGGCTTTAAGTCGATACGATAACGAATGACGAAAACGGACGGATTTCTCAGGTTTTTACTACATATGAACACTTCTCACATTCTCCCGTGCAACGCGGCTGCTAGTCCTCCTTTCATGCAAAATCTTAAGGTACTAGGTCATGTCCAAGCCACCAAAGCCGGCTAAAATTTGAGTAATCGACAACTAAAACTTCAATTGTACTACTTCTTACTGGCTATTACTTCAACTTACAAGCTTCTTCTGTGTTCTCCTATGGTGCTTTTAGTGTCTCCGCATACCGCAGCACGCGACATAGCTTTACAGACGATAAAAGTAACCGTTTCATAGAGAAGAGCGGACAATCTGACGAACTGGCTTTAAGTCGATTCGATAACAAATGACGAAAACGGACGTATTTCTCAGGTTTTTACTACATATGAACCCTTTTCACATTCTCCCGTGCAACGCAGCTGCCAGTCCTCCTTTCATGCAAAATCTTAAGGTACTAGGTCATGTCCAATCCAATAAAGCCGGCTAAAAAGTGAATAATCGACAACTAAAACTTGAATTGTACTACTTCTTACTGGCTATTGCTTCAACTTAGAAGCTTCTTCTGTGTTCTACTATGGTGCTTTTAGTGTCTCCGCATATCGCAGCACGCGACATAGCTTTGCAGACGATAAATGAAACCGATTCAGGGAGAAAAGCGGCCAATGTGACCGACTGGCTTTAAGTCGATTCGATAACAAATGACGGAAACGGACGGATTTCTCAGGTTTTTAGTACATATGAACACTTTTCACATTCTCCCGTGCAACGCGGCTGCTAGTCCTCCTTTCATGCAAAATCTTAAGGTACTAGGTCATGTTGTTGTTGTGGTCTTCAGTCCTGAGACTGGTTTGATGCAGCTCTCCATGCTACTCTATCCTGTGCAAGCTGCTTCATCTCCCAGTACCTACTGCAACCTACATCCTTCTGAATCTGCTTAGTGTACTCATCTCTCGGTCTCCCTCTACGATTTTTACCCTCCACACTGCCCTCCAACGCTAAATTTGTGATCCCTTGATGCCTCAAAACATGTCCTACCAACCGATCCCTTCTTCTAGTCAAGTTGTGCCACAAACTTCTCTTCTCCCCAATCCTATTCAATACCCCCTCATTAGTTACGTGATCTATCCACCTTATCTTCAGTATTCTTCTAGGTCATGTCCAAGCCAATAAAGCCGGGTAAAAAGTGAATAATCGACAACTAAAACTTGAATTGTACTACTTCTTACTGGCTATTGCTTCAACTTAGAAGCTTCTTCCGTGTTCTACTATGGTGCTTTTAGTGTCTCCGCATACCGCAGCACGCGACATAGCTTTGCAGACGATAAATGTAACCGTCTCAGAGAGAAAAGCGGCCAATGTGACGATGTGGCTTTAAAACGATTCGATAACAAATTACGAAAACCGACGGATTTCTCAGGTTTTTACTACATATGAACACATTTCACATTCTCCCGTGCAACGCGGCTGCTAGTCCTTCTTTCATGCAAAATCTTAAGGTACTAGGTCATGTCCAAGCCAATAAAGCCGGCTAAAAAGTGAATAATCGGCAACTAAAACTTGAATTGTACTACTTCTTACTGGCTATTGCTTCAACTTAGAAGCTTCTTCCGTGTTCTACTATGGTGCTTTTAGTGTCTCCGAATACCGCAGCACGTGACATAGCTTTGCAGACGATAAATGTAACTGTTTCAGAAAGAAAAACGGCCAATGTGACGATCTGGCTTTATGTCGATTCGATAACAAATGACGAAAACGGACGGATTTCTCAGGTTTTTACTACATATGAACACTTTTCACATTCTACCGTGCAACACAGCTGCTAGTCCTCCTTTCATGCAAAATCATAAGGTCCCACCTCATGTCTAAGGTACCAAAGCCGGCTAAAAATCAATAATCGATAACCAAAACTTGAATTGTACTACTTCTTACTGGCCATTGCTTCAACTTAGAAGCTTCTTCTGTGTTCTACTATGGTGCTTTTAGTGTCTCCGCATACCGCAGCACGCAACATAGCTTTGCAGACGATAAATGTAACCGTCTCAGAGAGAAAAGCGGCCAATGTGACGATCTGGCTTTAAAACGATTCGATAACAAATTACGAAAACGGAAGGATTTTTCAGGTTTCTACTACATATGAACACTTTTCTCATTCTCCCGTGCACCGCGGCTGCTATTCCTCTTTTCATGCAATATATTAAGGTCCTAGGTCATGTCCAAGCCACCAAAGACGGCTAAAATGTGAAGAATCAACAACTAAAACTTGAATTGTACTACTTCTTACTGGCCATTGCTTCAACTTAGAAGCTTCTTCTGTGTTCCACTATGGTGCTTTTAGTGTCTCCGCATACCGCAGCACGCGACATAGCTTTGCAGACGATAAATGTAACCGATTTAGAGAGAAGAGCGGCCAATGTGATGATCTGGCTTTAAGTAGATTCGATAACAAATGACGAAAACGGACGGATTTCTCAGGTTTTTACTACATATGAGCACTTTTCACATTCTCCCGTGCAACGCAGCTGCTAGTCCTCCTTTCATGCAAAATCTTAAGGTTCCACCTCATGTCCAAGGCACCAAAGCAGGCTAAAAATCAATAATCGATAACCAAAACTTGAATTGTACTGTTTCTTATGGCTATTGCTTAGAAGCTTCTTCTGTGTTGTACTATGGTGCTTTTAGTGTCTCCGCATACCGCAGCACGCGACATAGCTTTGCAGACGATAAATGTAACCGTCTCAGAGAGAAAAGCGGCCAATGTGACGATCTGGCTTTAAGTCGATTCGATAACAAATGACGAAAACGGACGGATTTCTCAGGTTTTTACTACATATGAACACTTTTCACATTCTCCCGTGCAACGCGGCTGCTAGTCCTCCTTTCATGCAAAATCTTAAGGTACTATGTCATGTCCAAGCCAATAAAGCCGGCTAAAAAGTGAATAATCGACAACTAAAACTTGAATTGTACTACTTCTTACTGGCTATTGCTTCAACTTAGAAGCTTCTTCTGCGTTCCACTATGGTGCTTTTAGTGTCTCCGCATACCGCAGCACGTGACATAGCTTTGCAGACGATAAATGTAACAGTTTCAGAAAGAAAAACGGCCAATGTGACGATCTGGCTTTAAGTCGATTCGATAACAAATGACGAAAGCGGACGTATTTCTCAGGTTTTTACTACATATGAACCCTTTTCACATTCTCCCGTGCAACGCGGCTGCTAGTCCTCCTTCATGCAAAATCTTAAGGTACTAGGTCATGTCCAAGCCAATAAAGCCACCTAAAAAGTGAATAATCGACAACTAAAACTTGAATTGTACTACTTCTTACTGGCTATTGCTTCAACTTAGAAGCTACTTCTGTGTTCTACTATGGTACTTTTAGTGTCTCCGCATACCGCAGCACGTGACATAGCTTTGCAGACGATAAATGTAACTGTTTCAGAAAGAAAACCGGCAAATGTGACGATCTGGCTTTAAGTCGATTCGATAACAAATTACGAAAACGGACGGATATCTCAGGTTTCTACTACATATGAACACTTTTCTCATTCTCCCGTGCACCGCGGCTGCTAGTCCTCCTTTCATGCAAAATATTAAGGTCCTACGTCATGTCCAAGCCACTAAAGACGGCTAAAATGTGAAGAATCCACAACTAAAACTTGAATTGTACTACTTCTTACTGGCTATTGCTTCAACTTAGAAGCTTCTTCTGCGGTCCACTATGGTGCTTTTAGTGTCTCCGCATACCGCAGCACGTGACATAGCTTTGCAGACGATAAATGTAACTGTTTCAGAAAGAAAAACGGCCAATGTGACGATCTGGCTTTAAGTCGATTCGATAACAAATGACGAAAACGGACGGATTTCTCAGGTTTTTACTACACATGAACCCTTTTCACATTCTCCCGTGCAACGCGGCTGCTAGTCCTCCTTTCATGCAAAATCTTAAGGTACTAGGTCATGTCCAAGCCAATAAAGCCGGCTAAAAAGTGAATAATCGACAACTAAAACTTGAATTGTACTACTTCTTATTGGCTATTGCTTCAACTTAGGAGCTTCTTCTGTGTTCTACTATGGTGCTTTTAGTGGCTCCGCATACCGCAGCACGTGACATAGCTTTGCAGACGATAAATGTAACTGTTTCAGAAAGAAAACCGGCAAATGTGACGATCTGGCTTTAAGTCGATTCGATAACAAATGACGAAAACGGACGGATTTCTCAGGTTTTTACTACATATGAACACTTTTCACATTCTCCCGTGCGACGCGGCTGCTAGTCCTCCTTTCATGCAAAATCTTAAGGTACTAGGTCATGTCCAAGCCAATAAAGCCGGCTAAAAAGTGAATAATCGACAACTAAAACTTGAATTGTACTACTTCTTACTGGCTATTGCTTCAACTTAGAAGCTTCTTCTGTGTTCTACTATGGTGCTTTTAGTGTCTCCGCATACCGCAGCACGCGACATAGCTTTCCAGATGATAAATGTAACTGTTTCAGAAAGAAAAGCGGTCAATGGGATGATCTGGCTTTAAGTCGATTCGATAACAAATGACGAAAACGGACGGATTTCTCAGGTTTTTACCTCATATGAACACTTTTCACGTTCTATTGTGGAACGCGGCTGCAAGTCCTCCTTTCATGTAAAATCTTAAGGTCCTAGGTCATGTCTAAGCCACCAAAGCCGGCTGAAAAGTGAATAATCGACAACTAAAACTTGAATTGTACTACTTCTTACTGGCTATTACTTCAACTTAGAAGCTTCTTCTGTGTTCTACTATGGTGCTTTTAGTGTCTCCGCATACCGCAGCACGCGACATAGCTTTGCAGACGATAAATGTAACCGATTCAGGGAGAAGAGCGGCCAATGTGACGATCTGGCTTTAAGTCGATTCGATAACAAATTACGAAAACGGACGGATTTCTCATGTTTTTACTACATATGAACACTTTTCACATTCTCCCGTGCAACGCGGCTGCTAGTCCTCCCTTCATGCAAAATCTTAAGTTCCTAGCTCATGTCCAAGGCACCAAAGAAGGGTGAAAAGTCAATAATCGATCCCTAAAACTTGAATTGTACTACTTCTTACTGGCTATTACATCAACGTAGAAGTTTCATCTGTGTTCTACTATGGTGCTTTTAGTGTCTCCGCATACCGCAGCACGCGACATAGCATTGCAGACGATAAATGTAACCGCTTCAGACAGAAGAGCGGCCAATGTGACAATCTGGCTTTAAGTCGATTCGATAACAAATGAAGAAAACGGACGGATTTCTCAGGTTTTTCCTATATATCAACACTTTTCACATTCTCCCATGCAACTCGGCTGCTAGTCCTCATTTCATGCAAAATGTTAAGTTCCTAGCACATGTCCAAGGCACCAAAGAATTGTAAAGAGTCAATAATCGATACCTAACATTTGAATTGTACTACTTCTTACTGGCTATTACATCAATTTAGAAGCTGCATCTGTGTTCTACTATGGTGCTTTTAAGGTCTCCGCATACCGCAGCACGCAAATTAGCTTTGCAGACGACAAATGTAACCGATTCAAAGAGCGGCCAATGTGACGATCTGGCTTTAAGTCGATTCTATAACAAATTACGAAAACGGACGGATTTCTCATGTTTTTTTCTACATATGAACACATTTCACATTCTCCCGTGCAACTCGGCTGCTAGTCCTCTTTTCATGCAGAATCTTAAGGTCCAAGCTCATGTCCAAGGCACTAGAGCCAGCTAAAAAGTCAATAATCGATACCTAAAACTTGAATTGTACTTCTTCATATTGGCTATTACATCAACTTAGAAGTTTCTTCTGTGTTCTATTATGGTGCTTTTAGCGTCTCGGCATACAGCACCACGCGACATAGCTATGCAGACGATAAATTTAACCGTTTCAGACAGAAGAGCGGCCAATGTGACAATCTGGCTTTAAGTCGATTCGATAACAAATGACGAAAACGGACGGATTTCTCAGGTTTTTACTACATATGAACACTTTTCACATTCTCCCGTGCAAGGCGGCTGCTAGTCCTCCTTTCATGCAAAATTTTAAGTTCCTAGCTCATGTCGAAGGCACCAAAGAAGGGTGAAAAGTCAATAATCGATACCAAAAACTTGAATTGTACTACTTCTTACTGGCTATTACATCAACTTAGAAGCTTCATCTGTGTTCTACTATGGTGCTTTTAGTGTCCCCACATACACCGCAGCACGCGACATAGCTTTGCAGACGATAAATGTAACCGTCTCAGAGAGAAAAGCGGCCAATGTGACGATCTTGCTTTAAGTCGATTCGATAACAAATGACGAAAACGGACGGATTTCTCAGGCTTTTACTACATATGAACATTTTTCACATTCTCCCGTGCAACGCGGCTGCTAGTCTTCCTTTCATGCAAAATCTGAAGGTCCTAGGTCATGTCCAAGCCACCAAAGCCGGCTAAAAAGTGAATAATCGACGCCTAAAAATTGAATTGTACTACTTCTTACTGGCTATTACTTCAACATTGAAGCTTGTTCTGTGTTCTACTATGGTGCTTTTAGTGTCTCCGCATACCGCAGCACGCGTCATAGCTTTGCAGACGATAAATGTAACCGTCTCAGAGAGAAAAGCGGCCAATGTGACGATCTGGCTTTAAGTCGATTCGATAACAAATGACGAAAACGTACGGATTTCTCAGGTTTTTACTACATATGAACACTTTTCACATTCTATTGTGCAACGCGGCTGCAAGTCCTCCTTTCATGCAAAATCTTAAGGTCCTAGGTCATGTCTAAGCCACCAAAGCCGGCTGAAAAGTGAATAATCGACAACTAAAACTTGAATTGTACTACTTCTTACTGGCTATTACTTCAACTTAGAAGCTTCTTCTGTGTTCTACTATGGTGCTTTTAGTGTCTCCGCATACCGCAGCACGCGACATAGCTTTGCAGACGATAAAAGTAACAGTTTCATAGAAAAGAGCGGACAATCTGACGAACTGGATTTAAGTCGATTCGATAACAAATAACGAAAACGGACGGAATTCTCAGGTTTTTAGTACATATGAACACTTTACACATTGTCCCGTGCAACTTGGCTGCTAGTCCTCCTTTCATGCAAAATCTTAAGGTACTATGTCATGTCCAAGCCAATAAAGCCGGCTAGAAAGTGAATAATCGACAACTAAAACTTGAATAGTACTACTTCTTACTGGTTATTGCTTCAACTTAGAAGCTTCTTCTGTATTCTACTATGGTGCTTTTAGTGTCTCCGCATACCGCAACACGTGACATAGCTTTGCAGACGATAAATGTAACCGTTTCAGGGAGAAAAGCGACCAATGTGGCGGTCTGGCTTTAAGTCGATTCGATAACAAATGACGGAAACGGACGGATTTCTCAGGTTTTTACTACATATGAACACTTTTCACATTCTCCCGTGCAACGCGGCTGCTAGGCCTCCTTTCATGCAAAATCTTAAGGTACTAGGTCATGTCCAAGCCAATAAAGCCGGCTAAAAAGTGAATAATTGACAACTAAAACTTGAATTGTACTACTTCTTACTGGCTATTGCTTCAACTTAGAAGCTTCTTCTGTGTTCTACTATGGTGCTTTTAGTGTCTCCGCATACCGCAGCACGCGACATACCTTTGCAGACGATAGATGTAACCGATTCAGGGAGAAGAGCGGCCAATGTGACGATCTGGCCTTAAGACGATTCGATAACAAATGACAAAACGGACGGATTTCTCAGGTTTTTACTACATATGAACACTTTTCACATTCTCCCGTGCAACTTGGCTGCTAGTCCTCCTTTCATGCAAAATCTTAATTTCCTAGCTCATGTCCAAGGCACCAAAGAAGGGTAAAAAGTCAATAATCGATACCTAAAACTTGAATTGTACTACATCTTACTGGCTTTTCCATCAACTTAGAAGCTTCATCTCTGTTCTACTATGGTGCTTTTAGTGTCTCCACATACGACGCAGCACGCGACATAGCTTTGCAGACGATAAATGTAACCGTCTCAGAGAGAAAAGCGGCCAATGTGACGATCTTGCTTTAAGTCGATTCGATAACAAGTGACGAAAACGGACGGATTTCTCAGGTTTTTACTACATATGAACATTTTTCACATTCTCCCGTGCAACGCGGCTGCTAGTCCTCCTTTCATGCAAAATCTGAAGGTTCTAGGTCATGTCCAAGCCACCAAAGCCGGCTAAAAAGTGAATAATCGACGCCTAAAAATTGAATTGTACTACTTCTTACTGGCTATTACTTCAACATTGAAGCTTGTTCTGTGTTCTACTATGGTGCTTTTAGTGTCTCCGCATACCGCAGCACGCGTCATAGCTTTGCAGACGATAAATGTAACCGTCTCAGAGAGAAAAGCGGCCAATGTGACGATCTGGCTTTAAGTCGATTCGATAACAAATGACGAAAACGTACGGATTTCTCAGGTTTTTACTACATATGAACACTTTTCACATTCTATTGTGCAACGCGGCTGCAAGTCCTCCTTTCATGCAAAATCTTAAGGTCCTAGGTCATGTCTAAGCCACCAAAGCCGGCTGAAAAGTGAATAATCGACAACAAAAACTTGAATTGTACTACTTCTTACTGGCTATTACTTCAACTTATAAGCTTCTTCTGTGTTCTACTATGGTGCTTTTAGTGTCTCCGCATACCGCAGCACGCGACATAGCTTTGCAGACGATAAAAGTAACAGTTTCATAGAAAAGAGCGGACAATCTGACGAACTGGATTTAAGTCGATTCGATAACAAATAACGAAAACGGACGGAATTCTCAGGTTTTTAGTACATATGAACACTTTACACATTGTCCCGTGCAACTTGGCTGCTAGTCCTCCTTTCATGCAAAATCTTAAGGTACTATGTCATGTCCAAGCCAATAAAGCCGGCTAGAAAGTGAATAATCGACAACTAAAACTTGAATAGTACTACTTCTTACTGGTTATTGCTTCAACTTAGAAGCTTCTTCTGTATTCTACTATGGTGCTTTTAGTGTCTCCGCATACCGCAACACGTGACATAGCTTTGCAGACGATAAATGTAACCGTTTCAGGGAGAAAAGCGACCAATGTGGCGGTCTGGCTTTAAGTCGATTCGATAACAAATGACGGAAACGGACGGATTTCTCAGGTTTTTACTACATATGAACACTTTTCACATTCTCCCGTGCAACGCGGCTGCTAGGCCTCCTTTCATGCAAAATCTTAAGGTACTAGGTCATGTCCAAGCCAATAAAGCCGGCTAAAAAGTGAATAATCGACAACTAAAACTTGAATTGTACTACTTCTTACTGGCTATTGCTTCAACTTAGAAGCTTCTTCTGTGTTCTACTATGGTGCTTTTAGTGTCTCCGCATACCGCAGCACGCGACATAGCTTTGCAGACGATAGATGTAACCGATTCAGGGAGAAGAGCGGCCAATGTGACGATCTGGCCTTAAGACGATTCGATAACAAATGACAAAACGGACGGATTTCTCAGGTTTTTACTACATATGAACACTTTTCACATTCTCCCGTGCAACTTGGCTGCTAGTCCTCCCTTCATGCAAAATCTTAAGTTCCTGGCTCATGTCCAAGGCACCAAAGAAGGGTTAAAAGTCAATAATCGATCCCTAAATCTTGAATTGTACTACTTCTTACTGGCTATTACATCAACTTAGAAGCTTCATCTGTGTTCTACTATGGCACTTTTAGTGTGTCCACATACCGCAGCACGCGACATAGCTTTGAAGACGATAAATGTAACCGCTTCAGACAGAAGAGCGGCCAATGTGACAATCTGGCTTTAAGTCGATTCGATAACAAATGAAGAAAACGGACGGATTTCTCAGGTTTTTCCTATATATCAACACTTTTTACGTTCTCCCATGCAACTCGGCTGCTAGTCCTCATTTCATGCAAAATGTTAAGTTCCTAGCACATGTCCAAGGCACCAAAGAATTGTAAAGAGTCAATAATCGATACCTAACATTTGAATTGTACTACTTCTTACTGGCTATTACATCAATTTAGAAGCTTCATCTGTGTTCTACTATGGTGCTTTTAAGGTCTCCGCATACCGCAGCATGCGAATTAGCTTTGCAGACGACAAATGTAACCGATTCAAAGAGCGGCCAATGTGACGATCTGGCTTTAAGTCGATTCTATAACAAATTACGAAAACGGACGGATTTCTCATGTTTTTACTACATATGAACACTTTTCATATTCTCCCGTGCAACTCGGCTGCTAGTACTCCTTTCATGCAGGATCTTAAGGTCCAAGCTCATGTCCAAGGCACTAAAGCCAGCTAAAAAGTCAATAATCGATACCTAAAACTTGAATTGTACTTCTTCATATTGGCTATTACATCATTTTAGAAGTTTCATCTGTGTTCTATTATGGTGCTTTTAGTGTGTCCACATACCGCAGCACGCGACATAGCTTTGCAGACGATAAATGTAACCGCTTCAGACAGAAGAGCGGCCAATGTGACGATCTGGGTTTAAGTCGATTCTATAACAAATGAGGAGAACGGACGGAATTCTCCGGTTTTTAGTACATATGAACACTTTTCACATTCTCCCGTGCAACGCGGCTGCTAGTCCTCCTTTCATGCAAAATCTTAAGGTACTAGGTCATGTCCAAGCCAATAAAGCCGTCTAAAAAGTGAATAATCGACAACTAAAACTTGAATTGTACTACTTCTTACTGGTTATTGCTTCAACTTAGAAGCTTCTTCTGTGTTCTACTATGGTGCTTTTAGTGTCTCCGCATACCGCAGCACTTGACATAGCGTTGCAGACGATAAATGTAACCGTCTCAGAGAGAAAAGCGGCCAATGTGACGATCTGGCTTTAAGTCGATACGATAACAAATGACGAAAACGGACGGATTTCTCAGGTTTTTACTACATATTAACACTTTTCACATTCTCCCGTGCAACGTGGCTGCTAGTCCTCCATTCATGCAAAATCTTAAGGTACTAGGTAATGTCCAAGCCAATAAAGCCGGCTAAAAAGTGAATAATCGACAACTGAAACTTGAATTGTACTACTTCTTACTGGCTATTGCTTCAACTTAGAAGCTTCTTCTGTGTTCTACTATGGTGCTTTTACTGTCTCCGCATACCGCAGCACGCGACATAGCTTTGCAGACGATAAATGTAACAGTCTCAGAGAGAAAAGCGGCCAATGTGACGATCTGGCTTTAAGTCGATTCGATAACAAATTACGAAAACGGACGGATTTCTCATGTTTTTACTACATATGAACACTTTTCACATTCTCCCGTGCAACTCGGCTGCTAGTCCTCCTTTCATGCAGAACCTTAAGGTCCAAGCTCATGTCCAAGGCACTAAAGCCAGCTAAAAAGTCAATAATCGATACCTAAAACTTGAATTGTACTTCTTCTTATTGGCTATTACATCAACTTAGAATTTTCATCTGTGTTCTATTATGGTTCTTTTAGAGTCTCAGCATACCGCAGCACGCGACATAACTTAGCAGACGATAAGTACAACCGTTTCAGAGAGAAGGGCGGCCAATGTGACGATCTGGATTTGTGTTGATTCGATAACAAATGACGAACACGGACGGATTTTTTAGGTTTGTACTACATATGAACACTTTCCACATTCTCCCGTGCAACTCGGCTGCTAGTCCTCATTTCATGCAGAATCTTAAGGTCTTAGCTCATGTCCAAGGCACTAAAGCCAGCTAAAAAGTCAATAATCGATACCTAAAACTTGAATTGTACTTCTTCATATTGGCTATTACATCATTTTAGAAGTTTCATCTGTGTTCTATTATGGTGCTTTTAGTGTGTCCATATACCGCAGCACGCGACATAGCTTTGCAGACGATAAATGTAACCGCTTCAGACAGAAGAGCGGCCAATGTGACGATCTTGGTTTAAGTCGATTCTATAACAAATGAGGAGAACGGACGGAATTCTCAGGTTTTTAGTACATATGAACACTTTTCACATTCTCCCGTGCAACGCGGCTGCTAGTCCTCCTTTCATGCAAAATCTTAAGGTACTAGGTCATGTCCAAGCCAATAAAGCCGTCTAAAAAGTAAATAATCGACAACTAAATCTTGAATTGTACTACTTCTTACTGGTTATTGCTTCAACTTAGAAGCTTCTTCTGTGTTCAACTATGGTGCTTTTAGTGTCTCCGCATACCGCAGCACGTGACATAGCTTTGCAGACGATAAATGTAACCGTCTCAGAGAGTAAAGCGGCCAATGTGACGATCTGGCTTTAAGTCGATACGATAACAAATGACGAAAACGGACGGATTTCTCATGTTTTTACTACATATGAACACTTTTCACATTCTCCCGTGCAACTTGGCTGCTAGTCCTCCTTTCATGCAAAATCTTAATTTCCTAGCTCATGTCCAAGGCACCAAAGAAGGGTAAAAAGTCAACAATCGATACCTAAAACTTGAATTGTACTACATCTTACTGGCTTTTCCATCAACTTAGAAGCTTCAACTGTGTTCTACTACGGTGCTTTTAAGGTCTCCGCATACCGCAGCATGCGAATTAGCTTTGCAGACGACAAATGTAACCGATTCAAAGAGCGGCCAATGTGACGATCTGGCTTTAAGTCGATTCTATAACAAATTACGAAAACGGACGGATTTCTCATGTTTTTACTACATATGAACACTTTTCATATTCTCCCGTGAAACTCGGCTGCTAGTACTCCCTTCATGCAGAATCTTAAGGTCCAAGCCCATGTCCAAGGCACTAAAGCCAGCTAAAAAGTCAATAATCGATACCTAAAACTTGAATTGTACTTCTTCATATTGGCTATTACATCATTTTAGAAGTTTCATCTGTGTTCTATTATGGTGCTTTTAGTGTGTCCACATACCGCAGCACGCGACATAGCTTTGCAGACGATAAATGTAACCGCTTCAGACAGAAGAGCGGCCAATGTGACGATCTGGGTTTAAGTCGATTCTATAACAAATGAGGAGAACGGACGGAATTCTCAGGTTTTTAGTACATATGAACACTTTTCACATTCTCCCGTGCAACGCGGCTTCTAGTCCTCCTTTCATGCAAAATCTTAAGGTACTAGGTCATGTCCAAGCCAATAAAGCCGTCTAAAAAGTGAATAATCGACAACTAAAACTTGAATTGTACTACTTCTTACTGGTTATTGCTTCAACTTATAAGCTTCTTCTGTGTTCTACTATGGTGCTTTTAGTGTCTCCGCATACCGCAGCACTTGACATAGCTTTGCAGACGATAAATGTAACCGTCTCAGAGAGAAAAGCGGCCAATGTGACGATCTGGCTTTAAGTCGATACGATAACAAATGACGAAAACGGACGGATTTCTCAGGTTTTTACTACATATGAACACTTTTCCCATTCTCCCGTGCAAGTCGGCATCTAGTCCTCCTTTCATGCAGAATCTTAAGGTCCTAGCTCATGTCCAAGGGACCAAAGCCAGCTAAAAAGTCAATAATCGATAACTAAAACTTGTATTGTACTACATCTTACTGGCTATTACATCAACTTAGAAGCTTCATCTGTGTATTACTATGGTGCTTTTAGTGTCTCCGGATACCGCATCACGCGACATAGCTTAGCAGACGATACGTACAACCGTTTCAGACAGAAGAGCGGCCAATGCGGCGATCTGGCTTCAAATCGATTCGATAACAAATGACGAAAACGGACGGATTTCTCAGGTTTTTACTACATATGAACACTTTTCACATTCTCCCGTGCAACTCGGCTGCTAGTCCTCCTTTCATGCAGAATCTTAAGGTCCTAGCTCAGGTCCAAGGCACCAAAGCCAGCTAAAAAGTCAGTAATCGATACCTAAAACTTTAATTGTACTACTTCTTACTGGCTATTACATCAACTTAGAAGTTTCATCTGTGTTCTATTATGGTGCTTTTAGTATCTCCTCATACCGCAGCACGCGACATAGCTTTGCAGACGATACGTACAACCGTTTCAGGGAGAAGAGCATCCAATGTGACGATCTGGCATTAAGTCGATTCGATAACAAATGACGAAAACGGACGGATTTCTCAGGTTTTTACTACATATGAACACTTTTCACGTTCTCCCGTGGAACTCGGCTGCTAGTCCTCCTTTCATTCAGAATTTTAAGGTCCTAGCTCATGTCCAAGGCACCAAAGCCAGCTAAAAAGTCAATAATCGATACCTAAAACTTGAATTGTACTACTTCTTACTTGCTATTACATCAACTTAGAAGCTTCATCTGTGTCCTACTATGGTGCTTTTAGTGTCTCCGAATACCGCAGCACGCGACATAGCTTTGCAGACGATAAGTACAACCGTTTCAGACAGAAGAGCGGCCAATGCGGCGATCTGACTTTAAGTCGATTCGATAACAAATGTCGAAAACGGACGGATTTCTCAGGTTTTTACTACATATGAACACTTTTCACATTCTCCCTTGCAACTCGGCTGCTAATCCTCCTTTCATGCAGAATCTTAAGGTCCTAGCTCATGTCCAAGGCACCAAAGCTAGCTAAAAAGTCAATAATCGATACCCAAAACTTTAATTGTACTACTTCTTACTGGCTATTACATCAACTTAGAAGTTTCATCTGTGTTCTACTATGGTGCTTTTAGTGTCTCCTCATACCGCAGCACGCGACATAGCTTTGCAGACGATAAGTACAATCGTTTCAGGGAGAAGAGCTTCCAATGTGACGATCTGGCTTTAAGTCGATTCGATAACAAATGACGAAAACGGACGGATTTCTCAGGTTTTTACTACATATGAACACTTTTCACATTCTCCCGTGCAACTCGGCTGCTAGTCCTCCTTTCACGCAGAATCTTAAGGTCCTAGCTCATGTCCAAGGCACCAAAGCGAGCTAAAAAATCAATAATCGATACCTAAAACTTGAATTGTACTACTTCTTACTGGCTATTACATCAACTTAGAGGCTTCATCTGTGTTCTACTATGGTGCTTTTAGTGTCTCCACATACCGCAGCACGCGACATAGCTTTGCAGACGATAAGTACGACCGTTTCAGAGAGAAGAGCGGGCAATGTGACGATCTGGCTTTAAGTCGATACGATAACAAATGACGAAAACGGACGGATTTCTCAGGTTTTTACTACATATGAACACTTTTCACATTCTCCCGTGAAACTCGGCTGCTAGTCCTCCTTTCATGCAGAATCTTAAGGTCCTAGCTCATGTCCAATTCACCAAAGCCAGCTAAAAAGTCAATAATCGATACCTAAAACTTGAATTGTACTACTTCTTACTTGCTATTACATCAACTTAGAAGCATCATCTGTGTCCTACTATGGTGCTTTTAGTGTCTCCGAATACCGCAGCACGCGACATAGCTTTGCAGACGATAAGTACAACCGTTTCAGACAGAAAAGCTGCCAATGTGACGATCTGGCTTTGAGTCGATTCGATAACAAATGACGAAAACGGACGGATTTCTCAGGATTTTGCTACATATGAACACTTTTCACATTCTCCCGTGCAACTCGGCTGCTAGTCCTCCTTTCATGCAGAATCTTAAGGTCCTAGCGCATGTCAAAGGCACGAAAGCCTACTAAAATGTCAATAATACATACCTAAAACGTGAATTGTACTACTTCTTACTGGCTATTACATCAACTTAGAAGCTTCATGTGTGTTCTACTATGGTGCTTTTAGTGTCTCCGCATACCGCAGCACGCGACATAGCTTTGCAGACGATAAGTACAACCGTTTCAGACAGAAGAGCGGCCAATGCGGCGATCTGACTTTAAGTCGATTCGATAACAAATGACGAAAACGGACGGATTTCAAAGGTTTTTACTACATATGAACACTTTTCACATTCTCCCTTGCAACTCGGCTGCTAATCCTCCTTTCATGCAGAATCTTAAGGTCCTAGCTCATGTCCAAGGCACCAAAGCTAGCTAAAAAGTCAATAATCGATACCCAAAACTTTAATTGTACTACTTCTTACTGGCTATTACATCAACTTAGAAGTTTCATCTGTGTTCTACTATGGTGCTTTTAGTGTCTCCTCATACCGCAGCACGCGACATAGCTTTGCAGACGATAAGTACAACCGTTTCAGACAGAAGAGCTTCCAATGTGACAATCTGGCTTTAAGTCGATTCGATAACAAATGACGAAAACGGACGGATTTCTCAGGTTTTTGCTACATATGAACACTTTTCTCATTCTCCCGTGCAACTCGGCTGCTAGTCCTCCTTTCATGCAGAATCTTAAGGTCCTAGCTCATGTCAAAGGCACCAAAGCCAGCTAAAATGTCAATAATAGATACCTATAACTTTAATTGTACTACTTCTTACTGGCTATTACATCAACTTAGAAGTTTCATCTGTGTTCTACTATGGTGCTTTTAGTGTCTCCTCATACCGCAGCACGCGACATAGCTTTGCAGACGATAAGTACAACCGTTTCAGGGAGAAGAGCGTCCAATGTGACGATCTGGCTTTAAGTCGATTCGATAACAAATGACGAAAACGGACGGATTTCTCGGGTTTTTACTACATATGAAAACTTTTCACATTCTCCCGTGCAACTCGGCTGCTAGTCCTCCTTTCATGCAGAATCTTAAGGTCCTAGCTCATGTCCAAGGCACCAAAGCCAGCTAAAAAGTCAATAATCGATACCTAAAACTTGAATTGTACTACTTCTTACTTGCTATTACATCAGCTTACAAGCTTCATCTGTGTCCTACTATGGTGCTTTTAGTGTCTCCGAATATCGCAGCACGCGACATAGCTTTGCAGACGATAAGTACAACCGTTTCAGACAGAAGAGCGGCCAATGTGACGATCTGGCTTTAAGTCGATTCGATAACAAATGACGAAAACGGACGGATTTCTCAGGTTTTTACTACATATGAACACTTTCACATTCTCCCATGCAACGCGGCTGCTAGTCCTTCTTTCATGCAGAATCTTACGGTCCTAGCTCATGTCCAAGGCACCAAAGCTAGCTAAAAAGTCAATAATCGATAACTAAAACTTGTATTGTACTACTTCTTACTGGCTATTACATCAACTTAGAGGCTTCATCTGTGTTCTACTATGGTGATTTTGGCGTCTCCGCATTCCGCAGCACGCGATATAGCTTTGCAGACGATAAGTACAACCGTTTCAGAGAGAAGAGGGGCCAATGTGTCCATCTGACATTGTCGATTCGATAGCAAATGACGAAAACAGGCAGATTTCTTAGGTTTTTACTACATTTGAACACATTTCACATATTCCCGTGCAACGTGGCTGCTAGTCCTCACTTCATGCAAAATCTTAAGGTCCTAGCACAAGTCCAAGGCACCAAAGCCGGCTACAAAGTCAAAAATCGTTAACTAAAACTAGAATTGTACTGCTTCTTATTGGCTATTACATCAACTTAGAAGCGTCTTCTGTGGTCTACTATGGTGCTTTTAGTGTCTCCGCATTCCGAAGCACGCGACATAGCTTTGCACACGATAAATGTAACCGTTTCAGAGAGAAGAGCGGCCAATGTGACGATCTGACATTAAGTCGAATCGATAGCAAATGACGAAAACGGGCGGATTTCTTAGGTTTTTATTACGTACGAACACTTTTCACATTCTCACGTGCAACGTGGCTGCTAGTCCTCGATTCATGAAAAATATTAATGGCCTAGCACATGTCCAAGGCACCAAAGCCGACTAAAAAGTCAAAAATCGGTAACTAAACTTGAGTTGTACTGCTTCTTACTGACTATCACGTCAACTTAGAATCTTCTTCTGTGTTCTATTATGGTGCTTTTAGCGTCTCCGCATTCCGCAGCACGCGATATAGCTTTGCACACGATAAATGTAACCGTTTGAGAGAGAAGAGCAGCCAATGTGTCGATCTGACATAAAATCGATTCGATAGCAAATGACGAAAACGGGCAGATTTCTTAGGTTTTTACAATATAAGAACACATGTCACACTCTCCCGTGCAACGTGGCTGCTAGTCGTCCCTTCATGCAAAACCTTAAGGTCCTAGCTCATGTACAAGGCATCAAAGCCGGCTAAAAAGTCAAAAACCGATAACTAAACTTGAATTGTACTGGTTCTTACTGGCTATTACATCAACTTAGAAGCTTCTTCTGTGGTCTACTATGGTGCTTTTAGTGTCTCCACATTCCGCAGCACGAGACATAGCTTTGCACACGATAAATGTAACCGTTTCAGAGAGAAGAGCGGCCAATGTGACGATCTGACATTAAGTCGAATCGATAGCAAATGACGAAAACGGGCGGATTTCTTAGGTTTTTATTACGTACGAACACTTTTCACATTCTCACGTGCAACGTGGCTGCTAGTCCTCGATTCATGAAAAATATTAATGGCCTAGCACATGTCCAAGGCACCAAAGCCGACTAAAAAGTCAAAAATCGATAACTAAACTTGAGTTGTACTGCTTCTTACTGACTATCACATTAACTTAGAAGCGTCTTCTGTGTTCTACTGTGCTGCTTTTAGTTTCTCCGCATTCCACAGCACGTGACATAGCGTTGCACACGATAAATGTAACCGTTTCAGAGAGAAGATCGGTCAACGTGACCATATGACATTGAGTCGATTCGATAGCAAATGACGAAAACGGCGGATTTCTTGGGTTTTTACTACATATGAACACTTTTCACATTCTCCCGTGCAACGTGGCTGCTAGACCTCCCTTCATGCCAAATCTTAAGGTCGTAGCTAATGTTCAAGGCACCAAAGCCGGCTAAGAAGTCAATAATCGATAAATAAACATTAATTGTACTGTTTCTTACTGGTTAATTACATCAACTTACAAGCTTCTTCTGTGTTCTGCTATGCTGCAATTAGTGCTTCTGCATACCGCAGCACGCAACGTAAGTTTGCAGACGATAAATTCTATCGTTTCAGAGAGAAAAGCGGCCATTGTGGCGATCTGACATTTCGTCGATTCGATAGCAGATGTCGAAAACGGGCGGATTTCTTAAGTTTTTACTACATATGATCAGTTTTCACATATTCTCGTGTAACGTTTCTCCCAGACCTCGTTTCATGCGAAATCGTAACGTCGTCAGTCATGTCCCTGGCGCCAAAGGCGGCTAATAAGTCAATAATCGATAGCAAAAACTTGAATTGTACTGCTTCTTACTGGCCGATTACATCAACTTAGAGCCGGCCGCGGTGGTCTAGAAGTTCAGGGGTTCAGTCCGGAACCGCTGGACTGCTACGCTCGCAGGTTCGAATCCTGCCTCGGGCATGGTTGTGTTTGATGTCCTTAGGTTAGTTAGGTTTAAGAAGTTCTACGCTCTAGGGGACTGATGACAACAGATGTTAAGTCCCATAGTGCTCAGAGCCATTTGAACCAATAACTTAGAAGCTTCTTCTGTGTTCTATGGTGTTGCTATTAGTGCCTCCGCATGCCGCAGCCCGCGACATAAGTTTCCAGACGATAAATGTAACTGTTTTATAGAGAAAAGCGTCCAATGTGACGATCTGTCGTTACGTCGATTCGACGGCAATTGACGAAAACGGGACGATTTCTTAGGTTTTTACAACACATGAACACTTTTCCAATTCTCTCGTGTAACGTGTCTTCCAGACTTCGTTTCATGCCAAATCTTAAGGTCGTCGGGCATGTCTGAGGCACCAAAGCCGGATAATAAGTCAATAATCGATTACTAAAACTTGAATTTTACTGCTTCTTACTGGCTGATTACATCAACATATAAGCTTCTTCTGTGTTTTACTGTGTTGCTATTAGCGCCTCCGCATACCCCAGCACACAACATAAGTTTGCAGACGATGAAGGTAACCGCTTCACAGAGAAATTTCAAATTCTGTGTCTGTGTCTATTGCCTGATCATATTGTTAAAAGCAGGTTGCTCTAAATGCCCAGTAGATCTGATTCCCTTGATACCCATTCAAAACAAACTCGGAATGGGAAAGACCAAGCTCTGCTTATACTTATAGCCTGGGAAGTTGACATATCTTAGACAGTAAAATATGATGGTTAAAGATGTCCACTGAGTATTCCCATATACACTGAAGTTAGCTTTGAACAACAAATTATTAATTGGCCACCAACTCTTGACTCAATAGCTACTAAGATCTTTCACTGGTGAAGGAGGTGACGACGTTGTTATGTCTATTAGAGGCTTCTGTAGTTTGCTGAAAATGATGTGATATAATTGTGCCTTGTGATTTTCTGTGGAGTTCCAGAGTAAGTTCTATACTGGTGCAGGACATTCATTCCTGCTGTTCTCATTCGAGGCAATCCTGGATTCTGAATCTCAAGCACCAGAGGATTATAAACAGCAATGCAACCTCTGTCTTCCTGGCTGTGCACTATTTCAAAGTGCTCTGGTTGTCAGTCTCTTCTCATTGTGCAGTGCTTGTAGATTATTGTAAATGGATTATCTGTAATATTTAGAACATCTCATTCTAAACTTTCTAAAGAACGAGACTTTTCTGTCATGACCACTTTTTGTGTGAGGTGATAAATACCAGGAATTTTGTTGCATTTTGAGAACCTAATGGTGACTGACATTAGTGTCTGTGTAAATTAATGGAACTGGATTTTTCCTGAGGTCGGCAGTTTTCCGAAGGTCGGCGTTTTTCCTGAGGTCGTCGTTTTTCCCAAGGTCGGCGTTTTTCCCCGAGGTCGGCGTTTTTCCCCGAGGTCGGCGTTTTTCCCCGAGGTCGGCGTTTTTTCCCAACGGCGGTGTTTTTCCCCGACGTCGGCGTTTTTCCACGATGACGGTGTTTTTCGCCAAGGTCGGTGTTTTACCCCGAGGTCGGCGTTTTTCCCTGAGGTCGGCGTATTTTCCCAACAGCGGCGTTTTTCTTCGATGTCGGCGTTTTTCCACGATGTCGGCGTTTTTCCCGAGGTCTGCGTTTTTGCCCCGAAGTCGGCGTTTTTCCCCGAGGTCGGCGTTTTTTCCCGAGGTCTGCGTTTTTGCCCCGAGGTCGGATTAGAGAATTTTTTCCCAAGGTCTAGAAATCTATCGATATATTGAAAATCCAAAGTATTTTCATGTATGTACACTATACTGATATGTCATGTCATCTTAAAACATATATCCGACCACTAGATAACGGTATTTATCAAGATAGCGATATATTTCGTTATATCTATTTATTTCGAGAATCGTTTTCTTAGGGGTACAGATTTATTTCCAGACGTCCATACATTTCCCATTATCGATTCAATTCGATATATCGACTTACGTAGATGCTCACATTATATCATGATGTCGATTTATTTCGAGATATCTATCTATATTGAGGAGTCTATTTATTTCGAGGTATCGATTGATTTCGAGTATCCGTTTATATGAGATATCGATTTATTTTGATACACCGACACAATTCAGGTTCTCTATATATTTCGAGGTATAGATATATTTCCAAGTATTGGTGTACTTCAGATATAGATTCTTTTCGAGATATCGATATATTTCCAGATACCTCTATATCTCAAGTAATCCATAAATTTCTAGATATCGCTATTTTTAGAGGTATCTTTATATTACTAGGTACCAATATATTTCAGGAAATCGATATATTCCTATACCTCGATTTATCTCGATATGTCGACTAGCTTCGAGATTTCGATCTAATTGTAAGTAGAAATGTGTCCAGATGTCGATATATTTCGGGATATCGACTCATTTCGATGTAGCGGTTTCTCGGAGGTGTCGATTTATTTCGAGGTTTCGATTTATTTCGCGGTGTCGATTTATTTCGAGGTAGCGATTTATTTCGAGGTGGCGATTTATTTCGAGGTGTGGATTTATTTCGAGGTGTCGATGTATTTCTTGGTGACGATATATTTCGATGTTACTTGTCGACTGCATCAGCTTAGAACCTTTTTCATACAGAGTGGTGCGACTGCATACCTCAGCAGGCGACATTGATATCCAGACGATGAATTTTACCGTTTCCGAGAGAAAAGCGTGCGATGTGACGAATTGGCACTACTTCATTATGAAAACAAATGACGAAAACGTGAGGTTTTCTTCGGTTTTTCTGCCACTGCTGCCAACTTTCAGCCCACCCCCTCCTCCACTTCCCCAGTCGTGGCGATCAGCTGGTGTGATGGAAATGGACACAGGAAAGTAATAACGTTCCATGAAATCCCATTCTAGGGACGTTCAAGGGTAAATGTTCCAAACGGTTTATTTGCATTAAGACACGCATACTGGACATCTACAATGTCACATCTGCCAGATCGTTTCTATTGTCAACAGTGGAAAACAAAACAGCGTACGGAAGAAGCCATAGTGAGACACGGTTTTTGGTAGACGAAATAATAGCAATACTCTAGCCACTGATAATGATGATCTAATGAGAATTCTGTTATTGTTTTGAAAGATGCATTTAAATATCCATTCAACGTAGATCCAAATTATTTTGAGAATTATAATTGCGGTATTGTGAATCTACATTGGAGATTTTGTAATGCAAAACATTTCGATCTGAGAATACTTTACGTGATAGTACGGTATTGACCTTGTGTGTCATTAGGGTAAAGTTAATTTGCCGCCATTAACACAAAATTTATCCGCCATTAACGTAAAATCTATTTTTCAGCGTACTGCAATAAGGACTCACTTCAGATGATTGGACAATTAAAGAGAACTCAAACCGTTATTTTAATAGTATTCGTAGGTCCAATGCAGCATTTACCGTAGACAGTCCCTGAGCCTAGACTGTCAGTTTTATGTAGGGAGTACTACTTTAAAAAAGCACTCCGTGTTCAGGTCACAAGTGGCCAATCAGGACCATCCGACCGCCACGTCATTCTCACTGAGGGTGGAGGAGGAGCTGGCTCTCCCACTCGTTGTGGTAGTTTCCTTTGACTGGAGCCGCTACTATTCGGACGAGTAGTTCCTCAATTGGCATCGGAAGGCTGAGTGCAACCCGAAAAATGCCAACAGCGCATAGCGGCCCCGATGGTCACCCATCCAAGTGCCGACCAAGCCCGGAAGTGCTAAACTTCAGTGATCTGACGGGAACCGGTGTATCCACTGCGGCAAGGCCATTGCCCCTACCACTTTTACATGATATTTTTGATCGTAGTTCAGGTCAGATGGCTGGAAAGAATGGACGTTTACCATGTTATGCACATTTATATTTTCACTACGTCGACACAGCTGGTCCAATTACGACCACAGGTGATGGTAGCCATAATGATCGTGCCAAGCATCCTGTGTACATTAGTTACACCCTAGTGTGTGGGCATCACAGCATTCGTGACATTTAAGTTTGTTACTTCTTTGCTACTATATTCGCAATAAATTTTGCAGACAGTATCCGCATATGACGCTCAAAGTACCTACAAAATTATATCATTGTACGACACATGTTTCAGGAGATACGTCATAAAAACTCAGGACAAGGCCAGACGCTGCATAGTACGGACGTGGACGCACAGCTGTAAATAAATGCCTGGTCAACACCAAGCTTTTCCGCTAGTCATCTATAAAGATAAAAAATCCCCAATATTGCCTACCAGCGTATTTTTGAAAAACCTTTATTTTGTCATCCATTTTTTCCTGTAAAAATCGTAAAAGCCGTGCATCATTGTGTTTTCAAAAATCGTTTCTTATTGTCATCTCTTTTTATGTATTTTAAACCATCTATCGCTTGTGTAACCTGTGGCTACAAGTCCATTCCGTTTATGGGGTAATCGAAATAATAAACAACGGAAAATGTGTGGGTCAATTTCTTCCTCATTTTTCGGAACTTCTGATAATAGTAAATCGTTGGCTCTTTGAGGGTGTGATAGGTACATACAAGAGATTAGTATAAGATTAGAATTTGTGTTAGATACAGTGCCAGGAGGTTCTGTTTCTATCTGGCTAGCTTCAGAGTACTTCACCATCTACTAAGTGATGCGTTTCATTGTGAATGGTGTGTTCTGTGCTAGGTCTACCCTTTACTGCACAATGCTGTTCCTTCGATGCTATTAAAACCAGGATGTTATCAAAATATATGCACAGTGGCAGACTGGAGTCTGCATAAATATTTCCAGTGGTGGGGAGGGGGAAAGGCGCGTCGGGGCTGGAGTGCATGATTCTGAAACTGGCACTCTATCTACAAATCAGCTGGTCAGTTACGAGGTGCATCAAGCTACAAGACCCTAACTCTATAAGCGCTACAACTGGTCAAAGCTAAGGTTTAGCAGTATTGTGGAGAATTCTTATCTGGAAGAGTATGAGTATACTGTAACGAATAAAAACTCTTTACTCCAGATTCCAGGGAGGGTTGGGGGCCATGGGTGAAAGTGCCCTTTTGCCTATCCTCCCCTCCCCACCTCCTCCCCTCCCCCTCCCCTCCCCCTCCCCTCCCCCTCCCCTCCCCTCCCCTCCGTCTCCCCTCCCCCTCCCCTCCTCCTCGCGGACGCCAATGGCTGGCCCGTTCATTTTGAGAACATCAGAGCTGCAGTAACCTTACTGAGAAACTGTTCTTCATGTCCTTGTCTGTCAATCTTACCACTCAGAACACCAGTGGGAATGTTGGTTACCGCTGAAACAACTGGTTTTCGGCTGTTATCAGTTTCCCAGACTCACTTTAAGCTAATTGTTAAAACCCGTCACAATACCAGTTTTTGTAATAACCGATTTTCAGTCTTTTATTTACATTATTTCCTCTAGTAAACGTAGAAATCAAACAAAGATTAAAAAAATTTTACTTTCTCAGTTTCTTGATAAATGGAATCAAAATGTCAAATGAAATACCTATATGATGACCTGCAGCCGTTCAGAACGAAATTAGAATTATATTAATACCGTCAGCTGCTCACGGGTGTCGATATATATCAACGGGGACAGGTGACAATGTGTGCAAGTCTGGGACTCGAACCCGGGATCTCCTGCATACATGGCAGGCGCTCTGCCCATCTGAGCCACCGAGGGCACAGACGATAGTGTGACTGCAGGTACTATCTCGCGCACGCCTCCCGCGAGACTCACATTCTCACCTTGCATGTCCACACACTACATTCGTAGTGTCCCACACCAACACACTCATTACTCGTGGAACACATTCGTACCAAGTCCCGTAACAGTTCCGGGAATACGTGTACATCTTCACAGAAGAAGGTCATGGCTGGTATTGCCAGAACCATATACTTATATGGATATGGACATGTCTTCCACGAGGAATGAGTGTGTTGGAGGGGGACTCTACGACTGTAGTGTATGGACATTCAAGGTGAGAATGTGAGTCTCTCAAGATGCGTGCGCGAGATAGTCCCTGCAGTCGAACCATACACTGTGTCCTCGGTGCCTCAGATGGATAGAGCGTCTGTCATTTTAGCAAGAGATCCCGGGTTCGAGTCCCGGTCGCGGCACACATTTTCACTTGTCCACGTTGATATTTATTAACGCCCGCGAGCACTGACTGTATTAATATAATTCTAATTTCTTTAAATTAAATAGTCAAATATGTCCGATCTTCGCTTCTGGCGAGTGCTCCTATACTACAGAAAACTGCCAGTATTATCCTACTGATTTTAGTTTTTAGAAGCTCTGCTCAAAAATTATATTGTAATCGGTTATCACAGCACTATGCGGGCATTACGTATAGTCCAGCGATATAGAGTGAAAACTGCGGCAGGAGAACTCTCTTTTTCGTTTTAATTTCTCCGTTTTTAAGGGCTAAAAGCAGATAACGGCATACTACGTAGACACAGGCAGCAGATCAGGCACTTTCTATTTTTATCCCGAACTATGAATGATTTGTAAAATTTTAACTTTTTTCCTTGTATGATGTCGCAAGTGACCAAATCGACCATTGTGCTTCACTCGTACTGCATATCGTAAAATACTTCCAGGCTTCCAGATGGTGCCATTTTGTGTTACAACTGACGTTCGACAACAGCGAGAAACTGCGTCCATTCTCGCGCACTGCTTGTATAACAGGCACAGTATTGTCTCGGCAATGTTGGACCAATCCATTTGTTGCTCGTTTCTATCAGCAGTGTTATTAAAGTGGCATACATAACTTTTCCCATTTTTTTCTGTAATAACGCCGTATTTCAGTGCTATGGAAATCTTACGAATAAAAATTACTCGTCTTTTTTAAAAAAGGTTTATTTGAAAACTAAAAATTTTACTACGACAGCTGTGGCTAATTGATATATCTGTTTTTACGTGGTTATCAGGAAAAAATAAAAAAAATACTTGTCATAACCGAGAGCAAACAAATACCGAAAGACATCGGTTATTCAGAACTAAAATACCCATATCGTTTTAACTGATCGGTTTTTCTATCTCTAAACTGCAATGTCGCCATAGAAAAGTGTGTCGTTTCATCAATGTCCATAGCAACTTTGAGATATGTGTTTATGCGCAATATCGGCAAATGGAAACACGAAGAGGTAATAAGCACCTGAGCGATAGAATTTATTTCACAGTCAGAAAAGTCGAGTGACAGACAAGACTGAATCACTGTAATAGGAATTATATGGAAAGCTGTGTAAAGGAAAATTTCCAGTTCTTTCGTGGATTCCAAAATTGAAGCAAATTCCGGGACATCAAGGTGACATAGTCTTATACGGATAGTATTCCATGACTAACGTAATTGGCCCACATACTGTACTGGTATACGGATAATATTACACGACTAACGTAATTTACCTGAAATAATTTACAAACATGTTACTGTAACATTCGCTACTACTCATTACGCTAATTGACCTTCAGCCATTAAGCGCAAGCGCAGATCTCAGTTATGATACGTGCGCCATCCAAAAATTTATCAAGGTGGTAACTCAACACAACTACAAACGATCATTGTGTGTAAAATAAATAGAACACCTCATAAGAAGAACATGACGGGTTTGAATCATTCCCACCGCAAAGGATGAAAAATTCAGGCTCGCACACAAGACCACTTGATAACTAACCAGAAATTCAGATTAGTTGTAGCTTCGGTAACAATCGCCTTTTTTTTACATTTTCCCCGTAAACTAGATAATTATGAAACGTAAGCAAGTACTCTAAAATATCTGCGGCAACGGCGTTGCCGCGGAGGTTGCATCGGTTCACGTGAGATCACCGAAGTTATGTGCGTTGTCGGGCGTTGAAGGCACTTGGATGGGTGATCATCCAGGCCGCCATGCACTCTTGCCATTTCTCGGGGTGCACTCAGCCTCATGATGTCAATCGAGGAGCTACTCGACCGAATAGTAACGGCTCCGGTCAAAGAATACCAACATAACGACCGGGAGAGCAGTGTGCTGACCCCCGCCCCTCCTTTTCGCATCCTCCACGGATGATGACACGGCGGTCGGATGGTCCCGTCCAGTATTCCACTCGTGGCCTGAAGACGGAGTGCTTACAAAGCAACTACTCTCCAGTGCATGGCCGTACTACTGAGACCTTGATGCCTGGCATCAACAACAGATGGCAGCACACGAGGTTGGCTTACGCCTACTGCCGAATTTTGCGATCTGTCGTAAGCCTGCGTAAGCACGTAGGGCCTTCCGTCTTAAGTGCAAGCATATCCATTGCGTTTTCTGTCACGCGACTTGAGTGGAATGTTTCATTATTTCTGAAATTTTATAGAAATATTTTTCGTTGTATATCCTCACCATCGGTACTGAATTTACTGTAAAATTACTTGCTCACTTTTCGGAACTTCCGTTCATAGCAAATCGATACTACTTGAAGCCGTGGTAGACACGAGTCTAGTGTGCTTCACCTTCAGCACCTTCTGTGTCAGTCTCGGTTAATATGTCGCTGATTTCACAACGAACAGTTCGTTGTCTACTGAGTATACTGTTTGTTGCACGACACTATCCCTCCCACGCTGCTAAATGTAGGTCGTCGGCAAAATATGACTGCAGTGGAACAAGGGCGTCTGCAGAAATTTCCCCAGGAGGTGGTGGTGGCATTGGTAGTGGTGTGTGTGTGTGTGTGTGTGTGTATGTGTGTGTGTGTGTGGAGGCCATTACTATGAAATTCACACAGTCCAGACCGCCAAGGAAAATAAACCTTGAGATTTGGAAAGGGTGTTGATCTTATACCGCTTATACTGCATATTTCGAAATTCCACCTCTAAGGGGGAGACACAGGAAATGAAAGGATTTTTGAAACATGTAGCTATTAAGGTAATTTGTATCTGGTTTCTAGGTCAGAAATAAAGAAATATGTGTTCCAGTATTATTGGGAATTTAACCTCTATGAGGTGAAATAGTGGGTGAACATTTTATTTTGAGATAAATAATTATGGAAGAACTATGAAAGTATTTTTAAGGATACATCTACGAAAATTGGTATTTGACTTCGAAGTTACAAATAAGAAAATACGTGTTTCGGTGTTTTTAGAAGTTCAACCCCTAAGGGGATGAAATAGAGTGAGCTGCTGCGTTTCTGGCGCCAGTTTCCGTCGATCGTTGTTTCGATCTTTGAGTCGCGGCCCAGAGGACACTGCTGCCTAAGCGACTGTAGTAGTTCTCTGTGCGGCCCCACATCGGACTTACCGCGCTTACACTGGACACAGTTGCCAACAAATCGCCTGCCATCGCCATATAGGTTGGGCCAAAACATATGTTCCCGAACTCGGTTCAAGGTCTTGTAGAACCACAAATTGTCCCCTACCGCCGAATCGTGGAAATATCTGAGTGCCATGCTAACTCGTTCCTGTGGAATACAGACCTTCCCTTCACCACGGTTGTCTTCCCCTTTACACAAGACCCCCCCCCACCCCACCCCCCGAAGACCTCGCCATCCGCCAACTGCTGCCGTATCGGTCCCCACCCGGGGTCCTCGGCCTTTTGCCGGCTAAGTCGCAGAAGACGCCGAGTGTCTCGGAGAGAAGGAAATTCACCCCAAGATCCGGCTCCACGTGGCCCTTGCTTTCCCCAGACTCTGCCGCGAACATACGGCTGAGAGCGTAACCAATTCATTGTCTCTGCCACTAATATTCCGTACCTGGAGATAAGTCTTGTCATCTTAACTTCGGTATGATTTTTAGCGATCTTATTAATCAAAGTTTAATGGCTGGCACTGGCCAAGTAACTCACGGAGGCTCATTGGTTTCATTCCAGTTGTATTGCTCACCTGTTCTCCATATAAGGTTGTGTAGTTTATGTCTCAGAAAAGTGTCTGCCCTTGATGTGTGTTGTGTTAGAGATAATTGGCAGCGGTCGACGCTAGCATACTGGGAGCACAGCACCACGGGGGCAGAGAGATATTTAAGGCCATGTCCTCTCCTTTACATCTTGGGGTATGTTGTCACTTTTGCGTGATTCCATCTTTCCGGTGCTGAACTATAGCATCCAAAGTTCAATTGCATTGCCATGTTGAGTATATTTCTATGTCATTCTCTGCCTCGTGGATCTCTTGTATTGATTTGAATCCTTGGTCTGCTCGCGTCTATCGCCCATTCATACGAAATTTTGAAGCAACCTTATTTTAAGGGTATTGTCACATAGTCATGTTCTAGTTGTAATCATTCTAAGAATATTGTTGATTAATCAACTGAGTAACTAAATTTGAAGGTCCGTTTGGTCAAAATTAAAGGACCCCCTTAATTGTTTTAGTCATTTTTTATATAGTTTTGTTTAGGAAAGTTGGCTAGCCGAACTTTAAATATCTGTATTCTTACGCTTAATCTGTTTCTCCCCTGATTGCAAGTAGTGAGAGTTCTGCTATGAATTTTATGGACATTTGTGTTATTTAAGTAAAGCTTTATCTAAGTATATTTACCTAGTCATATTCAAATTTCACGTTTTACAGGTCTCGTTCAGCTTAACGAAATTTATTTATTATTTGTCCAACTGATCTGGCCTTGTAAGGCAGTCTCCTCTATTATTGTGATTGTGATTTTATAATGTTTTTGATTGTAATAAAATATGTAGCAACTACAACGGATTACTATTGTGATTTTGGTGTGTCACTACCATACCCCATTTCATAGAGGATGAAATGTTTCATGAAATATATGAAAACCTGTTTTTGATACATTCAACCATTAAGGGGGGTGGAATATAGGATGCAATGTTTTATGGAAGTATTTCAGTGCGAAAGAATTTTTAAAGCGAAATCTATGAAAATTGTGTTATTGAAAAATACGTGTTTCACTGTTTTTGGAACTACAACCTCCAAGAAGGTGCAATAGTGGCACATGTTTCACTGACCCATAGCCTTCCACCCAACCTGTAAAGTATACGGACTTGCTGAAAGCATCGTTTAAGAAGAGATTGTTCGAAATTTCACTCCTAAGGGGGTGAAAAATGGGTTGAAAGTTTTTTTTTAAATATTTCCCTATGTCCCTATTGAAGCTATAACTACAAAACTACGAAAATTGATATTTGGTGTCTCAGTCAGAAACAAAAAAGAAACAGGTTTTTAGCATTTTCCGAAATTCTTCCATTGGGGGATAAAATAATTAGTGAAGGTTTTTGAAAATAAATCATTATTAAAGAACTACTGAAGCATATTTAAAGCTACATCTATGAAAATAGGTATTTGACATCTCGGTTCGATGTAAAAAAAAAAGTGTGTTTCGTTACTTTTGGAAATTTAACTCACTAATAGAGTGAAATAAGGGATGAAAAGTTTTATGAAATATTTCACTATGAAAGCATTTTTAGAATTAAATGGATGAAGATTTGAATTTGGCTCCTCGGTTCTAAATAGAAGAATACGTGTTTAATTGTTGTTGAAAACCCAACCCCTAAAGGGTGTGAGATGTTTCAGAAAATGGTTCATTATGAAAGCATTAATAAATATATCTGACAATTCGTATTCGGCTAATCTTTTACAATTTTTAAAAACTACGTGTTTCACTGGTTTTGGAACTTCGAGCATAAGGGGATGAAAATTTTAATGAAATATTTATTGCGTTATATTAAAATATTTTAAATTTGTATCTATGAAAACCGGTATTTCACTTCTCAATTAGATATAAAGAAATATGCGTTAGGGAATGAAAGACTCTACGGAGATATCACCACAAAAATACAAACGGCTTGATTAACAAAAACCTTGGACTCCAGCTGTCAGTAGTGCTTTTTGGTCCTTCAGTAAAAGACCATGCTTCAATGGCGTTAAGTTTAGAAAGTTTAGAAAGTGTTGCAGTTTATAAAAGACATAAAAAAACGATTAAAGAAAAAAAATTCTTTGCAGACCATGAAAGGTCTACGCAAGTAAAGAAGCGAATGATAAGCTAGCTCTTTATGCAAATGAGTTGGTCAGTTTAAGTTCCGAGACATGTCATGCAGCAGGAACGGAATCCTATAGTTGCTACGATTGGCTAAAGGAAAAGTTTTGCAAAATCACGCCAAATCACTTCTGCAAGTGGCTGAGAATCTCGTAATGAATAAAAATTCTGTAGTGAGAATTCGAAGGTGGGAGATGCAAGATTCCCCCCCCCCCTTCCCCCTCCTCACAATGCTATCCTTCTTTCCCTACAGCAAAATAAATAATTAAATAAATAAATAAAACTAGAGAAATTTCTACTGTGAAACTATTTGCATACAAGAGAACGGCCCTTGAAATTTAACGCCTCAAAGTTTTAAGCCCTGCTCATTCCGGATATTGATTAGAAAGTGTTAATCCACATGTGAAACCTGAGTACATAATCCCTGTGACATTTGATCAACGGTGTTCCATAAGGACAGGTTCTCATTCAAAACGTTCGAAAATTCTATTTCTTTGTAGTTGCATTTTTAAAGGTGTACTTGTCTAGACTCTAGGAACGGAAAGTTTTTTTTTTTTAGTCCGTGCTTTACAAAAGTTTCTGCAGCCCATTGTTTGAAGCAGTGTCACGGCTGCCGTGAGCCGCGCGGGCTACCCGCCATGTCTCCAACGCCTTGTCACGGTTCGCGCGGCTCCCCCCGTTGGAGGTTCGAGTCCTCCCTCGGGCATGGCTGTGTATGTGTTGTCCTTAGCATAAGTTACTGTAAGTAGTGTGTAAACATAGGGACTGATGGTTCAAATGGCTCTGAGCACTTTGGGACTTAACATCTGAGGTCATCAGTTTCCTAGAACTTAGAACGACTTAAACCTAACTAACCTAAGGACATCACACACATCCATGCTCGAGGCAGGATTTGAAGCTGCGACCGTAGCGGTCGCGCGGCTCCCGACTGAAGCGCCTAGAACCGCTGGGCCACATCGGCCGGTCTATCATGTATTCTAGAAGAGCTGCACGGTCGTCAGTGGCGCCTGTTCTTTCGAGAACAGTTACTATCTTCATATCTATGGTTAAACGTTACCCAGCCATTGACCTTCGTCTGTGCGAATGCTCATAGGTTGCTCGAACTCTTACGGGAATCGTCACCTTAGTGTGAGCCAGTAATGAGTGGATGGACAAGTACCTATTAAGTACATTACGTATGCGGATTGTGGACGGTTGGGGATGTGAGTCTCACGGGAAACGTGCGAGGGATAAATTCCTGCTGTCGTGCTGTTCATTTGTGTCCTCGATGGCTCAGATGGATTGAGCGTCTGCAATGTAAGCAGGAGATCCTGGGTTCGAGTCCCAGTAGGGGCACACATTTTCAGCTGTCCCCATCGAAGTATATCAACAACACCTGTCGGCAGTTGAGGGTTTCAATTAATTATCAGTTGTGAAGGTGATTCGATGAACCCTTTGCCAGGCACTTAAATGTGTTTTGCAGGGTATCCATATAGATGTAGATGAAAACTCGTCCCGTGTCGCACGTGCTCAAAATGATTCATACTGCAGAATGCATGCAAACATACTCACCGAAAATACGGACGAATATCAAGTGCAGGCTGCCAAGTGCTGCATATCCAGCTTAGACAGATCGGCTTTTCCTGCCAAGAAGAACAGGAAGTTGCTGTCTAGGAACAATCAGAGCTCGAGGAAGGGTTGATAAATACTCCTTGAATTGCAGACTAAAAGTAAATAACGAAAATACATTTTTGGTAAAAATTGGTCAAAACATAATCGTTTGCCCTCCGCATTGGATTAGCTGTTTTGAATATTGAAAATCTGACTTCAGATTCGTTTTCACTGACATTGAAAATATATATGTATCACTCAGTTCATGCAAGTCGAAGTAATAATGTAACTAAATGTTTTCCCTAAACTTTGAACACTTTTTTTTCGAGTAACGATTTTCTCAGAACGGCATGCAGCATAAATTAAAAGTGGTTCGATCTCTTAACTTCTACCTCTGACCCCTAAAAGTACACTTTTCTTAGGAGCTTATAGCTATAATATGACATTTGTTAATATTAACTAATTTTTGTGTAGGCATAAGGAGTGAAACAAACCCACAAAAATTGAACTCAAAGTTCGAATTAGCACTGTATTGTTAAATTTAAGGTTGTTTCATTGCGGTTAGGTATGCGCTCCCATAAATTTTATGTATTATCGACTGATGTAATCCATTTTCAATTTCAGAGAAATAATGTAGTATCAACTGATGTTACCCATTTTTGAATTCAGGTAACATCTGAGGTGCAACACTGCACGCACTCTGCGTACTCCAGTCTCGCAGGCCCTTGATCAAATCATAATTACCGGCGCCATTTTTTTATTGAAAATCTAAAATTAAGCTCATAGTATGATCACTCGTAATTCATAAACAGATCCTTCGAATGTATTTTCATTGTCTCAAAAAAAAATTTCAATTGTACCCTTTTTTGCTCATTTGTATGAGAACCTGGCCGTAACGCCGGAATATAGTCACGAGATTTTTTTTCAGAGACGCTGTACGTTCGCGAGAAGAATTTCGTTCTGCGCGTGTCGAAGGACATTCCTCAGATTTTACTGTGTGTGTGCTACTCAGTCGTACCATTCGAGTGTACATCTTTGCATAGTTTTCCTTTCACGATGTAAACAGTGCTTGGCTCAGTTGCTAACTGGCCAGAGAGTGGTTCCGAAGGTGGATGTGCGGTGCGTTCGGTCTGCTAGGACAACAGCAGACTGGCGTGGTGCGATGGCAGAAGCTGACACTGAGGGAGCTAGCTGCTGGGACGCCAGCGAACAATTTATGCCAAGTAAGACGAAGAGGACTATTCTAAAATTATGAGCCGTCTCAAAAGTGTTTATCATTAGTAAATCTTGAAGTTAAGACTGACAATAAGTCTACAATAACTGACAGTTTTGTCTAGAGAGAGAGATACAGGAAATCCCCCCACCCCCCTCAATGAAATTTTGGTTGTGATGACAGGCCGATTGGTAGTGTAGCCCGAGATTTAAGTTAGGTTGGAAGTGGGTAATTTGATTGAGAGTTGTTTACGCCAACGATTATGAATGCCGACTAAACGTTGTGCGAGCAGATTGCCCTGTAGCGTAGCCTAGTGTTTCCGTCCGCGCCACATTCAACATTCTTTCTCTAGCTGTGTACAAAAGTCTCACAACAGCCACGATAACTACGTTTCTGGTGGGGGGATGGTAGAGTCCACTATGTAACTTTCACTGCAAATTTTAGTAACCGCCGAAACTAACCGAAATAGAAGCGTAATTTTAACAATATTTCCTTTTATGGGAAAGAATGGTTCCCCTCTTTCGGCAGCAACTGTAATATGTAGGCGACTTATTAGTTTTTTTTAACTCTGAATCATGATCTCAATAGACGCAGTGCTTTTTTTACGTTACTTGATTTGTGGTCTATAGTAAACCATGCAACGAATTGGTAAATTCTTTGAAGTTTGACGTGTGTTACATAGACGACGCCTGCAATGTTGGTAAGGCCAAGTTTGCATATATTCGGTGTCTGTTTTTTTGGCCATGTACTGTATAATTAAGGGGAGGAGGATTATGTTCAAGGAGCAGTGCAGTAGCAGTCTATGGAGAAATTGAGAATTTGGATCTTGCGAACGGCATGCTCGGGCTGTTCGTGCTATTCTGTTGACCACTGTGTAATTCGGACACAGTGATCATTGCCTCTCCCTAGTAACCAGGGGACTCGGGTGCTAATCCTGGTCTGGCACAAATTTTCAACAGTGCCCATTGACTAAAGTCTGTGCCCATTGTCAGCTAATATCATTGTTTCGGTGTTAAATTGTATTTTGTTCACGATACGTCGTTTAGCTTTTTCATGGATAACAGCTTTGAAGCATACAGGTTATATTGATATTCGCTCGTCGTTACTCCAAGGCAACTATAGCGATTTATAAATACAGTTGTAGTTTGTATTAACCCTACATACGTAATTGTGTCCTGTGTTTCTTTACCAAGAACTACTTCGTAAGTAATTCCCCTGTAGTGGTATTTTGTTTTAGTATTTTGTTTAAATATTTATAGACTGCAGGCTTGGATGAAATATGAAACACATGTCCGAAGTTCCTGTTGATACTGAGGATGCTGTTTCATCCGTACTAGGGGCCAAAAAATTTCATCTAATACAGAAGGACACAATTTGTCTCGAGATTTAGCAATTTTTCGTAATAGAGGCCTTGCTTCGATATATTT
Source organism: Schistocerca gregaria (assembly GCF_023897955.1). Taxonomy (NCBI): domain Eukaryota; kingdom Metazoa; phylum Arthropoda; class Insecta; order Orthoptera; family Acrididae; genus Schistocerca; species Schistocerca gregaria. The sequence goes on from NW_026062089.1 coordinate 113,587, forward strand.
TTCTCTAATTCTTGTTTGGATTTAATCTTAAAACACACTAACTCTTCCACCAGTTATTCGATATGTGGTTTCATTCCTTTCGTAGCCTAGAGTTCTTAAACGGTCGATAATATTAATAATTTCCTTTCTCAATTTTATTTTCTGTAAAATCTCCTGTTTATGGTTATTGCTAACATGTTTCATGTTCTCACTTTTATTATTTTTATTTTTCTAGTTTTGTGACTGGTAGCCAAATTTTCTTTGAATCTGGTTTCTAATTCTGAAATAGTAACAGATGAAGGTCAAGAGAAGATTGCGATCTATTTGAGGAGAGTGGCTTGGAGATTTTTTATAATAGACGTACACAGGTCATGGGGATCCTTACCTATATAAATTTACTTCGAGTGTGATGTAGCCCATTCTCTTGTCATGATCTCGGCTGTATCGTAGCGCATTGTCTCGGTTAGGTTGGAGATTTTTCTTGAGTGTTGCCGAAGTCAACGAAAGTGATTACAAAGTAAAGACTGTGCTAACAGAACGATCTGTAGCGTAGTCCAACACGTTCTTTCTGTCCTTTTAAAGCGTCTTTGAATTAAAAATAACTAAAGCTGCAAGATACAATCACAAAAACTGTGTTACGTAATAGAGTAATCCCAGACTATTGTGGTGTAAGTTGTGTGCATACACCTTTTTTTTTCCAATGAGTATACATTATTTTACTCATTTGCTGGGTTTCAGTTTTCCGCGTTTTCCGGCGAAAAACCTTTTCCTGTGAAGGGCCCATTAGCTTGTCGGTTATATTCGTGACTTTCTCGACGGTCAGTAATTTCGTGACAGTTCATCCACCGGCGTCATTGTTAACATCGAATGTAGATTTAAGTATTAGGAAGGCTAATATGAAGCTAATGCATGAGTGGGTCTAATAATTAATAAAAATAAGAATGCGGGTAAGCATAGTGAACGCATTGTTGTGGCCAAGATAGCCACGAATCCCATGCCTACCAAAGTCGTAAAAGAAGTCCGCAGACGATGAAGAAATTGATGGAATGTGTGATGAGATAAAAGAAATCATTCAGATAGTGATGGGAGATGAAAATTTAATATTAATGGGTGACTGGAATTCGACAGTAGGAAATCGAAGAAAAGGAAACGTAGTAGGTGAATATGGAATGGGGGTAAAAAATGAAAGAGGAAGCCGCCTGGTAGGTTTTTGCACAGAGCATAACTTAATCATAGCTAACACTTGGTTCAAGAATCTTGAAAGAAGGTTGTATACGTGGAAGAGACCTGGAGATACTGCAATATTTCATATATATTATATAATGGTAAGACAGAGATTTAGGAACCAGATTTTAAATTGTAAGACATTTCCATGGCCAATGTGGACTCTGATCCCAATATATTGATTATGAACTGTAGATTAAAACTGGAAAAAGGTGGGAATTTAAGGAGATGGGACCTGAAAGAACTGACAGAATCAGAAGTAGTAGAGTGTTTCAGGAAGAGCATTAGGGAACGATCTACAGGAATGGAGGGAAAGTAATACAGTGTGATGGAGGATCTGAGTGGTGTACTGTCAAGGGGGAGGGGGTTCCTCAGGGATCAGTGTTGGGGCCGCTCCAGTTCCTTATTTATATAAATGATATGCCCTCAAGTATTATGGGTAACTCTAAAATATTTCTGTTTGCTGATGTTGTGTGCAACATTGACTCTGTTTCAAGTAGTGCAGTACATGACCTCAGTTCATGGCTTGTAGAAAATAAACTAACGTTAAATCACAGTAAGATTCAGTTTTTACAGTTTCTAACACACAATTCAACAAAACCTGACGTTTTAATCTCACAGCATGGGCATATGATTAGTGAAACTGAACGGTTCAAAATCCTAGGTGTTCAAATAAATAGTAAGGCTTTGTGGAAAGCCCACGTTCAGGATCTTGTTCATAGACTTAATACTGCCATTTTCACTATTCAAATGGTACCGAAAGTGAGTGATACTTCGACAAGTAAATTAGTCTACTTTGCTTATTTCCATTCACTTATGTCGTATGGTATTATGTTTTTGGGTATTCCCATTCTAGAAGGATATTTTTGGCTCAGAAACGGGAGGTTCGGGCAAAAAGTGGTGTGAGTTCACGATCCTCTTTTCGACCTCTGTTCAGGGAGTCTGGGTATTTTGACATTGGCCTCTCAATATGTATATTCCTTATTGTCGTTTCTTGTTACCAATATTAGTTTATTTCCAACAATAAGCAGCTTTCACTCGGTTAATACTCGGCAGAAATCAAACCTCCATTTGGATCGGACTTCCTTAACTCATGTGCAAAAATGTGTGCAGTATACTGCTGCATCAATTTTCAATAAGCTGCCACTCGAATTCAAAACTCTTAGCAGTAATCCACGCGCTTTCAAATCGAAACTGGAGTGTTTCCTCATGGGTCACTCCTTCTATTCTGTCGAGGAGTTAATTGAAAAATTAAGCTGATTCTCATTGTACTGCTGATATCGTTTGCTTAAACTTATCCACTGATTTTCTCTCAGGTTCATGAATATGTATTTTTATCTGTTATTACTTTTATGTTGTAAGTTCATGTGTCGCCCTAACCGCCGTCTGCTTCACGTCTGCTGTGCAGCGAGCTACCTTAATTTAAGTATTAACTGTATTTTTCTTACTTGTCACTTCTTCTTCCGTGTGTTTTTGCTTTTAGGAAGCTTTAATTGTCGAGTGCTAGTAATAGAGTTACATAGATTTCGTGTTTGTTTTGGATACAGTCAGAGAGAGTCCCTGTAGTCAGCCATAGTGCCAGTAGTGCTTGTGTTTGTTTTGAATACGGTCCAGAGACAGGTAGTGCTATTTTCATTGTTTTCTACAAGAAGTGGTTAGCAATCACAGTTTAGTCAGTAATCAGCCGCCTTTAGTGAATTAGCAGTCTAGTTAAATGTTGATTAAGTCTCTCCAGTAAATTGATTCCTTAGGATGGATAGGATGTGTGACTGCTGTGTACGGACGCAGGAGGAGCTGGCCACTCTTCGCGAACAGCTGAGCGTGTTGATGGCCGCGGTCAGCCGTCTTCAGGCTGCTGCCTCGGAGTGTAGCGGCAGTGGGGAGCCTGTTGCGTCGCATGGTGCATCCCAGGTGTTAGGTGCTTCACCCACTGTCCCTGCTGTCGAGACACCTTCGCGGGTACCAGACGCGGTTGGGCCACCCTCTCCCCAAGGGGAGTGGCGGGTTCAGCGGCGTGGAGGCTGGCCGTGTGGCATCGCCCGCTCTGCCTGTGAATGGACATGTGGCTGCTCCTTCAGCAAGGTCCGAGCAGGCACACGGGGGGAGGGGTTTATTAGTTACTGGGAGCTCCAACGTTAGGCGGGTGATGGAGCCCCTTAGGGATATAGCGGAAAGGTTGGGGAAGAAGGCCAGTGTTCACTCTGTCTGCTTGCCGGGGGGTCTCATCCGAGATGTGGAGGAGGCCCTACCGGCGGCGATAGAGAGCACTGGGTGCACCTGACTGCAAATTGTTGCTGATGTCTGCACCAATGACTCCTGCCGTCTGGCTTCAGAGGTCATCCTCAGTTCGTACAGGCGGTTGGCCGAGTTGGTGAACGCGGAAAGCCTCGCTCGCGGGGTGGAATGAGAGCTAACTATTTGTAGTATCGTTCCCAGAACCGATCGCGGTCCTCTGGTTTGGAGCCGAGTGGAAGGCTTAAACCAGAGGCTCAGACGATTCTGCGGAGAGCTGGGGTGCAAATTTCTCGACCTCCGCTATCGGGTGGAGAAATGTAGGGTCCCCCTGAATAGGTCAGGCGTGCACTGCACGCCGGAAGCGGCTACGAGGGTAGCGGAGTACGTGTGGAGTGCACATGGGTTTTTTTTTAGGTTAGAGAATTCTCTCCCTAGGCCCGACAAGACGACTCCTGAGGCGCGGCAAGGCAGGAGTAGGCAAAATGCAACAGGGAATAACAATATTAATGTGCTAATAGTAAACTGTAGGAGCGTCTATAGAAAGGTGCCAGAACTGCTCTCATTAATAAACGGTCACAACGCCCATATAGTACTAGGGACAGAAAGTTGGCTGAAACCACATGTAAACAGTAATGAAATCCTAAACTCTGATTGGAATGTATATCGCAGAGAAAGGCTAGACAGTGAAGCGGGATTCGTGTTTATAACGATAAGAAGTGCAATAGTATCGAAGGAAATTGACGGAGATTGTAATTGTGAAATGATTTGGGTGAAGGTCACGGTTAAAGCAGGCTCAGACATGGTTATTGGATGTCTCTATAGGCCCCCGGGCGCAGCAGCTGTTGTGGCTCAGCACCTGAAGAATAATTTCGAAAATATTTCGAGTAGATTTCCCCACCATGTTATAGTTCTGGGTGGAGATTTTAATTTGCCCGATAATGACTGGGAGACTCAAACGTTCATAACGGGTGGCAGGGACAAAGAATCGAGTGAAATATTTTTAAGTGCTTTATTCGAAAACTATCTTGAGCAGTTAAACAAAAAACCGACTCGTGGCAATAACATATTAGACCTTCTGGTGACAAACAGACCCGAACTATTTGAATCAGTTAATGCAAAACAGGGAATCAGCGATCATAATGCGGTTACTTCGTCGATGATTTCAGCCGTAAATAGAAACATTAAAAAAGGTAGGAAGATTTTTGTGTTTAGCAAAAGTGACAAAAAGCAGATTACAGAGTACCTGACGGCTCAACACAAAATTTTGTCTCAAGTACAGATAGTGTTGAGGATCAGTGGACAAAGTTCAAACCACCGTACAATATGCGTTAGATGAGTATGTGCCAAGCAAGATCGTAAGAAATGGAAAAGAGCCACCGTGTTTCAACAACCGAGTTAGAAAACTGCTGCGGAAGCAAAAGGAACTTCACAGCAAACATAAACATAGCCAAAGCCTTGCAGACAAACAAAAATTACGCGAAGCGAAATGTAGTGTGAGGAGGGCTATGCGAGAGGCTTTCAATGAATTCGAAAGTAAAGTTCTATGTACTGACTTGGCAGAAAATCGTAAGAAATTTTGGTCCTATGTTAAAGCGGTAGGTGGATCAAAACAAAATGTCCAGACACTCTGTGACCAAAATAGTACTGAAACAGAGGATGACAGACTAAAGGCCGAAATACTAAATGTCTTCTTCCAAAGCTGTTTCACAGAGGAAGACTGCACTGTGCTTCCTTCTCTTGAAGTCGCACAGTTGACAAAATGGTAGATATCGAAATAGAAAACAGAGGGATAGAGAACAATTAAAATCGCTCAAAAGAGGAAAGGCCTCTGGTCCTGATGGCATACCAGTTCGATTTTACACAGAGTACACGAAGGAACTTGCCCCCCTTCTTGCAGCGGTGTACGGTAGGTCTCTAAAAGAGCGAAGCGTTCCAAAGGATTGGAAAAGGGCACAGGTCATCCCCGTTTTCAAGAAGGGACGTCGAACAGATGTGCATCTCTAACGTCGATCAGTTGTAGAATTTTGGAACGCGTACTATGTTCGAGTATAATGTCTTTTTTGGAGACTAGAAATCTACTCTGTAGGAATCAGCATGGGTTTCGAAAAAGACTATCGTGTGAAACCCAGCTCGCGCTATTCGCCCACGAGACTCAGAGGGCCTTAGACACGGGTTCACAGGTAGATGCCGTGTTTCTTGACTTCCGCAAGGCGTTTGACACAGTTCCCCACAGTCGTTTAATGAACAAAGTAAGAGCATACGGACTATCAGATCAATTGTGTGATTGGATTGAGGAGTTCCTAGATAACAGAACGCAGCATGTCATTCTCAATGGAGAAAAGTCTTCCGAAGTAAGAGTGATTTCAGGTGTGCCGCAGGGGAGTGTCATAGGACCGTTGCTATTCACAATATTCATAAATGACCTGGTGGATGACATCGGAAAGTCTCTGAGGCTTTTTGCAGATGATGTTGTGGTGTATCGAGAGGTTGCAACTATGGAAAATTGTACTGATATGCAGGAGGATCTGCAGCGAATTGACGCATGGTGCACGGAATGGCAATTGAATCTCAATGTAGACAAGTGTAAAGTGATGCGAATACATAGAGAGATAGGTCCCTTATCATTTAGCTACAAAATAGCAGGTCAGCAACTGGAAGCAGTTAATTCCATAAATTATCTGGGAGTACGCATTAGGAGTGATTTAAAATGGAATGATCATATAAAGTTGATCATCGGTAAAGCAGATGCCAGACTGAGATTCATTGGAAGAATCCTAAGGAAAGGCAATCCGACAACAAAGGAAGTAGGTTACAGTACGCTTGTTCGCCCACTGCTTGAATACTGCTCAGCAGTGTGGGATCCGCACCAGATAGGGTTGATTGAAGAGATAGAGAAGATCCAACGGAGAGCAGCGCGCTTCGTTGCAGGATCATTTAGTAATCGCGAAAGCGTTACGGAGATGATAGATAAACTCCAGTGGAAGACTCTGCAGGAGAGAAGCTTCGTAGCTCGGTACGGGCTTTTGTTGAAGTTTCGAGAAATTTCCTTCACCGAAGAGTCAAGCAGTGTATTGCTCCCTCCTACGTATATCTCGCGAAGAGACCATGAGGATAAAATCAGAGAGATTAGAGCCCACACAGAAGCATACCGACAATCCTTCTTACCACGTACAATACGAGACTGGAATAGAAGGGAGAACCGATAGAGGTACTCAGGGTACCCTCCGCCACACACCGTCTGGTGGCTTGCGGAGTACGGATGTAGATGTAGATACTGACACGTTCCATGACCTTGAAGATTTGCTCCTCAATTTGGGCCTACGGAACTTGACATGCGCAAAAAAAAGAGGGTAACAGAAGATATATTGATTTTAATTTGCGAAAGGAGAAAATACAAAAATGCAGTAAATTAAGCCGGCAAAAAGAAATGCAAACGTCTCAAAAATGAGATCGACAGGAAGTGCAAAATGGCTAAGCAGGGATATCTAGAGGACAAACGTAAGGATGTAGAGGCGCATACCACTAGAGGCAAGATAATTACTGCCTACAGGAAAATTAAAGAGACCTTTAGAGAAAAGAGATTCACTTGTATGCATATCAAGAACTCAAATGGAAACCCTGTTATCAGCAAAGAAGGGAATGCAGAATGGTGGAAGGTGGATATAGAGGATCTGTACAAGGGCAATGTACTTGAGGACAATATAATGGAAATGGAAGAGGATGTAGATGAAGATGAAATGGGAGATGACGTACTGCGTGAAGAGTTTGACAGAGCACTGAAAGACCTTAGTCGAAACAAGGTTCCGGGAGTAGGCAACATTCCATTAGAACTACTGACAGCCTTGGGAGACCCAGCTCTGCCAGAACGTTACCGTCTGACGAGCAAGATGCATGAGACAGCCGAAATACCGTCAGACTTCAAGAAGAATGAAATAATTCCAATTTCAGAGAAAGCAGGTGTTGACAGATGTGAAAATTACCGAACTATCAGTTTAGTAAGTCACAGCTGCAAAATACTAATGCCATTTCTTTAGAGACGAATGGAAAAAAAAAATGGTAGAAGCCGACCTCAGGGAATTTCAGTTTGGATTCCGTAGAAATACTATAACATGTGAGGCAATACTGACCCTACGACTTACCTTATGAAGTAGATTAAGGAAAGGAAAACCTACGTTTCTAGCATTTGTAGACTTAGAGAAATCTTTTGACAATGTTGACTGGAATACTCTCTTTCAAATTCAGAAGGTGGCAGGGGTAAAATACAGGGAGCGAAAGGCAATTTACAATTTGTACAGAAAGCAGATGGCAGTTATAAGAGTCGAAGGATATGAAAGGGAGGCAGTGGTTGGGAAGGGAATGAGACAAAAAAAAATGGCTCTGAGCACTATGGGACTCAACTGCTGTGGCCATCAGTCCCCTAGAACTTAGAACTACTTAAACCTAACTAACCTAAGGACATCACACGCATCCATGCCCGAGGCAGGATTCGAACCAGCGACCGTAGCAGTCTCACAGTTCCGGACTGCACGCCTAGAACCGCGAGACCACCGCGGCCGGCGGGAATGAGACAGGGTTGTAGACTATCCCCAATGTTATTCAATCTGTTTATTGAGCAAGCAGTAAAGGAAATAAATGAAAAATTCTGAGTAGAAATTAAAATCCATGGATAAGAAACTAAAACCTTGAGGTTTGCCGATGACGTTCTAATTCAGAGACAGCAAAGAACCTAGAAGAGTAGCTGAACAGAATGGAGTGTCCTGAAAGGATGATATAAGATCAGCATTAATAAAAGCAAAACGAGGATAATGGAATGTAGTCGAATTAAGGTGGGTGATGCTGAGGGAATTAGATTTGGAAATGAGACATTTAAAGTAGTAAAGGAGTTTTGCTATTTAGGGAGCAAAATAACTGATGACGGTCGAAGTAAAGAGAATATAAAATGTAGACTGTCAATGGTAAGGAAAGTGTTTCTAAAGAAGAAAAATTTGTTAACATCGAGTATAGCTTTAGGTATCAGGAAGTCTTTTCTCAGAATTTGTATGGAGTGTAGCCGCGTATTGAAGTGAATAATGAACAATAAATAGTTTGGACAAGAAGAGAATAGAAGCTTTCGAAATGTGGTGCTACAGAAGAATGCTGAAGATTAGATGGGTAGATCACGTAACTAATGTGGAGGTATTGAATAGGATATGGGAGAAGAGAACTTTGTGGCACAACTTGACTAGAAGAAGGGGTCACCAGTTTAATATTGGAGGGCAGCGTGGAGGATACAAATCGAGGACGGAGACCAGGAGATGAATACACTAAGCAGATTCACAAGGATGTAGGTTGCAGTGGGTACTGGGAGATGAAGCTTCCACACGATACAGTAGCATGGAGAGCTGCATCAAACCAGTCTCTGGACTGAAGACCACAACAACAACAACAACAACAACATTAAGGTATTTGTCTGGTGTGTAACCTCCAACAGAAGTGGGACAGACAAGAGGGTAAGATTATATTACATGTACTTTCCATTGAAATTAATCCATAATGGGGAGATACTCAATGGGAAAATGATATGCTAATTTACTTTCCACAGATCGCCAGTGGACTGATCATGAACGAGGAATGAAAATTTAGTCACACTTCTGATTGTACTCGTATTATTTGACCCCCCCCCCCCCCCTCTCTCTCTCTCTCTCTCTCTCTCTCTCTCTCTCTCTCTCTCTCTCTCTCTCTCTCTCTCTCTCTCTCTCTCTCTCTCTCTCACACACACACACACACACACACACACACACACACACACACACACACACACACACACACAATTACCCACTCTCAATCGCGCGCGCTAGTTCTACTAAAAAATTCAATTCATTAATGGTGTCTGAAGAGATCGTTAGCAAGAAATCCTTTAGGCCCCTCGTAAACTGAAATCTGTCAGTAGTAAAGCTTTTTATGGCTGCCGGCAAGTTATTGAAAACATCGTTCTCTTTAATGATGGAGACTTTCTTCCACCAAAGTAATTAACTTACCAATTTTTGTGGAGATTATTCACGTTTCTAGTAATGACTTCATGAAATGAGAAGTTGATTTGGAAATATTCATTTGTTTTTAACACAATTTTCACGGGGAGAACGTATCTTCTATCTCCACCATGTTAAACTGATCTATTTATATGATCCTTATCCTAAGTTGTGTTATATTAACTTTAAAACACAAAACATTTTTACATGCATTTTCACTATTTTCCAACAAGCTGAAAATTTTTCATGAATAATATATTAATAGTGAAATTTTTAGAAAAATTTTGAAAGACAGGTTTTGCGGGCAAATTTAAAAATGAAAAGACGATAGTGTTCTTTATAATACAACTTCTCCATGGTTTTTAATTCCTACTCCGAAGTTTTCTTTTGTTTCCTTTACTGCTTGCTCAGCAAACAGATTGAATAACATCGGGGATAGGCTACAACCCTGTCTCACTCTCTTCCCAACCACTGCTTCCCTTTCATATCCCTCGACTCTTCATGCCCTCGAGTAAGAAAACTGACCGTTAGATTTCCATGGTTCTTGGATAAATGGTTTGAGAGGAAAGGTACAGTTAGTTAGAAAAGTTACGGAAAATTTAAAGTTGTATTGCACTTAACGTCGTACATGCACTCATTTAAATTCATAGTTTCTTTCACTTTCCAATAGTACGCATGCTGTACATAAACATAAAATTTGTTTCATGATATTTACTTTTTTAATTTTTTGCAAGTCTTCTAGAACTTCTCTCGAAAACTTTGTGCGTAGATCTTGGCATTTGTTTTGTTCAGAAACGTTATTACTGTAGAAAACAACTGACTACGAGAGAAGAAAAAATGTATTCAATATGTGAAAGCTCAAAGCTACGGGTAAAATGTCCCTAGGCTTATCATCTCAAAGAAGAGCTGGCACAGAGAAACAAGTGGGCATGTCTTACATAGAAAGCTGCCATTTAAACCGACATTTAGGACCTTCAAATAAGGATTTGGACTAAAATACTTTCATATTCGCACTAAGTGTAAATCAAACTGGTACAATCACCAATAAACAAAATTATTTTCATTGTTTTCGGGGATCCTTTTGCCTTTCGGAATAAATATATTGCGAATCAGTAGTTAACATGCCTGGTTCCCCAAAGAGGAGACGATTCGAAACTTCCGAAATGTGGTGATGTAGAAGAATGCTAAAAAAGTTTTGATCGAATAGCTGATGGGGAGATACGAAATCAGATTAGGGAGCAGAGAAATTAATGGCACAAATTGACAAAAAGAAGCGATCGTGGGTAAAAGACATATTTCGATTCCACCCATCCGCTGTGACCCACGACGTTCTGCATGACGGTGATTAGTTTGCATTTCGAAGGATACCAGCGGCCTTATTAAATGTTAACTGTGATTGCCTTCGTTTCTAGATCAATTTATAATGTTCGTTAACTATGATTTTTTTCGGAATATATCGTGATGAACTCTGGGTGGAACCACAGAACACAGCTTAAATTGTCGTTGAAGAAACGAGTAGTGATTGTATTTTTATTTTCTTATCCGACACGTTGCGGTATCCAAGGTATAATGGGGTACACAGTTGAAAACTTTGATTAAATGTACAAAATTGATAAATAAGAGAGTTACAAATTTTTATATGAACACATTATGATGTATTAATCACAAAAATACAAGAACATTGCCATAAAATAAAACAACAATATTTTCTCACTCAAAAACAGAAATTTATATCATTTGCACGCGGCAGAATGGGGTGGTAAATACAAGTGATTAAAAAAACGTATAAAATTATCGGAAATGCAGAAAATATTGGCTTGCTCGGTATATTTTTTAGTTTAAAGTGAGTATTAATGTCAAACTACAGTTTTCATGTATCGTATCCTTTTCTTGAGGCTGTTTACAAAATTCACACACGGGGAGACACTCATCATCTTCGCTATCTATTCCTGCACAAGAATCGTGTGTCCATTTTTTGCACGTGGAACAAGCGACCCAACCTTCAACTGATTTTGAATATAACCCACCACAATATACACACTGACAGTCAGAACTTACCTCATAATCACTCTCGTTAGTATAGTATTATTTCTCCTTTTTTCCATTTATCTTCAGGCTCTTTCTCTCGTTTTTGAGTTCTTAATTTTATTCTCTTTCGCAAAAAGTTTTCTTTTTGCTCTTTCTTCTTTGTCAAAGTTCTTCTTCTGTTTCTCCCATTAATGTCTTTTAACTCTTTTTTTTTTGTACGGCGAATCAGTTAAAACAACGTTGTTCCCCCTTTTCAGTCTCGCTCTTTTCTTGCTTTCGTTAACTTTTGACAAGAAAATCAGAATCTCAGGTGAAATATGAATTGAGGAGGTTGTGTTGTCAGTTGTCATCCAAGAGCACCCAAGATTAGAACAATTAGCCCCAATAACTTTGTTATTCTTAGGCGTCAGTTCATTGTAACAATTCGCTGAAACCTCGCCCCCTTGATTATCCAGCCAGTTTGAGTCGTCTTTTTCAGCTGGTGTGCTAGGTGAAGGCAATTCCAATTGTTCAGATGTAATAACCTCTTTATCTGACGGCCTATGACGTCCGCTGTCAGTTGTGTCTGCCGGGAGGAAGTGTGCGTCGTGAATATGGATGGGTCCGTGGGCCATATTGCAGTAGCTTCGAAACCTTTAATAGCGGTTTTCATTGTTGCGCTTTAGACGAAAGCTGAACCAAAAAGCGTTGAAATTTGAAAGGTAGTTACGACTTTTCCTGCGTGGCTCCGCAGCCATTTTCGAAGTTAATCACTATAACGAGGATTTATAAAACAAACATCAAGCGGCTGAAGTCTGTGAGAGCAATGTGGTGGTGAAGAAACGCCACTCTCCTTCGCGTAGTCCATAACGTCAGTGTTCGTGGTATGAGCTGAGTGGCCATCTGATATAAGGAGAACTGGGACGTGCTTTGATGCCTTAGAAAATACCACATATTGTGAAAACCATACAAAGAATGACTCTGTGGCCATCCATGCGGTGCTGTGGACCTTAGCGCAACCTCCTGCTGCCAGTCCTAACTCAAATTCTTTCTGCTTCTTCTTTCGTGGAAAAATAATCGTAGGAGGAATGTCAGCTCCGCTTGCTGACGTACTAATGAGAATGGTTGCAGTTTCGCCCGTTTCTGCAGATGTTAACGATCACACTGGACGGTTCCCTTTGCATGCTGAGATGTTCGATTGGTTTTTAGCATTAACCGAGACGCCTGTTTCATCACAATTAGTTATTTGAGAAGTCATTAGTTTGTGATTGTCAGTTACATTTGTTAGCAACGAAAAAAACCTATCGACAGCTACTTTATTAAAATCCTTGATTCTTGTACCAGATGTTGCTTCGGGCTTGAGAACAAACCCTCATTTGCTTCTTCATTGTTTCATGATGTAATAAAGGTTTCGATTTGTTTTGCTCGAAATTTTCGAAAAGGTATCTGCGAAACATGCAGAAATTGAAATGGCAAAACTGTGCACCTGCCGAAATACAAGTACGTATACTCATTTGAAAAAATGTTCCTAAACTGCTTCTGATACGCTAGAGGTTACCGCACAGTAAACAGCAATTGTAGTTGACCGTTTACCAGCACCGTATAAAGTACGGCCAATTAAATATTTTTGTAGGGAGGACACATCATCTCATCCTGAATGGAGAGTTCATCTATACGTGTAAAAGTAACCACTTGTGCCAGAGGGAAGTGTGTTGGGAGCCTTACTGTTCATGTTGTATATTAACATTACAGATAATATAAGTAAGCTCACATATTTCGAAAATGATGCAGATATCGACATTGAGGTAAAAAAGTTCGTGTGAAGCGATATGCACATACAGGGGAAATGAAAAATGTGACCACCTATACTTGCATCTACATGGATACTCTGCAAATCACATTTAAGTGCCTGGCAGATTGTTCATCGAACCACCTTCAGAAGTCTCTATTATTCCAATCTCGCACAGCACACGGAAAGAATGATCACTTGTGTCTTTCCATACGAGCTCTGACTTCCCTTATTTTATCGTTATCGATTCTCCCTACGTAGGTCGTTGTCAACAAAATATTTTCGCATTCTTAGGAAAAAGTTGGTGATTGGGATTTCGTGAGAAGATTCCGTCGCAACGAAAAACGCTTTCCTTTTAATGATGTCTAGCCCAAATCCTGTATCATTTGTGTGACACACTCTCTCATACTTCGCGATAATAGAAAACGTGCTGCCTTTCTTTGGACTTTTTCGATCTACTCCGTCAGTCCTATCTTGTAAGGATCCCACATCTTCCAGCAGTATTATAAAAGAGGACGGACAAGCGTAGTGTAGGCAGTCTCCTTTGTAGGTCTGTTACGTTTTCTAAGTGTCGTGCAAATAAAACGCAGTCTTTGGTTAGCCTTAACCGCAACATTTTCTATGTGTTCTTTCCAATTTAAGTTGTTCGTTATTGTATAATAATAATGGCGTGTGACGAGGGCCTCCCATCGGGTAGACCGATCGCCTGGTGCAAGTCTTTCGATTTGACGCCACTTCGGCGACTTGCGCGTCGATGGGGATGAAATGATGATTAGTACAACACAACACCCAGTCCCTGAGCGGAGAAAATCTGCGACCCAGCCGGGAATCTAACCCGGTCTTTTAGGATTGACAGTCTGTCGTGCTGACCACTCAGCTACCGCGGGCGGACGTTAGTTATTGTAACACCTAGTTAGTTAGTTGACTTTACGGCTTTTAGATTAGACTGCAACTTCTCTGATAGTGATTCGTCCATTCTGCTTCACCAGCAATATTGCGGGATCAGTAATGACCTGATTTGCGGATATTGCGGGCGTACCTTAACTGGCTTCTGTCTTCATTGATTAGCGGCTACCACTCCTTTAGCCCTGCAGTACCCATTACTTTGTCCACAAACACACGATGGTTTCAACTTGAGAATCGCCAAGCTTGGAGCCAAATGTGATGTAAAGACGTCATTTTGCTCAGAATACTAAATCCAACGTGTACGACTTGCAAGTGTTCCGAAGTAGTGGAGAAAATCAGGTATGTGTGCTAAATATGCCTGAAAACATGAACGCATGCGGGCCCTGACACCATTGTTGATTTCAACAATTAAAAAAGGTCGGATATGTTTTGAACAGCTCATGTATATAAGCCATCGCCAGTGATGTCGAAAGAGCAAGATAACCCTAACTACGCCAGTTGATTAGGTAGTTCGAATGGAGCGGTCCATTGTCTGACGTATCTCCATAACAGCTCCGAACCGAATACCCCAAAGTTCGACGAATGGTTCAAATGGCTCTGAGCACTATGGGTCTTAACATCTATGGTCATCAGTCCCCTAGAACTTAGAACTACTTAAACCTAACTAACCTAAGGACATCACACAACACCCAGCCATCACGAGGCAGACAAAATCCCTGACCCCACCGTGAATCGAACCCGGGAACCCAGACGCGGAAAGCGAGAACGCTACCTTCACGTCAGGAATCAAGCTGAGCTCAGTAGGGCGCAAGTCCGGGGCTGTCTCAGGCCGATACTGATCTTCGGCCTGACGTGGCTGCTTGTCCTGTTCCAGGGGTTGCCCCTCAGTCTGCAAGATCCGAGCAGTCGCAGAGGGTGGTCTTACTGGTAGTTGGGAGCTCCAACGTCAGGCGCGTAATGGGGCCCCTTAGGGATATGGCAGCAAGAGAGGGGAAGAAAACCATTGTGCA
The DNA here is from genome assembly GCF_023897955.1 of Schistocerca gregaria. Lineage (NCBI taxonomy): Eukaryota > Metazoa > Arthropoda > Insecta > Orthoptera > Acrididae > Schistocerca > Schistocerca gregaria. The sequence continues at coordinate 128,745 of NW_026062089.1, forward strand.
ATCCGTGTGCATACCGGGGTGAGTCATTCCAGATGTGGAAAGGGTCCTTCTGGATGCCATGAAGGGTACAGGTTGCACCCATTTGCAGGTGGTCGCTCATGTCGGCACCAATGATGTGTGTCGCTATGGATCGGAGGAAACCCTCCCTGGCTATCTGATTTGGTGAAGACTGCCAGTCTCGCTAGCCGGATGAAAGCTTAGCTCACCGCTCACCATCTGCAGCATCGTCGACAGGACTGACTGCGGACCTTTGGTAAAGAGCTGAGTAAAGGGTCTGAATCAGAGGCTGAGATTGTTCTGCGACCGTGTGGGCTGCAGATTCCTCGACTTGAGCCATAGGGTGGTGGGGTTTCGGGTTCCGCTGGATAGGTCAGGAGTCCACTACACGCAACAAGCGGCTACAAGGGTAGCAGGGATTGTGTGGCGTGGGCTGGGCGGTTTTTTAGGTTAGATGGCATTGGGCAAGTACAGAAAGGGCGGCAGCTTCAATGAGTTCGGGGCAAAGCAGGACATGCGGGGACCAAGCAGCAATCGGTATTGTAATGGTAAACTGTCGAAGCTGCGTTGGTAAAGTACCGGAACTTCAAGCGCTGATAGAAAGTACCGAAGCTGAGATCGTTATAGGTATAGAAAGCTGGCTGAAACCAGAGAGGAATTCTGCCGAAATTTTTACAAAGGTACAGACAGGTAGAAAGGATAGATTGCATGCAACCGGTGGTGGAGAGTTAGTCGCTGGTAGTAGAAGTTTATCCTGTAGTGAAGTAGAAGTGGATAGTTCTTGTGAATTATTATGGGTGGAGGTTACACGCAACAGCCGAGATAGGTTAATAATTGGCTCCTTTTACCGACCTCCCGACCCAGCAGCATTAGTGGCAGAACAACTGAGAGAAAATTTGGAATACATTTCACATCAATTTTCTCAGCATGTTATAGTCTTAGGTAGAGATTACAATTTACCAGATACAGACTGGGACACTCAGATGTTCAGGATGTTTCGTAGGGACAGAGCGTCGAGTGACATTATACTGAGTGCGCTATCCGAAAATTACCTCAGGCAATTAAACAGAGAACCGACTCGTGGAGATAACATTTTGGACCTACTGATAACAAACAGACCCGAACTTTTCGACTCTGTATGTGCAGAACAGGGATTAGTGATCATAAGGCTGTTGCAACATCCCTGAATATGGAAGTTAATAGGAATATAAAAAGAGGGAGGAAGGCTTACGTGTTTAGCAAGGGTAATAGAAGGCAGATTTCAGTCTACCTAACAGATCAAAACGAAAATTTCTGTTCTGACACTGACAATGTTGAGTATTTATGGAAAAAGTTCAAGGCAATCGTAAAATGCGTTTTAGACAGGTACGTGTAGAGTAAAACTGTGAGGGACGGGATAAACCCACCGTGGTTCAACAACAAAGTTAGGAAAATACTGCGAAAGCAAAGACAGCTTCACTCCAAGTATAAACGCAGCCAAAACCTCTCAGACAAACAGAAGCTAAACGATGTCAAAGTTAGAGTAAGGAGGGCTATGCGTGAAGCGTTCAGTGAATTCGAAAGTAAAATTCTATGTACCGACTTGACAGAATATCTTAGAAAGTTCTGGTCTCACGTTAAATCAGTAAGTGGTTCGAAACAGCATATCCAGACACTCCGGGGTGGTGATGGCATTGAAACAGAGGATGACACGCGTAAAGCTGAAATACTAAACACCTTTTTCCAAAGATGTTTCATAGAAGAAGACCGCACTGCAGTTCCTTCTCTAAATCCTAGCACAAACTAGAAAATGGCTGACATCGAAATAAGTGTCCAAGGAGTAGAAAAGCAACTGGAATCACTCAACAGAGGAAAGTCCACTGGACCTGACGGGGTACCAATTCGATTCTACACAGTACGCGAAAGAACTTGCGCTCCCTTCTAACAGCCGTGTACCGCAAGTCTCTAGGGGAACGGAAGGCTCCAAATGATTGGAAAAGAGCACAGGTAGTCCCAGTCTTCAAGAAGGGTCGTCGAGCAGATGCGCAAAACTATAGACCTATACCTCTGACGTTGATCTGTTGTAGAATTTTAGAACAGGTTTTTTGCTCGAGTATCATGTAGTTTTTGGAAACCCAGAATCAATCAGTGTACAAAAGAAATTGCTTACAAATCACGCTTGCGACCCATCCCCCAATATTGCTCGAGATTCTTGGATCCTAATCAGATACAACTGCCAGGCGATACTGAATGTATACAGAGAAGGGCGGCACGAATGGTCACAGGTTTTTTGACCCGTTGGAAAATGTCACACAGTTTCTGATCAAATTGAACAGGCAGGCGCTTGGAAACAAACGTAAAATATCCAGAGAAAGTCTACTTGGAATATTTCCGGAGGAATCCTTAACTGTTGAATATAGGCGAATGGTAGTCAATGGAGGTAATGACTGCGAATGCTCGTTCGATTTGCGTTCTCTTCCGTAGGCTGCGATGCAAACTAATCCTGGTAATATTCCCGGTGTGAGATGTAGTTGGCAGCTCTGTAAATGCTGACCGGTGAGTCGCTTAAAGCCCAGGTGAAATTAATCTCGGAGGGACACATCACGCTCTCAACCGATGAAGCATATCCCCTAAGGATCGCCCAGTGCCTGTGACTAGTGCATTGAATGTAAATACGGAAAACTGCAAAAACTCACTTTTTGAAGTATTTGTAATTCCATTAACCAGTTTTGTAACCTTTACAGACTCATCTTCAAATGTGGCACACAGAATTTCCGTCTCTCTGACGTGGAGACAGAGCGACAGTTACATGGCGACATGTGCCGGAAAACCAGTTATTCCACTTACTGACTAACGGACAGTTCATGGTAGACACAGACTATCCCGTGGAAGAGTAAAGTATCTCGAGGAGACCTAATTAGAAAGTTTCTAGAACTGACGTTACATGATGAAAGTAGGAATGGAATATACTGAAACCGCCTACGTATTGTAACTGTAGGAAGCGTGAAGACCAGAAGAGAGAAAGCACAGCACGCACAGAGGCTTTTAAGCAGCCACAGATCGCACGCTCCATACGTCAGTGGAGTGGGAATAAGTCCTAATAACTGGTATACTGGCAAGTTCCATCTGTCACGCAATTCACGGTCGTTTATAGACTACAAATTATAAGCTGCCTATGTTTTGTTTAAATTTGGATTACAAGAAAATGGGCGTTTTGCAAAATGTCCTACATAAGTCTCCTCTTCACCACCACCACCACCATGAGTGTTCTGCCCTAAGGCAGGTCTTCACATGTAGCTCTCCATGCAGTCCCATCATTTGTTACCCTCTTGTTTTCTCACAATTATTTTCTGTTCTTACGCTGTCCGCCACCTGGTATGTTCAGCGTCTTCTTCTTCTTCTTCTTCTTCTTCTTCTTGTATTCACCATTTCCTCCATACCATCAATAAACAATCTCTTCTCATTCAGTGTCCACGCCAATTGTATTTGCTCATCCTGCTACGTTTAAAATTTCTCTCTGTTCTCCCACTCAACACCACCTCATTTCTCACTGTGCCTGCCTATTTTATCCCCTATCAACGGACCCACATAAAAGCCTCCTGTTATGAAGCGTCTCATTGGCAATCGCTATACGTATTTTCACCTCCTTATTACTTCCAATGTCGTCCATAATAGCACGTCGCAGTTATCTAAAAACACTAAATTGTTGTGTATCGTCCTGCCTAACATTATAGTTGTTCTTGCTTTTCTTGCACCTATCACCGGACATTTTGCGTTTTTCTTATTATTACTCATTCCAATTTACTCACGTCTCTTGTTGAATTCTTTTAACATGTCATTCCTACTTCTTTCGCTCTCTGCCAATAACACCACATGATCCGCGAGTCTAATACATTCTGCTCTCCTAACAACAACCCGCTCCAGTCTATGTCGTTTCAAACGTTTTTGAATGACATGCTCCAAATATATTTACACACTAAGGAGAATAAACGTATCCCGGAGGACTTACACCAGCGCGATGGAAATCGATACACGTGATGTTCATTCATGCCCAATAGTACCGAACGACCTGAATTGAATTTCGCCTGATTCACATGCAACGCACATAACGCAACTGTCTAGCAGGTCTCCTTATCGCTCCTTGGTACAGTCGTTTGACTATTGAAAGTGGTTCCAACAAGTCACCACGAGAAAAAACTGTTCTGTATCGCAATAACTCAAGATGCAAAGTAATACCACGATACTACAAATATCACGGAACACCTTATCACAGATAAGACTGCCCTTAAGGCTTGTAGCTCACATTTATTACAATAGACATTTTACCACTCTCATTATTACGTCAGATAGGTAATGCACGTAGTAAATTCGTCGTATTCATGATTTACTCTTCAAAGTAACATACCGTACTTATTATTTAACACAAAATCAGATTAAAAATTAAAGGTATTCACGAGCAGCTAATTGAGAATATTTATGAACTTCAAATGACACGACGAACCGTCTCGTTCTGCATATGGATGCAAACTCAGTTCATGCAGACTAAGCAATGATTTCGTGCCTGACGGATACTAACTTGTCACTCCTGATTAGGCATACAGAGAGTGATATACCTCGATTTTAGACAGAGCCAGTTTGCAAATTTCAACTTTGAATTACATATCGCAAGTATTTTTGCCGGACGCGAATTCCTACCCAGCACCTATTGTCCCTGTTAACGAACGACGAGAGATGTTGAATCTTGGTTCTTAACAAGTAACTTACTTGAATTGCCGTGAGGTAAGGCATTGTATTGGACAGGGATTCGAACTCAGAACTTAATCGGATAGATATCGACGCACAATCACTGTGACATTTCGGATTTTCTCGGCAGTAGCTAGATGTTTTAACTGAAATGACGAGACGAAACATAAATTTTTTTCCTTCCCAAGACTCCAACCCGGCATCTGTCGCTGTTATATTCTAGAGAAAAAGAACGTTAAATATGGGTTTGTTGCACCAGCAGCGACATGTGAGCGTGTTTGATCTAGAAATAATATGACGAAGAGTTCAGTGCTCACTGGGAATACAGCTCCACACATCATATCGCTTTTGACTACATACAAAGATACGTCAGCTTCCGAATTTTTGTACAGCTCGGACTAACATCTTGAACTTACAGTGATCTCGCAAATAGTTCTGTGTCTCACTGGGTGTCTAAAACGTCACATACATTAAACATTAAAATAATTATCCACCAGCAGATAGGTGTTCTCATGCTAGAGCTTGATAATACATAATGAAATCTATAGTGCCGGGCCAGGATTCGAATCCATTCACGCGCAGTATGTGGAGATGTTGAGGAATCTGCAGTTCTGAACAAACAACAAATAGTAGCCGTGCTGTATTCTCACGAAGGGATCAAATTGAGCGTTAAGTACGGACTAAGTTGCATTCCAAGATCAGAACCGATTTTACCGACATACAGAAGCTCAGATAAAATATGGACTAAATGTCCTGTGAGCCTACATAGCATTTGTTTCGTCACTAGAAATAAATAACAAGTATAAGAAAGGTTTCTACGTGTCGCCGCTCCAGTCTAATTGTGATTCATCCTAACGTCTACTTTGTAGAAAAGGAATATCATTTTTCATATTAATTTCAGACCACAATGTCATTATATTTTCTTCACTTGGTGTAGCCAGAAGAGAATGGAATCTCCTTATCTAAAATCATTGACAGAAGTTGGAATCGAACCCAGTCCATAGATATACAAGCATATCATAAGTATGTGGCTCATTTTTCTATCGTAACGCCGTTGCACCACACTGGATGAGAATTCTGACACACAGGCTTCCTGTAGTAATTTGCAGCAGGTTCAGTAAATTCATTTACTTGGTTGACCGAATCACAATGAACTAGCTGCCTCGACTACCCAGTGCATACATTCGACTTTATTTTGTAATCACCGAAATAAAATCACGCACCTGCCACCTACACAGAACAGCCAACAGTCTAGGATGCGCAAATTTAAATAGGAAGTGTTTCTTTCCACTTGAACTACTGTATTGCGCCATCTCTTTGTTGAAAACGTCGTGCAGTACAAATGTCGCATTTCATAAGTAAAGTTTTGTATTCCTAGAAACCCAAAATTTTCTTGTCAGCGGCGGGAAGAGGAGTTACCTGTTGTGCAGCATTGTAAGTTTTCACCATTGCACTATGAGCCGAAAGTATTTTTTTGCGATTTCGTTATCGATATTTTATCTGACTGCTTGTAGCTCTTTCACAGAAGGGATAAAAACGTTACAGTCAGTGAGACTGGAAGTGCGAACCATAACAGATGCTATTTCTCAGGTCAGCGCATTACCATAGAGCTGGCGTAGAAGTACGTGTCTTAGCTTACTCTTACGAGTTCGATAATGTCTAGCACTCGTAAACCGCTTTTTGAAGGACGAGATTAGTTGCGATTTCCACGTGCAACGACTTTCCTGGGCTGAAAACCGTAAATTTACAATCTTTTGTTACACCTAACGTGGCTAAACAGGGATGGCTAGAGGACAAATGTAAGGATGTAGAAGCTTATCTCACTAGGGGTAAGATAGATACTGCCTACAGGAAAATTAAAGAGACCTTTGGAGAGAAGAGAACCACGTGTATGAATATCAAGAGCTCAGATGGCAGCCCAGTTCTAAGCAAAGAAGGGAAGGCAGAAAGGTGGAAGGAGTATATAGAAGGTTTATACAAGGGCGATGTACTTGAGGACAATATTATGGAAATAGAAGAGGATGTAGATGAAGACGAAATGGGAGATACGATACTGCGTGAAGAGTTTGACAGAGCACTGAAAGACCTGAGTCGAAACAAGGCCCCCGGAGTAGACAACATTCCATTAGAACTACTGACGGCCTTGGGAGAGCCAGTCATGACAAAACTCTACCAGCTGGTGAGCAAGATGTATGAGACAGGCGAAATACCCTCAGACTTCAAGAAGAATATAATAATTCCAATCCCAAAGAAAGCAGGTGCTGACAGATGTGAAAATTACCGAACTATCAGTTTAATAAGCCACGGCTGCAAAATACTAACGCGAATTCTTTACAGACGAATGGAAAAACTGGTAGATGCAGACCTCGGGGAGGATCAGTTTGGATTCCGTCGAAATGTTGGAACACGTGAGGCAATACTTATCTTAGAAGAAAGATTAAGATAAGGCAAACCTACGTTTCTAGCATTTGTAGACTTAGAGAAAGCTTTTGACAATATTGACTGGAATACTCTTTTTCAAATTCTAAAGGTGGCAGGGGTAAAATACAGGGAGCGAAAGGCTATTTATAATTTGTACAGAAACCAGATGGCAGTAATAAGAGTCGAGGGGCATGAAACAGAAGCAGTGGTTGGGAAAGGAGTGAGACAGGGCTGTAGCCTCTCCCCGATGTTATTCAATCTGTATATTGAGCAAGCAGTAAAGGAAACAAAAGAAAAATTTGGAGTAGGTATTAAAATTCATGGAGACGAAGTAAAAACTTTGAGGTTCGCCGATGACATTGTAATTCTGTCAGAGACGGCAAAGGACTTGGAAGAGCAGTTGAACGGACTGGACAGTGTCTTGAAAGGAGGATATAAGATGAACATTAACAAAAGCAAAACGAGGATAATGGAATGTAGTCAAATTAAATCGGGTGATGCTGAGGGAATTAGATTAGGAAATGAGACACTTAAAGTAGTAAAGGAGTTTTGCTATTTAGGAAGTAAAATAACTGATGATGGTCGAAGTAGAGAGGATATAAAATGTAGACTGGCAATGGCAAGGAAAGCGTTTCTGAAGAAGAGAAATTTGTTAACTTCGAATATAGATTTATGTATCAGGAAGTCGTTTCCGAAAGTATTTGTTTGGAGTGTAGCCATGTATGGAAGTGAAACATGGACGATAACTAGTTTGGACAAGAAGAGAATAGAAGCTTTCGAAATGTGGTGCTACAGAAGAATACTGAAGATAAGGTGGATAGATCACGTAACTAATGAGGAGGTATTGAATAGGATTGGGGAGAAGAGAAGTTTGTGGCACAACTTGACTAGAAGAAGGGATCGGTTGGTAGGACATGTTTTGAGGCATCAAGGGATCACAAATTTAGCATTGGAGGGCAGCGTGGAGGGTAAAAATCGTAGAGGGAGACCAAGAGATGAGTACACTAAGCAGATTCAGAAGGATGTAGGTTGCAGAAGGTACTGGGAGATGAAGCAGCTTGCACAGGATAGAGTAGCATGGAGAGCTGCATCAAACCAGTCTCAGGACTGAAGGCAACAACAACAACAACGTGATAATAAATCAGATTATTCAATGGAAATGACAGGTAAAATCAAGTGAACTTTGAGGATAAATTCCGTGCGCACCAGGAAGGAACTCGTCGATCACAGAGTTGCCAAACATACGTTGCCTTGTTGTCAAATCTCAGTTACAGTACCAGCAGAAAGAAGACGAACCGATGTGATCGTACAGCGGGCTGGGAAGTGACCATAGCTGGTGTCTCCAAGTCGCGGCTGCTACGGCCTGGAATACGTAATGCGTCTGATTCGCATTTCTGTAACTAGGTTTAGGGACTGAAGCGTGGTTACTAATAATACTCCGAACTGACTGAAAACTAAGCATCATATATCAGTAACTCTCACAGTTGTTTTTATATTTATTTCGTATTTGTACTAAAAACTAAGAACCTCATTCAGAGACGTTTTCATGCCTCGCCGATAGTCGAACAAATCAAACAAATAAAGAAAAAAAGAATGTGTGTGTGTATGATAGAGAGAGAGAGAGAGAGAGAGAGAGAGAGAGAGAGAGAGAGAGAGAGAGAGAGAGAGAGAAATCAAAAAGAATGAGAGAGAGTAAGAAATTGTTGTAAAGAAATTGAATCATGGTATGTAAAGAAATCTTTCATTAAAATGACACGTTACACATCATTACGAAATATCGTATTCATGATCTATGAAACAAGAATTGATCTAATGTAATCTAATCATATCATATTGATGGCTATCCATGAAGAGTCATGAATTACCGAAATTTTTGCCAATACCAGTAATGAAATCTAAACTTGAAAATAAAAGAGGACAATTTTTGTAATAAACCGGGACTCCTAACAAGACCCTTTCGTCCGTGTTAACTAACCACGAAAGATGTCTGATATACCTCCATGCTCAAGTAACAAAGAGCGCATGCATTTAAAGATTAAGTGCATGATGTGAAGTTATATGACGGAGATACGAACCCAACACGTAATCGTATTGTTAATTAAGTAAAATCAAATGTTACGTGTCGGTTTTTCTTACCAGCTGCTAGGTGTTTTAATCTAAACTAAGGATACAAACTTTTGTACCTAAGCGACAATCTAACTGCACGCCTACCGTGCATCCACAAATATAACTTAAATATCAGTTGCTTACTCATCAACGGTAAGGTGTGTGCGTGTTTGACCAGAAATAATGACAACTATTGCGATTGCTGGCAACACATGAATAGACATTAAAAGCGTACGTTGGTTTTCACTAGCGGGACGGTGTGCACGTTATAGGGCTTGAACTGAAACTATGAATATTTTGGTATTGGATCAGGATTCGGACCCACATACTTACCTTTGGAGGAGACCTAGAGAAGGTTGCAGTCTTGCGAAAAGGAACGAAATGGTTGAACTATAATGTTCCGAGAGATTCAGATCCTCGAAAGAGGAGAAACGAATTCGAATCACAGTCCAGCACCAAATTTTTCAACGTCTCTAGTTCAATAAATTACAAGTAAAATAAGAGCCCCATCCTTTAAATGGCTATCGGTTCATAAAATAAAATAAAATTTTCTAATGTAAGTAAGTTTACTGGCGACTGTATTTCTGTTTACGATGACTTCCGCTATGTCATTTCCCAACGTAACCTGGCTCTGCCCAGTTGGTAATGATGGAACGTGATTTGTATTGCGAATTCTGGATTATAACGTCTTTCTCTTGAGGTTACCAGACGCAAAGTAAATCTGTTTGTGCTTCTTAAAAGTAAATGTCTGAACCCACGCATTGCTCCTGTGATAGTTCCACCAGACCATTGTGCCCACATTTCCCAGACCCAGGAGTATTCTGCAACGGATGATGTGCTGAGCTTACAAAAGTAGTCACGGTGGAAAAAACGCGAGTCTATTAAATGGTTAAGTAGAAACAAGTTTCTGATGCGGAGATTATGCTATTCTCATGTCAGCAGGATGTAAAGACCCTTGTAGGCATCATAGGCTCGATGTGAAGCCATTTTGAAATGTTCACAAATTCAGATATTTTCTTAGTTCGTGAAGATCCACTGGGAAGTGTGAAGTTACCGGATAATTGGATTGTTACCGTCATTATTACTATCATTTTCTTCTTGCCGCTGCTGGAACACTGTACTTGAATATCAGTTCGTGCCTTTTGGTCACTATACAAGTAGTTTCCCAAGAAGAGGTTCTTTCTCTGTCTACAGAATTCTTTTCATGTTAATATCAAACATCAGTAATTACTCATAGATTACATTAAAACTAAAGCAATCGATGAAGACGTTACTTGATAACAAAAACGCGCTGCCTTTCTTCTATTACTTGCGATTAGAAATGGCTGTCGAGTACTGCCAAACCAAAAGCCAAGAGATCTTACTGTTTGCCGATATACGACGCTGTCAATTTTTCCATTAGATTTGGTCGACGTGACCTATTTCAAGTTGTGTATGACAGAGAATGTTTTAGAAAATCAATTGTTTTCCTTTGCAATAAAGAAAAAGATTTTCATTCTAAGCTATCCAAGTTCAAAATTTTTGGAATATTAGTTCCAGTTAAATATTCGGTTCTATAATGTAGGAAAGTATTTCGCACATGCAAAACTCGGATCCGGCCCACTGACCTTACACTCAGCCGCCGGCCATAAATTCTGGCTCAGAGTGACACCACATTAAGTAACCTAATATAGCGAAGACTATTTGCCAGTGCTCTCTCTCACCGGAAAATACGCAGTTCACTCATTAATTGGGCTCCATTAGTACACTGTAACAGTAATTTCTGTGTGTCTGCAATGCATACGGATTGTAGAATTTAGCGGTGCTCTCTCTCCCACTTCTGTATACAATATGACTGACCTAAACGGGCCCTTTATCGTTACAGGCCCTGGACAGTGCTACATCATACTGACAACAGTAATGTTCTTATACTGACAATCTGACTGGCCGTTTTACCTGATTTTGTAATCATTTAAATAAGACAACATGACCTTCCAGTGGGAGACATTTCGTTCTCCCTTTTCCTTCTGTGACATTTTTCCGTAATCTATTTGCCTTCCAATCAGCGAAATGCGGTAGAGTACGGCCGGTAAACGATTTACAAATCACGATTTAGTCCCGTTAAGACGATTTCTTCAAACATTGTCGTTGCTAAAGGAATTTACTTTCGTCTTAAATCGTCTCAAGCAGCAACGTTCACAGACATCCCAAATACGTAAAAGCTCATTATCCTGGTACGAAGTTTGTAAAACAAACTTCCCACAGTTTGTGTCAGGTTGATCTTTTCGTCTGATAGCACTGCCTAAGTATCACAAGTAGTGTCCCTGTAGCTTTGGGAATCATTGGTTAATAACGAGTTTAACACCAATGGGTATAGTATTGCTAAATATTCAAATTAATTATCAACCTAAGTCTGAGTTCATCCGCAGACTGTAGCGAATTTATAATACTGAAGCTAGACTTTGCATCCTTGTCCTCCTTGAGTGGACATTGGAAGGCTTTTGCACACACGTACACAACACTATGAATACTTCGAACGCCATAGTTAACGTTGCTCTCATAAACTACTTTTGTTTTTTTAATTCTTCTAGGTGTTCAGGATGCAATATGTGTTGTAGATACAGCCTTAGAGCAAAACATTGACCGCCGAGCCGTCCACATAAGGTGGACAACACAGTCGTGCTCCTCTCAGGATCCTGTGTCCGGCAGTAAGCTCGATCTGCAACATTGTAGACTGCGGCACTTCCCAGAGGAAGTCTTGAGTTCAGTCTTAGTACATTATTCTTGACTAAGGCCGTAGTCTTGAGGTAAAACGCGAGACTAGCTAATATGACGTCTGGCGACCGGAAGCAGACAACGACAAAATTTTTATCGCCCCTTTCCTCTCGGTGCTGAAGCTATGCGTGTAATTCAAGCGAATCTACAATATATTTCGCTTTGTGTCACACTGGTAATAATAGTTTGGTTCAACAATGTTTTAGCGAAAGATTTCTTTACCGAGCATCTGCCTCTGAACACCGCATGCGTCTGAGTTCTCTGGGACCCGTTTGCTGCCTACCGGCGGGGGCTGAGGCACTGCGCTGCCTTCTGCCGACAACATCTGCTCCACTCCACACTCTCAACCATGTAAAATGCTTTAATGTTGTTGAGTAGTGACCCATAAAATCTGCCTACGATTTGTGTTTCACTCTTCATAGCAAAGGAGGCACAAAACAGTTTTTATTTGATGATTACTTTATTACATTAGAATGCAGTACATCAATGTGACACAGAATTAATTTCATTGTTTCTGATCCAGTGCGCTATAATTAAAGCGTCACATTCTGTTCTTTTCCTTGCACAGGAGATTCTTCAAATAATCTATTATTGTCATGGATTCATGTGTGTTACTCAAGGCACAGGGAGTAAATGCAATGTAATGTGTTTGGTTTCTTTCTTTGATTTTCTATGGTAAATGGATGAAAAAGATTGCGTCAATACCTATCAGAACCTGCTCTATAGCTACTAAGGCAAATTGATTGTTTTGAGGTCCATAAATTAATTAATGGAGAAGTGAACGCTGTTCACAAATGATATTAAGAATATTCAATTGGATTTAAGGCGAAAAAATTGCCCATATTTGAAGCTACATAGAGAAAAAGTAAGTTGCTAGAGACACTGTCAGCACATGTCTGCAGGGAAGTTTAGCATAGAGTAATCAAGAGGCTCATTTCCTTCATACTTATCACCCTGGCATGTGAGTCTTAAGTGAAGAACAATATTGAAATTCGTATCGTTGATGGTCGATTCGAATTTCTTCAGAGACGCTGGTATTGCGAAGCAGCTTGGAAGTCAGAACGCCATGATCTATGACGATTAACACAACTTACTGAGTCGAGCTACCAAGAAGATTTGATGTGTAAAGGTTTTCTTCCGATTTCGATACAGAATTTTTTCTGGAAATTCGCAGCTCCTTAAAAAAAAAAGCTCGCACACGATGGTCCCTACCTCAGTTGGAACTGACGACTGATTGAGCCGTTCTGACACGAGACATGGGCGGTACCACCGGGTTACAGACACACTGCTACCTTTGCACCACTCTCATCATGGTATTGGTCGCTCAGCCTCATAACGCATCGTGAAAGATAATAAAAGTTGCCACTTATGTGAAGAATAGCATTTCTTTAGCCAAAAAATTGAATTTTCTGCCTCAGTATCTTAGTTTACGTAAGGATTATACAGCATGAGCCATTCAAATGGAAAGGTAATATCAAGTAAATTTAGTGAGCCAATTCAGTACCATAGGCGGAAGTGATTGCACTGTCACAGTGTTGCCTAATGTTTGTGACGATGTTGCCAAATCTCAGGTGTGCTAGGAACAGCTGTGTAGCGGTATGCGTGGAGAATCCCCTGCTCGTGTCTTACGGGGATATGGAGAGGAACCGCAGGGTTTGGTTAGGATGCAGCGTTTTCTCCTAGCAGTTGTGTCAAACATTAAGGTTTATAATCTTCCATCACGATTACAGTTTCCTACAAAATATATACAAATAAAACACTTACCTTGTTTCTTTCCGACAAAAGATTATTTCAGTACGATAAAAAGTTTTTGGAAATCTCTTATGCCCACCTGTCACCAAAGTAAGATAAACACTTTGCACCTCGAAATCGATTGCATGTATGTGCAGTCTTGTGATGCTTAAATAACGCTCAAAGGACATTAAGTCCATATTTTATCTGAGCTTCTGTATGTCGATAAAATCGGTTCTAAACTGGGAATGCAACTTAGACCGTACTTAACGCTGAATTTGATCCCTTCGTGAGAATACAGCACGGCTACTATTTGTTGTTTGTTCAGAACTGCAGATTCCTCAACATCTCCACATACTGCGCGTGAATGGGTTCGAATCCTGGCCCGGCACTATAGATTTCATTATGTATTATCAAGCTCTAGCATGAGAACACCTATCTGCTGGTGGATAATTATTTTAATGTTTAATGTAATTTCATTCGTTGTCAACACTAACGATATGTGACGTTTTGACACCCAGTGAGACACAGGACTATTTGCGAGATCACTGTAAGTTCAAGATGTTAGTCCGAGCCGGACAAAAATTCGGAAGCTGACGTATCTTTGTGTGTAGTCAAAAGCGATATGATGTGTGGAGCTGTATTCCCAGTGAGCACTGAACTCTTCGTCATATTATTTCTAGTTCAAACACGCTCACATGTCGCTGCTGGTGCAACAAACCCATATTTAACGTTCGTTTTCTCTAGAATATAACAGCGATAGATGCCGGGTAGGAGTCTTGGGAAGGAAAAAAATGTATGTTTCGTCTCGTCATTTCAGTTAAAACATCTAGCTACTGCCGAGAAAATCCGAAATGTCACAGTTGATTGTGCGTCGATATCTATCCGATTAAGTTCTGAGTTCGAACCCCTGTCCAACACAAAGCCTTACCTCACGGCAATTCAAGTAAGTTACTTGTCAAGAACCAAGATTCAACATCTCTCGTCGTTCGTTAACAGGGACAATAGGTGCTTGGTAGGAATTCGCGTCCGGCAAAAATGCTTGCGCTTTGTAATTTAAAGTTGGTATTTGCAAACTGGCTCTCTCTAAAATCGAGGTATTTTCACTCTCTGTATGCCAAATCAGGAGTGATTGTTATTTTCCGTCAGGCACGAAATCTTTGCTTAGTCTGCATGACCTGGGTTTGAATCCATATGCAAAACGAGACGGTTCGTCGTGTCATTTGAAGTTCATACATATTCTCAACTGGTTGCCCGTGAATAACTTCAATTTTTAATCTCATTTTGTGTTCAATGATAAGTACGGTATGTTACTTTGAAGAGTAAATCATGAATACGACGAATTTACTACGTGTATTACCTATCTGACGTAATAATGAGAGTGGTAAAATGTCAGGTATGTCATTTATTGTAATAAATGTGAGCTACAAGCCTTAAGGGCAGTCTTATCTGTGATAAGGTGTTCCGTGATATTTGTAGTATCGTGGTATTACTTTACATCTTGAGTTATTGCGATACAGAACAGTGTTTTCTGGTGGTGATTTGTTGGAACCATTTTCAATAGTCAAACGACTGTACCAAGGAGCGATAAGGGGACCTGCTAGACAGTTGCGTTATGTGGGTTGCATGTGAATCAGGCGAAATTCAATTCGGGCGTTAGGATAGTTTTGAGCATGACTGTACGTGTAGGGGCAAATGAATGATTAGAGTTGAAGAAAAACTGGATGATTAATTCAAGACAAAGAGCTTCACAAATTGATAAGTCGATAACGTGTTGGGCCACCTCTGGCCTTTCCGCGGGCAGTTACTAGCTTGACATTCACTGATAAGGTTAGTGGATACCCTTCTGACGGATATCGTACCAAATTCAGTTCAGTTGGTTCGTTACATCCTCAAAATCGCGACCTGCTTTAAAGAACCTGCCCATTGTGCTCCAGATGTTGAAAATTGGTGAGAGATATGGCGATCTTGCTGAGCAATGTATTGCCTTGCGTGTACAAACACGTAGGTACGATATCCGTGTGTGGTGCGTAAATTGTCGGTAGGCACCTCACTTAGTGTCCCGAGCAGAGTTCAAGCCGCCATAAAGAAAAAGGGTGGACGCACTGCATATTAATGTCCACTAATAGGTGTCTGTACACTCACTGATAGGATAGTGTATTTCGAAATGTTAGCAGAGGCCAGAAGTTGGAGCATTTGGTCTTCCTGTTAAAGCTTACGTGGGGCGAGTCGTAGAATCTCTAAAAAGAGACACCTCTGGCAACACTAGTTCAAAGTGGCCTTCAAACTAGCCGTCAGAACTGCCGTAGCCGAGACGCCCCCTGGGTAAACGCTACGGACTTCTGCAGTCGCGCCTCGCGATCTGTCACGAATTATGGAATGTATTCGCAGATACCAATTGTAATACGACAACGGCTATACAGTTTGCTGGAAACGTACAGGATGTTCTGAAATTCCCATCACTACCTGCTACAACTTGTAGAGGGGACTCAATACATAATACTCATATTTTAAATTGTAACCTGTCTCCCGAGACGTACCGTATACTAGAACCACTTGAAAACATGTTGGTAACGCTGTCACTTTGACAAGTAATTTGTTACATTGAGGAGCCAAAGAAATATCGTTTATGGTCCCCGCGAGCACGCAGAAGTGCCTCAACACGCCGTGGCATGGACTCTACTGATGGCTGAAGTCGCGCTGCAGGGAACTGACACCATGAAACCTGCAGAGCTGCCCATAAATCCGTAACGGTAAGAGGGAGCAGAGATCTCTTCTGATCAACACGTTGCAAGGCATTCCAGATATGCTAGTTAATGCTATAAAATTTACTAGAAACGTACAGTATGTTTGGGGAGTTTTGGTGGCCAGCGAAAGTGTTTAGGCTCGGAAGAGTGTTCCTGCAGCCACTCTGTAGCAACTGTGGTTGTGTGGGCCTCTCCATTGTCCTGCTGGAATTACCCACTTCCGTCGGAATCCACAATGGACACGAATGGATGCAGGTGATCAGACAGGATGTATCTAGACGTATCAGGGATCCCACATCACCCCGAATGCGCACGCTCTACAACGTCACAGAGCCTCCACCAGATTGAACAGTCCGCAGTTGACATGCGGGGTCCATGGAGTCATGATGTTGTCTTCATACCCATACACGTCCATACTGTATATACATTTTGAAATGAGACACGTCCAGCCAGGGATTATGTTTCGAGTCGTCAACAGTCCAATGTTCGTACCGATGGGCCCAAATGAGGCGTAAAGCTTTGTGCTGTGCAGCCAGCAAGGGTACACGAGTGGGCCTTCGGCTCTGAAAGCCCATGTAGATGATGTTTCCATGAATGGTTCGCATGCTGATACTTGTTGATGGTCAAGCATTGAAATTTTCAGTTATTTTCGGAAGGGTTGCACTATCGCCACTCTGAACGATTCTCTTCAGATTCCATTCTTGCAGGATTTTTTTTCTGGCCGCAGAGATGTTGGAGATTTATTGTTTTACTGGATTGCTGATATTCAGGGTGCCCTCGTGAAATGGTCGTACAGGAAAATCCCCACTTCATCGCTACCTCGTAGATGCTGTGTCCCATCGGTCTTGCGCCAAGTATAAAACCACGTTCAAAGTCACTTAAATCTTGATAACCTGCCATTGTAGCAGCAGTAACCGATCTAACAACTACGGTAGACACATGTCTTACATAGGCGTTGCCGGCGGCAGCACCATATTAAGCCTGTTTACATATCTCTGTATTTGAATACGCATTATTATAATAGTTTCTTTGGCATTTCAGTGTAGATGTGGCCGAGTACATCTATTGTTCTACAGTTTCACTCTTTAATAACCAAAGAATCAAAAAAATCGGTCTTCAGAGACACTGGTTTTACAGGAGGGCGTTTTCCAATTTGAAATTAGAATGATATTATTTCCTTCAGCTGCTGATGGGCGTTGATAGATATCAACGAAGACAGGTGAAAATGTGTGCCCCGACCGGAACTTGAACCAGGTATCTCCTGCTTACATGGCATTCGCTCTATCCATCTGAGCCACCGACGGCACAGAGGATAGTGAGACTACAGGGACTGTCTCGCGCACGCCTCCCGCGAGACCCACATTCTCACCTTTGTATGTCCACACACTACATTCGTAGCGTCCTTTCGCACATGTCCGGAAGAACAGACACAATATCCATATAAATATATTTTCCAATTCGCGTGCGCTGCGTCTCCACGGGGCACCACAGACGCACCTGCTGACGGTGAAGGCACCCTTACTCGAAGACGTTGCGCAATGCTAACGAAAAGCGTGTGGGGAGGAGTCAGACGTTGTGGACAACGATCTTGATAAAGGCGACCAGCAGCTCTTCCAGTACTGTGCGCTTTGGCCACACAGAATACTCGTGTCGGTGTATTCGGCAAAAGTGTGCTCAGAAATGTTGCTCTAACACTCACAGACACATCAACGAGACTCGATCCAGGTCAGAGAGGAGACAGCCGTCAAATGACAGCATAGGATCAGACGTAAGTAACCCCCCCCCCCCTTCAGTGATTATAACCCTGTTGCATACCACATTAGCGAAGGTGTATTTATACGGCTGTAGCACGGATATACCTTTCCATACATGGGCTCCTCTTCAAAATATCGTCACTCAGTTCCCTAGAAGTTTTTAACGGGAATTTTGCAACATCCTGTATCTCTCCACTAACTATACAGTTCTTTCCAGAATTAGATCCCTCTGCAGTGGAGTGTGCGCCGATATGAAACTTCCCGGCAGATTAAAACTGTGTGCGGGACCGAGACTCGAATTCGGGACCTTTGCCTTTCGTGGGCGAGTGCTCTACCATCTGAGCTACCCAAACACGACTCACGCCCCGTCTAAACAGCTTTACTTCTGCAGTACCCCGTCTCCTACCTACAGCTGTTGTACGACATTCGAAATATACGGATGTATTTCAGAATTTCGGCGTAATGCAACTTCGCAGAAACATGGCTGAATTTTCCTGTATATTGTTATCATTAAAACCAAGCACCGTCTCAGTACCTAATACTTTTTGATATGGAGACAATTTTCATCATTTCAAGCACTATTAAAGTTGGTAGGTGTAGGGAAAAAAATACCAGTACCATACTGAAAACATCGGTGAGAAGCGATAGAATTCCTACAAACAACTTGGAGAAAATCATTTTGGGTTCTAGGCCATGTCATTATAAAACAGTGAAACAACTAAAATAACTACATTCCGACCATCGTTTAAACGATCCTCTTCAGAGCGAATAAATGCCACGAAATTTCAAATCAGCAGCAGCGAAATGAAAGGTCGATTTGGAAACAGTTTCTATTTCTTCTTTCTTATCTTCGATTAATTTCCCAAATATCTCGTTGGTTTCGTATGTTGCTTTCTTTATACAAGGTGTTTCACATTTCTAGAGCTTGCAATTTTACCTAGTAACTCATGCATGCAAACGTCATCTAACGGGGCTACAGAGCATGAAAATACAGGCGCCAGCTCCGGCAAATGTATCTAAGTAGAGTGTGATTCCGTGATCATGTATCAATTTGATCATGTATCATGATCCGGAAACGAATGAGTCGAAAGTTACATACCTCTGACGGCGGAATACAAGTACTGGTACTGTTGTTGCTAACTTTCAAAGGTGGTAGTATGGATCAAAGTAAGAAAAAATGTCCGGTAAACATGGGCTACAAAATGCATACCTGAGGAGCTATGAGCACTTGTTCAGCAGTGGAGATATGTTTTATGCTAGTGAACAAGTCCTCACAGCTCTTAAGGTATGCATTTTACAGCCCATGTGTACTGGACATTCGGTCCATACTACCACCTCTGAAAGTTTCCTGCCCTACATCTCAGCTACAACACTACCGGTAGATCCTGTCACATGTAACAGGAATGTCTTCTCTTCCAATTTTCCGTTATAGGGACATAACCTCAAATTTATAGATTTATCCATCTCCATCATCATAGAAAATTGGTAACATCTTCATTGAATCTTTCTGTGTACACATATTTTACAGACTCCAGCGCCTGTAACTTCGATACCCTGTAGCGTCGCTGGATGACGTTTCCAGACATCGATTCCTATGTAAAACTTCATCTGGTAGGTCCCCTCTACAGACGCGATAAGTGTGTAGCACGACGTGTGAAACATTCTGTATGCAAAGTGAATAACATGGGTGAATGGGCTAGAACCGAAGCCCCCCCCCTCCCATTATCTCTCTCTCTCTCTCTCTCTCTCTCTCTCTCTCTCTCTCTCTCTCTCTCATTCTCTCACTTTCATTCTCTCACTCTCTCTTCTCAACTATCAACTGCCAGCTTTCCTTTATGTCTTTTAAGTCTTAAAACTGCTGTCTGATTTCTGGCAGAGCTCTAGATAACATGCCGCTCACTGTATTTTATCGCTGGTTGCATCATCTTAAATTCAAACTGTATATTTTGCTCAAAATTGTCAGAAGTTATTTTGTAACATCTATAGATGTTATAAATATGGGTTGAATTTCTTCAACCGATCTCTAGCGGCTAGTGTGTTCTCTCAAAATCGATTTTCCTCTAGCTCGTCTCCTCTAATTCCTGTGTAAATATTTTGGATCAGTATTTTCAGCCAGGACGTATGAAAGTGATGGTTCGATAGTATCCGCAATTATCACTATTTGCCTTATTTGGTGTTGGTGTTATTTTTTTCGTTTAGTCTGAAAATTTAGCAGTCACGTCAGTTAGCATAGATGTTGAGGAGTGAAGCAGCAAACGTCGATAGAATGAGTCCTCGCCGGTGCTGATAGAGCCTTCTGGTGGCGAAGCCCTGCACTACAGACAACTGAGTGTGTGAGGAACTAGTAGCGACATCTAGCAGCGAAGTGATGAACAGCAAAATGGCCGCGAAAATTGAGTGACTTAAATGTCTAGTTGCTGTTTATTTCTTCCTTTACACTATTATTACAAAACAGATTACGGCATCACTGCTCGGTTAGTCTGTTACCGTATTTTTGTGTATTTCACACATTACAAAATAATTCTGTTCTGGTAACATATAATGCAAACTACATCTCGAGCGACATTAACGTACGCAGCATGTTACATTCATCATTCCCTCTTCGTAATTTAGTATTACTAATAGTTTTGTCCACACTTTTAAGCATTAAAAATGGATATGTGGCTCGAAACAGGACTACTGTTACATTAAATGTTAACAACATAATCGCACGGTATAGTGAGTTAAAGAATATTGAACAGCAACGAGAACTGTAAGTAAGTTTATGCAATGCAACGTTAGTGATATAATAGTACAACAGTAATAGGCGTTTGTCAGCCCTTTTTTCTATTTTAGAGTTTCACTCATTACTGATGGCAAATGCCTTGCAGAGAACGTAATATTCTGCATCTTCGGTACGGCCTTTAAAATCTCTTTCATTGAACTGCACTTAACCTGGAGAGGTAGTAATACAATTTTTTCTCTGATCTACAAGATACTTTTACAAAAAGTAGAGGCAGAGAGGTAGTCATGTAACTATTAATCGAAATATTATATGAACTATATGGGCGTGTTAGTAAAATCACCAAGAAATTCCTCTTATTAATTTTAAGTGTTATCTGTTTGATTCAGCATTCAGCTCACAAAAACCACGAGAAATATCGTTTTTATAAAAAAAAAACAATTTATGTCATTAGTGACCTGTGTAATATCAAACATCTCATTTTGACACTAGAATAATTTGAGAAAAAAGGCCTGTTTTAGTTTTTGAAAATGCAATAAGTGAAAACAATGTATTTTTAAAAGGTATTGTCAATTGTTACGAAACGATTTATTATACAGAATTTATTAATCGCATAGTAAATCATGATACTAAAAAGAACACCTTGTTGGCTTGTGATACAATATTTTGCATTTTTTTATGACTTTGAAATAATTACTGCTTTTTCAACACTGAGAATGAGTAAAATACATTATGTAATATATGAATCAGTATGATAAACTTTTTTTCGAATATTCATTGTTAACTACAAGAAAATGGCAGATGTTTGGGTACCTCAGAAGTATTCAGCACACGAAGGATAACAAAAATCATTTTTTTGGTAAGGTTTTTGTTTCATAGTTTCCTACAAATATTACTGATACCACAGTGAGATATATTAAGTACCTTAAAACATATGTAGATGTGGTCTGGTGAAGAAAGTGTGTGAATTAAAATTTAAAATGCTTGCACCAGCATAATCAGGTTTAGTTTGTAGTGTGGGAGTGAGCTCCACGTGGGACCCGAAGCACGGACCCCACGGGGGTGCCCGGCATGCGCCACATGCCAAGGCAGAGGTGGAGGCTAGTGTTCGGAAGTCTGAAAATTCCAGCGCCGGCCGGGGATTGAACCCCGGCCCGGCTGGGGCGAATAGCCCCAGCCGAGGCGCTGGAACGTTCCAGACCCCCTTACCACTAGACCACCGGGGACCCCGGCTGTTTCTTGCTCCATAGTCCAGCTAGTGGTCGTAGAGCACTTCCTGTTGTCCTCCGTGTTTACACCGAGGCAGCAGTGGCGTGGTGTAACAGGAAGTGTTTACTTGCGTCCGCTGGATGTCCACTTAGTGTACGACTTATTTACCCGGCTGACGTTCGTGTCCCTATAATCTCCTTAGTTGCGTTACAATTATATGCAGGGAATGAAAATCTGCCTATGCAGTTGCACGCAGTCGCAACTCACTATTTGAACCTCTGTAATTCGATCGTGTTGTCAAGACCCATGTCAGAACTGTTTATCGAAGAAAGCTCATGTGTTCGGTACATTTCATAAACGGAAGCGACTGGGATAACAGACAGCCCGTAAACATTTTGTAATGAAGCGTCAGCCGGTACGTAATACTCGATATCTGGAGTTGTTTTATCGGTTATTAAGATAATCGTTTCACCCCTACACACTTAAAAAAATTCCCGTGTTTTCTCAATAAAGCATAAGCACAGTACATAAATCCCTCACGAAAATGACATCGGAGAAGTACAAGTGTTCGAGTTCCACAGAAAACAAGTGGGTCCATGAAGGTGTGGAACGGAGAGCAGAACTAAAATAAGATGTAACGTTTCGGGATTCCCTTATAGTCGCGTAGACACTCCAGAAGCAGGAAGATCCGTTTGATGACGTCTCTTGAGGAGCGAGGAAAAAATTCACTCTCAAATAACTACTGTACAAGATGCCTCGCCGCCTCTTGAAGGGTGTCATGGGATTCTGCAGCCGTGGACTCGGCTACCCGTGAGCCAACGCGGTGTTTCTGACCACATACATTTTAGCTGCGGGTTCTCCGACGTGCAAAGGAAGCCGCGACAATGGGGAGGCTCTGCGTGCCGTTTTGTAATAAGAACGCCTCTCCACATTTTATCGTAGGAATGATATAAATTTTAAACTTCTTAGATCCACCGAGTCATTATGTATTCTTAAAATATCTTTTAACTCTTTTTCAACACATATGTATCTTTTACCTCTTTCACTGAAGAAGCTGACCAACAGATTTTTTTTCAATTTCAGGTATTGGTTTTATTGCATTCTCCTTTAGCGTATTGATCAGAAATTGTAGGTTAAGATACCTTTGCCTTATTGAGTATCGTTTGCTATGCCAAACTTCGACAGCATTCATTGTCCTGTGCATCGAATTGATGACGGTAGATAGCTGACCGAAATCACTTTGAAATAAATTCTCTGAACGCAGATAACTTTGATACAGTAGTGTTAGGTATCGAGGTATTATCTAACGCAACTGAAGCCAACCTAAGAGTGAATTTATTTCGAAATAATTTCGGTCGACTGTCTGTCTTCACCAATTCCACATTTCAGGTTGTGTACTAGCATTTTCCATCTATTGACTGATTAAATAGTCTACGCCACTGGGCACTTGCTACGCTGTTACTCTCCATGCTTCATCAAGGCAGTCCGGTGGAAGATGGACTCTACAGCACACGTGCGGCAAGACAAACGAACTACTTCTTCATCCCTGTATTGCTCCACTAATCGCAGTTCTTGTATGTCTTCCACAGGCATTGCTTGAAATGAAAATTACAACTGGAAAATAAATGTCTCGGATAACACTGTTTTCATAGCTTAATTTGCAGCCATTTCGAAGTAAAGCAATGCAGTTTTAAATGACAACCAAGTTATGACATTTCTCGGTTGAGAAAAAATATTTCACAATTATTTTGACTTTCCTCTGGTAAAAAAGCTAGTCTTCCGTGCTTCAGGTATCAACAAGTTGTTTCGAACACCTCTGAAATGTCCGTCCATAAGAAGAGCTTTATTTTCAAACATTTTCTCCCATTCTTCGTAACTGATCACCAGGATTCATTTGTCAGGAACAGGGTTATTATCAGTCTCCTTAAAAACTTCAGTCACTTTCAAAATATCTTCGTGCTGCCGAATCCCTGAACTACTGCCGTCTTTCTCACAATTCGTTATACTTGCGACGTAATCTAAACCTTTATCTCGCAAATCTTGAAATTGCTCTTTAAACCCTCCGAAAAAAGGCACTGTCTACTCACCGCAGACTGTTTCCCAGCAGTTATGCATTCGTTTCTTAATATCCACATCTGTTTCGTCAGGTTGGGCGAGAAACTTACTGTTGAGCCGTGATTCTACCATTTACAATTTTTAAACTGCCGCTGCTCCTATTCCGTTCGGAGTTCCTGTACAAGCAATTCGTATAATTACCACATTTCCGGTGCTCCTGGCACCGCTTACCATCCTTTCCCCTTTCTGTTTCCTTTTCCTTTCCTTTTTCTAACCACAGGCTCCAGTCACATTAACGTGATCACCGCCTGTGTCCGACGCTAATGAGTAGGGTATGCGTAACGCGGAAACTCAGCCACTTATGTGACATCCAAAAGGACGTGATCATTGCCTTTCGGGCCACAGGTGGATGCATTTTCGAAACGGCAGAGTTCGTAAAATGTGGGCGTGTTGCCATATTTAAAGCACTCCGCGCATGGCGCTGTCGAGAGCCGACGCTGAGGCCGTTGTGGTGCCCCACGGTCCACAGAGGACAGGAGTTAAAGGAGACCGCAGGTGAATAAGGTGCAACTGCTGAGCAACTGACCATGCACGTGAACCGAAGAGCCTACCGACAGTGTCTCTTCTAAGACCACTCAGCGAAAAATGCTATGTGTGGGTCTCCACAGCAGACTCCTGGTCCACACACCTATGCTGACTGCTGTTCGTCCGCGACGAAGGCTGGAATTTTCACACCAGTTCTGCGACTGGGCGTCCACTGAACGGTGACCTGCGGGCTTTCCAAGTGACAGACAGACGTTGGCGTGTAGGGCGCGATTCACCTGAAAGTGAACATCCTGCAACAGTCGGCGGCAGGGTTAGGACAGGAGGAAGGATCGTTACGATCTCACAAACGTTATCGTGACACTCCCGTCGTTCTGGAAGGCACAGTGGATGAGCAGAAATATCGGTCGGAACCGTTGCCACACCTACATCGAGTCTTTTTTCCCTCGGAATCTACCAGCAGAACAACTAAATCTGTGACACAGCTTGCAGTGTGAAAAGCACCAGGATGAGTTTGCTGTACTCCGCCGACCACCAGGCTTCCCGGGCTTAACGGAATCGAGAATATGTGGGACCACCTCGATGAAGCTCTTCGTATCCTGGGTCCTCAACCGAAAAACGTAGCGCAGCTAACTAAGGCACCGGCGTCGGCATGGCTCAGTACCTCACTGACTCCTACGCGTTTCTCAGTTGTCCGCGCTTCCCGTTAATCTTATCCCCCTACAGTGACTCAATAACGACACTCTCCCGTACACGACAGCATCATCAACAGCCGCAGACTGCTGTTCACTCTGCCTGTCACCTCATTTATGTCTATACAGTATAACAGCTGTCTGTTACACTTCCTGGGACACTCCTGACGATGCCCTTGTGTCTGATCAACGCTCGCTGTCGAGAACGTACTGGTATCTGTTGTAGACTTTAAGCCGCTCTCATATCTGGGAACCGACTCCGTATGCTCATACGAGGCCCTTGGTTAACAGTGTGCAGTGGAGCACCGTGCCAAAGGCTTTTCTCAAATATAGGAGAGTGCAATGTGCTTGGGACCCTTCATCCTTGGTTCGCAGTATATAATGTGCGAAAAGGGCAAGCTGCGTTTCACACGAGCTTTCTAAAACCGTGCTGATTTCTGGACGTAAGCTTTTCGGTGTCTAGGAAATTTATTATAATCATATTCAGAATACGTTCTAGGATTCTGCAGAAAATCGATGTCTGTAATTTTGCACATCCTTTCTTTTACTCTTCTTGTACACGAGTGTCACCAGCGATTTTTTAAACTGCCTTAGGTTGGACCCATTACAGGTGTAATATTCAGAAGGCAAATGTATATTGATCTCGTTATATACGGCTGCAACTTGCGCTTTTGCCAGTCCTTTGCGAAATACTGCTGGGCAAGAGAAAGGCGATAAATGCGAATGAAGTAAGTAAAACTGAAATTGTTTTAACTTCTTCGCTGTCGCCGAATCCTTTCCAAGCGATGCGTCCTTGGGCGGGTCAAACAGGTAGCAATAAATGCTCTACAAGTGAGGTTGACTTTTGAAGTTTTTCTTACCAGTCAAGTACAATGCAGACAGCTTCCCCATTTTGAACGAAAGTTTAATCACACGTTAAAATCTCGTTCGAAAAAGGTTCACCTTCACGTTCATAGCACTCTTTGTTTCCTTGTGTTGTGTGAATTCTCTCGGGACCCACGTTGGACTTGTTTCGCTGTACTTGAGCATGTCAATGACGACGTTATGGACTGTGCCACTACCTGTTGCAGCTATTTTGCTATTCAGTTCTACTGCAACACGTCGGCCATCAGGAGTAATGTCAGAGCCGGCTTTAAGCGAAGGAGGAGACAGTTCAATTGGCCGGCCACGGTGTTTTTTATTAGTCACTGAAGTTAGATTGTTTTTGAACTGTCCTACGTATTTATCAAAAATTTCCGTCGTTCGCACAGCTTCGACCATACTGAAAAAACGTTAGAGAAAATATTTCGGCCGTTTTCCGTCTTCTGAAAGGGAAAACGCATCGTTGAACGTTGTTCAGTTAATGTGGAAACTTCAACCGGACACGCCATTCTCAATTGCAACATTAAGGTTATAAATAAAACAATTATTTTTTGTCAGCCGCTCTTAGCTCATCACAGTCATGCCATCCTAAAGTCATGAAACTACAAAAATTCTTCCTACGGACTATTCGACTTCATTAATTTGCTTTGCAGGGGAAACTCACGAAGGAGTATGTGCTTAGTATTTAGTCGGTCATTTCTAGTTGATGAGAAAGTTAAAACAAACAAGTAGCAAACCATTGCTCATTTATTTAGGAACAACATTTATCAGATACAGCTGAGTAACGTTTAACCCAAACCTTAAATGCCATATATATGACACTGCTCGTAGCTGCATCATCTGGCAAGAGTACGCACTAACACCAATAACAAGAAAATGCACCATGACCTTCGTAAACTGTGCATTCTTCATGCCACTGTTGGGAGCAGACATCACACTCAATACAGTCTTCCGTGACAGACTCGTTTTAGTCTTCACCACACCTTGGGCAGTTCAAAACATGAAGTTGGAATAATAGACAATTGTGAAGGTGATTCGATAAACCCTATGCCTGGCACTTAGATATGATTTGCACAATATCCATGTGGGTGTAGATCCCTCCTTGGATTGTGCCCTGGTTGTTGCTGAAGATGATGGAGCAGTTTAATCCAGATTAACCACAGAGATTCTACGTTGTTCGTTACTGATATTTTGTCCCCCCTTGGTTTAGTTTGTTTTCCTAACAATGCATTTTTGTACGTAGAATCAAACAGAATTCCGGATGTTTTTGCAGCTTGCTTTAGATGTTCGAAAACCTAAAATTGTGCAGTTCACAAAACGAAAAATCATAGTATCCTATGACTACAGCATCAATAACTCTCATTTTCAATCGGTCAGCTCACACAAATACCTCGGTGTAACACATTGTAAGGATACGGAATGGAAGCAGGACTGAATAAAACTCAAGACGCGTTCATACGATTTCTACACCTGGATAAGCGTTCGACAATGTAAAATGGTGCAAGATCGAAGTTGTGAAGAAAATAGCTCTAGGCAGAGACGGGTATATATTAGTACAAGACCCAAGAGGAAATAAGAGTGGAAGACCAAGAACGAAGTGCAAGGATTAAAAAGAGAGTAAGACTTTGATATAGTTATTCGCCTATACTGTTCAATGTTTGCATCAAAGAAGCAATGAAGAAAATAAGAGAGAGGTTCAAGATTCGCACTGAAATACGGGTTGAAAGGATACCAGTGACAATGTTTGCTGATAATATTATCGTTGTCAGTGAAAGTGAATTACTACAGGATCTGATGAATGAAATACACAATATAATGAGTGTAGAAGTAGGGGTCAGAGTAAATCAAAGACAATAGTGATGAGATGAAGCATAAACGGGAAAAGCGAGAGTCTTAACATTGGTGATAACGAAGTAAGAAATGGAACCATCACATCGTGTCAGTCAAAGATAAAGGTGGTGGCGAACTGTAATTTATTGTTAGAATTAAAGAGAAATATAATCAGTGCACAAAGATGATCTTTTTTGAACTATTGGTGCGACCCATACTCTAATATTGCTCCATGGTGTGGGACCTGTCCCATATACGAGTAGCAGGGGATATTGAACTGTTCATAATAAAGTCAGTACAGGTTTGTTTGGCTCACAGGAGAATGTAACAGAGATGCTGAAGAAATTGGGAGATGCCTGAAAATACACATAAGCTATCCCGAGAAAGCTTACTTGCCAAATTTCTAGAACATACCGTAAATTTTGAATATACGAGGTGTGTTAAAAAAAAATTGGGAACGTTCGTAATTTCGCGCCAATGGCGTGTTGGGGCGAAATGCAGTTGACATCCCTGCACGCGCGTGTGCTTAATGTGTAACTGCGGGAAGTTTCACTGTTGTATGTCTGTTAGCTTATTGTTCAGTGCTGTATTGACTAGAACGTTGTGTCGCACAGTTGGCGAACTTCGAGAGTGTATAGTTAGAGGAGCAATGCGCCTGCAATAAATTTTGCGTGAAACTCAAGAAAACCGCCGCTCGGGGTAGCTGCGCAGTCTAGGGGCCTTGCCACGGTTCGTGTGGCTCCCCTCTGTCGGATGTTAGAGTCCTCCCTCGGGCGTGGGTGTGTGTAAGTGGTGCAAGCCTAGGGACTGATGACATCAGCAGTTGGTCCCATACGAACATAACAGCTAAACTCAAGAACACCTCTACAGAGACACGCCAAATGATGCAGGAAGCCTACGGTGATGAGTGCTTAAGCCGCACTCGGTGTTACGGATGGTTCACACGGTTTAAGAACGGCCGGACGGAAGCTAAAGACGACGCTCGTCCTCCGACTTCTGCCAGCAACGCTTGTGTCAGGAACGTCAACGATCCTGTGCGTGCTGAACGAAGACTGACTGTCCGAGAGATTGCAGAAGAATGTAACATTGCAGTTGGATCGTGAAATCCTAATACAGCATCTTGCAATGTATCGTGTTGCCGCCAAGTTCGTGCCACGGCTCACGAGTCAAGAGCAGAAAGACCTCCACCTCCCAATCTGAGAAGAGCCTTAGGATCACCCAAATGAGAACGAGATGTTCCTTAAGAAAATTATAACTGGTGATGGGTCTGCAGTTATGACGTTGACATGAAGGTTCAATCTTCACAATGTGTAGGGAAATGTTCTGAACGATCAACATATAAAATAGCTTGTCAGGTCAGCTTGGCCCTTGCAGACATTTATTTTCAAAGTTGAAAACCAAGTTGAGAGGACGAAGATTTGTAACGATAGACGCACGGTCCAGCGAAAGGCGAACCAAGTCTGCTCCCAGAAGTGGAAACGGTTTATCAGTCGTGGGGGTGATCATATACAAATATGTGAAGGTAAGCGTAGAAAATTTTTGTGGACAAAGTTCCGGAATTTTTTAAACAGACCTCTTAGACGAAAGGTAATGAATACAGGCAAGTGGTCTGCAAATGTTCGTACGCTTGAGTTCGCTTCCATTCGCTGCTGTTGAAACTGGGCTTAATAATAATATTCCCTGTGTGAGATGTAATTGGAAAACTATGTAAACGCTGAGCTGTGCGCCGCTTACAGCCCACGCGAAATTATTTTCGGAGGGACACATCATTATCCCCTTCGTGCCTAAAGTTGCTTCGGCCAAACTCAAACTCAATTGCCAGGCCGATAGCTCGTTATCCTACTGCTCTGCAAGTAACACTTGGTCTGAAACCATCCGTACGGTTATGTAGGTTAAGACACTGCAGCCACTCAAAATGGTGGCTCCACGTTTGCGAGTAACTGACGAGAAAAGAAATTCTGAATTTTGTGTGACACTCCGTAGCATTAAGAAAGCTGAGTGACGTTAGTAGGTTGTGAGGTGTAATGGAAAGGATAATAGCTTCACATGTTGTGTTCGGATACCAAGATTTAAAAGCCTGAAGTCTTATATTTCAGAAGCAAGGAGCGTAACAATCAAGTGATTTATGAACAGTACGTGCACACATTTTTGCTCGGTTGATTTTAATTGAGGTTGCAACGTGCAGATCAAGCAAGTACCGTACTGTAGAGAGGTTGAGCAAGAGAAGCGTTTGGAACATGTGTTTATCCTTATTTTGGATAGTTAGCTTTCTTATCTGAGAAGTAATTGTGGCTAGCCCTTGAAATGCATCACGAATTCCTTCGTCGCTCAGTCTAATATCGCCTTCCCCCCCCCCCCCCCCCCACACACACACAATACCCTCCACCTCTCATGATTTTGAAAATAAAAGTGTTCCTAGAAAAGTTGTTCACTGTACAGTTTATTTATGTGCCAAAGTTAGTGATAATGTGGGGGAGGGGGGGGAAGGCCACAGACCTCAGGGAGGGGGGGGGGGTAGGACAGGGGGTACTGGCAAATGTCTGATGACACTCAGGAGCAACGGTCTAAGAAAGGCTGGGAACCACTGTTCAACTGCCTGTGAATGTATACTGAACATAAATGTGGAAAACTGACACAACCCACTTTTTGAATATTTTTTTTAATTCGGGTTAACTAGTTTTGGAACCGTTTGAGGGTCATCTGAAAATGTGGCGCACAGAATTCGCGTCTTTATGTCTTTAGAGTGAATCTGGGTACTGGCTCTTTGACAATAAGACAGAGCACTCTTTAATGTATCGCCACGAGCGGCAGTTAAACAGCGACATGTATCGCGAAACCAAAACACCTACTTACCGTGGCAGCGTGGGCGCTATTGCAGTTAATATCCATCTAGCAACTTGCGTTTTAGTTGTCTGTTGGCCACTGGTCAATCTCTTTCCATTGTAAATATAAATACGAATTGTCACCATATATCACAAGCATAACGTTTACCACAGATGTACGTTACAAAGATCTTTACTTAAAAATACAGCATACTTTGCTCGGAAACAATTTTTTTGATTTTTGTGCTTATAACACGACGGCGTGCTGAGAAGATAATGACTCGGTCTGTTTTATTTGAAGTCAGTAACATTCTACATCTTTACTATGGATATCTGCAGCCCTCTGCTTCGTACCGCGTTACATAGCGGTGTGTGACGTGACTATGTTGGGGGTGAGAAAGAGCTCACAACACTAAAAGCACGAATTCGAAGACTTCGTCCGCATGTGGAGCACACTCTCCTTGAGCACGGCAGTGCCAAACTACACACGATCGCTGCGGCATCTGCAGCAAGCCGACGTCCTTGGTTCACTGCCGTCGATCATCCTACACACAGTCTCGATTTTCGTCTATGTGCAAAACTAAGAAAACCTTCGAGCACTTCAATTATTTCAAGCGGTGCAAGCAGAGGTAAGGTTGTGGCTCTGTTAACATAGTCAAACAATATACTGTGACGGTGTCAACAAAATAGTATCTAGTTGGGGAAATTGTGCTGGTTCCGAGGGTGAGTGTGTTGAAAACTAAATTTATTGACGTGAAGAATACCGATGCAGAATGTTCATGAAGTTTGTTTTATTTAAAAATCTTTGTGACTTTTCACTCAAAACATGTCAACATTACTTTTCTGTACGTCCTCGTACAATGGATGTCGCAAAAAATACGTACATTGATCAAAATAAGTGTTAACATGAATGCTTTTAACAGCACTACGTTCAAAAAATTTTAACTGTATGCCAATTGCAGATTAATTTTAATGGCAGCTAGCGCGATTATATGAGTGGACTATTAGATTTAATGGTGAGCATTTATGTAATTTTTAAACATTCTCTGCCTTGTCATTCTTCCTCTCTTAAGTGCCTCGTCTTCCAGTAACACTGTCGATCGATAGCATGATCTGTTGTCCGTCCATGGTTTTTCAGACCATTGATTCAGTGCTGAACCCAAACTGCTGGTCTGAGTTATTTAGCCTGGATAATCCTGTGCGTCGTGGGTCACGTATGCCATTAATCTTTCAAAGAAATGGTTCAAATGGCTCTGAGCACTATGGGACTTAACATCTGAGGTCATCAGTCCCTTAGAACTTAGGTTTAAGTAGTTCTAACTAACCTAAGGACATCTCACACACACACACACACACACACACACACACACACACACACACACACACACACACACGCCCGAGTCTGTATTCGAACCTGCGACCGTAGCGGTCGCGCGGTTCGAGACTGAAGCGCCTAGAACAGCTCGTCCACAATGGCCGGCCATTAATGTTTCATTGAATTATTAATTTCAACAAGTTTTATTTATTGTTGCGAAATTGCGCTACCAAAACAATCGAGTTTTGCTATGTGGATGCTGTTGAGAATTTCTGCATTTTCGTACCGCTATATTTTTGACTATATCTGTCGATGGTGTTGTTGTTGTCTTCAGTCCTGAGACTGGTGTGATGCAGCTCTCCATGCTACTCTATCCTGTGCAAGCTGCTTCATCTCCCAGTACCTACTGCAACCTACATCCTTCTGAATCTGCTTAGTGTATTCATCTCTTGGTCTCCCTCTACGATTTTTACCCTGCACGCTGCCCTCCAATGCTAAATTTGTGATCCCTTGATGCCTCAAAACATGTCCTACCAACCGATCCCTTCTTCTAGTCAAGTTGTGCCACAAACTTCTCTTCTCTCCAATCCTATTCAATACCTCCTCATTAGTTACGTGATCTACCCATCTAATCTTCAGCATTCTTCTGTAGCATCACATTTCGAAAGCTTCTATTCTCTTCTTGTCCAAACTAGTTATCGTCCATGTTTCACTTTCATACATGGTTACACTCCAAACAAATACTCGGAGAAACGACTTCCTGATACATAAATCTATATTCGAAGTTAACAAATTTCTCTTCTTCAGAAACGCTTTCCTTGCCATTGCCA
Organism: Schistocerca gregaria; assembly: GCF_023897955.1. Classification (NCBI taxonomy): domain Eukaryota; kingdom Metazoa; phylum Arthropoda; class Insecta; order Orthoptera; family Acrididae; genus Schistocerca; species Schistocerca gregaria. The sequence continues at coordinate 161,856 of NW_026062089.1, forward strand.
GTCTACATTTTATATCCTCTCTACTTCGACCATCATCAGTTATTTTACTTCCTAAATAGCCAAACTCCTTTACTACTTTAAGTGTCTCATTTCCTAATCTAATCCCCTCAGCATCACCCGATTTAATTTGACTACATTCCATTATCCTCGTTTTGCTTTTGTTGATGTTCATCTTATATCCTCTTTTCAAGACACTGTCCATTCCGTTCAACTGCTCTTCCAAGTCCTTTGCCGTCTCTGACAGAATTACTATTTCATCGGCGAACCTCAAAGTTTTTACTTCTTCTCCATGAATTTTAATACCTACTCCAAATTTTTCTTTTGTTTCCTTCACTGCTTGCTCAATATACAGATTGAATAACATCGGGAGAGGCTACAACCCTGTCTCACTCCTTTTCCAACCACTGCTTCCCTTTCATGCCCCTCGACTCTAATAATTGCCATCTGGTTTCTGTACAAAGTGTAAATATCCTTTCGCTCCCTGTATTTTACCCCTCTGTCGATGGTATCCTTAATATTTTTCGATACGATCGCATTTCAAATGCCTAATACAGTCCATGACTCAGCTCCATAGAGTAGGACACCGAACGTGTAACATCGAAGTAGTCGAGTGCGAATCCTAATGACTGCTCTGAAGGTTCTCAGCAGTCGCCGCGGACTAAATGACTGCAGGGGACTCGATGCATTGGCCATAAGTTTTCTAGTAATTCTGGAGATTTTCCTTTGGACTAAGTATGAAGTCGTTCCTTGTTGCTTAGATCGTGCAGGTTTCAGACCGATTGTGTTAGTATTGCTACACTACTAAATGTGTATCCACCACCATATCAGGGTATATAATGAAACGGCGGCCCTCTTTCGTCATGCCTTACAAGGAGATATCTCCAGCGGTAGGATCGACTTTTTGGAACCATCTATACGGTTATGTAGGTTAAGCACCCAAGTATCGCACACTGCAGCCATTCATCCTGGTGAGTCGACGTTAGCGAGGAAGTGACGAGAAAAGAAATTCGGAATTTTGTGTGAGACTCGATAGTATGAAGGAAGCCGAATGACATAAGTTGGTTATGAGGATAATTGAAAGGATACTAGCTTCACATGCATGAGGTTGTGGGTTCGAATCTCACCAGAGAAATAAATCTATTTTAGGTCTTTATCGAAGTGACATTGATAATCATATTCCTTCAACTGATGTAAATATATATATATATATTTTTAGTTCCACTCCTGGGTCACGTGATTCAATAGTGATATGAACTTCTTCATTTGGTCTAGTTTTTCTTCTTATCATCCCTTCTCCACTGGAAATATTTGTTTGTGAACTTTTAATTATCTTCATGTATCAATTCCGATTTAATGCCTCCTGTTTTTATTACCCTGTATTTTCGTCTACGTTATTGTGTACATTATATCGATTTCTCACTTTGCTTGAATTTTATTTTACTTAGAAAACATTCTCTCATTTATGTCCTCATCTACACTATAATTTCCATAGTGCACAAAGATTTTATGTTATGTTTTAAATATTTGTATGTCGATTACCATGCAAAAAAAGGCACGTCTCCCAAAGAAAAACGTTTTTCACATTAATGCACAGTCAATATAAATAGATTATTTCGTCTTTTGTTTTTTAATTCATTTATCGGAGTTTTGAAGTAATTCAGTAGTCAAACAGATAGGTATAATAAATTACACATTCACAAAAATTCCGATTGGAAGAAAAATTAAACAAATGGAAAAGTTCATACGGTGACTAAAACGATGTGACAAAAGAATAGAACGAAAGAAATTACATTTAAACCAATAAATAGAGTACAAATAAACATCAAAGTCATTTCGATAAAGATTTTTAAAAAAATTTACTGCACCTGACGAGGCATGGTTAAGCTTCTATCGTAACCATTATGACACGTAACCAGACTGTGGAATACGACTTTCTTCACGCTATGTAGCATCAGGCAAAATTTTGAAATCTTTTCCGTCAGTTACTTTCAATCCGAGGGCCACCTGGATGCAGGGATCTTAAGTTGCACTACGGCTTATTTGGATTCAAAAAGTCGATCCCACCGCTGGGGGCTCTCCTTGTTAGTTTTAAGAGTAACAAACGGCACATTTTGAAATAACAGTAATATCGCAGTCCAGTAGCGCCGGACCCTGCAAACTTGAAAGACAACTCCAGCAAAGGCAAAGAAAATGTTACTGTAGCAAGTAAATTACTGTAGGCAACTGAACAACAACGAAATAATAACAATAATTGGTTCGCAGGAGAGCTTCTGTAAAGTTTGCAAGGTAGGAGACGAGGCACTGGTAAAGCTGTGAGGACAGGGCGTGAGTCGTGCTGGGGTGGCTCAGTTGGTAGAGCACTTGCCAGCGAAAGGCAAGGGTCCCGAGTTCGAGTCTCGGTGCGGCACCCATTTTCAATCTGCCAGGAAGTTTCAATAATAATAATAATAGATCCAGTCATATTAATATGACCAACTCCTATTTTCGAGGTCAACGTGTAATAACCCATAGACTCCAGGAGATAGTATTAGTAGGTGATGAATGGGGGTGGGGGGAGGAGGCTGGAAACAGTGAAGTCGTTGTCATAATGCGTAAAAGGGGCGATTTATGTGACGTCCAACAGGGCATAATCGTTGGCTTTCTTCCCAAGGGTGGAAGCATTTCCGAAACGGCAAAATCTGTAATGTTTTCACATGCCACTGTATGTAAAGTAAACCGTGAGTGGCAAAATCTCGGTATTCTAATCCGGCTCCAAGGCAAGTGTGTTGGACTACGGGCAGTAGGCGACACAGGTGAACGATAGCTGCAGATGTGTGTGCTGGCGAGAAGACGTGCAACTTTTGTGCAGCTGACAGCCCAGGCGAACCGAGGGCTGCCACCAATGTTTCCTCAAAAACTTATGGGCTTCCGCAGTGGGCACCTGGTCCCTGCACCCACGCTGACTGCTCTTCATTGGCGTTGAAAGCTTGCATTTGCACGCCGGTACCACAACTGAAAGTCCACTGAGTGCTACAGGTGGCCTCTCCATATTCATCACATTTTGTGCTCCATCGGACAGATTGAAAGCAAACGCCCTGCAACCCTGAGGGAGTGTTATGGTGTGGGCAATGTTTTCGTGGCACTCCCTGGGTGATCTCGTTGTTCTGAAAGGCACAATGGATCAACCCTAGTACGCACCTATCCTTGGGGACCAAATCCACCCCTAGATGCACGTGTAACATAGCTCGCAGTGTATGTGCGTGGTTCTGGAAGCTCTAGGATGAATTTACCGTACTGCCCTCACCACCAAATTTTCCGCCTTTAAACCCAATCGAGAATCTGAAAGGTCACCTCGATCGAGTAGTTTGTGCCACGGATCCTCAATCGATAGAATTCTATCGCAGCATGACAAGTACTGGGGTAGGAATGGCTTCTTATGACTGTCGTTACATCATTGACTCTATTCCTGTACGTCTCGTGCTGCAGAAGGTGTTTATTCGGTATTTTAACACGTGGTCAGATTACTGCGACTGGACAGTGTAATAATAATAATAAATTTCGCTTATTTCAGTGCCCTTGTTTAAGTCTTTCAATTGGACGGCACTTTGAAGACATGCTTATCATTAACGTACTCCAGTTGTCCAACCGGGGAAAGGGAATCGGCAGTTTAACGTGGAATCCGCACCACATGTTGTTTCTACCGACTCCTCATATCATTGAGAGGTGAAGGCTGTATTAAAAGCAGACAGAAAAATTTATTTGTTCATCTGGGATTCGATCCCGAGATTCTCGATTTGCAGGCACGCGCTGTGCCGGTAGACCACCAGGTCCAACAGTTACGAGACGGTAATCGAACTGTATTGGCAGAGTATTTCGTCGTATTTTGCGTCAAGTAAATGTGCTGTGGTGCAAGCCAAAGTACATTCACGCTAAGGGCATCAGTTCCGATCCCAGAAAAATGTGCAGCTAGAGCAGTATTGTAAGTAAAAATCAAACTCTTCCATTTTTCTTACCGAATTGCTATACATCTAGAAAACAAACCAAAATTGTGAAAACATTTCATACAAGATTACTGACAAATTTTTATGAGTAAAAATAAACGGGTATGGTAATATACATGGAGGTGAATGAAAAGTAGTGGCAGTTTGGCTATAATTCATGTCAGTCTTCATTGACTAAAATTCACTTTATCACATTTCCGTCTCGCGTCTCGATCACTTTCCACACCCACATGAAAGATTTCATACACTGTCTGTGCATCCATCTGTGATGATGTCTCGCTAGGACCGCCATATGGTGTCTTATCATTTGCTGTAAGACGTGCCACGAAATACTTCGTTCATTTGGGTGATCAGGCCTTAATTGGGGGGACTCTACCGGATGAATACGGTGGATGTCCCAGTATGTCCCGCTGCCACGTATGCGGTGCTCCTGCACAGGGCTCGTCGTTTGGCGTCGTGTAAGTTGGTAGAATGCAGCACTGGAGGGAAAGATTGTTGCGCGCTCCGACCACGTGCCCTTCCAGTCTGCACCCAAGCACGTTTTTCGTGTTTCCCAAACATACTATTAAGGCACTCGAGCTAGCCTCTCCATCTCTGAGAGAGTACACACTGCAACTGACTCAAACACGACTTGTGCTGCTGACTTTACTACTTCAGCCCACCATCTGTCAGCAACAGAAAGTGTGCGTACCGAATGACTCACATCCGTCATATTATGGCATTGTGCTACCACTTTTTATCCAACACATGCAAAGACGCATGTGTGACTACTTGTTGTCTCCCATCTTGGTAGTGGCCTAATTATTGGGAGGCTTTGAAGTGCATTATCTATAAGTGGTGTATCAAAAACAATCATCCGACCTGGGCCGTCTATATTTCTGGAACTAAGAAACATATACAATGAATACAATGAATTTTGTCCTTTGATGTACGAAAACTAAAAAAGTTATTTTCATCCTTTTCATTGGTGTTCAATATGCATCGTTGAGATGCACGGAACATGTGAATGCGGTGTTCAAATTGTACCAACACTGCAGCAAGCATGTCTGGAGTTACAGTTTCCACAGGTGCTGTTATGCGATGTCTCAGTTCATTTATTGCTGTTGGTAATGTAGGTACATAAAGAGTCTCTTACAAAACCATACATATATAATCACATATAGTCGGGTGCGGTGACCTTGGAGCCTAGTAGTCTAAGGGTGAGTGATTTAGTCCAGTGTGAACGATCCATCGTTCAGCAATCGTTTGATTTAGAAATTCCCACACTTCCAGATGCCACTGTCGCGGTGCCCCATCGCATTGGAAAATGAAGTCGTTCGAATCAAACTGTGGGAAGAGAAAATTTTCAGGCATATCGAGATATATGCTTACTGTAACAGTGTTTCCGGCAAAGAAATATGAATCATACACATTTTCCCTCTAAACTGTACAAAATACATTAAATTTAGGAGAGTCTATTTTATGTTGTACACCTTCATGTGGTTGTCCCGTACCTCATATTGTCACATTATGACAGTTCACCTCTCTGTGTAAATGGAGTGTTGCCTCGTCACTAAACACTAACTGTGGGAGAAAACGGCCATCCTCCACCTTGACAAGAGTGAAATTATGGAACTTCACACGATGTATCGCCCTCACGAACAGCTCGCATTAGCTAAATTTAATATTGTTTGATGCATAAACGTCGACGCAGAGACGCCAGACGGACATCGGGGACGTGCTGAGCTCTCGAGCTGCACGGCGAACGGATTTCTGCGGACCCCTCGTGAAACTGTGGCGGATGCGTTTGACGTCTGTGTCAGGCATTCGGGGACGGCCCGGCGATTCGCCTTTCCGCAAACCTTCTCTTTCTCTTAATCGTTGATGCCATCATCTAATGCTCTGTGCTGTAGGAGGATCATCATCGTACCTTGTACGAAAGTCACGTCGAACACTTATTACTGCCCACACTGCGCAAAATGCAGAACACAAAACGCTTCCTGACGCCGCGACACCATTTTTACTAGGACTGAAATGGTCGGACAGTGCTGCTGCCAAGCGGTAACCATGTAAAGCCGTAGGGTTTGCTCTTTCCAGCAGTACGCTATTCACGCACATATGTCGAATAACATAATAGTTACTTTTTTTTAAAAAATCGGTTGATCCTTTTTGATACACCCTGCATATTTACACTCTAAACAGTACCACCAATAAATTATCCCAGTGTGAAGGAAATCGTTAGATGTGATGTACGTGTAAAGGCAAACAAATGATAACAATTGCTGTTAAATTGGGTGACTCATTCAGGAGAAAGTCATAACGCGTTGGGCCACCTCTGGCCCTTAAGGAAGCAGCTATTCGACTTGATCTTCATTGATAAAGTTGGTGGATGTCCTCCTGACGGATGTCGTACCATATTCAGTTCAATTGATTTGTTACATCGTCAAAATCTCGGCCTGGTTGCAAGGAGAATCCCATATAGCTCCAAAATTGGGGAGAGAGGTGGAGATCTTGTTGGCCAGTGTATTGTCACGTACGTACACACAGATGAAACTCTCAACATGTGTGATGCATAAAATATCGTCTACACTGAAAGCGTTCCCAGCAGAGGTTAACCCCTCGTAATGGCAAAAGGTGGTCATACCGCATATTGAAGTCCACTACCAGGTGTCTGGATACTTTTGATCCGATAGTGTATTTCAGAATGTTAGCAGTGGCCAGAATTTGGGACATTCGGCTTTGAGCTTAAAGCTGGTGCGAGGCGGTTCAAGATACCTCTAAAAATAGACACATCTGGCAGCATTAGAGTGAAATGTCCATCAAAGAAGCTGTGTTGCGCTCTCTACCTACAGTTGTTCTCGTGGGCGTCAGAGCCCCCGTACGCAAGAGGCCCCCTGGGTTTTATACTGCGGACACGGTAGTCGCGCCTGATGAGCTCTCAGAAATTATGAAATGTATTCGAAATTTCTATTATGGTGGAACAACAACTGTAAAATATACCGGAAACATGCACGATGTTCCGAAATTTCCGTTACAAACTCCTAGTGTAGATGGGGAATGAGTACACAATACTCGTATTCTGAATTGGAACCCATCTCCTGTAACGCACCGTTTCCTCGCTACAGCCGTCGGAAAACATGTTAGTAACGCGACCACTTGTACAAGTAAGTCATTAGCTGTGACCCAGTACATCGATAGTTCCACAATTCCACTCATTGAAAGGAAACTTGATAAGTTTTCAGAAACACTCTTCTTTACAATACGGCCTTTTGAAACTTAGGTGCGCTGCGTCTCTTTGTAGCACTGCAGTCACCCGTGCTGACGGTGAACGCACCATTATCTCAAAGTCGTTGCGCAGTTGTGGCGAAAAGCGTATGCCGTGAAGTTGGACGCTGCTGAGAACGAGCTTGATAAAGGCGACGAACTTCGCCATACAGTAGGATCATATCGGTGTATTCGGCAAAAGTGCACTCCGCAATATTTCTCTAATACTGAGAGACACTTGAGTGACGCACGAACCTTGTCAGAGTGGCAGGGCTGACGGTGAATGACATCCGACGTAAGCATCTTCCCCCACCCCTTCCGCCATCCCACGATAGCTACCCTGTTGCCTACCCACGTAGCAAACATGTATTCAAACGGCTGTAGCACGGAAAGTATACGTTTCCGTACGGGGGTTCAAATTAAAAATATTGTCGCTTAGTTCCCTCTAAAAGTGCTAGAATTTCGGAAAACTCTGTATCTGTCCAGTAAACTGTACAGCTGGTGTCGTACCACATTCGAAATATCCGATTATATTTCAGGATTTGGGTGTTATGGCATTTTGCAGAAACATTACAGAATTTTGCTGTATATTGTTATCATTAAAGTGAACTACCGTTTCTGTCTCCATACCATAAATCATAAGTACCATTTATATCGTTTCAAGCACTATTCAGCTGCTACGTTTTAGGAAAAAATAATTGTATCATTCTCAAAATATCGGACAGAAGCGATATAGTTCCTACAAAGAACGCTAGCGAAGATGAACAAGTGCTCATGGTTCCTGATGTATGCATGTAACAGCCTATGTGTACTGCACATTGTTTTCTTCTCTCGTTCCGTACCACCACACCTGAAAGTTTCCTGTCCTACATCTTAGCAACAACGATAACGGTACATACTGAGGTAACAGAAATGTTCTCTGTTATAATTTTCCGATACAAGGACATAATCTCAAATTTATGCATTTTTCCATCTGCATCATCTTAGAAAGGTTGTAACATCTTCGTGGGATCCCTCTATTTTTGTAGGCACCGGTATCTATAACTTTGACGCTCTGTAGCGTCGCTGGATGACGTTTTCAGAAGTAGATTCCTATGTAAAACTTCATCAGTTACGTCCCCTGAACAGCCCTGAGTAGTGTGAAGCATGATTTGTGAAACACCCTGTATAAAGAATGAATAACATCAGGGAATGGACTAGAATCCTGTCTCACTCACTTGTCACGTACTTCCTTTCTTTCATGTCCTTCAACTCGTACAGCTGCTGTCTCGTTTCTGGTGGAGTTCTAAGTAATGCTTCGCTCGCTATATTTTATTCCTGGTTGCATCTTAAATTCAAACTGTATATTCTGGTCAACATCGTCAAAATTTTTTTCTGTATCGAAAGATGTTATAAATATGGGTGCTGTACCCTCCAAATTGATTTTCCTCTAAATCAGCTTCTGTAAGGTGCTCCATTCCTCTGCAAATAGTTTGTATCAGTATTTTCAGCTAGGAGTTATCATAGTGGTGGTTTGAAAATATTCGCACTGGCCACGAGTTGCCTTATTTGGTATTGGTGCTATTACGCTTCTCGTTTAGTGTGAGGATTTAGCGGGTATTTCAGCCGGCGTACTCGTTCAGGAATGAAGCAGCAAATCCCGGCAGAGTGAGTCCACTGGTAGTGAAGCCCTGCGCTACAGACAACTGACTGTGTGAGGGACCAGTAGCGACACCTAGCAGCGATGTGGTGAAAAGGAAATAGTATTGCTAAAAGTTTTATCCACGATTTTTAGCATTTAGAATGGAGATATGGCACGGAATTTAATAGAAAAAGAAAACAGCTATAGTAGCAGTCTCTCTCTCGCAATGCAACAATAGTACAACAATAGACCAACTGAATCTGTAGAGGTAGTAATAAAATTTATTTTCTGACCTGCAAGATACTTTCATATAAAGCTGAGCCTGAGAGGATGTCAGCTAACTACCGTCAGAAATATAATATGAAACATGTAGACCTGTAAGTAAAATCGTCAAGAAATTCGTTTTTTAAATGTTAAATGTTATCTGTTTAATTTAACATTTAGCTCACATAAAACCAGGATAATTATCCTCTTTCATACAAAGAAAGAGAGTACCTCATTAGTGACCTGTGTCATATCATAATCTCATTTTGACTCTTGAATAATTAAAAAAAAATTTGATATAATATTTTGCATTTCTTTTGACATTGAAACAATTTATCCTGTTCCTGCACTGAGAATGTACTAAGTAAGTATGTAATATATGTATCAGTATTATAGCCAAATTTATTTTTCTAATTACTGATTATTAAATACCAAAACAGCTTCCAATTTCTTGTAGTTATCTTAGCAGCATTTAGAACAAAAACGAAAATAAAACGTATTAGTTTTTTTAGTAAGGATATTATTTCATTGTTGTAATCCTACAAATGTTCATGATACTCTGCTGTTTCTTTTGACAGTGAGATATAATATGTAGAAAGTACCTGGAAAATATATGCAGATGTGGTCTGGTGAAGAAAGTGTGCGTATTAAAATTTAAAATAAGTGATTGCAGCAGCATAATGAGATATATTTTGTAGTGTGGGAGTGAGCTCCACGTGGGATCCGAAGCACGGACCCCACGGGGGTGCCCGGCATGCGCCACATGCCAGGGCAGAGGTGGAGGCTAGTGTTCGGAAATCTGAAAATTCCAGCGCCGGCCGGGGATTGAACCCCGGCCCGGCTGGGGCGAATAGCCCCAGCCGAGGCGCTGGAACGTTCCAGACCCCCTTACCACTAGACCACCGGGGACCCCGGCCGTTTCCTGCTCTGAACTCGGTCTGGTAGTCCTGTGTTGTCGGCTGTGTTTACATCGGACGCTGAGTGGCATAGTGTAGTCGGCAACATTAGAACGTTGTGAAGGGGAAGTGTTTACCTCCGACTGGTAGCTGTCCCCCCTACCCAGGTGAAGTAGCTTTACAGTTACCAAAGACATTTGAAATCAGCCTTTGCGACTGTATGCAGTCGACAGTTGTTAATCGTTTGTTTCAACCTGTTCCCAAATGCCTCGAGAAAACCGAAGCAACTTCTTCACTAATCGAGGCGACTGTCATATGAAAACGACCCGCAGACATTCTATAATTACAAGTCAACGCCTAGCTTACACCAGATAATTCTGTCTGTTTCATCAGTTGTTTTAACAGTGCACGAAATACCACAGCATATTATTAATCCGTAGCAAATAAATTTCTGTGTGTGCAGTTCAGGTCTGCGCCGTAGATTTTTCGTGAAAACGTCGGGATAAAATCGTAACATGCATTTCATATTAATATGAAATTTAGTTAACAATATCTTTATTACAGTGGTCACACTCACAATTTTGGACTTTTCAGTGGCTGGGGTACGATATAGGCTTTGAGTACGTTATCGCGTTGCGCAATTTCTTCCTTTTTTTCCGACTCTGAGGGAGCTGTCACCTTCTCTCAGCGCTGCCCTATTTAGGCTTCTGGGAGGGCTTTTCTCACGTTTTCTGTAATTTAGAGCATATTTACAAGTCCTGAGACGAACTCTTCCTATGTGTCGTAGGTTTAAACTCAATATAGATTTTCGTTTATATTCCAGCGAATATTTTTATTTTCTGTTACTCCTAGCGGCGCTCCCTAAGCTGTTCATCGCAATGACACACAAATGAGAATCCTAGCTAACAGCTTCACCAGTTTATAATTTTACATAAAGATGATTCCTAACAATGACCCGCATATGCCAATACAGGCAATAAGTGACAACCACGTGGACTTAACCTTTGTTTGCGCACTGTCAGTCTCGTAATTAATAGTGATTCAAATCTGACGCCATTTTGTCACACAAGGAACTTCGACCACGGAGAAAGTAGACGTTTTTCACTTTAGGATATTTTCCAGGAAGTTTCCGACATTCGTAAAACAGAAACGAGTTTCGACGCTGTGGAATGCAACGAGAAGTAGCAGGTAACGAATTGTTTCGGGATTCCACCATCCAAGCTGCAAACGATCATCGAGCGGAAAGATAATGTTGCTCATAAGTATTAAAAAGCGGGAGCAAGCAGACCGGGCGAGACGAAAGTTTATAGTATTGCCTTACTCAATGCAGGGTACAAAAGGTATTTGTCGGAGGTTATAGCTTAACGGAATGCTAAATCATTAACGGTTAGTCTGGGAACCGAAGTCTCAGATACAAATAAGAAGTGACACGCTAAATCCAAAGGCATAAGGTGGTTTATAAGAAATTTAGTTCACAAAATGCATCCATTCGTAACAGTTTGTTCAGTATTGAAAAATGAATGAAGCTGAATGTATGTATTTTCGAACATTTGTGTGTACCTTCCATTTCAAATACTAAAGCAAATAACATGTAAGAAAACTGGAAATACGTTAGTAAAAAGAAAATAAAAATTTTATTTCGATTTTTCCTGATTTCATCTAAAGTCGAGTTAAATAGAATTAATTATTCGAACTTCGAATTGTGCAGACTCGATTGTAACGGTCCCTTGCGCTTCGAATTTTCTAGTCAGGAGTAATGTCTAAAAAGTAAAAACAAATCTTTCCGTACTACTATCCACGTTGCAGTGGATGCTGGTTTGGTTGTCCTTTTTAGTATATCAGTATGATCATAGAGTCATAATCAACGTACACAACGCTGTTACGGTATAAAAGTACTTTGGTAAAAATAAAAGTCGCGTAAGAATGCGCTTTTGCCATGCATCCCAACTCCCCAAATCCGCCATCAGGCAAAAGAAAGTGAATACTCTTTCCTTTGTTTTCACCCTTCATCGATGACAATTGATAATGACTTGGCAGCAGAGACCTGTTTAGCTTGAGTGAGTGCTTAAACGAAAGGCATGGACGAATAAAAATACAAAACAGATATATACGTAACGTCACGTAACCATGAAGAAAAGCAGACTTGGTTTATTTTACCATATAAGTTAATTCTTTTAAAACATCGTAAGTAGAATTAACAATTTCGGTCGCTTTCAACATCTAGGAATGTTCTTTATAATAGATAAGTTTCTGATATTTACTTATAGCATTCTTGTGTCTTTTCCCCTTGCATTTGGAGTTGTCTTCTCTGACTGCAGATTTTTGAGCAGCAGTGATGTCATTATCCTACATTTATGTTGGTCTGCAGCGCTGAGGTTGATCCCTCACCTGTGGTCGAGTGAGAGATCATTCCAAAGTATGGCAGGCAGCGAAAGACTTTGCGAGGGGCCGATCGTAGGGCCTCCAGAGGAACCTTCTTGGAACGCAAATTCGTGGTGTTCACAGAAGGTGAGTTTGCTGGTGGTTCGGAACTCCAGTAATAGGCGCGTAATTGGGCCCCCTTAGTAACATGGCTGCCAAGGTGTGGAAGGATGGCAGTGTGCACAAGGTGGGGGAGTCAGTCCTGATTTCTAAAGAGTGCTTCCGGATGCCATGAAGAGTACAGGGTGCACCCAACTGCAGGTGGTGGCCCCAGTCGGTGCCAATGGCTTGTGTCGCTTTGGATTGGAGGAGATTCTCTCTCCTTTTGTTTAGCGGAAATGGTAAAGACTGCCAGTCTTGCTTGCGAGATTAAAGCGGAGCTCACCATCTGCAGCATCATCGACAGAACCGACTGTGGTCCTTCGGTGCAGAGCCGAGTGGAAGGTATGAATCATAGGCTCAGGCGGTTATGTGACTGTGTAGGCCTCAGAGTCCTTGACTTGTGCCATAGGGTAGTGGGTTTCTGGATTCCGCTTAATAGGTCAGGAGTCCACTACACGGGTAGTGGGGGCGGCTGGGGTGCATTTTTAGGTTAGAGGGTCTCAGGAAAACATAGAAATGGCGTCTGTCTAAAAGGGGGCAGGTAACACACAGTAAGGAGGTTGTAGAAACGATCGGTGTTGTAAATTATCGTAGCTGTGTTGGGAAAGAACCAGAGCTCCAGGCCCTAATAGAAAGCACTGAAGCTCAAACAGTTATAGGTACGGAAACCGGGCTAAAGCCGGAAATATGTTAAGCCGAAATTTTTTCAAACGACCTAACAACGTTCAGAAGGGATAGATTAAACATAGTTGGTGCTGGAGTATTTATTGCTGTCAGAAGTAGTTTACCTTGTAGTGAAACTGAAGTAGATAGTTCCTGCGAAATAGTTTGGGTAGAGGCTGTACTTGTCAATCGGACTAAACTGGATCGTTTTACCGACCCCCGAGTGAGAGGATATAGTTGCTGAACAGTTCAAAGAAAACGTGAGTCTCATTTCAAAAGGTACCCCACTCACACAATTATAGTCGGTGGTGATTTCAATGTATCCTCGATATGGTGGAAAATTTACACGTTTAAAGCCGGCGGCAGGCTTAAAACGTCACTTGAAATAGTACTGAATGCTTTCTAAAAAAAGTATTTTGAACTATTAGTTCGTGAGCCCACTCGAAGCATAAATGGTTACGAAAGCGTACTTGACCTCATAGCAGCAAATATTCCTGGATGAATAGGTAGTATCATGACGAATACAGGGATTAGCGACCACAAGTCAGTTGCCTGTACACTGAATAGTGTAACACCTACAACCATCAAAAAGAAACTTAAAGTACATCTGTTTAAAAAAAGCTGACAATGCTCTTAACGATTTTTAAGGAAACAGCCTCCACTCCTTCCGATCTGATCATGTAAGCGTAGAAAAGGTGTGGAATGATTTCAGAGAAATAGTATCGATTGCAATTGAGAGATATATATACCACATAGATTAATAAGTGATGGTACTGATCCCCCATGGACAAAACGGGTGAAATCGCTGTTGCAGAAGTAACGAAAAAGCATGCCAAATCTAAAAGAATCCAAAATCCGCAAGACTGGCAATGTTTTGCAGAAGTTCTAAATATAGCGGTTACTACAGTGCGAGATGCTCTTGATAATTTCCGCAACAAAACTCTGTTTCGAAATCTGGCGAGAAACCCAGAGATTCTCTTCATGCATAGAGTACACCAGTGTCAAGACGCAATCAGTACCTTCACTGCGCGAAAGTAACGGTGGAGTCACTGATGACAGTGCCACTAAAGTAGAGTTAAGAAACGTGGTTTTCCGAAACTCCTTCAGCAAAGAATACGAAGTAAGCATTCCCGAAGCCCAGTCAACAGAAAGTGCCAAAATGAGAAGCATATATCCTCGGTGTAGCAAAGCAGCTTAAATCACTTATTAAAGACAAGGTTTCCGTTCCAGATTGTATACCAGTCAAGTTCCTCTGAGTGTGCTGATACAATAGCTCCATGTTTAGTAATTATATACAACCGCTCACAGAAAGATCCGTACCTAAAGACTGGAAAATTGCTCAGGTCACACCAATTTCTTAAAGTACTGCCTTTTGTGATGTTTAACAAAACTGTTGGCAAGCGTACTTGTTATACAAATGGGCACGGCAAAGGCTTAAGGTCGTAAAAAAAATTTCAGCGTTAAACTGGAAATAGTTGTAGGAGAGTATCAGAAGTAATAACCTAATGACATCTTTAATTTCTTGTACATTAGGTTTTTGTGTTGGAGAAGATTCTCATCAGTAATTTTAATAGTCTCATAAATGTGAATGTTAACAAGTAAATTAACTACGTTAAAGGATACGGAATTACCATAATCAGAAATGGAAAAGTTTTTAATTTTAGCTGTTAGTTAAAGGGAATTTTTGACAGTGTAGTTTTCTGCAAAGACATAATACTCTTTAAATGGTGTACGAGATTTTTTGCCGATTTCGTAGAAGCGCCGTCTGTATAGTTAACACTGTGGACAGGAAGCGAAGGCGGCGTGCAGTCGGAGGCGATGCTGGGTTCGTAGCGGTGGGCACCAATTGTCGGCTACGACGGGACTGCCCGGGAGGCACACTCACACTCCAGTGGCCGCACGTGTCACGGTGAATGCAGCAGTGACCCTGTCGCGGATGCGTGCACCACCTGTTCTAGTGTCTCGTGTACACGAAGGACCTCTGCGGACCGAGCTGCAACTTTCTTAGCTCGCTGGACTGTGCAGTTACTGATTTACAGGGGCTATGCTCTATGCAGCCTGCCTGGCAGAGGTATGTTGCAGGGTGGCATCAGAGCCTGACGGCTTCCGCGACTGGACAAATGAACTGGCGATAAAAAAAAAATCACAGCAACAAACGAACAAAAAATCATGTAGAGTAATGAAATTTCGGGAATACGTCTGTCTATGTAGGATATTTAAGTAATTAACATTGCAGCATCACAGGGCAACGTAAGCGCGAAATAAGCCGTTGCAAAAGTGACATGCTGGTAAGTTAATAACAGATGTAACGATCAGAATGTTGAATGCAAACATTGAAACGGGCACGCATTGTGTTGTAATGGTGTGCGATGTCAGTTTTGTGTCGCAAATGCCGGTGGTTTGGGGGTCAGTGAAATGCATGCTACTGGGCGCCTTGGCTCGGGGCTGTCCCTGAAGTAATCGATTTTTATTTCGTTATGTCGTCGACTGCTGTTCGAATTGCTACTGCAGAAGAAATGTGATGTGCCAGAGACGTACGCCAGACACGACTGCCTTCCCTCTTGGTAGCGCCACGTGACCGGTCGGAGCCCGAGCTTTTTGCAACCGTACATTCTCGCGGTCACCGCTGCCAGTATACAGTGCTACATTTTTGCCAAGTCTCCTGCGAAATCGCTGGAGGAACATCCAGCTTCTCGTGTCCCTATTACACGACCTCGTTCAAACTCGTTAAGATGATCGTAATGGCGTCTCTGTCTCCTCAAAGGCATTCTTGGCTAAGATCGAACCACCACGTCCAATCTAGAAGGTAACTAACGCTCACAACCGCCACGGCGTGTATTTACAGCAGACCTGATCTGCACCCTCACAGTGCCCCCCCCCCCCCTACTAACACCATTCTTATGCGACTGGCGCGAAATTTAAATCGACACTATTTTTCAATTGTAGAAACACGCCTACCAACTTTCGTTTATCTCTCACAACTGCTTGTGGTGTTGCGATTTTTTCCGTCGTAGCACATCTGCAATGTAACGTCCACTGTTCAAAGTGCCGCCAATGCGGACAAGAGGTGACCGAGACCTGTAACCAATTGCTCCCCATACCATCACGCGGGGTGATACAGCAGTATGGCGATGACGAATACACGCTTTCGTGATGCTGTAAACAGAACCTGCATTCATCCGAAAAAATGACGTTTTGCCATTCGTGCAGCCAGGTTCGTCGTTGAGTACACCATCGCAGGCGCTCTTGTCTGTGATGCAGCGTCAAGAGTAACAGAGCTCATAGTCCATGCTGCTGCAAACGTCGTCAAACTGTTCGTGCAGATGGTTGTTGTCTAGGAAACGTCCCCACCTGTTGACTCAGGGATCGAGACGTGGCTGCACGGTCCGTTACAGCCATGCGGATAAGATGTCTGTCACCTAGACTGCTAGTGATACGAGGTCGATGGGATCCTGCACGGCATTCCGTATTACGCTCCTGAACCCACCGATTCCATATTCTGCTAACAGTCATTGGATCTCGACCAAGCAGCCATGTCGCGCTCCGATAAACCGCAATCGCGATAGGCTAGAATCCGACATTTATCAAAGTCGGAAACGTGATGGCACGCATTTCTCCTCCTTACACGAGGCATGACAACAACGTTTCACCAGACAACGCCGGTCAACTGCTGTTTGTGTATGAGAAATCGGTTGAAAACTTTCCTCATGCCAGCACGTTGTAGGTGTCGCCAATGTTGTGTGAATGCTCTGGAAAGCTAATTATTTGCATATCACAGCATCTTCTTCCTGTCGGTTATATTTCGCGCGTGTAGCAGGTCATCTTCGTAGTATAGCAATCTTAATGGCCATTAGTGTACATAGGAGTCACTTTTTCCAGTCACTTGGGACTTTGCGTTATGCGAGAGATTCACGATAAATGCAATCTAAGTAAGGGGCCAATGCCGTAGAGTACTGTTTGTGAAACCGAATCGGTATTCGGTCAGGACCTGGCGACTTATTTGCTACCAAATGTTCCAGCTGCTTCTCTAGGCTAGGAATGTCCATTACCGTGGTGTCGACACGAGAGTGTAACGACTGCATGTTTCTACGATTCTGCTGCGTGAAATATTCCTTAAACATGAAATTTAAAACTTGAGCATTCCTTTTGTTGTTTTCTACTAGCACACCAGGCTGAAGCTTCGCCCCCCACTCAGCGGTTTTACGCAGGACCAGAATAGTCTCGCGATCTCTTCAAGATAATTTGTTGAGGTATGACGGCGGCAGCTTTATGCTCGAGCTTCGATCTTTCCACAGACGCACGAACCTCTACTAACCTTGAATTGTTGTTAGCGTGCTCTCTGTTGAACTGAGTGTGCAACAGTCTCTGCTTCATCATCATTTTCCGCAATGTATCTTCTCCATCCTTCATTCGCTTACTAGGCACATACTTTTCCACAGCACGATTTAGGATCTGTTCAAACTTGGCTTATAATTACTCTACACCCATCATACTGGAACTAAATAATGTCCATTCACTGTTTGAAATTCTAACAACCGCTTTTCTGCTCAACTACTCTCCTAGCTTTCTTGATTGATTTAATAACTTAAGTAACCATCGTCGCTACGGCAACGTCATTATCACTAACGCCTGTCTCTGTAGTGACACCCTCGGTGAGTCCAGGCATCTTTGTAGCTACATGCTCTAAAATACTTACATCAAAAAAGTTTAGCATCACTTCGGTTGGTTCCGGAAACTATTCCAATTTTTTGTACAGAGATCGATATAAACATCGTTTCCGCCCTTATTATTGCTCATAAAAATGGCACATGGCATGTTGTACCACCGTATAGCGAGACCTTCAGAGTCGGTTGCGCAGATTGGTGTACACACCGGAACCTGTAATACCCACTACCACGTCCTCTTGAATTAATGCACGCCTGTATTCGTCGTGGAATACGATCCACAAGTTAATCAAGGCAGATTGTCCCATTCCTAACGGTGATTCGGCGTAGATCACTCAGTGTGGTTGGAGGGTCACGTTGGCCATAAACAGCCCTCTTCAGTCTGTCCCAGGTATGTTCGATAGGGTACATGTCTGGAGAAAAATGGTTCAAATGGCTCTGAGCACTATGCAAATTGACTTACGAGGTCATGAGTCGCCTAGAACTTAGAACTAATTAAACCTAACTAGCCTAAGGACATCACACACATCCATGCCCATGGCAGAATTCGAACCTGAGACCGTAGCTGTCGCCCGGCTCCAGACTGTAGCGCCTAGAACCGCTCTGCCACTCCGGCCGCCACATGTCTGGAGAATATGCTGGCCACACTAGTCGGGCGATGTCGTTATCCTGAAGGAAGTCAGCCACAAGATGTGCACGATGGGGCCGCGAATTGTCGTCCATGAAGACGAATGCCTCGGCCATATACTGTATACTGCCGATCTCGTTGCACTAAAAACGAAATTAAAAAATCGGTCGGAGGATGGCATTCACGTATTGTACAGCCGTTGCGGCGCCTTCCATGACCACGAGAGAGTACATCGGCCCCACATAATGCCACCCCAAAACAGCAGGGAACCTCTATGTTGCTGCACAGTGTATTTAAAGCATTCAGCCTGACCGGGTTGCCTCCAAGCACGTCTCCGACGATTGTCTGGTTGAAGGTATATATGAGACTCATCGGTGCAGAGAACGTGATGCCAATGCTGAGAGGTCCATCCGGCATGTTGTTGGGCCCATCGGTACCGCGCTGCACTGTGTCGTAGTTGCGAAGATGGACCTCGCCACGGACGTCGGGAGTGAAGACGTGCATCGTGCAGGTTACTGTGCACTGTTTGAGTCTTAACACGACGTCCTGTGGCTGCACGAAAGGCATTATTCAACATGTTGGCTTTGCTGTCGGGGTACCTCCGAGCCATAATCCGCAAGCAGCGGTCATCGATTGCCGTAGTCGCCCCCGGGCATCCTGAGCGAGACATGTCATCGACATCGCTTTCGTTTACTCCGACTCGCCTTGACAATTCACTTGTTGAGAGCCCTTCCTGGCACAAACGAACAATGCGGACCGCTGTATTGACGGTGTAGGCACGGTTGAACTACAGACAACACGAGCCGTGTACCTCCTTCGTGGTGGAATGACTGGAACGGATCGGCTGTCGGACCCCGTCTGTCTAATAGGCGCTGCTCATACACGGTTGCTCACATCTGTGGTCGGGCTTAGTGACATCTTTAAAAAGTCAAAGGGACTGTGTATCTGATACGATATCCACAGCCAACGTTTATCTTCCCGAGTTCTGGTAACCGGGGTCACGCAATTTTTTTTATGTGTGTATTTCCATTGTATGTGCTCTCTCGAACTAGGTGCTCAAGACAGTTTTCGAAAAAACATGTTCAACAGTACTCTGCAAGGCTACTTATGTGGAAACCTTGTAATGAATCCATCGGTGTCCTTGTCTATGCTCGGAACTAATACTGCACGATTTGGGTACTTCCGCACTACTGAGCGTAGACTTTCTTTGAATAACTCTGTCTCGACGGAATCGGGAGGCCGTTAATAACATCCAACAATTACCTTCTTTTCACCTAGACCTGTTGTGCGTTACCAGATAACTTCACAGCCACACTGAAATCCGACTTGAGTAGAAACAACATTTTTGTCGCCCTCGGTAAACGCTTCCCCATCAGTGGCGTTTAACATGTCTTTTCGTTACACGTTTCACGAATCGCTAAACATTTCAGAGCTTTATACAGCTCTCGGTCCCGAGAATAATTTGTGTGTGACGAATTTCAGAGAGGGCAGTAAAGGCCAAATATTAGGGATACGCAATGTCTGTTCTTTGTGACATGTTTGAATAAACGGACAGCACGCTTTCATATAACTGATTCGCCTCTACGAGCAATGAATCATGTAGCAGCGGACCCCGGGTTCGAGTTCCAGGGTTGCATACATTTTTTCTCATTGCCGCTGATTCCGCGCAGCTTACCTTAATAGTTCCTTCCGTTTCCTTTCTCCTCGCTACAGTCTACATAAAAAGGAAAAATAGCCGGCGGCGAAGATGAGCCGGAAGACACAGATGACCTCCTTATACAGGTTGCACGAGAAATATTTGGCATTGACATAGGTAAGGTAGACACTGGACGGTACGTGGATTATAAGGTGCTTCGAAATCTCATCCAATAATTGTCAAATTTGTCTCACACCGAAAAAGGACGCAGATCTTCAGCCACGAGAAGAAATAGTTAGCAAGGGCAGGGCTTACAATAAGACAAGATCTTACACTCCTGGAAATTGAAATAAGAACACCGTGAATTCATTGTCCCAGGAAGGGGAAACTTTATTGACACATTCCTGGGGTCAGATACATCACATGATCACACTGACAGAACCACAGGCAACAGAGCATGCACAATGTCGGCACTAGTACAGTGTATATCCACCTTTCGCAGCAATGCAGGCTGCTATTCTCCCATGGAGACGATCGTAGAGATGCTGGATGTAGTCCTGTGGAATGGCTTGCCATGCCATTTCCACCTGGCGCCTCAGTTCGACCAGCGTTCGTGCTGGACGTGCAGACTGCGTGAGACGACGCTTAATCCAGTCTCAAACATGCTCAATGGGGGACAGATCCAGCTGGCCAGGGTAGTTGATTTACACCTTCTAGAGCACGTTGGGTGGCACGGGATACATGCGGACGTGCATTGTCCTGTTGGAACAGCAAGTTCCCTTGCCGGTCTAGGAATGGTAGAACGATGGGTTCGATGACGGTTTGGATGTACCATGCACTATTCAGTGTCCCCTCGACGATCACCAGAGGTGTAAGACGAGTGTAGGAGATCGCTCCCCACACCATGATGCCGGGTGTTGGCCCTGTGTGCCTCGGTCGTATGCAGACCTGATTGTGGCGCTCACCTGCACGGCGCCAAACACGCATACGACCATCATTGGCACCAAGGCAGAAGCGACTCTCATCGCTGAAGACGACACGTCTCCATTCGTCCCTCCATTCACGCCTGTCGCGACACCACTGGAGGCGGGCTGCACGATGTTGGGGCGTGAGCGGAAGACGGCCTAACGGTGTGCGGGACCGTAGCCCAGCTTCATGGAGACGGTTGCGAATGGTCCTCGCCGATACCCCAGGAGCAACAGTGTCCCTAATTTGCTGGGAAGTGGCGGTGCGGTCCCCTACGGCACTGCGTAGGATCCTACGGTCTTGGCGTGCATCTGTGCGTCGCTGCGGTCCGGTCCAAGGTCGACGGGCACGTGCACCTTCCGCCGACCACTGGCGATAACATCGATGTACTGTGGAGACCTCACGCCCCACGTGTTGAGCAATTCGGCGGTACGTCCACCCGGCCTCCCGCATGCCCACTATACGCCCTCGCTTAAAGTCCGTCAACTGCACATACGGTTCACGTCCACGCTGTCGCGGCATGCTACCAGTGTTAAAGACTGCGATGGAGCTCCGTATCCCACGGCAAACTGACTGACACTGAAGGCGGCGGTGCACAAATGCTGCGCAGCTAGCGCCATTCGATGGCCAACACCGCGGTTCCTGGTGTGTCCACTGTGCCGTGCGTGTCATCATTGCTTGTACAACCCTCTCGCTGTGTCCGGAGCAAGTATGGTGGGTCTGACACACCGGTGTCAATGTGTTTTTTTTTCCATTTCCAGGAGTGTACAAAGGACCATCTAAGGATTTAAAACAACGCCACACCCCATTTCGGCCTTCAGAATGTATGTACTCTGGGCGGCAGCATAATTAAGACCGCCCCCCCCCCCCCCCCTGAAAAGAATGCGTTTAGAAACGTGTCAGAACTGAACAGCATCAAGAGAAACTATGCGAGCCAAAGCGAAAACCTAGCACCTCTCACCTTAATTTAATACTAATCTTTTGCAACATCTCTCCTTCTCTGAATGCTATCTTGAAATTGCATCTACTCTCCAACTATCTCTGTTTCTGTGCCTTTACCTATTGTTCTTGTAACTGTAACTCCGTAATTATCTTCCTGCTAGTGTCTTCGACTGTTACCGTTAACTGTAGTATTACTTGATCTGAAACTATTTGCCTGAAATTCTTTACATTGTATGCTATAGCATACAACTGTAGCTATTGTTATTTTCCTGGTTACCTTACTCGCTCACCTACTCGGTTTAAACTGCCGAGAGAAATATCGCAATCACTATTATTGTAGTAATTCCTAACTTGTTGGCATTCTTCGTTAATTTTATAGCGAACTGCTTTTCGTCCCCTGACACATCGTATCTATTCTCGACGGCACCCCTTCACAACGAATACTCTCCGCTCCTCTCTACTCCGTACTGTAACTGGGTTTTCTCTGTTTGTGATGGTCATCTGTCAGGATGAGCACTACTGCAAAGGGCATTTGATTCTAAAGCATTATGTCAGGGTGAAAAACACTAAATAAATTACTTTTTCTCTCTTAACAACATTTTTGCAGGGTGGGTTCATCCTTGCCTCAGGTATGAGGTAGAATGAAACAGCAGTTTTACGTAAGATAACTTTTATTGAAAGTTTTGTACAAGGGTTTCTGGCTGGGATACTGGCAACTGTGTCGTTAGCGAAGCCTTCTGCTTGCGTGAGCGGCGGCGTCTGATTACGCACGGCGGTGTGTATCTCGTGTCGCCGTTTCGCCCAGTTGACTGGAGACGCGCATCGCGAGGTGGTCCGTTTAATTATTGAGGAAGAAGTCGTGAATCGGACGGTGACGACTCGGATGTGACTGCTGATGTGCGCTGTCTCCTTCCCGTCCTCACGAGTCACTCGGGTACATAAAAATCTGGCCTCAAATACCTTCTGTCTTCTGGCGCCGAGGCTGCTTGCTATTCCATTACAGCGGCGGACTCGGTGCTTCTGTGTACGATGTAGTATCTTCCTGCATGACGGTCTTGAGCACCGACTGTACCGGAACTGAACTGAAAGCTACTCCTGTCGGGCCCACTGCGTCTCGCGTACTTATTTACTTCACTTCACTGGAGGTGAACAACATCGCTGTCGTTGCCTCTTCTGTCACGTCGAAAAGCTTCGCGAAGAATCTTCTTAACGTCGGTCATTGGCTCTCGGAATGTAGGCGAGAGCCTTTGATCACGTGTGACAATTGAGAAACACGTGAGCCGGACGGGCGATGCCCTGACGGCTGAATCGACAGCTTCTGCTTACGTGGGGGAGGACGATAGCTTCTCCTGAATGTGCTGACTTCGCGGTCATTGCCTCTTCTGCTCTGCCCGTTGTTTGCCAGAGTGTAACTCTTCTAAGCTAAACGAAGTTTCTCATTAATTTTAAATTTCTACTTCACTTCACTAATTTATTTCCCTATCTTAAGTACCACTCAACAGTATTTGCGCCGATCTCCGTGCACTGTTTTAGGAAAGTGTAATGCCGTCACTACACGGACGGTGTTGTGAACATCAGTCTTGAGCGTGCCAAGTTGAAAGTGCTGCCGAACGCTCTGACTTGTGCATACAGCATGTGCGTGTCAACGTGGTACACGCGACCGCAGCGGCAGCATCTGGGTCACACATCACCCGGTTGTCCGCCCCTGTAGCTCAGTGGTCAGCGTGACAGACGGGTTCGATTCCTGGCTGGGTTGGAGATTTTCTCTGCTCAGGGACTGGGTGTCGTGTTGTCCTAATCGTCATCATTTCATCTCCAAGTACGCGCATGTCACCGAAGTGGCGTCAAGTCGAAAGACCTGCACCAGGCGAGCGGTCGGGAGGCCCTCGTCACACGTTTCTCTCTATCACCCACTTTACAAAATGCATGGGCGTAAAATTCTTAAGCTAGCGCTATTAAAACGCGCCTTTCCTCTCTTGTCCACGTGAGAGTCACGTTGTTCTGCGTGTAGTGTCCACGGACATGTTATAAGGCAGAAAGAGAAGCTCCGTAACAAATAGCGCGATTCAAAGTCTTACTTTATATTTGTTCCTATTCAGCAGCAGAATCTTCACAACATGTGAAATAAAAAAGAATTGTTTTACACTTTCTTGTTATATCTTACTGCATGTAGTGCAATCTGTCTTGTAAATTAAACCATTCGAACAAACTCCATCCTCAGATGGAACGTACATATGTAACATCGAATATTAGAGAATATACTTTTATTGCACTGATAAGAAAGTATCAGATCCTAACAGAAAAAGCGAAGACTAGTAATAAAAATATTCGGATCCACTGAGGCGCAAACAAGAATCACATTACCAGCTACCTCATCATTTCGCTCTACCGACTGTGACTGTCGAATGGCCATACATTGAATCTGACCTACTGAAAGTTTTAATGGTAGATACGTTATTAACTGACACTGAAATATGACAGATTGTATCAACGACAATGCGTTTCTTATGGATCCTCACTGTGCCCGTTTACAGTCTGTCCCCACTCTGGCTACCCAGCCACGTCACGGGGCGCCTCCACAGGCTGTCTCACGACGCAGTACCGCCCTGCCGCGGCGCGCGCTGTCGGCGGCGACGCCGTCTGCATACACGGCCCGGCAGCGTTAATTTTTAGACGAGTGTTTTAGTACCGTAAAGAATACAAAAGACGATAGCTTCTTCCGAAACATAACGCTATAGAGTAAATAATATTAACATATGAACGTAAGTCGGGATTTTACTACAAACATGGAACCGAATGATTATTCATGTGAATGTACGTTCCTCTACTGCTACCCCATAAAGCGCAATGAAACTGTAGAATTTAAGAATTATTCTCACTTTGTGTTTCTACTAAAGGATAGAAGTTTCCTTTGAAGGATTGCGTTGAAACTTAACAGGTCTTGCAACACGATGAATGTTTAAAAAGTAACAAGAAATTTACAATTTCTTGTGTTGTACTAGTCCGATTTGCACTACATTTTTTGTCACTGCCTTCGTAAACGTACGTGAAAAGTATGTGGACAATGTTATACGCATTGGCTATTTGCTCTATTATCAGCTGTCAAAAAGGATACATGTGTTTTGGTAGCATCAACGATTATTTGTTTTGTGTAAAAACAGATTAGAGAATCTTTCTTACATAAAGAGTATGGAATTTTAGAAAAGTTAAATATTCCTTTTGGCGAGCCTGTTACGAGTAAAACTGGATTTTTTTGTTTCACGGCAATTTGTAGTTTCCGTAATGTCGGCACTATTTTTAGATTGATGTAAAAGCCCTCCATCGTTTGTGGAAGGATCGATTTTATGAAATTGTCTACGACGACGGGTTTCCTCCCAAAATTACTAGTTTTCCTTCGTGGCGATCCCTGTAAACCACGCGGTTTATTTTTGCGTTCCTTCCTTAGGCGTGACAGACGTTTGCATAAATTGGAGCCCTTTGCTTGGAACGGGTAACAGTTCTTTTCGTGTCACCTTAACACACGCTGTAACATAACAGACGATCGAACGCTCGTTACATCTACATCTACATCCATTCTCTGCAAGCTACCTGACGGTGTGTGGCGGAGGGTACCTTGAGTATCTCTATCAGTTGTCCCTTCTATTCCAGTCTCGTATTGTTCGTGGAAAGAAGGATTGTCGGTATGCCTCTGTGTGACCTCTAATCTCTCTGATTTTATCCTCATGTCTCTTCGCGAGACATACGTAGGAGGGAGCAATATACTGCTTGACTCCTCGGTGAAGGTATGTTCTAGAAACTTCAACAGAAGCCCATACAGAGCTACTGAGCGTCTCCGTGCAGAGTCTTCGAGTTTATCTGTCATCTCTGTAACGCTTTCGCGATTACTAAATCGTCCTGTAACGAAGCGCGCGGCTCTCCGTTGGAGCTTCTCTATCTCTTCTATCAACCCTATCTGGTGCGGATCCCACACTGCTGAGCAGTATTGAAGCAGTGGGCGAACAAGGGTACTGTAACCTACTTCCTTTGTTGTCGGATTGCATTTCCTTAGGATTCTTCCAATGAATTTCAGTCTGGCATCTGCTTTACCGACGATCAACTTCATATGATCATTCCATTTTAAATCACTCCTAATGCGTTCTCCCAGTTGCTGACCTGCTATATTGTAGCTAAATGATAAGGGATCTATCTTTCTATGTATTCGCAGCACATTACACTTGTCCACATTGAGATTCAATTGCCATTCCCTGCACCATGCGTCAATTCGTTGCAGATCCTCCTGCATTTCGGTACAATTTTCCATTGTTACAACCTCTGGATATACTACAGCGTCATCCGCAAAAAGCCTCAGTGATCTTCCGATGATATCCACAAGGTCATTTATGTATATTGTGAATAGCAACGGTCCGATGACACTCCCCTGCGGCACACCTGAAATCACTCTTACTTCGGAAGACTTCTCTCCATTGAGAATGACATGCTGCGTTCTGTCATGTAGGAACTCTTCAATCCAATCACACAATTGGTCTGATAGTCCGTATGCTCTTACTTTGTTCATTAAACGATTGTGGGGAACTGTATCGAAAGCCTTGCGGAAGTCAAGAAACACGGCATCTACCTGTGAACCCGTGTCTATGCCCTTCTGAGTCTCATGGACGAATAGCGAGAGCTGGGTATCACACGACCGTCTTTTCCGAAACCCGTGCTGATTCCTACAGAGTAGATTTCTAGTCTCCAGAAAAGTCATTATACTCGAACATAATACGTGTTCCAAAATTCTACAACTGATTGACGTTAGAGATATAGGTCTATAGTTCTGCACATTTGTTTGAAGTCCCTTCTTGAAAACGTGGATGACCTGTGCCCTTTTCCAATCGTTCGGAACGCTACACCGCTTCAAGAAGGGGGCAAGTTCCTTCGCGTACTCTGTGTAAAATCGAACTGGTATCCCATAAGGTCCAGCGGCCTTTCCTCTTTTGAGCGATTTTAATTGTTTCTCTATCCCTCTGCCGTCTCTTGCGACATCTACTATTTTGTCATATGTGCGACAGTGTAGAGAAGGAACTACAGTGCAGTCTTCCTCTGTGAATTAGCCATTTAGTAGTTCGGCCTTCAGTCTGTTTCAGTACCATTTTGGTCACAGAGTGTCTGAACATTTCGTTTTGCTCCACCTACTGCTTTGACATAAGACCAAAATTTCTTAGGGTTTTCTGCCAATCAGTACATAGAGCTTTACTTTTGAATTCATTGAATGCCTCTCGCATAGCCCTCCTCACATTACATTTCGCTTCGCGTAATTTTTGTTTGTCTGCAAGGCTTTGGCTATGTTCATGTTTGCTGTGAAGTTCCCTTTGCTTCCGCAGCAGTTTTCAAACTCGGTTGTTGTACCACGGTGGCTCTTTTCCATTTCTTACGATCTTGCTTGGCACGTACTCATCTAACGCATATTGTACGATGGTTTTGAACTTTGTCCACTGATCCTCAACACTATCTGTACTTGAGACAAAACTTTTGTGTTGAGCCGTCAGGTACTCTGTAATCTGCTTTTTGTCACTTTTGCTAAACAGAAAAATCTTCCTACCTTCTTTAATATTTCTACTTATGGCTGAAATCAGTGATGCAGTAACCGCTTTATGATCGCTGATTCCGTGTTCTGCGTTAACTGTTTCGGGTCTGTTTGTCGCCAGAAGGTCCAATATGTTATCGCCACGAGTCGGTTCTCTGTTTAACTGCTCAAGGTAGTTTTTCAGATAAAGCACTTTAAAAAAATTTCACTGGATTCTTTGTCCCTGCCACCCGTTATAAACGTTTGAGTCTCCCAGTCTAACGGGTGATCAAAAAGTCAGTATAAATTGGAAAAAGTGATAAACCATGGAATAATGTAGATAGAGAGGTAAAAATTGAGACACATGCTTGGAATGACATGGGGATTTATTAGAAAAAACAAATTCACAAAATGTCTGATAGATCTCATATGCGCGTCGTTTGGTGATGATCGTGTGCTCAGCCGCCACTTTCGTCACGCTTGGCCTCCTAGGTCCCCAGACCTCAGTCCGTGCTATTATTGGCTTTGGGGTTACCTGAAGTCGCAAGTGTATCGTGATCGAGCGACATCTCTAGGGATGCTGAAAGACAACATCCAACGCCAATGCCTCACCACATACTCCGGACATGCTTTAAAGTGCTTTTCACAACATTATTCCTCGATTACAATTACTGTTGAGGAATGATGGTGGACATATTGAGCATTTCCTGTAAAGAACATCATTTTTGCTTTGTCATGCTATTCTGATCTGATGAAGCGCCACCTGTTGGACATTTTTTGAGCTTTTGTATTTTTTTTTTTTTTTTTTTTTTTTGTTCTAATCAAATCCCATGTCATTCCAAGCATGTGTGTCAATTTGTACCTCCCTATCTACATTATTCCGTGATTTATTCAGTTTTCAAATTTATACTGACTTCTTGGTCACCTGGTGTATCTGGCAAATTAAAATCTCCACCCAAAACTAGAACATGGTGGGGAAATGTACTCCGCAAATAGCTCCTCTTCGTCTTCTGCAATTTTCTTGCAATGCGACGCTGTTATCCAGCACTTCCAGATACCGAAGTATGTCAGTGACTGATGCTGGCAACAAGGATCTCACGAACAGAAACGACGTATTGTACACCACTGCACGCCGATCTACGCCGCTAGACAAGTAACAGGCAACTGATTTTGGGTGCCCCTGTAAGCCAGTGGCAGGGTTCTCCCGGAAAAGGCCGCTTCCCCCACCAAAAGCGCTGCTCGCTCTTGAGTTTACAGACAGACTATACCTTGAAACCAACACCAACTGAAAGCCAGTATGGTGTATGGCGAGTCTGTACTGAAGAAAGATGGCGTGCAAGGCGTTCTTCCATCTCTTTGGTCAATGTTCGAACACACTTTCTTGCTGTCTTGCTTGATATTGCGCTGCACGTTTGGAAAGACTCCCCAGCGTGCGTTTTCCATGCTATGACGATATAAACTCGGCATTCTCAAAGCTCTACGTTCGAATGAACAGTCCGGGTGCCGATGGCATAACCGACACGTGCCCTTAGCGCCAGGATGTCACCCAGAACAAGTCCGGCCCAAAGGGCCTCCCCTAAACAGCCGCCAGTTCCGCAAACTGGAAGCTGTATCAAAGTTGTTACCGTATCGTCACAGTCCAACACATGTTAGACTGTGCTGAAATTCAAGTTTTTCTGGATATTAATATAATATGAATGTGCTTGAAGGTCTCTCGAGCATGCAGCTGTAGGCAGTATCTATCTTACCCCTGGTGAGACAAGCCTCTACATCCTTACATTTGTCCTCTATCCATCCCTGCTTAGCCATTTTGCACTTCCTGTCGATTTCATTTTTGAGACGTTTGTATTCATTTTTGCCTGCTTCACTTACTGTATTTTCATATTTTCTCCTTTCATCAGTTAGATTCAATATCTTTTCTGTTACCCAAGGATTTCTACTAGCCCTCGTCTTTTTACCTACTTGATCCTCTGCTGCCTTCACTATTTCATCTCTGAAAGCTACCCATTCTTCTTCTACTGTATTTCTTTCCCCCATTACTGTCAATTGTTCCTTTATGCTCTCACTGAAACTCTGTACAACCTCTTGTTCTTTCTCTTTATCCAGGTCCCATCTCCTTAAATTCCCACCTGTTTGCAGTTTTAATCTACAGGACATAACCAATAGATTGTGGTCAGAGTCCACATTTGCCCCTGGAAATGTCTTACAATTTAAAACCTGGTTCCTTAATCTCTGCCTTACCATTATATAATCTATCTGATACCTTTTAGTATCTCCAGGGTTCTTCCATGTATACAACCTCCTTTCATGATTCTGAAACCAAGTGTTAGCTACGATTAAGTTGTGCTGTGTGCAAAATTCTACCAGGCAGCTTCCTCTTTCATTTCTTAACCCCAATCCATATTCACCTACTACGTTTCCTTCTCTTCCTTTTCCCACTATCGTGTTCCAGTCACGGCGTAGCGTGCCATCATCATCAGATTACTCCTGTTGACTGACGTCCTATGCCGGCGGGCGGTGTGGTATATATACCTGTCGCCTCTCCCCTCCACTGACTCCGCGTATGGACCGAGGGATGTGCAGGCCGCGGTGGTCTTTCAAATTTCAACGCTTTTTTCATCAAAAGTGCAACAATGCTATTTGCTATTAAAGGTTTGAAAGCTACTGGAGTATGGCCCACGGACCAGTCCGTATTCACCGATGCAGATTTCCTGCCGGAAGACAAAACTGACATCGGAATTGAGAGGCCGTCAGATAAAGAGGTTATTGTATCTGGAGCTGAACGATTGGAGTTTCCTTCACCTAGCACACCAGGTAAAAAAGACGACGCCAACAGGTTGGGTGACCAAGCTGGCAGGTTTCAGCGAATTGTAACTATGAACTGCCGCCCAAGAATGACGAAGTTATTGAGGCTAATTGTTCTAGTCCTGCAACTGCTAGATCGTACATTTATGGGTGCACTTAAGACTCACTACAGCGAGAATATTTGGCAGTGGATGCTCCATGAAAGCAAACTTGTTGGATCCTATGATATAGTGTGTTTCTTTGGCAAGGGAAGGAAATACAGTAGAAGGATGAAGTAGTGAAGGCAGCAGAGGATCAAATAGGTAAAAAGACGAGGGCTATTAGAAATCCTTGGATAACAGAAGAGATATTGAATTTAATTGATGAAAGGAGAAAATATAAAAATGCAATAAATGAAGCAGCCAACAAGGTACACAGACGTCTCAAAAATGAGATCGACAGGAAGCGCAAAATGGCTAAGCAGACATGGATGGCTAGAGGACAAATGTAAGGATGTAGAAGCTTATCTCACTAGGGGGTCTTTGGCAAAGTTCTTTTCCTCTCTTTTCTTTAATAATGACTTCTAACTCTTTTTTGTACAGCAAATCAGTTGAAACAATGGTCTTTCCCCTCATCCATTCTCGGGAATACGAACATCAGAACCTCCTGCACTCAGCAAACAGATGACCATTACTAGAGACCCACACTCAGCAGCAGTCAGAGAACAAATTTGGCGTTTACCTCTGCTTGCAGTATCAGTCTGAACTACACTAAGGCCTGTTTCCTCAACGTTCCATACACGATCTTCTGGATATTTATGTTTCCAGAATTCAGCTTATAGCAAGTCGTAGAATGAGTTAACTCTCTCATGCGAAAAGCGTTTTGCTCTAGCATATGATGTTCCAGTTGGCTTTCTAATCGAAAGCTTATCTTGATGACGTCGAAGAAAATGGCCAAGACAAGCCCTTCCATTCACAACTGCAAGTTGGTAGGCCATTTTTCTAACATCCATACTAGTAAAAGCATAGAATTTGGCCTCCATATAGTGTATGTAAACCACTAGTTCTCTTTCTAGGGCAGCTGGTTTTCTTCCAAACTTTTTAGTTTCAACATCTGTCAGGTATTAGCCTCATACACATACTGGCACAGAGTTGTTTTTGGGACAGCGCAATGTTTGCTTTTTTAACTCCCATGAGTTTTACTACAACAGCAGACACTGCCTCTCGAATTTTGTTTTTATCCCACACCTGCCTTTTACGGGTTCATTTAGGTGCCAGATTAGTCCTAGGCATCTGAAAACAGAAATAAAAACGTTTTACGGTCTGCTTATAATATGGACCCTGAGGTCCACATTACACTTACACCTTGTAAACTAGTGTAGACAGCTTAAAAATGCAATAATACCATACTTTTAATCTATTTGAAACTGTTGCCAATACTTAGTAGGTTGCATCTAAGTATTAACCAATAATGGTATGTTAATACACCACTAGAGTTCAGCTAAATATTATTAAGATATTAAGGGGGGGGGGGGGGGTGCATATTACCACCACTTACTCTACATGGTAATGCAAAGCAGGTGAAACATTTGGATAAAGGTGTACTTGCATTCACGTTGCTTGTAACAGCAAATCTGTTTGACAGGCTCATTTTCATTGTGAAAGCAAAACTAACAAGTAAAATGAAAACATCCACCATAAGCACGAATCCAGTATTTTGATGAATAAGGACTCAACTAGAAAGGTAGGCTGAGGTTGGAAAGTACCAGTTACAAAATCACTTGAAGTTTACCTTGTGGAAGAAAATATTATCCACTGTAACTCCAAATTAGTGTGCACTGACTGTAAAGTAAGAATTCATAGATATTACTATGCATGTATTGGTTATAGCATTAAGTTAAATACGTGCAAGCATATACATAATGTTTATGAAGTAGAGAGTATAGAAGAAAAACCGTTTGAAATTTCTGAATTACCAGATGTACTACTTATGAATGTCGGAGAGGAAAATTCTGAAGCCAGTTTGTTCCTGTGACACAGAGGTACTGGCAGAAATTGTTTCTGGTATTTCAGTTACTGAAGTTTAGCTGGCCAACAAAATGGTAACTTCACTGAAAGCTAGTGTAGGTGCTGTTCATGCCAGTAGTGGCGTCTCTTTCAATAGCCCACAAAGGAGTCACAAGAGAAAACTTGCAGTACAGAGGAGACTGTTTTCTTTGCTCAAAACAAATTCCTCAAGCTGCATACTCATGGCAGTTCCTGATACAGAAGAAACTGTGAACACTTCTGGATGAAGGTTTACACCACATTAGCTAGTGTGTTGATCTCACATTCAGGAACATGATGGCTTTATTCCGTGTCCTGCCATCCAGTTTTAGGTTTTCCATTATTTCCCTAGATCAATCAAGGCAAATTCTGGGATGGTTCCTTTGAAAGGCCAAGGCCAATTTTCTCC
The DNA here is from genome assembly GCF_023897955.1 of Schistocerca gregaria. Taxonomy (NCBI): domain Eukaryota; kingdom Metazoa; phylum Arthropoda; class Insecta; order Orthoptera; family Acrididae; genus Schistocerca; species Schistocerca gregaria. The sequence goes on from NW_026062089.1 coordinate 194,662, forward strand.
CTCATCCTTGAAACAGTCAGAGCTTATGCTCTGTCTCTGACGGCCTCACTGTTGACAGAATGTCAGATGTCGATATTCCTTCCTTCTTCACTGGCCTCTGGTGCGGCAGTTCTGCTGACACGTGGGACCACCAGAAACTGCTGCGGCTTGTGCCAGCAGCCTAGAATGCTGGCATCACTGGGTCAGCCCCCTCCCAAGCCGTGCTGGGCAGTGATGACTGTGACTGAGGCTCAGCGCACTGCTGGTGATGGCCACACATTTGACAACTGTCCCAACGTGACAACAGAGTGAGTTGCAATCGTCAACTTGTAATATATATTTATTTTTGATCTAGCTAGATGGTTAACACTAGTGCAACTGTTAAACAGATTAAATATTTTCATATTCTAGCAAGGAATACACTAACATCTGATTGTTCACAATCAATTTTCCTGATAATGTAACTCATTTACCAAAAAAAAAAAATTTGGTGAATAAATAATAATTTCAGTATCAGTACAAACACATGCAGTTGGAATTAGGAATGAGTAATTATGAATTAGCAATATAACCCAACTGAAAGCCTTTCAGGTTCCAATTTGCAGTATAATTTTACTTTTTTAAAAAGATCCCCTTTTTGAAAAGTTATTTGGTTACAGATAACTCATATTCCAGAATTTTCTGTTTTTAGTGGGCCATTATTTCCTAAATTTAAGCATATAATTTTGTAGTTCTAATTTACCAGGGCACAAAAGTGGCTGTTTTTATTTGGAAACAAGTAATAAACTTGTCATTAATGCTAGTAACACCCTGACACAGATGCTAAGAGAGCAGATACCAAGTCTCACTGCTTGCCTGCTGGCTGCAGATGTTGATTGATTGTCTGAATGAGGAGAGGAACGAAACAGTGACATCATTTGTCCCAAGATCCAAAGTGGCAGAGACTGTGGGAGCAGCAAACCAACAGCACAATCTATTTGATGGCGAAGCAAAACAGGCAAATGAAGATGGAACACTGGGGTGGCAGGAAGGGGGAGATCATAAGACACCCCAATGGTGCTATGTGTGACATGGTGCTGGAATCACTGCTAACCCACCCCAGTTCCCACTTCATACCATGATTGCGACACAATGGGGGATGACACAAGAAGAGGGGGTGGTGATGAAACAGCACAAAATGGAGAGGAAAACCTGACCAGCATGAAAGCAATGATGAAAGCCTTAAATTGTGGAAGAGAATTCAGGTACTTAAATCTAGGGAAGAAACCACTTTTATGATGAAAACCAAAGACAGATGTAACTATGTAAGGTTGTATGCTACCATCTGTGATAATGGAGAATGGAAGAGTGTGTTTAGTGCAAAAGGCCAAATGGTAGGGGAGTCTCATAAAATGTGGGGGTTACAGATCATTATGGAGTAAGAGGCTTAGATTCAACCTTGTATGACCAATACGAAGTTCGCAGAGGATGGTAGATCCCCAGTGGGCCATGTGGCAAGAGTCCCCTTATCGCAATAAGTTTATTAGGCAGGGGGTTGGCCTCCAAGAGTCAGCTCAAGGCTGAGCAAAAAGGAATTGGACATGAGGCTGCAAACCCAGCACCAGAGAGGTCACACAAAAGGGACACACCCTCCAGCCACAGGATCAGCAGTTCATTACCTGGGATACCCACATGAGTGGGAACCCAAAGAAAGTCAACTGAACAACCAGCATGGTCAAGATTGGTAAGGTGGTCTTAGATGTCATAGACCAAGAAGAGGGAGGGAAAACCACTGTCTGATAGCCTCAAGGGCAGTTATCGAGTCTGCACATAACGTGGGAGGGAGAGGACTGTTAAACATACTAAAGAACCTGGTAAATGGCCATTAGCTATGCAGTACACATGCTACATGGGGCAGGTAAGAGATGGTGTTACTTGCCAGCAGAAGGCACATTCCTTGAAATTAGCAGATTTAGAACCTAGAGCCATTCCATTAAAACACAACAGCAGCCTGAAACTCCCATAAAAGCTGGCAGAACAAACAATGAAACACAGACCCCTCTGAATCTGGGATCAAGGAACTAACCAAGGAGGAGGAGGTTTTTGGAGAGAACGGGGAACAGGACAAAGAGGGAAGATAAAAATCATGGCAAAGGACTGCAAGCTGGAGCCCAACTGTTAAACTCACCTGAAGAGCGAGCAATTTCCTGCTGCTAAAGTATAAAATATAAGGGATGTGTGGGGAAAGAGAAGATGGTGATGGCATAGGAAACAGGAAGCTTAGACTGTTGTACCAAAAGGGCAGTGAGTGGGGGACAACCCCAGCTTCAACCAGGAAACAATACGGCTAGTGCAAAAGGTACTGATGATCAGATAGATACCACAATGGTGGACCTGCTCCAAGAGGATCAGTATGGAAGGAGCAATTGAGCCCTAAATTTGGCTACCATGCCCCCCTCCCCCTCCCCACACACACACACACACAAGTAAATGTCATAAGACGACCCAAGAAATGGAAGTGGTGGACCACAATCAGAAATTGGGTCTCGAGATAGAGCTCCAGTAGGTATCGTACACAATATGGTGACAGAAATGCACCACCCACAATTTAAGAGGAGAAAACTGTAAACTGTGTGAGAAGGTCCATGCAGAAGCATACCACATGGCACCCTGGAACTGTCACTTCACAAAAGCCACCAAGTGTTTGAGTTATTTAACACAGAAGTCATCCACATGCAGAGCAGGGGTGACCAACAGTTTGACGGAGGTCACAAGTCCTTTAATAGTGATGAGGAAAAGGATACTTCACTGAACCCTATGGAATGCCATCCTCCTCAGCAATGGAGTGTCCTTATCCCAGGACTTACGTTCCTTCTTCTCTTTCGTAAGTAGAGGAGGACACACACTAGATGCCAGAGAGGTAAGGGGGGAGAGAGAGGCTTCTGCTAGTTCTATAAAGAGAGACCAGGCAACCTTGGGGATGCTAGAGCTGACGGTTCCATGGCCAATGTGTACCAGCAGACTCTTGGACTGAGAGGAGGCCCTAATGGCAGCAGACACCAGAGAAGAGGCACTTCTCTGGTGGATGAAAGGAGCAACAGTTGGAGGGGAGGAAGATGTAAGTTGAGGGGAGAGGGAGAGAAGAGTGAGGCATCACTGGGATAAGGTGGGGGAAAGGATGTAACAGAGTCAATAGTAGATTTTTGTAGACACAAGGCGAAGCTGATCGTATACCCCAATATATTCTTTCTTTCTTTCTTACAATCCAGCGACAGTTGTGACAATGAATACACGTGGTCAGTAGAACAAAGGCACACCTGGGCGTCCTCATTCATTGCATACAGGATTAATACATGTGTACAAATCATAAACACCAAAAACATTTTAGCAGTGGCAGGACATACATCACAGTGCACAGTGATAAGCCATAACCTTGATCTTGTCTTGGGGGTATCCCCTTCAAAGACCAGAATAAAGTGGTCATTATCAGTGTGGTTGTCCTTAGTGCCTTTCTGAATATGATGAACGAAATGAATGCCTTGCCACTCCAGACTGGCCCACGCTTCACCAGTTTGGAAGATGAGGTCTCTATGAAAAAGACACCCTGAAGCATATTCAAAGGCTAGTGAGGAGTAATGGTTTGCCAAACTTGTCTTTGATAGTTTCTACCAAAATAATGGGTTCATGGTGGGAAGGTGTCCTTGTCAGTCTTGATGCAGACCAGGTAATGGGGAAAAGATTTGACCCCAAGCAAGCGAGTCTGACCCTCCTCCCATGAGGGGATAGTTGTAAGTTGAAAAGTCGTTCCTGACTAAAGGTCCGCCAAAGACAGCCGGTTTTTTAAGTCTGATACGTTTGATACACAAAGTGTAGACCCTAATAACACCAAAACCAATCAGGGGCTCTCCCCTTGTGCACTACTCAGCCAAACCAAGGGCCAATGCCATAGGGGCTGTTGCTGGGAGTTCCAATGCTTCAGAATGACAAGCCACTACTCCTAGGCATACACAGGGAGGTAGCAGCTCATGTATCAGAACTGTCATCCCTGTTTTCAGAGGACTCCATCAAAAGAGTACATAACACCCCAAGCACACGAAATGACTACTGTGCTAGTGGTACAGCACAAAAAGGACAATGGCTTCAGGTAAAAAATGGAAGAGGTGGTAAGCCCACATGCCAAAGACTTCATGTATGGTGTTGTTCCACAGCTGGCTCACACCATGGAGACAAAATTTAGAGTAGTTCAATCCCCAAAGAGGGACCAAAAATTCCAAAAAGGGAATTGTAAAGCAAGAGGAATGATAGTGTAAGGGATAGCAACAAAAAAAAAGATAGCCAGGCCAATGTAAGCAAGGGAAAGGATTGAGGACAGGGATGGATGAGCACGGGAAAGTTAATGCAGTTTTGAAAAGTAGAAAGGATCCAATTACTAGCAGACTCATGTGCACAAAATAATTGTGACACCCTTCCACAGGGGAATGGGGATGGAGCAGATATAGAAACATGATTCTGTGATGTTAAAGATAAACGAATCTTCATATGTGAAAATTACTGGATTTGCTCCAAGTATCCACTGGCCAACATGCAAACATGTAGTACTGAGGTCAGACTGGCCATCGTGACAGCTCTATTTCTCATGCAGTGAAGTAGACAACACTACCCAGTGCTGTTGGCACTGTTGCAGTCGCATGTTGTATTGCCATGCTAGGTGACACGACAACTCACCATAGTGCATACAACTACACACTGCTTACTCTAGAGCCCTGGAAATTAATATTAAACCGACTGAGCATATACAAATTAAGAGATGACTCACAATTCAATAATGTGCATATCAGAGAATCAGTTTCATACGTAGCGTGAAATGAAATGACAGTATGGCATTTCTGGCCGGGAGATCGTATGCAGGAGAAATCGGCTGCCTACTGCAAGTCTACATCAGTTGATACTGCTTATTTTTGCATCTAAAGAAATGGTAAAATGGTGATAAGCACAACACAACACCCAACCTCTGAGAGGATAAATTCTCAAATTGGCCAGGAATTGCACCTGGAGCCCCTGCACAGCTGTTGGTATCTCTATCCGACAGCCACAGTGATGGACAGAGCTGGCGTCCAGCACACTCATTTACTGACAGTCCTGTAAGGCATTGTGTATCGGAAGAGGAAAGCAACATTGGGCATATGAATATAGGGATGACTCACAAGGCATTTCAGTATTGTGCTTACACACAATCAGTTGCATATATGGTGTGCTGTTTGGATGCTCTTGCTGCCATGGTATGCCAAAAGCTTATCCCTCACACCCAATGACAGGTCCTGTAAGCAAATAAGTAAACACTAAATCAGAATGCAGGCATTGTGTATTGAAACAGGAAAGTAACATTGAGCATATTTGAATTTATAGACGTCTCACAAGGCATTTCAGTATAGTGCATATTACATAATTAATCTCATACCTGGTGTGCTGTGTGGAATCTCCAGCTACCTTTTTTAAGCCAAAAGCTTACCCTTCACGCCCAGTAAGTAATCAAACAGGAAGACAAGATGTCCAGCGAGTGAGATCACAGGTGTTTTCTTCGTCCACTAAAAGAACTTATTTGAGAGGAAATAGTGTCAAATTTAAATTTCCTTTGTTTTGTATATTTGCTGTAGTGTCCATTCTTGTCACAAAACTGAATATTTGCGTCCCCATAGAGATTATTCTTGAAAAAAAAAAAAAAAAAACTTTGTGTAATCTGAAGTCACGATAATTGTGACATAATGCGAAATTTTGCATTCCAAAACACAAAAAATTGTATTAAAATTTTCTTGATAGCGGAAAATTCGTTTAAGAAAGGCAGCTACTAGTTTCATCAGTGCCTATTGTTACAATAAAAGTATAATTAAAAGTTTTTTAAACTGTATTTAACTAACACATTTCATATTGTTCACTAGTTAGAGGCGATCTAGGCATAAATTTAAAACCTGACCAAACACTAAAGTAAATTCTCTAAAAGCAAAGTAATTACTAATTCACTCTCCTGTCATTGTATCTCTAAATCAGTACAAAAACAACAACAATGGCATGTAAGACCTCCATGTCATTTTTGCATACATATAGCCAATCTCGTGTCCTGGACAAATTTGAAACTTAATTATTCTTTTGAAACTGATCATGAGTGGGAAATGTGGAAGCTGTTATAGCATTGTGAGTAGAGGGATTTGTTGCTAACCTTGTAGGAAATATTTTCACTGGGGGAGGGAGAATCTTGGGAGAACAGAAGAAGCTCTCTCCTGGAACTGCAGAGTATGCAGTAGGAACATTTTGGTTGGGGTACAGGAAAGGAAAATCTGTGCCCTTGGGGCACAGTTGAAGGAAGCAAGGAAGGAACTGATAAGGATCAAGAGAGATAGGGAGGTTGTGAACTGGCAGCTTGTAGGAGGGTAGGAAGAAAGAGAACATGATCTGATGTTTTTGGGGTTGATGATAAAACTGTGTGTCTACCACTGCCAGAGCCTCTGGTAGAACACGGAGCAAGAAATGTGCAGCACACTTCAACTGAGGCCAAGAAGCTTAGAAATATACAAAATGTTAGGAAGAAGAAAGTGCTGCTGCTAGGTATTAGGCATGGGTGAGTTGTAGGCCCCGAGTTACAGGAATGTTTAGGGGCAACATACCAGGCCACCAGTATGTTCCAGCCAAATGCAGGGCAAAGTCATGTGATAGAGGACTTAAGGTCTTTACAAAAGAAGACCATGTAGTGATAGGTGGTGACCTGGGCAAGATAGCTTCCCTGACTTGTGGCAGTACACTTTGTTGAGCTGTTCCGGTGTCACGATTGGCCAAACCTTGATGGAGATGTGAGGCGAATCAATTTGGGGTTAGGGAAGCCAACTTTGCTCACATGCCCGTCGGGACTATCGACAGATGGGGTTTCACTGGGTGTGGCCTATACCTAAACAGGACTGGCAAAGGAAGATTGGTACAGCTGATTCGTGAAAGTATAGGGGGTGGATCTCGGGCCACACATGGTCAAATACCTGTTGTCATCAGTATGAGAAGTAGGTCTTTTTTAGGATAAATCCAGACAACAGGTTCCCCTGCCTAAAGAGTGTCTCCAGCAGTTTGAATTAACAGGGCTTGATATCACCAAGATATTAATAATTTTGTGTTTGTATGGATCTCCCAGAGATAGTGTGGACACTGTTTTTCAATAAATTAACAGAATTTCTATATAAAGTCTCAAGTAGAAAGCTCAGCACAATTCTGTGTGGGGACATTAAAATCAACATGAATATCATAAATGAATCCAGCAGCACCTTCATAAATATACTTCAAAGTTTTGGCCTCTCCCTATTGGTCAATAGTGCAACAAGGGTTGCTACAATGACTTCATCAGTAATTGACCATGTTGCCACAAATATGGGCAGGGAAAAATGTGATGTAGCTGTAAAAGTTCTCGGATTATCAGACCATCTCTGTCAAACAACAACAGTAATATGAGACATGAAATCATCCCATAAACTACAAGCCTACAAATGACATCCATTGGAAATGAAAATAAAAGATTTTTCAAAGGAACTAGCAAAAAAAACAAAAAACAAAAAAAAACGCTGGGATGAAGTGTATAGGGAAACCAATGTGAATAAGAATCCACATTATTTAAATTGAACTTTGAAAAGGCATTTCCAAAAGTATGCATGTCTGTATCAACGTCACCCAAAAGTAGATGGATAACAGCAGGTACTAAGAAGTCCTCCCAAACAATTAAATACCTCACTTCCATGGAAAAGAGTCACAATGATCCATAGGAAGGTGCTGATAGCTGCAACAAAATCATTTAATGACACAGTAATATATAATGCAGGGAATAAAAGCAAAGCAGTCTGGGATGTTATAAAAACGGGAACGGGAACAGGGAGAGGCAAAGAAAGACAGACAGAATAACATATTCCTAAGGGAGGAGGATAAGGTAATAAATAAGCCACAACACTTATCAAAGTATGTAAATGAGCATTTTTCAAGTATTTTAGGGAAGTTACGGCAAGAATTCCCCAAAACAAATATAACCCCTGTAAAAAATGTTGCACTAAATACAATGATGTTACTTCAAATCACAGATAATGAAGCCAGTAAAACTGTTGAAAAACTAAAAAGCCAGTAGGCTTATATGAAGTATCAATGTGTGTACTAAAACAATGCATAGAGGTTGTACAAGGTCCCTTAACACACATAATAAATGAATCCTGTACACCAGGGACATTTCCACAGCAGTTAAAACAGGCAAGAGTTGTGCCTTTGTTTAAGAAAGGTAATGCAGAAAATTACAAGCTGTCACCATTCTCAAAAATAATAGAAGGAATTATGAAAAACAGATTAATGAATTACCTGCATAAATACAATCTTTTAAGTGAATCACAGTTTTGTTTGTGATGTGGCAAAAATACGGAGTCAGCTGTCGTAGAATGCACAAAAGTTGTACTTGATGCTCTTGATAAAGAAGAGTCTGTCAGAGGGTTCCTTTATGATCTTTCTAAGCCCTTTGATGCAGTCGACCACAAGATTCAATTAAATCAATTAGAAGCATTAGGAGAAAGAGTGGTAGCTAAGGACTGGTTTTGATCATACCTAGCAGATAGGGTACAAAGAATAGTGATAACACATACTTCAAATAGAGCTTAACATTTAGTAAAACACTTACCCGAACAAATGTAAGCACATTACACACATCCATGCCCGAGGCAGGATTTCAACCTGCGACCGTAGCAGTCGTGCGGTTCTGGACTGAACTGCTCGGCCACCACGGCCGGCGAAAAATACATTAATATGGGGTTTCCGCAAGGTATCAAATGAGGACCAATAGTATTCCTGATGTACATCAATGACTTTCCCAGTAGTGTTACTCATGGTGAAAAAATTCTTTTCACTGATGACAGCAATATTATAGTCAGTGAGAAAACAAGAGAACTCCTCTAAGAGAAAGCAAATGAAACTCTCAAGGAAGTCTACAATTGATTGATTTTTATTGTTGTAGAGACCTCAGAGGCATTACAAAACAGAGAAACTTCTGGTACAAATTGATATTGCATAGTAAATTTAGCCAATTACAGACGTACTCATATATAGAAGCATGTAAAAACTGATCACAAAGTGTGGTCATACCATATTCTTTGCCACCCTTCAAAATTCATCCGTTTCATAAATGTTGAGTTCAAGAAGAAATTCTTTTACTTTTTTTTTTATTGGAAGATCTGTGATATGTTGGGGTATGGCATTAAAAAATTTTATGGGCTTGTATAAAGAGCACTTTTGTGTTTTTTTATAGTTACATCAGAAAGAAACTAGGTCTTGCTTGTTTCTTCTGTTATAATTATGCCGCATGTCATACTGTTGATACTTCGGATAGATTTCCTTGGTATGCATTACACACTATGGTATAAATATTGACAGCAGGGTCATAATCTGTAATTTTTTAAAGCTTGGTCTACAGTGAGCTCTGGGTGCCAAGCTACATATCAGTCTTATTGCCTTATTTTGTAGTTTGAAGACATTAGCTGCCTTGCTTTGATGTCCCCACAGTAAATGTGACTGTGGTTTCTTTTGCTTTAAGTACTGGCACATTTAGACAAAGACACAGCTTCCTTGGAGAAAATATTCCTTTGCTAATGCTGCTTCCCACCTTTTTGAATCAATTGAGATTCCTAGGAAATCAACAGCATTTGAGCTCTGCTCAAGTTCAGTGTTATTATTCCACGATACATACAGGTCTTGATTTTTTTTTTTTTGACACAAAGGGAATTAGCTTTACACCAGTTTTCAACTTTGACGGTGCACTGGTATGCTTAATATTTGACCTTCTGTGCTGTTTCTGCAGTTATACAGACTGCAAGATCATCTGCGAATAAGTAACTCCTAGCTGATGGCCCAACTATGTTACATGATAAGTCATTTATATAAATAATAAATAGAATTGGGCCAAGTACAGAACATGCCCACAAGTAAGTAATCTGATTATGTACCATTAAAAACCACCTTCTGCACTCTATTACTTAGATAGGATTTTATCAATTCCCGAGCACTTCGTGTAAAGCCATAGAATTGCACTTTGTTCAATAAGATTTCATGAGACACAGTGTCAAAAGCTTTTCATAAATCACAGAGTTTATTATGAACCATGAGCTTGCTTTCTAGTTGCTTCACACACTGTGTTAAAAGTGATAAGGCAGATTTAACAGTTCCTAACCCTGATCTGAAGCCAAATTGTCTATCACTGAAGATATAGTTTCCTTCAAAGTATTTTACTATTTAATATAGCTTCTATCACTTTAGACAAGACTGGCACAATTGAAACAGGCCCAAAATTATCACAACTTTGGAGGCTGCCTTTTTTGTGTTTTCGAGTGACTTTGCTGCCCTGGGGAACTGAGCCTCCAAAATACATGTATTTACTACATGTGTTATCAATTCTGGCAGCTGAACTGAATCACATTTAACATGGCTGAACTTAAACCATAAACGTCATCAGTAAAACTGTTCTTCATTTTCCTCAGTATATAGGTAACATCCTGTACCTTGACAAATTTAAAGCTAAATGTACTTCCAGGTTTTGTGGTGTTTCTCAGGCAGTATTTATGGTCAGTGACTATATTGTAAGTGCCAATCACCTTCTCAGTGAAGGCTGTATTTAACTGTGCAGCATTCAGATTGCTGCCTTCAGCCTGTGAAGTCATTTTCCTGTTGCATTGACTGTTAATGATATTATTTTCTGATGTTAGTATTATATCTTCATTTTTTCATACACCTAGCTTCCTTTAAGGCCTGTCTTAATCTTTCCTTTTTCACTGTGAGCATGTCTTTAAATACTTGAGAACCTGTACTTTTGTACAGGCATAATATTGATCACACTCCCTCTTGATCTCCAACACCTTTTCACCCTTGACCTTATTTACTCTTAGTGCCTTTTTATTATTTGGTACGTTAATGGGAAACGACATCTTAGCATATACAGAAAGAGTAGATATGAGTTCTTCCACCTTTCTACCTATTGCATGTTCTCGATAAACTTGCAACCAATAACTTTTATCAATAATAGACTTAAACATATTTAGATTATCATAATTGACCACACATACACTCTTTCCTGCCATGTGCACTGAGTCAGTGGCCAGATACCCAGGTCTTAATTACGTCTGACTTCAGATGCACTAACTCATTTGATACAAATATATTGTCAATACATGTACCAGTACCTTTATAATGAAGCCTTGTTATTTCAGTGGTTGTAATATAAAGACCAAATGAATTTAATAAATTATTTGCATATGAGTTACAGATAGTGGACAACTGAAAATTCAAATTGAAATCTCCACAGACTGTCAGTATTGCCTCACGTGTTCCAATATTTCTACGGAATCCAAACTGACCTTCCCCAAGGTCGGCTTCAACTAGTTTTTCCATTTGTCTGTAAAGAATTCACATTAGTATTTTGCAGCAGTGACTTATTAAACTGATAGTTTGGTAATTTTCTCATCTGTCAACGCTTGCTCTCTTTGGGATTGGAATTATTATACTCTTCTTGAGGTCTGTGGGTATTTCGCCTGTCTCATACACCTTGCTCACCAGATGGTAGAGTTTTGTCAGGACTGGCTCTCCCAAGGCTGTCAGTAGTTCTAATGTAATGTTGTCTACTCCTGGGGCTTTGGTTCGACTCAGGTCTTTCAGTGCTCTGTCAAACTCTTCACACAGTATCATATCTCCCACTTCATTTTCATCTACATTCTCTTCCATTTCCATAATATTGTCCTCAAGTACATTGGCCTTGTATAGACCCTCTATATACTCCTTCCACCTTTCTGCTTAGAACTGGGTTTCCATCTGAGCTCTTGATGTTCATACAAGTGGTTCTCTTTTCTTCAAAGGTCTCTCAAATTTTCCTGTAGGCAGTATCTATCTTACCCCTAGTGAGATCAGCCCCTACAGCCTTACATTTGTCCTCTAGCCATCTTGCACTTCCTGACAATCACATTTTTGAGACGTTTGTATTCCTTTTTGCCTGCATTTTTATGTTTTTTCCTTTCATCAATTAAATTCAATATTTCTTCTGTTACCCAACGGTTTCTACTAGACCTCTTCTTTTTACATATTTGATCTTCTGCTGCCTTTACTGTTTCATCCCTCAATGCTACCCATTCTTCTTCTACTGTATTTCCTTCCCCCATTGGTTCCCTTATGCTCTCCCTGAAACTCTGTACCACCTCTGGTTCTTTCAGTTTATCCAGGTCTCATCTCCTTAAATTCCCACCTTTTTGCAGTTTCTTCAGTTTTAATCTACAGGTCCTAACCAATAGATTGTGGTCAGAGTCCACATCTGCCCCTGGAAATGTCTTACAATGTTTCCTTTCCTCCCTACCGAATTCCATTCACCCATGACTATTAAATTTTCGTCTCCCTTCACTACCTGAATAATTTCTTTTACCTCATCATACATTTTATCAATTTCTTCATCATGTGCAGAGCTAGTTGGCATATAAACTTGTACTACTGTAGTAGCGTTCACTATGCTGTTTGTAGTAGCTTACCCGCATTCCTATTTTCCTATTCATTATTAAACCTACTCCTGCATTACCCCTATTTGATTTTGTGTTTATAACCCTGTATTCAACTCACCAAAAGTCTTGTTCCTTTTGCCACCGAACTTTACTAATTCTCACTATATCTAACTTTAGCCTATCCATTTCTCTTTTTAAATTTTCTTACATATCTGCCCGATTAAGGGATCTGACATTACACGCTGCGATCCGTAGAATGCCAGTTTTCTTTCTCCTGATAACGACATCCTCGAGTAGGCCCCTCCTGGAGATTATAATGGGGGACTATTTTACCCAAGAAGACACCATCATTTAACCATACAGTAAAGCTGCATGCCCTCAGGAAAAATTATGGCTGTAGTTTCCCCTTGCTTTCAACTGTTTGCAGTACCAGCACAGCAGGGCCATTTTGATTAGTGTTTCAAGACCAGATCATCCAATCATCCAGACTGTTGCTCCTGCAACTACTGAAAAGGCTGCTGCCCCTCTTCAGGAACCACACGTTTGTCGGGCCTCTCAACAGATACCCCTCCATTGTGGTTGCTCCTACAGTACGGCTATCTGTATCGCTGAGGCACGCAAGCCTCCACACCAATGGCAAGGTCCATGTTTCTTGGGGTGGGGGGGGGGGGGGGTGTACTTTTCATTAATAATCCAAATTATTAGCATTGAGATTGTTGTGTCTTAACGTATTATTATAATACATTATTAATGTTAGTGTTATTATTATTTTGTTTTCTGTGTAATATTGTTCCTGGTCATGTGTAAGTTAGCGCCTGAAGCATCTAATCTAGTCAGGGTAAATAAGCCATAAATAAATAAGTTTGGGAATTTTGTTGCAAAAACTACAACAGTTAACTGATAAAATTTGTCAAAGTTTCTTCACTCTGAATGCTGTCTGATTTTGTTATCTGTATGTCAACTGCTTTGTGTTCATCAGAGTATCTCAGACTACCATGTAGGCTAAAAACCACCATGTGCACCCCGCAAGTACTTACCTAACTGAGTAGCTGCTTCCTTTGTGTAGTGTACCCTGACCTGTCTAGGAGAGTCCTACAATTATCCACCCAATAATGGAGGTCCAGCCAAGACTGTCAGACTCAACAAAGCCTCTGGCCGAGATTGTCCACTCGGCTCCAGACCTTAGGACCCCAGTCAACTCTGGAAACTGTGCTGCAAATCGTGAGCTGTTCTTGCACTCCATATGAGAGGCCAGCAGCCTCCACCAGTCATCTGAATGAACTGCGGATGACCTCGCAAAAGGTACTGTCAGAACTGATGCCACTCCTCGGAGATGACTGCACCCTGCAAGCTCAATAGCCACAGGCAAAGATGCCCCATCTCGGATGAGGCTCCCTGACAGACCTACTGAGTGCATATTGGCTATCTTTCTGGCTCTGAACAATATTTCCCTAATGTGTCCAACACTTGTGAACCCCTCCTCCGGTGAGCTCACTCAGATGCCGTCGGAGGAGTGACACACAGACGAGTGGGCGTGGCTGGACAGCCAGCCTCCACATGCCTAACCTAGCAGTGTAGTTAGTCGTTCAAGAGAAATGACGACTGTGCTACACACTGCCTGAATTTCCACTTTAAAGTTACAAAAATGTGAGACTTCTTGTATTTAAGAGGTGTAAACTCATGGAATTTAAGAATTAATCTATGAAGAGAACAGAAAAATCTAAAGACATAACTAGCTGTTGTCCACATCTGGAACCAGTGTGTAACTCAGCTTTACTTGTTTCTTGTGAAGACGAGATTTAAAAAAGATTGTGCTCTGGGTTGATCTATATTTATTTTTGTCGTTATGAAATTTTGAACTTTATTTACAAGCCAGTCAGTGCCCCATTGTGAATTTATGGAAAAGCTGAATAATACAGCAATACTGAGCATTAGCTGAAGTTTAGATATATTAGGAACCTGTGCATACTGTCAGTCTTTTAGCCTCCTTCTTTTAGAGAGTCTTTGTACATATGATGGGCTACAAGCACACTTTTATAACAACAGCTTAATAATCATATATTTTACTCTTCCATAAAAAAAAATTTAAATAACAATCAGTACTTTTCAGCCATGACTAGAACCCCCCCAAAAAAAGATCTATGCGAAGAGGCATCGGACGTCTCAACAGTGATGACTGACAACTTTGTCATCCTCAGCTAACCAAATTAATTGGAGGGGCACGTGGTCAGCACACCTCTGTCCCGGACCTTGCCAGTTTTTGGCAACGGCGATGCTACTTCTCAGTCGAGTAGCTCCTCAGTTGGCCTTACAAGGACTGCGTGCACCCTTATTGAACCTTGCCCACACAGCACAGTACAGAGAGCTTCACTCACAATGTTTCATCGAGATGTGCGTCGGTTAAAATCACACGTGGTTTCTTACAGGGCTCAGAATTTTGCTGCCAAGCTGGATAACAGACATGTCTAATCCCACAACCATAGTTTTTTATTACAGTCCCAATGTATTTGACTAAATTGCTCGCTAACAAATGAATACTTCACTTACAGGCTTTGTGAAAATTGGCTACATCTTTCAACAGAACTTTGCCCACTTCATCATAGCTTGATGTGAGGAGTAAGAATATTGTGGTCAAAATTTTGTGTTTGCTTCCAATAACAGTATGCTATTAATCACTTAACTTAAACCATATGCTAGTACATTTGTATGTCATCCTGATACCAAGTTCCCACCATATATTTCATTCCCTTGAGAATCAGCTAGCAAATCTCCTTACACTCTATTCGTGCATGGTACGACGTATGACCAGCTGTCTGCTATCCTGAATGGACTCTTCCAAACTGTGACCAACAACCACCTAAACTGACTCGTGTGATGGAATGGGGCATTTACACAACATTTTAAAATATTTCACATTCCAAGCTAAAATTTCAATTGAAACAGGAACTTTCTTTCTGTGGCCATAAAATGATGTAGACCTAACTATGAAGCTATTATAATCGTTACAGGACAACTTTTCAACACTGTCATACAACATACACAAGTTCTTGTGAGTTCATAGTAGAGGTCCACCTTGAGCCGTGCAATTAATTACGAATGAAGCACGGTATTGATATTAAATGTCTGAGTGATAGTCAGTTTAGAGAGTAATTTAAAACAGATTTGTACAATAGCTGGGAATAAGGGGATCTGGCTGAGCTCGTCTGGAAAGCGGCGGTGAGGGGAAACTTTCACTGTGGCAGCCTGGCCCAGTAAGTGTCTTTGTGATCCCTAATGGCACCACCGTGCAGATGGACAAGAGTCAAGACATTCTGCATTGTTCACTCACACAAATATTTTACGTGTTGGAGTGAGAAGTAATGTTTGTGAAAGATGCAATTGACTGCCAAATGCAGAAAATCTGACTTTGGGATGTGTGCCAGAGATTGCTGTCTTACAGTTGAACTCCCAGCTAGGCCTTTTAAATGCCACCAAACACATAACTCTTACAAAAATTTTGTTTAGGGATTTAAGACCTTTGGACAGTGGTTCATCTTGATGTTTTTCAGAGTGACAGAGAGCTAAAAGGAAGCTGCCTCACTGACACGGGAGAGAGATACGAATAGTGAGGCATGACTTTTTCCAAGGGGTATAGCAGAAATGGAAGCAATGGTTGCCCGTGTAAAACATAGCCCAGGGAAGGGGAGTTGTGCTCTCTGAGGAGCATTTTTCCCAGTCAGAGCTTGGAAGATCCAGAGCACAGCCAGTAAAATTAAGCACATATAGAAAAATTTGGCAATTTGAGGTTTCTCTCCTCACAGTTGCTACACTGATGTGTAAGGAGACTTGTCAAATATTTGGCCAGCCACAGAAGTGGTCTGCTGCTACTGAATGGTATCAAGGGAACTTCAAGTCATCTTGTAAATACAATCTCAGAGATTCATTCGGAATATTTGCATTGCAAAGTCGTTAACACTCTGCTTCTAAAATCCACAAAAAGTGTGACAAATTACCTCCAATAACTTATTAGTTTCAGTAGTTCTATTCTGTGCTCATAAACCAACTAATCACAATACATGTTCCACAGTCGTAAAACACTCCTTCCCACCCAAACACACAACCTCTCAAAGCTTCCAGAATGAAATTTTCTCTCTGCAGTAAAGTGTACACAGATTTAAAACTATGTGCTGTACTGAGACTCTATCTCAGTACCTTTGCCTTCTGTGGGAAAGTGCTCTACCAACTGAGCCACCTAAGCATGACTCATGACCCATCCTCACAGCTTTACTTCCTCCAGTACCTCATCTCCTACCATGCAAACTTCAGAGAAGCTGTCCTGCAATGCTGGAAGAAAGGATATAGCAAAGACATGGCTTGTCACAGCGTGGGGGATGTTTACAGAATGAAATTTTCACTCTGCAGTGGAATGTGTGCTGATGTGAAACTTCCTGGCAGATTAAAACTGAGACTCAAACTCAGATCCTTTGCCTTTAGCAGGCAAGTGCTCTCAAAGCTTGTCACAGTTTGGAGCTACCATGTACACAAAGCCATTGCTGCTAATTTTGGCTAACAATAAAAGACAAGCTGCTCCATTACACTCAGTCCAATACATTATTGATAGAGTAGTTTGTATTAGGAAACCTGCAATAAAGTTCTATGCATGCACACGGATTAGCATTTTACTTAAGTGTCAGTGTACACCATTTTCCCAAAACTGCGAAAAAGAGAATAATGTATCATGTAATAAAATGTACTGTAGCCTGTTTGATGCATCAGTCCATTTGTCACAAGCAACTGGAGTTGAGTAAAATAGTGTTAATAGCAGACTAAGTGTGAAATGGTATATTGAAACTTACTTAACATACTTGTAATCAGAGTGTCAGGGACACCGATTATTAATAACAACTTTTTCATTTATGGTCTTGTGCTGGTATGAACTACCAATTTTCTTTTGGTTCCAGCTGTATGGAATTGAATTCTCACAAGCTTTTTGTTGAGTACTCGTAAACCGATGTCAGATGGTAGCTGACTCTCATACCAAACACGACCTCATCTACAGCCATGTTGCCAGCACTATCATGAAGATGGCTGCAGTATAATTGGATAAATAAGATGATCTACTCACCACACTGGTGGCAGCAGAAACTATATGCAAAGGATATAGAAATGTGGAAGCTTTCAGTGCCAATGGCTCTTCCTTCTAGCAGAAGATTTGAAGGGAAAGAAAGAAGACTGGCAAGACTTAAGAAAGGGAGAGAGTTATGGAAAAGTTGCCCAAAACCATAGGTCAGAGGAGACTTACCAGACAGGATGAGAAGGAAAGACTGATCCTTGGTGCCTGCGCTGGATGAGATTTGAAAACCTGAGAGCTTAACGATGGAAGATGCAGTAATCAGCAAGACACAATTTACTGGAAAAAAAAGGTCATTTGGAGTCAATATGAGCTGAAAGCTAACTGCATTGTACATGATAGGCATATATGGGGAGGGGGAAGATGGTGGAGATATGTGTGTGTGTGTGGGGGGGGGGATAGATGGACTGCAAAATGAAAGGGGAGCAAAGAAAAGGAATAGTTACTGAGAATAAATTCTGACAACACTATGATGCAATTTTACTTTTTTAAGCTGATGTTTCTCATTGATTGTGTAAACAAAACAAACGGATCACATACTTTTGGACATATAAATACAGACTGATTATTGGCTCCAGTGTCCAAGGTTGTTGAATAAGTCAGTTTGCAGTCTGCTTGTTTCTATTAAATCATTGTCCACCCACGTTAGCTGAGTGGTGAGTGTGACATACTGTCGATCTTAAGGGCCTGCATTTGATCCCCAGCTGGATAAGAGATTTTCTCCACTCAGGGACTGGGTGTTGTGTTGTCCAGATAATCACCTATTCATCCCCATCCAAGCACAATTCGCCAAAGTGGTGTGAAATTAATTAGTTTGTTTATTTTCATTCATTTTAGAAAAACATCTGTCTGTCTCTGATTTGATTGTCTTGGCCATGGTTTCTAAATCTGCCTCAACTTGTGTGACACGCCTCGTGATGTCATCATGAGGGGTAACGCACTTTCCTACTTTTGTCATTATGTGCTACTTAAAGGTTTGACATTGATTTCATTATGTTTTGCTAAAACTGTTAGTTTTGAAAACTAGGTGGCCATTTGAGTGATCCTTTTGTTCAAGTCAGTACCAATTTTGGTTAATTTAGCGTCATTACTGTCAAGTTTTTTCTTTATTTCCTGAAATTTTTCCGTAAACAGTTTCTCATTGTTCTGTAAACTTGTATTCATCTGCTGAAATTGTTGCATGACTGCACTGATAAATTGTGAGAAATTTACTGTTTGAACATTATCTGCTCCCGGTAAATCGTGAGAATTTACTGCTTGTGATCCACTTTCCATATCTTGCAACTCTATGTTGCTGTCGGTTCCTACGGCTAGATTATTTAGGTTCTGTATTTCATTTACTGTTTCACTTGTTTGAGCAAGTGTAATTTAATTCTATGCTGCTTCATTGGATATGGAACTTGCAGTAGGCAAACTGTTTATGTTATCCATTCTGTGAGTCATGACCGTATCAATAGTAATAAGATTTTTCTTTAAACTCGTCTCTACAATGTTTAGCTTGTATGTAATGTTATTCAAACAATGCATAGAGTTGATCTATTATTGACAATGTCTCCACTGAGCTGTGTATCGGCCATTTTGCAGTAATTATTGTCGTACTTTGAAAAAAACAAAAAATATACACTCAGCAGTAAAAATCACTTTTTAACTTTAGCAAAACTTCGCTATATATCGTGAGTTAATGAAAGATTGTGCCAACAAACAGCCCAAGATGCTATGGGGCAATGTATCACAGGATGGCATTTGGCACCTTTATGTGTCAGAATATACACCTGCATTGCCATCAGAGAGTGGTATGCATTGTAGTGATGTGACAGGACACCCTTCACTGTGACACATGTTCCATTTGACCTGAATTACAGCGATGTCACATCGTATGACAAAAATGACCATTTCCTTGAGGGTGTTGCAGTTTCTTCAATCAGCAGAGTAAATGGTATGCATTTCATTGTAACCTTTCTAGTTTAGTAAATAAATCACCTTCCTTGACAAGGATCTCAATATCTGTTTATTGTTGTTACTAAGTATATACTACAGGTCAAAATTATTCGATCACCTATGAAAAAAGCTGTGCACTTTATTTTAATAGACAACTACACTCTTCAAACTAAATAGGCTAACAATACAAATATTTTCTCTCTCTCTGTCATTAAGTACCCTTCGTGCTAAGAACAGCTGCGCAGACTGTTGGCATTATGGAGATAATATTTTTGCAGAGATTACAGTCCCATGCATCTGTAATCCATAGATTTTCAACATTAGATGATGCCAGTTCTCTGATCTCTCTGCCATGTTCATCCCAGTGGGTGAGGTGGAGCAGTGGTTAGCACACTGGACTTGCATTCGGGAGGACAACGGTTCAAACCCATGTCCAGCCATCTTGATTTAGGTTTTCTGTGATATTCCTAAATCACTTCAGGCCAATGCCGTGATGGTTCTTGTGAAAGGGCAGAGTGGACTTCCCTCCCCATCCTTCCCTAATCCAAGCTTGTGCTCCGTCTCTAATAACCTTGTTTTCAATGGGACATTAGTGTTTAATCTCCCTTCCTCAAGTTCATCCCGTAAGTATTCGATGGGATTTAAGTGAGGCGGCTGACTTCACCAGACCATATTCTTCAGTTTCCCAAATTTCTTTCCTCTATTGACTTACTATTGGCACAATTTAGAAGTCTGTCTGAGATCATTGTCTTGCTGCAGATCAACCCACAACTAATATGCCTCTTGGCAGATTGAACTGAATTGTTGATCAGTACTGACTTCATACGTTCTCAATGAGTAAACATTCAGTGAAGGCTTACAAATTTAAAACTCGATTAATCCTTGGACCATTGCAATCAATTCAACTTCTCTCTATCCATCCATGTAAGTCATGGTCACACAAATGGCATTGCTCTGCTGAGACAAAGGTTGGAGCTTCTCACATATTGTTTACTTTATTATTAATTATAGGTGCAGGAGGATTCTTCACATTTACTCTGTACACATAGGAATCTTTGCTTTACCGTGTTACTCAGGGTCTTCCAGATTGTCAAACACTTGAGCTGGCACCAGAGCAATGTATACACTACTGTAGGCTTGGTTAGGCCAAAATTTGTTACTATTGCCTTGCTAGAATAGCCTTTGTGATGCAGAGCTACAATTACAGCACTTTTTTCAATTCCGACCTCCTCCTTCCATCTTATTAGGATGCAATACAGCATGAACTTGAACAAGTATAGAAACTCACTTCTAGGTACACACAGTGTACAAAGGCAGCAAAAGAAATGAGACCTATTTAAATGGAACCCTCTTAGGTAAAGGCCACCAGTGTTGTGGAGACTCACCAGCACCTCTCTGGGTGAAGAATGAGCTTAGTTTTTGCATGTTTTACTATCAAAACAGGTTTATGGTGCAATACTCAAAGTTAAATCCCTGTGTTAACGCAAATCAATAGCTGTGACTGAAAACTTTTCTTCACTTTAGCATCTAAAATTCGCAGACAATGTGTGTGATCATCTGGACCACAGCCCTTGGACACCCAAAAAGATCAAAATGCATCTGACAGCAAGCCATCCAAGTCATTGGCACATCTCAAGGGCCCAAGTAGCATGTACGTGGTTTTATAGTGATCCCAACATAAACTGCTTCCAAACCTCAGAAATGGAATTCTGTGATTGAAATTCAACCTTTGTAAGAGATTAGAATGTATGCCACTTACTACTAGCACAGACATACTGCTATTTTAAGTGTTCTCTCTGTCAAGGTAACTGTAACTGAATTGGCAGAGAAGTGACTAAACACAGGAATGATATTGAGTTGCTACAACAAAATCAGGGATCTTCTCTTTATAACAGTATCTAATTTTGTAATATGTTTCTGCTGTTGAATCGTGTTCCATCTGTGTATTACAGTGCCTATGTAGCACCAAAATGTTCCATCTTCAAAATTTGAATTCAGAATATTTTCATGTGCTTTTGGAAGGTGTGAAATGTCACAACTCGTATCCCTAGAAGTGTTGGTATTATAATTGCCAGCTCAGAGACATGGTTATTCATTACAAATGATGGGGGAAAAAGCCTCCAATTGAATACAAAGCTGATATATAAATGAGTGAGTGAATGTACAATTGCTCATTGGATTACACTGTGTCTGTTATTGTTATATTTCCAATTCTTAATTTTCTGCATTCAGTTACAGTTATCATTGTACAGCTTGCTACATTGAAGCATGGAAATCACGCCAAGACAGTGAAGATCACATGGAACATGGAATGAGTGTCTGAACTGAAATGATTCCAAGCAAGCTACCCTGGGAATTGATTAATACTAAAAGTGTGTACTGCTTGGAGTATCTGACAAATTGTGCAGGGTCAGAAACACATACATTTTACAGAAAAAGTACAAGATGTGGTGAACATTCTGTCTGCAGTCTGGTATAGTGAACTGCTATGGGTGAAACAGAGTACAGTATGCTCAAAGTAGAGGTGCTAGTTCTTGGAGTGCATTTACAGTAACCAGGATGAAATGTTTGTGGCTTTGCTTGCCTGTGTGAGAAGGACTGTTGCTAAAGAAAAAATCCATTTTATTTTGCCAAATGTGTTTAAAAGTAAAAAATAATACATATATTGACTGAATTATAAAGGTAATTAATGATAATGGTGTTTCAGACATTCCAGACTACATCTTGGGTACAGTTACAAGAATTATCAGGTGCTGTGAAAAATGGTATTGGCTGCTAAACATTTAAATGTAATGCTGTGGTAATTTAGGATCAAGAAAGTGCCTTGAAAAAAATGTTTATGTCTCCTTTTTCGTATATTTTTTAAGTTGAAGTGACTGTACATCATGTGGCAATAGCTGAAACAAATTGGCAACAAATTTAAATGAAATGTATACAATTTTTACGGTTCATATAGAAGATAACATGTTTAACAAACAATGCTGTTTTTAACAATAGTATAATGAATACTATGCCCTATCTTACGATAACATTAGAATAATATTTCAATACCTAAATTTGGGAGTTGTTATAGCCAGTAGTGTCTGCAACACATCAAACAGAGCTTTTCGTTAGCTACCATTGTATGTTTCAGCACCATGTTAACAAGCCTGCCACTCCTATCATACTTTATGTACACCCTATATAAAGTCCAGGAACACTTTCAAGTAATTACTGCACAAGAACTAAACATTGTACAGATATCATACATATTGCAATTTGAAGCGAAACTGTAAAAAAACTTCCAAACAAATGGGGCACTGCTTCATCATGTGGTAGAGGGAGTACATACACCAGATCTTTAATGCGTCCCCACAGAAAAAAGTCACATGGAGTGAGATGTGGTGATTGGGGAACCATTTAGTGAAACACCTGTCCTCTTCTGTAGCAAGGCCGATCCATCGATGCAGCAGCTCTGTGTTCAGACACCCACAAACTTCACGATGAAAATGGGTTGGAGCTCCATCCTGCTGAAAAATGAATGAAGGGTCCAGTTGCATTTGAGGTGTCAGCCATTGCTGCAACACATCCAAGTAGGAATATCCAGTAACAGTGCTCTCAGTGAAGAAGAATTGCCTGTACTGTTTTTGGTACGACAAGGCACAAAAAACATTTACTTTTGGGGACTAATGCTCAAATTCAATGCATTCGTGTGGATGCTTTGTACCCCCAGATATGACAATTATGCCTGTTCACTTTCCCATTAGTGTGAAAAGTGGCTTCCCTGCTAAATATTATGTAATCAAAGCCATTACCATCCCCATTCAGTTTTTGCAACTCTGAATGCTTCTCTTTGTCATCATCATTGAGTTCCTGCACTAGCTCCAGTTTGAATGATTTCATTGACACCTTCTATAGCAGGACTTTTCACTACGTCATTGGAGCTATTTTGAGATCATGGGATGCACGACGCACAGATTTTCTCGGACTCCTTATAGATGACTCTCGTATGCACTCCTCATTCACTTCACTCACACTGGGACGTCTGCTTCTCTTTCCCGGGCACAAGCAACCCATCATAACAAATTTGTTGTGCCAGTGGTAAATGGCCTTCCTTGTTGGTGGCTCCTTACCACACTAGTTTTTGTTGGACGCCAACACACCACGTTTGTGACTATCCTCAAGTTACGAAACTACACTGTGGTGGTATACATTAAAAAAAAACTTTCAGTGTCTCTTTGAAATGACACATGTATGATAGCTGCACACTGTTTGGTTCTTGTGCAATAAATAATTGAAAGTGTTTGTGGACTTTATGTACGCCTCATATTTTTTTATACATGGCAAAATCATGATATTCTCAACATTAGAAATGTTCATAATGTAACCATATGCATAAATTACTTTGCAAATGAATGTAAAATGACTCATTCCTCATCATTACGATCCATAGAACATGTATCCTACTAACTAAATTGGATTAGATGATGATGCATCACTATTAAATCATTTGCCTGTATTCTCTCTGTTGCCAAAAAGTGTATTATTAAGGGAGATAAGACTATTAGTTTGTTCTTTCAGTTGTCACTTGAAACTGAAAATAACATTGATATGAATGATCATCAAAAAGAAAAGAAACTTTATGGTTCCATGGACCTTTACAAGTCTCAACCAACTATGCAGTATACATGTAGACTGAAGAGATGAATGAAAATTTGAACCCAGATCCTCTGCTCACTGGGCAGATGCACGAACCACAACACCACCCTGGCACAGTGGCTCTGCACTGTTTGCCCCAGCATGCCTCCCTCCTCAGTCCCCTTATTCCCCCAAAACACAAAGAGCACCACAGAGGTTGTCAAACTGTCATGGAATAGCACCTCAGTTTTGAATGAAATGGAACAATATAGTTTCATTTAATGAAAGCAGCTATACCTGGGTCTCAGGCAGGACCTCCTGTTTAGTTTGATTCTGAGGTACTATTCCAATACTGTTGGACATGTTCCACACCCAGGAGGATACCCTCTTTTGTGGGTCTGTGGAATAAATAATTAATGTAATCTAGTCTGAGAGCCCCTCCTCTTGTGGCAGTTTATTGTATATCACTGGAGCAACAAGGCATTGTGACTAAAAAGGACACACCATTCCCATTTTCTGGAATGGTTGCAAGGCAAATGCACTTAATTGCAGGCCTATATTATGGATAACAATCTGTTGAAGCATTAAAGAACACAGTTAACATTTCTGAATTGTGACACTCTTTGTAGACCAGAATTGTCTTCTCTAGGTCTCAACATGAATTTGATGAAGGGTAATTGCCTGAAACTTTACTGATAAAGGCAAAATAGTTCTCTTAATTCACCTCAAAAGCACGATAACCGACCTCGATATCAGATGGAGCAATAAATGAAATATTCGAAAGTGTCTTTCATTGGTTCTCAATAAATGGTCTAGCACATCATTTACAATGAAAATGCATCTTATTCAGTTTTGTACAAGGAAAGACAAATCATCACTAATAATGAAGCATTACGGAAACGAAATATGTGAAGACTGATTGTTAAAAATACGTGGGGGTACATAGTGATGAGAACAAGAATTATAAAACTGAGTGCAGCAACATTTGCTCTAAATTTGATTGCCATAAGTGGCAATGACATCACTAGAAAATTTAACTTCCTTCTTTCATTGATGTCATATTTAGAATGGGGGCCTCTGACCCCCTCCCCCTACACACACTCACAAACGCACAGTGCCTATCCTCAAACTTCACATAGATAAAGAAATTAGGTAGCCTCACAACACATACACTCTTACAAAGTTTGTTTTGAAGGATCAGCTCAATTTGAAAATAATACTAGCATTCATAAATACAATACTAGGAGGAAAACAGTGGGACTTAATCTTGTTGTAGCACAGAAAGAAGCATATCATGCAGCCATAAAAATATTTGATCACCTCCCTTTAATTAACAAGGTGCTGGATGATAATGAAAGTTGACAAGTGCTATTCCATAGATGAATTTCTGAGAAGGAAACAACAGGTTACCCACGAGCACTGATGTGCTGCTTCCTGGACTTGGGTAGGCGCGCCGGCCCCGGACTGAATCAGCCCAGCAGGTTAACAACGAGGGACGGCATGCCTGAATGTGGTTTTTAGGCAGTTTTCCACATCCCACATGGTAGATACTGGGCTGGTCCCCATGTACCACCTCAGTTACACAACTTACAGACATCTGAAAAACATTGGCACTATTTCATGGCTTACACTAGACGCAGACAGCTAGGGTACATTACTTCTGTCCTGGGGGGTACATGATGGTGACAAGAAGGGCATCTGGCAACAACACTCTGTGACACTAACATTGCCAACTCTATAGTAACAGGGTCAACCCCGTGTTGAAGCGGGGCAAAGGCCCAAGCAAATTATGAGAAGGTGACATCCAAAAATGAACATATCTACTAAATGCAATTTATCACAGTCAACATGAAACTTATTTTGGGCATGCATAAGAAGGAAAATAGCATACTGCAGTGTGAATGCCTTTTACTTTTACTTTTAGGCCAAAAGGCAGTTCATATCTGTAAATCAAATCAAGAATGAAAATATTCCTTTAAAAAGAGCATTTAAATATTCATTACATGAACCATGAGCGATTTTCAAAACCAAAAATCTTCTTCTTTCTTTCAAAATAACTTACCTCTTACTGAATAATGCTTGTTATACCATATCATTTCACATATTTTTATAGTGTAGTATGTGATACCATAGAAAAAACTGTACTTCACAATAATTTGAAATGTTTCAGATCACCATGCCAGAATAAAATGACGTAACTGTGGCATTAACTATCTTTAGAAGTATTCTTTGACGTAAGTGTTACATGCAAACCAGAATAATTTTCTTAACAGTCACAGGCAACATGGAAATATCATCGGTGATGTTTGTGTTCCAACTTAAGTACTAGTGATTTTGGCAGGCTTCTTAAAAAATAGTTTACTGTAAACCATCAACATCTTTTTTCCTATTACCTTAGACTGGATGGCTGAAAAGTACTTGGGCTTTTGTCCAAGGAAAGGGTTTTGTAGTGGTTCATCTGCTCTTTTACATCTAGTTGGGACTTCTAGAATGCATTTGTCTCAACATCAGTATGAGTGTTTCCCATAGCTTTGTACTTGTGTATGGAAATGCATTTTATTTCACATATTTAATGTGAAATCCCTATCTAAGGACCTACAAGATGTACATCGGCGAGCAAGGTTTCTTAGCTGAGTCACTGATTGTAGATCTCATTGTATTCCTCTTTTGTTACAATTGTTGGCCTTTTTCTTAGAAGTTTTCCTATTCTATCAAAAGTGGAGTCAGTGCATAAGTAACTGTGTCCTTTTAATAATAATAAAAAGTAGTGCTATGCAACATATTATGAGGGAGCACGGAAGCACAAACAGTTGCTCTGCATTAGAGAAACAGTGTGACTGGAATGGAAATCACTCGACTGGATGTAATGGATTAGTTATCCTTCACACAAAATGTGTATGTGGACACACATTTATTTTCCTAGGCTTGTATCTTGGCAAATGTTTGATTTCACTTAAATTGTATGATTATCTAGGTTCTGCCTATCCTGTTTGTTTTGTTCCATTCTGTGTCTCATTTATTTTAAATTCCTGACATGCTTGCTTTTACATGTAAGCTCCTCATATAAAATTTTGTTGAGGATTAAGACAGCAACAAAGTTCAGTACATAGTCAGCATGAACTAATGCTGTGCAATGGGAACCCCAGAAAAGCAGACGATAAAAGCTCTCAGGTTACAATTGCCTTCCTCAACTTCCAGAAAACACTTGGGGGGGGGGGAGGGGGGGGGGGGCAGGGTGCATGGTAAATGCTTGCTATGCCCTCATAATTCTTTATGCTACTTTTGATTTTTGGGTCATGACAAATGTTGACCATCTTGATGAGATCAGTCTCATTGACTGGGTGCACATTTGTCAAACATGGATTTCATGAGCTGGGGACTTGTTAACACGAACAGTGGATTACTACTCTAAGCTCTGGACATGCTTTTGCCTGCCATCCAATGACACAGTAATGGAACATTGTACGCCATAGTGCATGGGATTTTGATCTTATTGGCTGAACTGTGAACATTGTAGGAGAGAAATAATTTTGAAAATGCACCATTTGTCAATAAGGGTTGAGGGGAGTGAAACAATCATTACTGAGTAAGTGCTATGGAATATGCTGTACTGGGGCAAGCAGGGTTCTGTTTGGGTGGGCCCCAAATAGGCTTGTGATTATCTCACTGTATAAATTTCCAGAGGGTTATTGGTTGACCCTACCACCCCATCAGCAAACAAACGTTTAACAGTAAAAATGTGATAGTAACACAGTATCAGGAGAATTATTAAATAATGTTGCACTAGTTACAGAACACAG
This sequence comes from Schistocerca gregaria, assembly GCF_023897955.1. Taxonomy (NCBI): domain Eukaryota; kingdom Metazoa; phylum Arthropoda; class Insecta; order Orthoptera; family Acrididae; genus Schistocerca; species Schistocerca gregaria. The sequence continues at coordinate 222,615 of NW_026062089.1, forward strand.
ATTTGAACCGTTGCCTCATGACTCACACACATGAATGTATCTTCTTCTGCTTCTACACAATGAGCACTGATCCAAAGGAATTGCTGAAGAAATGGTCTTCGATGGTTATTGATTCATTCAAGAGACATACTTGAGGTATAGGGACTTCTGAAATTAAGTTACGCAACAGGCACGGCACCCTTTCAGAAGACTGGGCATGTTACCAATATCCTGAGAGACAATTCTGCTGCAGTACGGACAACAGGTTCATCACATTATGGGAGTGAAATGGCACTCCAAAGTTGAGGTACAAGGAACAGTAAGTTTCTTGTTAGCCAAACATATAAATTGCACACAAATTCGCCATGAAATTCTTGCAGTGTATGGTGCAATGCAATGTAGCATCGAGTCGTAGTGAAACAGTGCCAACAATTTGATGAAGACCATTCAGTCTTTCCAGCAAGCTCAGTGCATATTTGACAGAAAAGAGATTTTCCATCAAAGAGGAAATTCACACAGCAGTCCTCAAATTGTTCCATGACTGAGGCGCACATTTATATTTTCAAGAAACTGAACAGTTTGTGGGATGTTACAATTGTTGTTTACAGGTTTTAGTGACTGTAGTGAAAAGTAGTATCTGCATCACTTTGAATTGTATTGCAGCATACAGTAAAAGTTACTCAGTCTGCCATAGTAACAGGTAACTTTCTTTCTGAAGTCTCATAGTTTCCTGCTGGTTTCACACCTTTCTTTGACAATCATCAGATGTCAGGTTACTCCTGGATGCATCAGTGAATGGAATCCTACTCTGCTGACTGAGTACCCATTCTGTGTTTTCCCATACCCAACTCCACAGACCAATGCTTTGGGGGAGGGATGCTAGTGCTATCTGAGGCCACATTGATAATGTGGAGACTTGGATTCTGTCTTGACCATAGTTGCCTGATATCCCAGATATCTGGTTGGAAACCCAACTCCCAACTGTACTTTGTTGGGATAGATAAAATTCCTGGTTACATAAAAATGGACAACATTATATAAAATGATGTGGTCTTCACTTCAAATTGCTCATTACCAATTTCTAATGAGGGGCAGTCTTGTATGAGTTACTGACTTAAACTCCTCCTTTTATTAACAGCGCTAAGTGGCCATACTTGACTCAATAGCCATTGTTTTCGAGTAGTGCATCAGAGGTCAATCGTGACAGTGCTTTGTAATTCTCTGCTGAAAAAATTGAATAGGGTTGTGCAGTTTCCTTCCCCTGTGGCAGCCTTAGTCGTCATGATGATCTTATCAAAACATTCGAAAGAGAAATTGTGACGAAGGAAGCTGGGATAATTTTTTAATTTTTACTTCCCCCTTGTTTTGCAATATGCCTCCTTCAAATTTGTTTCTTCACTTTCAACTAATTACCATTAACATATGTGAATTGTAATCTGCATTTTCATAAAAGAGAAAGGCAGCCCCCTCAGGTTGAATTTTGTCTGTGTAATTCATTTTCTAATTTATATTGAGTATTCCTAGCTAGTATCTTTTATTATAGGGCAAAATCAGTCATTTTTATGTAACTTTAATTCCGATGTTGACTTATAAACAAATATAAATGGGAAGTTGTGCACTGGCCATACATAACTGTGTATTATTGGGAGGATGTGAAAAGTGAAAGTAGAAGACTGTGAAACGCAAGTGTGCATCTGTCGGCTACATCATTTACAGTAAACAGTACTGCACATCCAACCCCTATGTTTTCAGCCAGTATGTAGACACCGAGGACAACAAAGTAGGCAAACCACAACAAAATGGCAGTTTACTTGCAGCACAGTCTAAACTATGTTGAAAAATGATTTGACTTTGAAGAAAGTGTCTACAGGACTTTCAAACCATTTTCACTGACAGTGAAACAGAGCTCAGTTTCAGAATATCTAGAAGTTATTTCTTGTAGATGGGGATTTGATGTTTGAAGAATGTGTGCAGTTAAAGAACTTTCTCAAGGATGAAGAGAAGAACTTTTCAAGCTGAAATCTGATTAGTGGAAGGAATTTTTTTTCATTGTTATGAAAACTATGACAACTTCTTAAAACTTTTCCGTTTTGTTTCAGATGATGGTGAACACTTGGTGAGCTGAGAGGAACCTTTTCCCAGCAGCAACATTAGAAGCTGAAATAATAATAATAATAATAATGAAGATGGTTTAGTGATTTACATGTCTCCAGTTTTATTGAGGAAGAAGAGAAGATTCTATGAAGGAGATTGAAAAGTGAGCAAAAATCTCAATAAAGTAAAAAAAAAAAATTGAATTGTAGCCTGTGTGTGTTTAGTCTTGGTTTTTAAAAAATATCCCGATTTAGTTCAGAAAAAACTTGATGACTGGTCTGTACTAATACAGCTGCCTTCTAAATGGGCAGTGCGCAGCTCTTTTGCATTTTCTTGTGGGTGCCTATGAGCCACAACTCTTATGCTCTAAACAGGTTGTTGACTCCAGGCTACCACTGGAAGATGGTTTGTCTCACAGTAGTGGTTCTTTGTTTGAATGATGTCACTGTGGTGTATGACAAATTGACAGGCAACTTATCATGCTGCTATACACTCACAATGTAGATAAGCCTGAAATGATCCTTCAGAGCATGTTTACAGACAACACAGTTGAAGATTTTAATGAATCTGTCTCACAGAGACTTCTGTTCAATAGTAGATTATGATAAATATTCTGGCCAACAAAGTATCTGATTCCATTAAATTTTCAGCTATGTTTTTTCAATAATTGCAAATCTGCTGTTCAAAAATGGAAGCCTTTTGGATTGATATTTTGTTTGAAATTTCTTTCTGTTTCTTTGATGTTTGAGATTATAAATTTCATGTGTTTCACATTTTCAAATTATTTGGTTATGAAAATGCCTCATAGCACTTCTGTATCAAATAGAAACTGTTATAATTTTTCATAACCACTAGAACAGTTCCTGAAGTTAATATTGTAAAAATGTACCTTTGATGCTTTGCACCCGTGGGTTGAGTTGTGCTATCGTTGTTAACTTTCTCAATAGTTTTAGTGAGGTTACTGAATGAGAGTAGTTGTCTTGGACTTGATGTCACATGGAACCAAGTGCAGTTTTATCTGTTGGACTGAGTAATGTGAACTCAGTGTATATCATGAACTGTAATTTGCTTTTATACTTCTGCAACTTTGAAATCAGTGACTCTTTTTTAGCCAGTTGCCAAAGCTTTAGAAATGTGGTTTAGCTGTTGATTACATTTGGAGAATTGGGCTTATCAAAAGCTACAATGTTGTTTCATCAGCAAGTCAAGATATTAACTGAAACTATATGACCTAGAGCCCACATGAATTGTACTTCTAAATATATTTGGATGGTGAGCTGAGCCACAAAATACTTCAAATCATGTCGATGATTGTTGATACTGTTTTCTAGGTTATGCAACAAATGTCATTGGAACTCTATCCTACAGTGTCATATCCCAACATTACACTTCAGACAGTTCTGACAAACAAGTGTTACATCGTTTCAATATTTTCTTGTTGTTTGGAGTGAGTAACGGGACTCTTATAATACACAGGAAGAGAGAAGAAATAAAGCTCTTGATATCAGAGGCAGGAAGGGTCTTGGAAGATAAATTGAATGGAATGGAAGGGATAAAAATCAGAAATTTTTGACATTCCTACCTGGAATTTCCGTTGGTTGTTTTAAAAATGCTAAAATTCCACCAACCGACATATTGCCCCCTGCCAGTGATGTGATGCAACATGGAGGGGCAGCTGGTCAGCACACCTCTCTCCTGGGATTTTTTTTACTGTGAAACCACTGCTACTTGGTCAAGCAGCTCCTCACAAGACTGACTGCATTTTGTACCAGTCCCCCCCCCCCCCCCCTCCCCCCGAGGAAAAATCGCTGCAGTTAGTCGAATGGCACAGCTAAGGAGGCAGACAGTGGAATGGATAGTGTGTTAAAGAGCAGTTCTAAGATGAACATAAGACAAGAATAATGGAATGTAGTCAAGTTCAATCAGGAGATGCGGAATGAATAACGAGGGATGATCAGCGAGTTTGCATTTGAAAGCTGTACGAGGAGGGGTGAAAAAGCTTCTACCCTAACAAATAAAGAGTGAAAGAAATTTCATAATATAAATTTATTTGTATATATAATACCTGTGTACACCAATACACTTGGAGGCATGCTCAGATAACTTCTGCAAACCATTCAAAGAAAAGATCTTTGATTTCAATTGCAACAAAGCATCAGTCACTGCATCATCATCATCCTTTGAGGTATTTTTTTTTCGGTTTGGGACAAGGAAAAAGTCTGACCCAGTCAGATCTGGAGAATATGGCAGGTGACACGTTCCACATCATTACGAAAGAATCGTGTTCATGATCCATGGAACAACTAATATAACTAACTAGAATTGGAAGTTTTTCATTGTCCATTATACGAGGTTTGTCCGGAAAATACGTATAAAGGTTGAATAATGTCTTTATGTTACAGGTTGCAGTCACCATCAGGTGAGACTACTGCTGTAATCAATCAAATCAATGCTCAGAGTCAGAGCACTCTGCGTGAAGGTGGGAGTGTGCAGCAGCTTGTGTTCTTAAAGACCGTGGATTGACAGAATGATTGCTGACGAGCTGTCAACCCTCAAAACAATTGTTCACAAAAACTTGAAATGAAGAAATTGTACCGAAGCTCTTGACACCAGAACAGAAAGCAAAGTGGGTTGAGTGCTGTAGGGATTGGTTGGAAGCAGAGGAATGAGGTGACTTTCTCAACCGAGTCATCACTGAAGACGTGTCCTGCTATTAGAAATTCGATGTGGAGCTCAAAGCAAGGAATGGAAACTAGCAGGAGAACCGAGAACAAAAGAGTCGCGAAAATCAAGGTCCAATGTGATGACAGTGTTGATTCTTGGAGCATTGTTCACAAGGAATTTGTCCCTCCCAGCAAGAGAGTGAACGGAAATTTTTACGTTGAAGTTCTGACACGTCTCGGAGCTCTTGTGGCAAGAGTTTGACCCTTCATCACAAGAATGCGCCCGCACACATGTCGCTCGTTGTGTTTTTGGCCCGAAGCTCAATCACCACTGGATTTAATCCCGTGTGAGTTCTTCATGTTCCCAAAAATGCGTAATGGTGTGGCATTGGGAGATGTGGAAACGACATGGCAACTAAACAACATCATAACTGAAGACTTTCAGCAATGTTATCAACAGTGGAAATGGCGTTGGCAGAAGTGTATCACGTCTCAGGGTGAGCACTTTGAAGGAGACCATATTGTAATACCTGAATAATTGTAAAATAAAGTTATTATGCAACTTTTATATGTATTTTTCGGACAAACCTCGCAGATTAGGAAATGAGACACTGAAGATAATAGAAGTGTTTTGTTATTTGGGTAACAAAATAATTGATTTTGGCTGACACAGAGAGGATATAAAATGCAGGCTTCACTGTATATCTGAGAAAGAGGAATATATTAGGAGTGGATGTAAATGTTACGGAGTCTTTTCTGGAGGTATCTGCGTGAAGTGTAGCCTTGCTCCGAAACGAGATGTGAACAACAAGCAGTTGAAGCTAGAAAAGGATGGTATCTTTAAAAATGTGTTTCTAGGAAGAAATTTTGATGATTTCGTGGATAAAACATAAGGTAAACTCTGTCCATCGGTACTGGCCGACCACCGTGTCATCGTTTACCAATGACGTCCAGCACACCACTATCCTGCCTGTGTCAGTTTTCTTGTCCTCGAGTTCCTCAGTTGGCATCACAAGGGTGAATGTACACTTTCCCAATCCTCTCACCCAGAAAAATCCGTGGCAGTACAGGGAATCTAAACCTGCGTCCTCGCCATGATAGGCAGCAGCAGTGAACACTAAGTTACAGAGGTAGTCAATAAGTGGATAGATGACTACTACTGGCACTCGACACCCTCTGCACTGCACCTAGAGGTGGCTAATGGAATAATTATGCAGTTGCAAATCAAATTACCAGGGACATAGTATTGAAAGAAATTTTCAGCACAACATGAGTAAAAGAAGGAACTGGTTGATAAGACATACGCTGATGCATCGAGGAATCATCAATTTGGTGTTGGTGGGATTTGAGTGAGAGGAGGAAAAACTGTTGAAGGGGAAATACAGTAAGCAGGTTCAAATAGATGTAGGCTTGCATAGAGAGCTGCATCAAACCAGTCTTTGGACTGAAGACCACAACAACAAAAACAGTTGGCTGTGTGTAGGAATTTTCTGTGGTCAGGAAAGCAATAAGAAATGATTTTCTGATTAAGAAAAGTGCAAACACTATACATTAATGTGGTGTAAAATGTTTCTTGAGCTGTTTATGAAGCCAGAGAAATCTTATATTAGTTCTTTTGGCATGATAAACCTGTACACGATGATTAAACTACACCTACCCATGGGTTTTATGCAACTTGCAATGCCTACAAATGTCATGGGCAAGATTATCATTTCTGTCACCCACTACGTGCAAATTACTAGTCCTACATAAAAAAAATGAACAGGATGTCTTTGTGGGAAATTTAATGTAGTCATTTCTTTTTGGGAGGGGATACATTTTTGCTAGAAGCCATAGTTTTTGTTAAATAATTCAAAAAGTAGAAGACAGGCATTCAAATGCCTTTTTTCTTCAATGCCACAGATAGTGTGGTGTCCAGCAAAGTACAAAATGTAATGTAGTTAATTTTGATACGAAAAGGTTCTGTTCATTGTTTTTGCAGGACTAATAGTGTGCATGTAGGGAGGAGAGGAGAGAAGATTAAAATCATGGGTGTGGTTCTTGAAGATGTTGCAGGTTCCATAAAACTTTATGGCAGTGGCAGCTGAATAACCCTGTGTATGATCCAGAAGATTCAACCACATGGCTGCTGATAGAAAATAGGTGGTTCATATTGGCTTTGCGTGACTGCTGTAAAGAAGAGGATGTGAGGTGTTCTCTGTCAACTTTTATACCAACATTGGTATGCCAAGAAAGTAAGTACCATTGTGGGAAAGGACTCATGAAAACATTTCTTCAGACCGTAACAGCCACCACTGTTCAGACACTTGTCATAGCAGTAATCCAACTTTTCTATGCCCTTTTCATAGAAAGATAATACCAGTTAAGACCTCCAATACTGATCACACTTGCTTACATCATCATAGGTGTTCAAGCACCTTCATCCTGACTGATGATGAAGTAAAAGTGGTAGTCCGAAGATGTGAGATCAGCACTGATTGGCAGGTGGTCTCACTGTTCCCAAGTGAATTGTTTAGTAAGGATTTCAGTGCCACCAGCAGAAATGAAGCATCATAATGATTCGATTGAGAGTTTTGCATCTTTTGTTTTGAATAGTGTGATGGAGTTCTCTCGGTGTTTTGCAGTATCATACCGCTTTCATGGTTTCAGCTCTGAGAAGGAACTCAACAAGCAGAATGCCTTGTTGGTCGTAGAATCAATTTCACCTGACTTTTTGCACTTGCAACTTCATTATGATTTCTTTTTTGGGGGTGGTGGAGGATTGTCGGACTGTCAGTTCCTTCACTCCATAGATTGTTGATTTTATTTTGGAGTGTCATGAAGACCCCAAGTTTCATCACCAGTCACGATTCTATTTAAGAACTCATCTTCCTTATCACTGTATTCAGTGCTGAAATGTCAAAACTCTGCCAAGGTACATAATTTTGTAAGCATTTTTCAAACGCAATTCACAAAAATTTAAGCAATTTATGACTGAGTCATGCAAAACAGTTTTTGAAATACATTCTTATTGTGAACCATGTGTTTTCTCACCCATACCATCAGTGACAACAGAAGGCTGTCCAACACATGCTTCGTCATGAGTGTTTCTTCAACTGTCTCATCCACTTTCTCACCGTAAATGTCTACAAGTTGATGAATTTCAGCTGGCTTAATGTTCTGTGTGTTGGAACTAAACATAACGGGGCACACTTCACAGTCACTGGGCTCAGAGGTTGTCCTAAAGATTTTGACTGATCACTAACAAATATAAATACCACAAAATTGAGCTGCAGTGTCAAGACAATGAACCAGAGAAATGTGTGAACCTACAACACAAGTGCTGCAGTGGCAGTAGAATGATTTGGCAATTACTTTCAGGATGCACCTCATACTTAGGCACTTCCCTTGAAGTCCTGTCACCTTTTAATGTAAATGTTTGCTTATGATGGAAACTATGTTTAAGCTGTGTGTGTGGCAAGGGGGGTAATTAACAGTTGAACTATCTTTGTTTTGTTTATCTCTCTCTAGTCATGACAGGTAATGTGAATCAAGGACAAAGGTACTTTCTGAGTTACCTTAGTCAAGCTCCAACCCTTCTGTCCTGTACAGCTACTTGCTTTTATCCTGAGGTTGTTACTCTCTGGTCAGCAGGTGCTCCTAAAAAAGTTGCATACATTGTGTACAAAAATCTACATTTACAAAGAATTTGTGGGGCCAGACATGTTAGTAATGCTCAAGATATGGTGTGACTATTGGTATAGGGGCAATTCAGAAAATATCACCTGTCTACATTATGGCACAACTGGAATATGCTTGCTCAAATAGTGACAATGCATTCAGCTGAACTGGTAACCAGTGCTTCATATACCAACATCGTCTCCCCCTATAAAAAAAGAAATTTAGAGGCAGTCACATAAAAAAAAGCTTCTTTTCCTCTCCTAAACACTCGAAAATTGTGTGTATGTAGTTTGTTTTCATATACAGGGTGTATTAAAAGAGCTGTCACCATTACCTACACTGCTTGCATGGTGTTAATTTGCACACAGATTTCTGGTTGTTCCACCGGAAAGCTTACCAAGACATTTACAGCATAAAACTGATACCTGCTTGTATTTTAAAAAATGTACACAGCTCAAAGGTATTGCAACTGCAGCTCTGTAGAATTACCATGCCTTTCATGCAGTACAACATTTTTAACCTCTGGGATTTGCTATGAAGTAATTACTCGATGCCATACGAAAAAACAAAACAGCCTCATTGCTAATATTTCTCACATACGTAATAGGTGATGGGAACAATGAAACCAACAAAATTAAGAAGACCATTAGCATTTTTTTTAAATTCATCTATCTTTTACAGTAAATTTCAACCATAAATGTTTCGTAGGCACATTACAACATTAACAAACACTGCATTATAAATATAATTTGGGACTTCAGTGTGCAACTATATACATGACCATTTTTATTACTTAAGGGTTAATTTTATCAACTTACAGAAACAGTTAGTTTAAGAAACATTTAATCATGCCGATGGTCACCTGTTATCTCACTGCTACATAGTGTTAAACCATAAGCTAGGTGGAAGACTCACTGGACGAAAAATTGTTAGAACTACCTACATACATTGGTAAAAAGCACTTCTGCTGGTCTCAAAATACTTTATTCTGCGCTTCTGTTCCAAATGACAACTTCACAGCTACAGTAATTTCACCAATAAGGTGGGCTACAAATAGGTTGTAATATTCTGACCTGAGTAGCTCTTCAGCAAATAGAGCTACATAATATGTGCTACTGTTTTTACATGACAACTAATGCTAGTCATGTTTACAATAGAAACAATAATTAGGCCCAATACATTTAAAATTGTATGCCTACAGCCAGAATGTACTACTTGTTGGAAATGAAAATTCATCAAAATACTTGTAGTACACACTGAAATACCTTGCATCCATTCTCTCTTGCTGCAATAAAGCTAAATCTCATAGCCAAAGGCAGTTGTACATTGTTGAGGGGAACTAGAACAGCTAGTAAATGTAACTAAATAATATCTGTATTCATTTGAGTTTGTTTCACCAAGATCCAGATTATGTTGTCACTTATGTCCCCTTGTTCTCACATTAACCGATTAGTTTTCAATTTTGGCCAATTGATACAAGACAGACTTATAACTCCTTCATGTTCATTGTTATTGGCAATAACTTTATTAGCTCTGATGACAATACAAAACTCGATAAACAAGTCAATGCAATCTGTGCCAGCACTTACCTGTTTCAAATTTTGTTTACATTCAGTGCTATTCATTTTGTTCTAAGGCTTGTGTTTAGTATAAATAACCAATGGTGCATCTGTAGGCCATACCAGTTCCAATATTAAAACTGCCTCAATTTGATCCCATAGATTGCCACTTTACTGATGTGGCATTTAATAAATTAAAAAGAGCATCTCTCTTGAAATATTTACAAACTGAATACTGCTGAACAAGACGTACGTACATTTTGACACAGTTATACAATTGAAAACGTTGACAGATGCTCCAAAAATTTCTTTTGCAACCTGAATACTGAAACATGTTCTAGGAACTACTTTAAAATGTTAAAATTCTACACTGGAAGACACTCTGTTTCATTTTTATATTACTGCAGAAGGGCAGAAGCAAGATAAGGTACTTTCAGGTTCCAGTACTGACCATGGTCTTACTGTCATCCAGTTAGAAACATTCACACAATGTTAGTCATAGCAGAAGCACTTCCACTACAATGGTTGTGACAAGTATGCTCCTAAACCCTATTATTCTCATTTACTTTTTTGTGGTTTACATTGTTCACTGATAAACAATGGCATCCTAGCAGAAACTGTAGAAATAAACTTCTTTGGACCAAATACATGTTAAATGTTTATTAGTATTTCTGTCACAACAATAGAAGGTAAGTAAGGTTGCTCCACACCAAAATTATAAAATTTTTTACTGCCAACACCAGTTGTTCTGCTCCAAAATCAAACTAAATTTTCAGGTCTTCTGTGTGGTCTGCAAGTTCCTTTATGTTGGGAGCATATGTTTTACTAAATAGACAAGTTTTCTAGAACTTGTGATTTAGTAGAAAGCAAAGAAAAAACTAAAAGGAAATGGAATGAGAAATTAGAATGTGTGAGAATCACTCCAATTAGGCCAGTGGCTATATAATCTTGGTGGTGCACGGAACTGGGTTCTCAAGGCTGAGAAGAGACAGAAAAATGAAGTGAGATGTTTATGTTCCTTTGAAAGATCTAGAGACACTAGGAAGGATTATGTATGCCAATCAAGGACTATTTAAGACCATGACAGTTGGTCCTCTTGACTAGGGGTGTGAGAGAACAAACCACCACAGAAGAAAGGGAAAAATATTGTGAACTGCTATGCCAGATAGACAAATGTGTAAATTCATTAACTGAACACATAACAGGTATTGACTAGTAATAAGTTTCGCCAAAGCCAGTTGTCATTGGTTAGGTCAATACATGCCTAAGATTTCATTTTTCATGAGTAACACTGTGTGAACAAAGAACAGCTCTCAAGCATACTAAACATCAATGACCCGCTGCCTACTGGAATAACAAAGTTTCTTTATGGACCACATTTTGATTACTTGGCAGAAGCAATCTCTAGTTTATAGTGGACTGTAATGATATCAAGCATAATATCTCACATCACCTCATAACTTTGGCATTCTGCTGTTTTTAGGGCAGTGCTTAACAAATCAAAGAAGTTCGCCAAGATATGGCACCGTTTTTTATAATACCTGCCACTCTGCTTGTGTCATGTTAATGGAAACTGACAATCATAGCACCCACAATGGTTCAATTTTCACTTTCACAAAAAGAAAACCAGACTGTCTGTGGGTTTGGTGTTCAGCAGGGGGCAAAACCTTGTTAGTGGTCTCGCTGCGAGACTCAAAAGCATTCTAATGCCCGTGCTTACATCACCGAGTTTTGAGAGAACTGTCGGAAGGCAGCAGTGTTATTCTTGGCAGGTCCTGGCAAAATTACTATTGGGACAGCAAATGCATTAAATCACTAGAAACTGCTGTCAGGTAGAACCACTGTACTCAATAACAACCAGAATCATTTCTATAAGTATCGCATATGAGTGCAGCTTATGGAAACTATATGGACATGAGTTCAAAATCCCTTTCTTATCTGCAGGAATTTACACTAGATTATCACACAACAGCTGTAGGGACCTAGAATAAGTTTATTCATTGAGAATACAGAAAATTGCGACACTCTCATTTCGTTATTTTCAACAGAACAACCAAAGGAAATGGAAAATCTAGCTGAAGAAATTAATAAATTACACCACAAAATTCAATTCATTTCACTGTAGGAATGAAACATTAACAAAACTTTTTATATAAAATTCTGAAATTTCCAGGAAGCCAACAATTACCAGGGTTACCATCCATATCAATATAAAAATGTGTTCTTCAGAAGAATGTTTAATCACATGCGTAATGATCCAATGGATACAAGTGAAATATAAAAAGAAACACAAATTGTAAAATCAGCTGCCTCCAGTTATGAATACATTCCCACTGTAATACATAAATTAAACCAACCACCCACAAACAGGAAGACCATCTTTGTAATAAGCTGACCTTCCTCAAGGAAGATTTCATGCCAACCTCTTCAAGTTGTATGACATAAAAATAAGCTTCTTCACAAGCAACACAATACTGAAAGCACTAAGCAAGAATATCACAAGTCAGGTATGTCCAAACTTCTGCAATAAACAAACTGGTAGAAGCACAGGGATGCACTCTGTCTTAACATCCAAAACAAATCTGACTTTGCAGAATGAGTTACTGGGCAAGAATTGTGGCAATCAGTGTAGAAAAGAACCAGGCAAGAAATCTGACTTTCTTGAAGGAACTGAAATATCTTTCAACATAGATACAGCAAAAGTCTACTTGCTCAATGACAAATCTTGCCTTCACAACTATGAAGGCTTTATATTTCAAAAAATAATTAAATTAAAAAAAACCTGCCCCCCTATCTCTCTTTACATCTTACCTACATTAATATCACTATAAATAATCTTGCATGATATATCTAAGCCTTCTACTCTTGTTTTTAAAAGTAAACTTCATCTACATAGCAAGAGCTGCAAATATTGGAACTTAACTCTATTATTGGGCATTGATGTTCAGTTTTGATTAAAGTATTTACCCACACACTTTTATTGTCTCTGAGCAAAGTATGTTATATCTTCATAACACGCATCAGTTGTATAGTGCTGGCTAAGTTTAGTAATCAATTGTGCCTCATGGGCATGACTATTGTCTGAAGTAGTGATGGAAGGAATTGACACTTTGAATGCTGCATAGAGGGCTATGTGAGTGTCTTTTCTGAGCAGCACATTGCAAATCATACCAGATAAGCTCAATGTTCAAATCTGGGGAGTTTAGTGGCCAGTGGAAGTGTTTAAATTTAGAAGAGTGTTCCAGGAACCACTTTGTAGCAATTCTGGACCTGCCAACTGTATCATTGTCCTGCTGGAATTGACCGAGTCCATCAGAATTCCCAATGGACAGGATGCTTATGTATGTGTCACCTTTCAGGGTCATACCTAGCCATATACTCCAACTGCATGCCTCCTACATCATTACAGAGCCTCCACCAGCTACAACTGTCCCCTACTGACATCCAGTGTCCATAGATTCAAGAGGTTGTCTCTATGCCTGTACGCGTCCAACTGCACGACACAGTTTGAAATGAGACTTGTCCGACCAGGCAATGCATTTCCACTCATCAACAGTCAAATATCGGTGTTGATGGACCCAGGTGAGGCATAAAGCTTTGTGTCGTTCAGTCATCAAGGGTACACAAGTGGACCTTCCGCTACAAAAGTTCATATCGGTGATGGTTCACACTCTGACACTTGTCCATGGCCCAGCATTGAAATATGCAGAAGGGTTGCACTTCTGTCACTTTGAATGATTCTCTTCAGTTGTTGGTCCTGTTTTTGCAGGATCTTTCTTCGGCTGCAACAATGTCGGAGATCTTATGTTTTACTAGATTCCGGATATTCACTGAATGCTCGTGAAAATAACCACTTCATTCTTACGTTGGGGATGCTTTGTCCCACTGCTCATATGCCAACTATAACACCACATTCAAATTCACATAAATCTTGATAAGCTGCCATTGTAGCAGCACTAAGCAATCTAGCATCTGTGCCAGAAAAATGTTGTCTTATATAGGCATTGCCGACTGCAGTGCCATAATCTGTATGTTTACAAATCCCTGTATTTGAATACGCATGCCTAAGCCAGTTTTGTTGGCAATTCAGAGTATATACATATCCTGTGAGAAGATAATGATATGTTACCAATCCACATACTGTGATGGAAGAGGTACATGGCAGGGAATGTGTTCTGTTGTTTGGTGGTTGATGGTATTCTGGGACCATTTTATCCTCAGAAAAAAAACCTCTTACCTTGATATGCTCAGGCTGTTACTATGACTGGCTGACTCCCGAGACACAGTCTTTTTCCAGCAATATGGTGCACTGTGGCAGATGTTGCGGACCAGGTGTTACGAGGTATGCTGAAATGGCAGGGGTGGTCCTATTCCCTGGTGTTCTAGGCCAACAGGCATTAGAAACGTGGGCTTGTTTCTGTGAGCACATACCAAGGACAGAGTCTAACAAGCAGCTGTCAACCACATCAAAAATTTAATGAACAAAATCATTTCTGTCCTTGCCACAGGTGATGCAGATATAATGAGCTGAATGTGGATCGATCCTGATAACAGACTGGAAATTGTGCCCACATGTTGAAATTGATTAAACTGCATAAAACTTTGTGACAATACCTTAGGTCTAATTTGTTTGCATGCTGTTACACAACATAAGTGTTCTGTAACTTTTGAGACACTCTGTTTATCCTCTGCCCATTGCAGGTTAAAAACCTTATTGTGCTGTCAGAGCCCTTGATATGTTCTCAGAAAGAGGCTAAACCACCACACATTTCAAGTCACCTGCTGTCCAGTTTATGTGGTGTTTGCTGCACTGACAACATATACATTTTTATGCCTCAATAGTCTTCTGCAAGGGTCCCACTGCATGCAACTTGCCTTCACATTATTTGGTTGAAAACTAGTAGACATGGGTCTGCAGTGATTCCTGTTGTGTTTGAGACTGACTGTCAATGGCAACTTACAATGTTCATCTCGATGACTAACTACGAGTTAGGATCTTAATGTGGCCACATTGTGTGGTACAACATTCCTTGTAGACAAGCATTTGGGAGAGAATAATCCCATACGAGGAGGGTTGAGGAAAGAGCATGTAAAAGGCACATTATAAAATATGTGATGAAGGGAGGCAAATAACGTTGAGTAGCATCTATCGACCCACTTCACTGAGTGGTCAGCATATCTGACTGCCATGCAGTTCATTTCCAGTCATGTCACACCTTCTCTCTGCTCAGGGAGTGGGTGATATGTTGTCCTTATTATTGATTCATCATCGCCAGCATGAAAGTCACCCACCGTGGTGTCAACAGAAAAGACCTGCAACTTGTCAGCGAAACTTACCCAGCAAGTGACTCCCAGGTATCAATGTCCATATGACCACTTCATTCCACCTAGAGCATTAGAAAGGGAAACGTACCAAAGAGGAACAGTGACCAAATATGCTAAATGTGTTGGGCTATAAACAAACAAGGATACTATTTCTAAATTTAAAAGCTTTTGTCTACCTTGGTCACCAAAGTCTGAACATTATGGCCTTTCCTCAGAAACATACAGTGATCAGAAGTCCAAAGTAGCAACCGAAAAAAGATATCTTATCAGTGTACTATCAGATATGAGGCTCCTCTGAAATTGTCTATGGAGGTTTTTTACTTTCTCCTACATAAAGGGTGAGATGAACTCCACTGATAAAATTCAATTGGTGGTTCAAAGATGTTTCATGAGTATTTTGGTACAATGGATCTTGGTCTCCTGTGGCTCACTGCAAAGTAATAATGTAATTATGATTTATTTAGTTTGTTACCTTCATGTGACTACCCGTCAAGACCTCGAATAACCTCTTTTTGCAGTGCACACCGTTGCGAGACATGCAGGAGGAGATTCATGGAAATGATCATATGGCATTAATGACTGGCAGACCCCATCCAGGCTCAATCAGTTGCCTACTGCAATTCTTTTCATTTTATGCTGCTTTTGAGACATGCTTGTTGATGACAAGAACAACACAATGCCCACTTTCCAAGGACACAAAAATCCCGTATCAAACTGGGCTCCCCCACGTGGCTGTGAGGTTCTGTATTAACAGGGGTGTGGAGCCATTACGATTTCATTGCCAAGTCCAGGTGTTCTAGGTTTCTCATGTGAGGATCCACGGACAATACACCCTGGCAGGGGGGTTCCCACAGATTCTCAGTTGGTTTATATCCGAGTCTTTGGTGGTTAGAGGCATGTGATAAACTCGTCCTGTTGCTGTTTGAACCACACATGAGCTGCGAGCTGTGTTGCATTGTACTGCTGGTAAATGTCACTATGCTGAATAAAAACAAACGGTGTGTACGGGTGGACACGGCACTCGAGGACAGACGGATACATCTGTTGATCCTTTGTGCCTCCCAGAATATCATCACCACCCAGGGAATGCCACAGACTCCCTCCCCTGTCGTGCCCCATTCTGACAGTTGTTGCAGTGTGTTTTGCTTTCAGACATTTAACAATGTGCATTCCAATAGCCATCTGTCATTTGAAATGCCTCTCAGTTCATTTGGGTGGTCAGTTGTTTAACAGATGCACACCTCTGCAGCTGACATTCACCCCTGTCATCTGTGGCCCACGACTACACCACAGTATCCTCGGCACCAATTCTGAATAGCGCAATTTTGCTGAGCACAGTATACTTTAACCACACTGACATGCAAACAGTTTACAGACTTAGTCATTCCCAAATGCTTCCACCCTTTCCCCAAAAGCCAATGACAGTGCATATTTTGTCTCCTCCTTACAGTCACAACTGCACTGTTTTCTGTGGCTCCCAACATGCTTTGTATACCCTTCCCTGCTAGTGGTGTTGTCTGTGAGTGGTTACTGCATGTCGATTTTGATTGCAGGCAGTGATCACATTAATATTATGGACCAGACCATGTATCTACACAATAAAGAAAAAAACCCAGTGTAGCATATCAACTGTATTTTGTCAAAAAATATGCAAGTTTTTTCCACAGAAACGAAAATTTCTAAATTCGTTCCCCTGTTGAAAAAGAGTGATAATCTTGAAACAGAAAACTGCAGACCTGTCTCACTTCTCCCAACTTTCTCTAAGGTTTTGGCGATACTAATCAAATATAGAGTGACACATTATCTTAATTATGGAATCTGATAAACAGTAATCAGCATGGATTTCTAGCTGGGAGTAGTAGCGAAACAGCTGTACTGGAAAAAACCCAAAAGAAATAATTAGTAAATTGGGAGAGGGAAAAAGTGTTGTCAGGATAAATCTAGAGCTGTCAAAAGCCTTTGACACTGTTGACCACAGCATACTTTTGGAAAAGCTTGAAGCTATAGGTATCAGAGGACCGGAACAAAAAGTGGCTTGAGTAGTATCTGGAAAAGAGGATGACGGTGGTTGGAGTTACAGCACCAAAAGAAGTGTATTAGGCCCCTTTCTGTTCCCCATTTACATTAATTATATTCATGTGCCAGAGAGATAAGCTAGAATCAAGTTGTTTTGCTGAAGATACTAGTTTAATTGTTTGTTTTATGAAGCAGTCATTGCACACTATTGTGGACCATGTCCTACAAGATACACAAAAATTGCTCGGTGCAAACAAGCTAACACTGAATAAAAAAAAAAACTAATTATGTGCAATATGTAAGAATAAGTGAACATGACGACCTACATCTCACTATGGAGGGAAACAACTTGAAAGAGTTCAGTGAGCAAAATTCCTGGGTATGCACATTGATGAGAAGATAAACTGGAAGGACCATGTGGTGAGCTTAGCACTAAAACCCAATTCAGCATGTTTTGTACTTGGAATAATTTCAAGAGTTTGTAGTAATGACTGTACCAGATTAGTATATTTTGGCTATTTCCAGTCAATTGAGGCCTATGGGATAGTATCCTTGAGGAAAAACAAATTGTTGTTTAAATGATATTTTCAAATTACAAAAACACCCTATTCAGATAATGACCCAGAGCCCACATCAAACACGTTGTAGGCCACTTTTTAAAGCATTGGAAATTTTTGCAATTCCATCATTATACATTCTGAAATGTCTGTCGGTGATCAAACAAAATCGCGACAAAATGAAAAACCAATACAGGTTACCATACACGGCAATGTAAAAATCTCCACTTACAGGCTGTAATAAGGACCCAAAGTCAGAAACATGTATGTAATCAAGGAATCAAAATTTTTAATGCACTACCAAAACATATCAAAGAGCTGGAAAATTAGGATAAATTTAAAACTCTTATAAAGAACCACATGCTTGACAAATGTTATTACAGCATAAGTGAATAGCTGTGCACAAATGTATAAGGATTTAATTTCATGTGATGAACAAAATTTCATCAGTGAATGTGTCTGGCAAGCCCATAAGAAGATCAATAACCACATGCTTAACAAATGTCACTAAAGTATAAGTGAATAGCTCTGCTCAACTGTAGAAAAATATATGATGTGGCAAATGAAATCACAACTTCAAGGAATAGGTCTGTCCAGCACATAATTTCTTGTGCCATAAAAACAGTTATTTGTTGTATATTGTAATAAAAATGAGATAAATTAATATGAATACAGCACAAATTTGATCATTGGGATGTTGTGGTCTTAAGTCCTGATACTGGTTTGATGCAGCTCTCCATGCTACTCTATCCTGTGCAAGCTGCTTCCTCTCCCAGTACCTACTGCAACCTACATCCTTCTGAATCTGTTTACTGTATTCCTCTCTTGGTCTTCCTCTACGTTTTTACCTTCCCTGCTGCCCTCCAATACTAAATTGGTGATGTCTGAGAACATGTCCTACCAACCGATCCCTTCTTCTACTCAAGTTGTGCCACAAACTCGCCTTCTCCCGAATCGTATCCAATACCTCCTCATTAGTTATATGATCTACCCATCTAATCTTCAGCATTCTTCTGTAGCACCACATTTCGAAAGCTTCTATTCTCTTATTGTCCATGTTTCACTTCCATACCAGGCTACACTCCATACAAATACTTTCAGAAACGACTTCCTGACACATAAATCTATACTCGATGTGAACAAATTTCTCTTCTTCAGAAACGCTTTCCTTGCCAGTCTACATTTTATATCCTCTCTACTTCTCATCAGTTATTTTGCTCCCCAAATAGCAAAACTCATTTACTACTTTAAGTGTCTCATTTCCTAATATAATTCCCTCAGTATCACCTGACTTAATTCGACTACATTCCATTATCCTTGTTTTGCTTTTGTTGATGTTCACCTTATATCCTCCTTTCAAGACACTAGTCATTCCGTTCAACTGCTCTTCTAGGTCCTTTGCTGTCTCTGACAGAATTACCACGTCACTGGTGAACCTCAAAGTTTTTATTTCTTCTCCATGGATTTTAATACCTACTCCGAACTTTTCTTTTACTGCTTGCACAATATACAGACTGAATAACATCGGGGAGAGGCTACAATCCTGTGTCATTCCCTTCCCAACCACTGCTTCCCTTTCATGTCCCTTGACTCTTATAACTGCCATCTTGTTTCTGTACAAATTGTAAATAGCCTTTCGCTCCCTGTATTTTACCCCTGCCACCTTTAGAATTTGAAAGCAAGTATTCCAGTCAATATTGTCAAAAGCTTTCTCTAAGTCTACAAATGTTAGAAACGTAGGTTTGCCTTTCCTTAATCTACTTTATAAGGTAAGTCGTAGGGTCAGTATTGCCTCATGTGTTCCAGTATTTCTACGGAATCCAAACTGATCTTCCCCGAGGTTGGCTTCTAGTTTTTCCATTCATCTGTAAAGAATTTGCGTTAGTACTTTGCAGCTGTGACTTATTAAACTTATAGTTTGGTAATTTTCTCATCTGTCAACGCTTGCTCTCTTTGGGATTGGAATTACTATACTCTTCTTGAGGTCTGAGGGTATTTCGCCTGTCTCATACACCTTGCTCACCAGATGGTAGAGTTTTGTCAGGACTGGCTCTCCCAAGGCTGTCAGTAGTTCTAATGGAAGGTTTTCGACTCAGGTCTTTCACGGCTCTGTCAAACTCTTCATGCAGTATCATATCTCCCATTTCATCTTCATCTACATCCTCTTCCATTTCCACAATATTGTCCTCAAGTACATCACCCTTGTATAGATCCTCTATATACTCCTTCCAACTTTCAGCTTTCCCTTCTTTGCTTAGAACTGAGTTTCCATCTGAGCTCTTGATATTCATACAAGTGGTTCTCTTTAATTTTCCTGTAGGCAGTATCTATATTACCCCTGGTGAGACAAGCCTCTACATCCTTACATTTGTCCTCTACCCATCTCTGCTTAGCCATTTTGCACATCCTGTCGATCTCATTTTTGAGACATTTGTATACCTTTTTGCCTTCTTCATTTACTGCATTTTTATATTTTCTCCTTTCATCAGTTAGGTTCAATAACTCTTCTGTTACCCAAGGATTTCTAGCAGCCCTCATCTTTTTTCCTACTTTATCCTCTGCTGCCTTCACTACTTCGTTTCTCAAAGCTACCCATTCTTCTTCTACTGTATTACTTTCCCCCATTCCTGTCATTTGTTCCCTTACGGTCTCCTTGAAGCTCTGTACAACCACTGGTTCTTTCAGTTTATCCAGGTCCCATCTCCTTAAATTCCCACCTTTTTGCAGTTTCTACAGGTCATAACCAATAGATTGTGGCCTGAGTCCACATTTGCCCCTGGAAATGTCTTACAATTTAAAACCTGTTTCCTAAATCTCTGTCTTACCATTATATAATGTGAAATATTGCAGTATCTCCAGGTCTCTTCCACATATACAACCTTCTTTCATGATTCTTGAACCCAGTGTTAATCATAGCTAAGTTATGATCCGTGCAAAATTCTACCAGATGGCTTCCTCTTTCATTTCTTCCCTTCCCCCCCCCCCCCCCAATCCATATTCACCTACCACGTTTCCTTATTTCCCTTTTCCTGCTACCGAATTGCAGTCACCAATGACTATTAAATTTTCGTCTCCTTTCACTATCTGAATAATTTCTTTTACTTCATCATACATTTCTTCGTCATCTGCAGAGCTAGTTGGCATATAAAGTTCTACTACTGTGGTAGGCGTGGGCTTCGTGTCTATCTTGGCCACAATAATGCGTTTACTATGCTGTTTGTAGTAGCTTACCCACACTCCTATTTTTTTTATTCATTATTTAACCTACTCCTGGTTACCCCTCATTGATTTTGTGTTTATAACCCTGTAGTCACCTGACCAAAAGTCTTGTTCCTCCTGCCACCGAACTTCACCAATTCCCGCTCTATCTTACTTTAACTTATCCATTTCCCTTTTTAAATTTTCTAACCTACCTGCCCGATTAAGGGATCTGAAATTCCACGCTCCGTTTCGTAGAACGTCAGTTTTCTTTCTCCTGACAACGACATCCTACTGAGTAGAGCTCGCCCAGAGATCCGAGTGGGGGATTATTTTACCCCCGAAATGTTTTACCGAAGAGGACGCCATCATCATTTAACCATACAGTAAATGTGCATGCCCTCGGGAAAAATTTCTGCCATAGTTTCCCCTCGCTTTCAGCCATTCGCAGTACCAGCACAGCAGGGCCGTTTCGGTTCGTGTTACAAGGGCAGATCAGTCAATCATCCATAATGTTGCCCTGCAACTACTAAAAAGGCTGCTGCCCCTCTTTAGGAATGACACCTTTGTCTGGCCTCTCAACAGATACTCCTCCGTTTTGGTTGCCCTATGGTACGTCTATCTGTATCACTGAGGCAAGCAAGCCTCCCCACCAACGGCAAGGTCCATGGTTCATGGTTCATTGGGATGATGATAAATAAAAGTGGCGAGTGGATGAGTGTGTTATGCATTGCAAGGCAAAACACAGCCAACTGGGCACGGTATAGCAAGAGCCAACGCTGCAGCACACTACTGGAACAGAAACCTTTCATCATTTTCCACTATGGAAGTGTTTAGAGAACGTGAGCTTAAGTCCTAAACGAACATAGTGTGGATGTGTAAGCCCTCAGCCTTCGTGCACTAAATTCTTCTCATCTCAGTACCACAGCCTTCGCCATCGGCGTAACCGTGGAATGCAGTAAGGGGTTGGCTGTTCGACCACAAGAAGCAGCAGCCTGCCCTGAGTTACAAGGGGCTAGCGGAAATTCGCGGGGATTGTCAGCTGCACTGTTTTGCTGCTTTACCTACAACTCAGACTATTGTGGTCGTGACATTTCTTGTACCTATTAAGTGTTGCAACAATGTATTTGTATGATTTCAGCTGTTACAACTGCGACTCTTTGGCATCACGGTAATAGGGTACGGCATTTAACTGCACAGTTTTATTTTTCGCTATCGATTTGCTGTAGTACCTTAGAACATATTCTGAGGTCAAACAGAACGACCTCAACGCGAGCCAGCATGAATTTCGAGAATATAGATCATGCAAAACCCAATTCACTTAAAAAGCACAGTTGTCCTGGTGAGTGAAATGCGTTTCGGAAATCAGTAAACACCGTTTTCCCCTGTCTGCCTTGATCTCTGGTTTTCAGACTGTCGTTCGAGTCGGGTTGCACGTAGTCGATGTTTTCGGAATCCATGCTGCTTAGCAGGGGGGAGCTCATTCAGTCTGAGGTACCTCGTTACGCCTGAGTTCAGAATTATAAATTTTCTGCTTGACCAAGATTTCGTGCCACCGTGAAGACCAGCCTAGACTTCAGGGTGGCTCTAATGCCACTCTTGATTCCTTGTGGATGGCTTGGAAGTTAATGCTGATAATCTCTGAGAACTGTACACAGTCGTATGCGTGAATACAAGGTGCGCTGATAAAAAGTAAAACATTTATTAACTGTCGGCTGCTACTTGGTAATCAGCACGTGATTACCGACGCAAAAGGTAATACAGAGTTTGACAGTAGGCGTACAAAAAATATCTCGTGACCAAAGACGTAAGCGTAGTTATGGCGATTCGCTTCTTAAAAGTTTACACAAGTACAGATGGAAATTGTGCTCGAATATGTGATACAAATAAAGCAATATACTGATGTGAGTTGGGCGTTTTACTGCTCTGTAACTGGCAACAGGATCGCGTTTACGTGTATGTTATCTGGGCATCACAACCAATTAAAATAAATCCTCCCCCCCCCCCCCCCCCATAAGCATAAAAAAGCAAATGTCGGGCTTGGTAGTCTAGCGATAATGAGCGTGCAGGAACAGTAGAAGTCGCTAGTTCGAATCTCGGTGCCTTTCTTTTTTGTATTTTTAAGTGCAGTGTGCCATGTTTTTGGCTAAATATACCACTTAATCTTTTACACTTGTTTTCGTCTGTCTGTTGCAGATCCTTTGCTTCGGGAACGGGGAGATGTATCAAGTTGAAATTTTTTTCACATACAGAGGTCGTGTTCCCTTCACGGTGTAAAATATACAGACCTAGAGGGCACTTTCTGTTGACCTACACTAATGAAAATTAGCAAGGAGCAAGGTTTTACAGTACACGTAAAGGAAAAATCCGAAAACTGGCAATTTGTTATTATATCACACGGAAATTGTTATCCAACATCGAACTTCAAATTACAACATCAGTAGTTCTGCGTTCATGTTGACTGGGTCCCAATACTAAACGTCAAATATCGCGCAAGAAATGGCAGTATTGTGTTTCGGAATGTAGCCGTCATCAGATATCCATATGCGATTACTGCATGTGCATATGTCGTTCAAAGTTGCATGTGAAGCAAAATTTCGCAGAATAGACGCAGTTAGCCTCAATGCAAAACTTCTAATTACTCTAATAACAGTAATACTTAAATATCTTCAACATTTCGCGGTCCTGTCACCAACTGTATAAATATTAATTTTAATAATGAACAGTCTCAGTTGCACCGTTTATCTAGAATTTACCTGTGTTTCAGTCGGGATAACCCAACCTTCTTCACAATAACATATCTACTGTCTGTCCATAGTGGACATCGCCAAGTTAATACTACTAATTCATAAACTATCGCCAGACTGTAAAACTTATCTGGCACTGCCTCGGCCCCACTTCGCGACCGCGATACGGCAGCCACGAGTGCTGTACTGGATCTCCACTATGAACACACAGTAAACACTGTTATTCTGAAGAAGGTTGAGTTATACCTACTGAAACCTGGGTAAAGTCTAGGTAAGCGGTGCAACAGAGGCTGTTCATTATTAAAATAATAATACTGGTCGCCTGCTTCCTGCATGACTTTGTCACATTTATACTATTAAAATGAAAACATTCTCGAAAATCTTTTAATCCGTGGGATCGGTATCTTGCCAGGATCAATGTCGATAACGGGTGGCCGGCCGCGGTGGTCTCGCGGTTCTAGGCGCGCAGTCCGGAACCGTGCGACTGCTACGGTCGCAGGTTCGAATCTTGCCTCGGGCATGGATGTGTGTGATGTCCTTAGGTTAGTTAGGTTTAAGTAGTTCTAAGTTCTAGGGGACTAATGACCACAGCAGTTGAGTCCCATAGTGCTCAGAGCCATTTGAACCATTTTTGATAACGGGTGAAAATAGTCGAGATTCTCTATTCCCGGAACGTATGAACTGTCTACATACATAATTAAGTTTGTATAACATCCTCACCGAGCGAGTCCATCTTTTCGTTTTTTTTTTTTTTTTTTTGTATATTATGCAATGTACCTTTTTTCTCTTTTGAAAATGTGTCTTAATGACGTGTAAGATTTGGCAGTTCATGGATGACTGACATGCAATGATTCAAACCCATTACATTCTTATGCCTTGTCTTAAATAACAATGCTGCAATGAGACTGAAAATTGAAACCTATTACAGGGTTGCCACAACTTTCCCCCAAGTGAAAGACCTAAATTGTAAAAAAAAAAAAAAGTAATGACCTCTGTGTTTCTGAACGTGTGAACAAAAATCTTAAGTACTAACATCAAAATGTTGTGTAATGAACTGCTTGTAGATGGAGAAAGGAAGCCCAATGGTAAATATGTTTAATTAAGATCACTGATTTTATTTTCATAAAGCGAAACCCATTTGGTGACGATAATATGCATTTTCTTGGAGTTGCGAGACACATTCCTGAAAGCAGTGATGGTATTTAAAATAATCTCAGAAAAAAGTAGGCCTCTCGAAATAAATGTACAAGGTGGGGAAGAGGTGTGTCAACCAACACTGTAGGTGACTGCTAATAAAATTATGCTTCTATGTTCGTAATTGTCGGTTATTACTCACTGAGTTATGTCTATTATCTACAGGTATTGTGTGATTCTTTTTCTATCAATAAATACATGACTTCATAGTGTACAAACTACCTGCGATTGCCACAAATTTTTTTTTCTTATCGTCCATTCTTTCAAATATATAAACTACTTTCGAAGTGCCAAAATATACTATAATAAATAAATTTTGTATCAAACGCCGCACTGTACAATGTACTTGCTGTGAGACAGTCACGATGCCCGAAATACATCGCCTGGGGCCGAGGAGGAGCACCACAGTCCTAGGTCCATGGTAGTACCCGCTCATTAGTGGCAAACTATGGGCTTTGGATCGGCAGGCCCGATCCGTTAGAGAGACCCACAGAAATGGCCTGCAATTTTGGCCCGCCACGAAAGTCCATTCATGTGGCCAGCCATTCACATGTCACAGTCACCACGTCGATGAAATGAGACCGCGGCGATAACACACGCAACGGGTAACTCGAGCAAATACTCTGAGAGTAGTCAGCAACTCACCGTAAGGATGAACGCTCAGGCACATAGAAAAGACCATCAAACTCTATAACTAAATTTTTGGCTATAGCCTTTGTCAGAAAACGAAAGTAGTTGTGACTTTTTTTTACCGCCAGTTCATTCGTCCAGTTGCGGAAGCTGTCAGGCGCTGACGCCACGCTGCAACACACTACTGCCAGGCGGGCTGCATCGGGCACAGCCCCTGTAAATTAGCAACTGCACAGTCCAGCGAGCTAAGAAAGTTGCAGCTCGGTCCGCAGAGGTCCTTCGTGTACACGAGACACTAGAACAGGTGGTGCACGCATCCGCGACAGGGTCACTGCTGCATTCACCGTGACACGTGCGGCCACTGGAGTGTGAGTGTGCCTCCCGGGCAGTCCCGTCGTAGCCGACAATTGGTGCCCACCGCTACGAACCCAGCATCGCCTCCGACTGCACGCCGCCTTCGCTTCCTGTCCACAGTGTTAACTATACAGACGGCGCTTCTACGAAATCGGCAAAAAATCTCGTACACCATTTAAAGAGTATTATGTTTTTGAAGAAAACTACACTGTCAAAAATTCCCTTTAACTAACAGCTAAAATTAAAAACTTTTCCATTTCTGATGATGGTAATTCCGTATCCTTTAACGTAGTTAACAAGTAAATTAACATTCACATTTATGAGACTATTAAAATTACTGATGAGAATCTTCTCCAACACAAAAACCTAATGTACAAGAAATTAAAGATGTCATTAGGTTATTACTTCTGATACTCTCCTACAACTATTTCCAGTTTAACGCTGAAATTTTTTTTACGACCTTAAGCCTTTGCCGTGCCCATTTGTATAACAAGTACGCTTGCCAACAGTTTTGTTAAACATCACAAAAGGCAGTACTTTAAGAAATTGGTGTGACCTGAGCAATTTTCCAGTCTTTAGGTACGGATCTTTCTGTGAGCGGTTGTATATAATTACTAAACATGGAGCTATTGTATCAGCACACTCAGAGGAACTTGACTGGTATACAATCTGGAACGGAAACCTTGCCTTTAATAAGTGATTTAAGCTGCTTTGCTACACCGAGGATATATGCTTCTCATTTTGGCACTTTCTGTTGACTGGGCTTCGGGAATACTTGCTTCGTATTCTTTGCTGAAGGAGTTTCGGAAAACCACGTTTCTTAACTCTACTTTAGTAGCACTGTCATCAGTGACTCCACCGTTACTTTCGCGCAGTGAAGGTACTGATGGCGTCTTGACACTGGTGTACTTCATGCATGACCAGAATCTCTTTGGGTTTTTCGCCAGATTTCGAAACAGAGTTTTGTTGCGGAAATTATCAAGAGCATCTCGCTGTAGTAACCGCTATATTTAGAACTTCTGCAAAACATTGCTAGTCTTGCGGATTTTGGATTCTTTTAGTTTTGGCATGCTTTTTCGTTACTTCTGCAACAGCGATTTCACCCGTTTTGTCCATGGGGGATCAGTACCATCACTTATTAATCTATGTGGTATATATATCTCTCAATTGCAATCGATACTATTTCTCTGAAATCATTCCACATCTTTTCTATGCTTACATGATCAGATCGGAAGGAGTGGAGGCTGTTTCCTTAAAAATCGTTAAGAGCATTGTCAGCTTTTTTTAAACAGATGTACTTTAAGTTTCTTTTTGATGGTTGTAGGTGTTACACTATTCAGTGTACAGGCAACTGACTTGTGGTCGCTAATCGCTGTATTCGTCATGATACTACCTATTCATCCAGGAATATTTGCTGCTATGAGGTCAAGTACGCTTTCGTAACCATTTATGCTTCGAGTGGGCTCACGAATTAATTGTTCAAAATAATTTTTTTAGAAAGCATTCAGTACAATTTCGGCTGACGTTTTATGCGTACCGCCGCCTTTAAAGGTATAAATTTTCCAGCATATCGAGGATAGATCGAAATCAACACCGACTATAATTGTGGGAGTGGGGTACCGATTTGAAATGAGACTCACGTTTTCTTTGAACTGTTCAGCAACTATATCCTCTCAGTCGGGGTCGGTAAAACGATCCAGTTTAGTCCGATTGACAAGTACAGCCTCTACCCAAACTATTTCGCAGGAACTATCTACTTCAGTTTCACTACAAGGTAAACTACTTCTGACAGCAATAAATACTCCAGCACAAACTATGTTTAATCTATCCCTTCTGAACGTTGTTATGTCGTTTGAAAAAATTTCGGCTTAACATATTTCCGGCTTTAGCCAGGTTTCCGTACCTATAACTGTTTGAGCTTCAGTGCTTTCTATTAGGGCCTGGAGCTCTGGTTCTTTCCCAACACAGCTACGATAATTTACAACACCGATCGTTTCTACAACCACCTTACTGTGTGCTACCTGCCCCCTTTTAGACAGACGCCATTTCTATGTTTTCCTGAGACCCTCTAACCTAAAAATCCGCCCCCACTACCCGTGTAGTGGACTCCTGACCTATTAAGCGGAATCGGGAAACCCACCACACTATGGCTCAAGTCAAGGAATCTGAGGCCTACACAGTCACATAACCGCCTGAGCCTATGATTCATACCTTCCACTCGGCTCTGCACCGAAGGACCACAGTCGGTTCTGTCGATGATGGTGCAGATTATGAGCTCCGCCTTAAACTCGCTTAACCATATCCGCTAACCAAAAGGAGAGAGAATCTCCTCCAATCCAAAGCGACACAAGCCATTGGCACCGACTGGGGCCACCACCTGCAGTTGGGTGCACCCTGTACTCTTCATGGCATCCGGAAGCACTCTTTAGAAATCAGGACTGACTCCCCCACCTTGTGCACACTGCCATCCTTCCACACCTTGGCAGCCATGTTACTAAGGGGGCCCAATTACGCGCCTATTACTGGAGTTCCGAACCACCAGCAAACTCACCTTCTGTGAACACCACGAATTTGCGTTCCAAGAAGGTTCCTCTGGAGGCCCTACGATCGGCCCCTCGCAAAGTCTTTCGCTGCATGCCATACTTTGGAATGATCTCTCACTCGACCACAGGTGAGGGATCAACCTCAGCGCTGCAGACCAACATAAATGTAGGATAATGACATCACTGCTGCTCAAAAATCTGCAGTCAGAGAAGACAACTCCAAATGCAAGGGGAAAAGACACAAGAATGCTATAAGTAAATATCAGAAACTTATCTATTATAAAGAACATTCCTAGATGTTGAAAGCGACCGAAATTGTTAATTCTACTTACGATGTTTTAAAAGAATTAACTTATATGGTAAAATAAACCAAGTCTGCTTTTCTTCATGGTTACGTGACGTTACGTATATATCTGTTTTGTATTTTTATTCGTCAATGCCTTCCGTTTAAGCACTCACTCAAGCTAAACAGGTCTCTGCTGCCAAGTCATTATCAATTGTCATCGATGAAGGGTGAAAACAAAGGAAAGAGTATTCACTTTCTTTTGCCTGATGGCGGATTTGGGGAGTTGGGATGCATGGCAAAAGCGCATTCTTACGCGACTTTTATTTTTACCAAAGTACTTTTATACCGTAACAGCGTTGTGTACGTTGATTATGACTCTATGATCATACTGATATACTAAAAAGGACAACCAAACCAGCATCCACTGCAACGTGGATAGTAGTACGGAAAGATTTGTTTTTACTTTTTAGACATTACTCCTGACTAGAAAATTCGAAGCGCAAGGGACCGTTACAATCGAGTCTGCACAATTCGAAGTTCGAATAATTAATTCTATTTAACTCGACTTTAGATGAAATCAGGAAAAATCGAAATAAAATTTTTATTTTCTTTTTACTAACGTATTTCCAGTTTTCTTACATGTTATTTGCTTTAGTATTTGAAATGGAAGGTACACACAAATGTTCGAAAATACATACATTCAGCTTCATTCATTTTTCAATACTGAACAAACTGTTACGAATGGATGCATTTTGTGAACTAAATTTCTTATAAACCACCTTATGCCTTTGGATTTAGCGTGTCACTTCTTATTTGTATCTGAGACTTCGGTTCCCAGACTAACCGTTAATGATTTAGCGTTCCGTTAAGCTATAACCTCCGACAAATACCTTTTGTACCCTGCATTGAGTAAGGCAATACTATAAACTTTCGCCTCGCCCGGTCTGCTTGCTCCCGCTTTTTAATACTTATGAGCAACATTATCTTTCCGCTCGATGATCGTTTGCAGCTTGGATGGTGGAATCCCGAAACAATTCGTTACCTGCTACTTCTCGTTGCATTCCACAGCGTCGAAACTCGTTTCTGATTTACGAATGTCGGAAACTTCCTGGAAAATATCCTAAAGTGAAAAACGTCTACTTTCTCCGTGGTCGAAGTTCCTTGTGTGACAAAATGGCGTCAGATTTGAATCACTATTAATTACGAGACTGACAGTGCGCAAACAAAGGTTAAGTCCACGTGGTTGTCACTTATTGCCTGTATTGGCATATGCGGGTCATTGTTAGGAATCATCTTTATGTAAAATTATAAACTGGTGAAGCTGTTAGCTAGGATTCTCATTTGTGTGTCATTGCGATGAACAGCTTAGGGAGCGCCGCTAGGAGTAACAGAAAATAAAAATAATCGCTGGAATATAAACGAAAATCTATATTGAGTTTAAACCTACGACACATAGGAAGAGTTCGTCTCAGGACTTGTAAATATGCTCTAAATTACAGAAAACGTGAGAAAAGCCCTCCCAGAAGCCTAAATAGGGCAGCGCTGAGAGAAGGTGACAGCTCCCTCAGAGTCGGAAAAAAAGGAAGAAATTGCGCAACGCGATAACGTACTCAAAGGCTATATCGTACCCCAGCCACTGAAAAGTCCAAAATTGTGACTGTGACCACTGTAATAAAGATATTGTTAACTAAATTTCATATTAATATGAAACACATGTTACGATTTTATCCCGACGTTTTCACGAAAACTCTACGGCCCAGACCTGAACTGCACACACAGAAATTTATTTGCAACGGATTAATAATATGCTGTGGTATTTCGTGCACTGTTAAAACAACTGATGAAACAGACAGAATTATCTGGTGTAAGCTAGGCGTTGACTTGTAATTATAGAATGTCTGCGGGTCGTTTTGATATGACAGTCGTCTCGATTAGTGAAGAAGTTACTTCGGTTTTCTCGAGGCATTTGGGAACAGGTTGAAACAAACGATTAACAACCGTCGACTGCATACAGTCGCAAAGGCTGATTTCAAATGTCTTTGGTAACTGTAAAGCTACTTCACCTGGGTAGGGGGGACAGCTACCAGTCGGAGGTAAACACTTCCCCCTCACAACGTTCTAATGTTGCCGACTACACTATGCCACTCAGCGTCCGATGTAAACACAGCCGACAACAGGAAGTGTGACAGGACTACCAGACCGAGTTCAGAGCAGGAAACGGCCGGGGTCCCCGGTGGTCTAGTGGTAAGGGGGTCTGGAACGTTCCAGCGCCTCGGCTGGGGCTATTCGCCCCAGCCGGGCCGGGGTTCAATCCCCGGCCGGCGCTGGAATTTTCAGATTTCCGAACACTAGCCTCCACCTCTGCCCTGGCATGTGGCGCATGCCGGGCACCCCCGTGGGGTCCGTGCTTCGGATCCCACGTGGAGCTCACTCCCTCACTACAAAATATACCTCATTATGCTGCTGCAATCACTTATTTTAAATTTTAATACGCACACTTTCTTCACCAGACCACATCTGCATATATTTTCCAGGTACTTTCTACATATTATATCTCACTGTCAAAAGAAACAGCATAGTATCATGAACATTTGTAGGATTACAACAATGAAATGAAATCCTCACTAAAAAAACTAATACGTTTTATTTTCCTTTTTGTGCTAAATGCTGCTAAGATAAATACCAAAACAGCTTTCATTTTCTTGTAGGTAATTATGAAAGTAAGTTTGGCTATAATACTGAATAAATTATCTCAATGTCAAAGAAATGCAAAATATTATATCAATACCATCACATAAGATATTTTCAGGTGTCTCAGTCTGCCTTTTCTTTTTATTATCCTGATTGATTATACGATAATAAATAAATTCTGTATCAGAAATCGTTTCGTAACCGTTCACACTCAGTGCCATTTATAAGTGTATATTGTCAGTAATTGTAGTTTTAAAACGAACACAGGCCTTTTTTTCAAATTATTCAAGTGTCTAAATGAGATTAAGATAGGATACAGGTCACTAATGAGATAAACTCTTTGTTTGTATGATACAGGATAATTCTCCTGGTCTTATGTCAGCTGAATGCTAAATTAAACAGTTAACATTTAAAAAAACGAATTTTACTGACAGGTCTACATGTCTCATATAATATTTCTGTTGGTAGTTTCATGACAACCTCTCAGGCTCAGCTTTATATAAAAGTATCTTGCAGGTCAGAAAAGAAATTTTATTACTACCTCTACAGATTCCATTGGTCTGTTGTTGTTGTACTATTGTTGCATTGCGAGAGAGAGACTGCTACTATAGCTGTTTTCTTTTTCTATGAAATTCCGTGCCATAACTCCATTCTAAATGCTAAAAATCGTGGATAAACTTTTAGCAATACTATTTCCTTTTCACCACATCGCTGCTAGGTGTCGCTACTGGTCCCTCACACAGTCAGTTGTCTGTAGCGCAGGGCTTCGCTACCAGTGGACTCTAGCGGAGCTGGCGACGACTCACTCTGCCGGGATTTGCTGCTTCATTCCTGAACGAGTACGCCGGCTGAAATACCCGCTAAATCCTCACACTAAACGAGAAGCGTAATAGCACCAATACCAAATAAGGCAACTCGTGGCCAGTGCGAATATTTTCAAACCACCACTATGATAACTCCTAGCTGAAAATACTGATACAAACTATTTGCAGAGGAATGGAGCACCTTACAGAAGCTGATTTAGAGGAAAATCAATTTGGAGGGTACAGCACCCATATTTATAACATCTTTCGATACAGAAAAAACTTTTGACGATGTTGACCAGAATATGCAGTTTGAATTTAAGATGCAACCAGGAATAAAATATAGCGAGCGAAGCATTACTTAGAACTCCACCAGAAACGAGACAGCAGCTGTACGAGTTGAAGGACATGAAAGAAAGGAAATACGTGACAAGTGAGAGAGACAGGATTCTAGTCCATTCCCTGATGTTATTCATTCTATATGCAGGGTGTTTCACACTACTCGGGACTGTACAGGCGATTTAACTGATCAAGTTTTACATAGGAATCTACTTCTGAAAACGTCATCTTGCGATGCTACAGAACGTCAAAGTTATAGGAACCGGCAACTACAAAAATAGATGGATCCCACGAAGATGTTACAAACTTTCTAAGATGATGCAGATGGATAAATGCGTACATTTGTGATTATGTCCTTGCACCGGAAAATTATAACAGAAAACCTTTCTGTTACCTCTGACAGTATGTAACGTTATCGTTGTTGCTAGGATGTAGGACAGGAAACTTGCAGAGGCGGTGGTATGGAACGAAAGAAGAAAACAATGTGCAGTACACATAGGCTGTAAGATGCATACATCATGAACCATGAGCACTTGTTCATCATCGCTTGCGTGAAAGCCATCTCCACTATTGAACAAGTGCTTACAGCTCCAGAATTATGCAGTTTAGAGTCCATGTTTACTGCACTTTTTTTCTTGTTTCGGTCTATACTGCCGCCTCTGAACGTTGCCTACCCTACAATCCTAGCAACAACAGTACCAGTACACGTATTCCACTGTCAGAGGCAGGATAACGATTTTCACTTACAACTTTCGACACGTTTGTTTCCGGTACAGGGGCCCTTACCTCAAATCGATACATTTGTCTGTTTCCATCATACTAGGAAGTTTGTAACACAATCACGGATCATCTTGCATATACATACATTTACCGGAGCTGGCGCCTGTGACTTTGATGCTCCACAGCGTCGGTGGGTGACGTTCGCAAGCATGAGTTTCTAAGTAAAACTGCAAGCTCTAGAAGTGTTGTGGCTCAGTGGTCTGAAGAAGATGATTCTTGCGAGGAAGGAAATATATTTGAAGATGCAAGTAGAGAAGAATTAGCCAATGAACCTGCAGATGTGAATATTGAGGCAGATGGCAGTCCTTCCGATAATATTACTTCATCAGAGTCTGAAAATGGAGCACCACCACAAAAAGGTATAGAAGACCACACATACATTAGTCGGAATGGAGCGATTTGGAAATTAGATCCTCCTGCAACTTTTCGTACGCCTGTCCATAACATCGTAAAGAAGGCACCTAGTCCAGCCCTTGGTTTGAATACCTGTAAACCTAAGGATGCCTGGGACTATTTCATCTCCAAGGAAATGATCATCTGCACAAATATTGAAGGCAGAAGAGTGGCTGCTTTACATGGAAAAACGTTTTGCTTCCTGGAATGGTGGGTTTTCTTGGCCTTTTACTGCTTTCTGGTGATGAGAAGACTTGGGATGTCTTTATTAGAGAATTATTCTAGGATGAAAAGGAAAATCCTACATAGAAGGCTACCTTGCCAGTAAATAGATTCGAGGATATAAGGAGAATGATTAGATTTGATGACAGGCGTACCCGTGAAGCTCGATCTGCAGATGACGCAGCAGTTCGCTATGTATGGGAACTATTTCTTGACTAGTGTAGAAATAGAATGAATCCCAATCATTCGCTCACAGTTGACGAACAGCTAGTCCTAATCCGTGGAAGATGCAGCTTCACCCAGTATATGCCCTCTGAACCAGCCAAGTGTGGCATAAAAATATTTTTGTTATGTGATCATATGCTTTAGAGGGAACTGTTTACACGAGAAGGAAGCCCCATGAATTTATTCAGAAAAATCTTGGATTGAATGTAGTGAAAGATCTTGCTAAAAGCATTCAATGATCATCAAAAAATATTACCGTTGACAACTTCTTTACTAGTGTGCTTCAGAAGCAAATTACAGTGGTGGGAACAAGCAAACAAAATAAACCAGAAATTCCTAATGAGATGAAACCATCTGTCTCAAGAGCAATTCATTCCTCTTTGTTTGCATTTACAGGTGTCATTACAATGGTGAGTTATCTTCCCAATAAGAAGAAGTCTATAGTTCTCATTAGCACAATGCAATACGACAGAAACATTGATGAAACTCATGCAATAAACTTCTATAACTCTACGAAGGGTGGAGTAGATAAATGGACCAGAATATTCGTTATTACACTTGCAAGAGACGAACGAGAAGATGTCCATTTGCATTATGGATGAATATGATGGACATCGCAGCAATGACCACTGAAATTTTATTTTCCGCCCAACATCTGACATACCATAGTGGAAGAAGTCATAAAAGGCGTTTGTTCCTAAGAGGTTTAGCAGAGGAAATGGTAAGACCTCTAATCGAACTTCATATTCAGATCCCTAATCTTCCAAAGAAAATCGTTGATGATATGCGAAGATGTCATATTGCCAAACCAACTACATGTTTCAGGAAAAAGAAGAAGATGCAATTATTGTCCATATAAGAAAGACAGGAAAAGTGCTATGACATGCATTAAGTGCAAACCCAACTTTTGTAAGGAACATAGTGGCGTTCTTTGTGCTTCTTGTTTGTCACATGTTGAAAACTAAGAAAGATGCAATTTTATGTGAACAATGAATAATAACTTTTTATAAAAATATTGCCTATACACATAATACTGTGAATAATGAGCATGTTTTAATTGAAGAAATTGGTTGTAATAAGTGTTTTAAAATGTAAACTGCAAGTTATAAGTGAATTAATAAAATAATTTGTATATGTTGTTTGTAAAGGAAAGTAACTAATAAAAATTCACTCTTAGAGTTTTATATATAAGAAATGTTAATCAGGCCCACCAGATCCTGTCACTGTATCTTAGGAATCTTGCGATATGACAAAAAATTTGACAGAACGAAATTTAACTCCAAAGAATGAATATGTGGAAAGAGGAAAATTTTAAATTAGGTCAGGGCCTTGGAGGCCCTGCATATGCATTCACGTGTGTTTTCGGCACCATGCATCCTAGCGTTAAGAGAAACAGAATGTTTGCATAAAGGCAAACCGCCGGGCTGTCCCCGAGTGAATGATACAGACGTCGAACGCATCCGCCACAGTTTCACGAGGGGTCCGCAGAAATCCGTTCGCCGTGCAGCTCGACAGCTCAGCACGCCCCCGATGTCCGTCTGGCGTCTATGCGTCGACGTTTCTGCATCAAACAATATTAAATTCAGCTACTGCGAGCTGTTCGTGAGGGTGCTAACATCGTGTGAAGTTCCGTAATTTCACTCTTGGCAAGGTGGAGCATGGCTGTTTTCTCCCACAGTTACTGTTTAGTGACGAGGCAACACTCCATTTACATGGAGAGGTGAACTGTCATAATGTGACAATATGAGGTACGGGACAACCACATGAAGTTGTACAACATAAAATATACTCTCCTAAATTTAATATTTGTCTTATGTATTCCTATTTTTTGTCTGCATCCTAGATATTTATAGGCATCTGATTATTCCAGCGCTTCTATGCAGTCGCTGTGGTTATCCAATATGTAATCTTCTTGTTTAGTGTGTTTTCCCTTGTCTATGCTATTTTTCTTACATTTGTCTGTTCCAAAAGCCATATTTATATAATTGCTGAATACTTATGTTATCTTTAGTAATTGGTTGAGTTGTTGATTTGTTGCTGCCAGTAGTTTTAGATCATCCATGTGTGGGTATGTTCCAGTAATATTGTATCCATAATTTGTATTATTTAGCATGTTGGATAGTGGGTTCAGAGCAAGGCAGAACCAGAAAGGACTTAATGAGTCTCCTTAGTATATTCGACGCTTAATCTGTATTGGCTGTGATGTGATATTATTTGAATTTGTTTGGATATTAAGTGTCGTTTTTCATTACTATGTTTAGGAACTGTATCAATTTAGGATCTACTTTGTATATTTCCAATATTTATAGTAACCATGACTGGGGTACACTATCAAAACCTTTTCAGTAATCAATGTATGTGTAGTGTAGCGTCCTTTGTTTAGTTTTAGCTTGATATGTTACCTCTGCATCTATTATCAGGTGCTCTTTACATACTCGTGCTCCTTTGCAACAGCCATTTTGTTCTTCATTTATAATTTTGTTCTGTGTTGTATGTATCGTTATTTTCTGTGTAATGACTGAAGTTAATATTTAGTATATTGTTGGTAGGCATGTCATGGGGCAATAATTTGCTGGGTTTGCTGTGTGTGCTTGATCTTTAGGTTTCAGACAAGTTATTCCTTGTGTATGTGTATCAGGGAATGTGTATGGGTCTGCAATGTAACTGTTAAATTATTTAGTTAGATGTGAATGTGTTGACGTGAACTTCTTTAGGCAGAAATTTGCTATTTTATCTTTTCCAGTGGTTTTCCAATTGTGTGTAGAATTAATTGCTTTGGTCGCTTCATGTTGCAAAATTATCACTTCAGGCATTTGTGGTATCATCTTTTATGTCTCTGTTTTCGCTTGTATCCACCGTGCATGTCTTTTATGTTGTACCGGGTTTGACCATATGTTGTTCCAGAAGTGT
This sequence comes from Schistocerca gregaria, assembly GCF_023897955.1. Taxonomy (NCBI): domain Eukaryota; kingdom Metazoa; phylum Arthropoda; class Insecta; order Orthoptera; family Acrididae; genus Schistocerca; species Schistocerca gregaria. Next base: position 259,783 of record NW_026062089.1, read on the forward strand.
TCCATGTCTGTTATGTTTGGTGGATTGTCTATTTTAATGCGTGTGTTATCTATTGTCTGGTAAAATTTCTTTTGGTTTGTGTTGAATGTTTGGTTTTGTTTCCTTCTATTTTCACTTTTTTTGTATGTTCTAAGTCGTTTGGCCAATGCTTCTAATTTCTGCTTCTTTTCATCTAATTGCTCTATCGCTTCTTGTTGTGAGATTTTACCTAACCTTTTTGGTTTTTTATATGATATTTCTTTTCTTAGAAATTGTGTTAGCTGTCTGATGTCTTCTCTCAGTTTTTCTATTCCGATCTGTAGCCTGTGTTGCCATGCAGGTTTTGTGGGTTTCTTCTGTGTGTTGGTTGGTTCTGATGTCTGTCTAGTGTGTAAATTTAGTGTAGAGAGTTCTCCTATTTAAACCAGTAGTTGTAACTCTCCCATAGTTGTGTTTCCATTTATTTTGTTGTGTATGATTGTGTTGATAGTTTTTATTGTTGTTTCGACTTGTGGGTTATTTGGCGGTGTATGCAAGAATGGTCTAATGTCTGTATTTGTGTCTTTGTATTCTATATATGTCAGCTGAAATTTTTCTTTTATATCTAACATGTGTGTCACTTCGTGTTCTATTTGTACTTGTTCTGGTGGCAGTCTTAAGATTTCGTTTTCCTCTAATTGTTTAATTGATGCGTGTTGTTCTTTGTTTGTTTGCTCTGGGATGTGTGAGTCCATTACTGTATTATTTTCTTCTTCTTCTGATTGGGCATTATTTTGTTAAAGTATTTGTTGTTCTCGTTGTTTGATGTTTTCTAATTCTGATTATTACACGGATCTGATCAGCTAGTCGTTGTTCTGTTAAAAATTTTAAATCTGGGCATCTGGTAGGAAATGTTGTGTATACTTGTGATCTGTATCCAGTTGTATTGGTTGCTAGGTTTGTTGCTTGGTATTATTATTATTTCGTTGTTGTTCTGTTGGTTAAACGTGTGTGTAGCGTTGCCAGGTTACTTACTACAGTAATTTTTTTTTTTTTTTTTGCCTTTGCTAGAGCCGTCTTTTAAGTTTGCAGGAGCCACCGCTAGTTGCTTCTTTTGGACTGCGACATTACTGTTCTTTCGAAATGTGCCGTTTGTTACTCTTAAAACCAACATGGAGAGCTCCCCAGCGGTGGGGTCGACTTTTTGAAACCAAATAAGCGGTAGTGTAACTCAAGACCCCCCAGTATCAGACCCTGCATCCAGTTGGGCCTCCGTTTGCAAGTAACTGACGCAGAAGAGTTTGGAATTTTGCGTCATGCTATATAGCGTTAAGGAAGTCTTATTCCATAGTCTTGTTGCGTGTCATAATGGTTAGGACAGAAGCTTAACCATGCCTCGTCAGGTGCAGTAAATTTTTTTTTAAATCCTTATCGAAATGACTTTGGTGCCTATTTTTACTCAATTTATTGTTTTAAATGTAATTTCTTTCGTTCTATTCCTTTGTCACATCGTTTTAATCACCGTATGAACTTTTCCATTTGTTTCATTTTTCTTTGCATCATTCTTCTTCCAATCGGAATTTTTGTGAATGTGTATTTTATTGTACCTATCTGTTTGACTATTCAATTACTTCAAAACTCCGATAAATTAATTAAAAAAACAAAAGACGAAATAATCTATTTATATTGACTGTGCATTAACGTGAAAAACGTATTTTTCATTACAAGACGTGCCTTTTTCTGCATGGTAATCGACATACAAATATTTAAAACATTACCTAAATTCTTTGTGTACTATGGAAATGTATGGTAGATGATGATATGAATGAGAGAAGGTTTTCTAAGTAAAACAAAATTCAAGCAATGTGAGAAATCGATATAATGAACACAATAACGAAAACACAGGGCCATAAAAATAGGAGAAATTAAATCGGAATTAGTACATGAAGATAATTAAAAGTTCACGAACAAATATTTCCAGTGGAAAATGGATGATAAGAAGAAAAATTAGACCAAATGAAGAAGTTCATATCACTATTGAATCACGTGACCGAGGAGCGGAAATAAAAAAAAATATATTTACATCAGTTGAATGAAAATGATTATCAATATCACTTCGATAAACACCTAGCACAGATTTCTTCCTCTGGTGAGATTCGAACCCACAACCTCATGCATGTGAAGCTAGTATCCTTTCCAATACCCTCACAACCTACCTAGGTCATTCGGCTTTCTTCACGTTATTGAGTCTCACACAAAATTCCGAATTTCTTTTCTCGTCAGTTCCTCGAAAACGTCTACCCACCAGGATGAATGGCTGCACTGTGTGATACTTGGGTGCTTAACCTACATAACCGTATAGATGGTTACAGAAAGTCGATCCTACCCCTGGAGAAATCTCCTTGTAAGACATAACGAAAGAGTGCCGCCGTTTCATTATATCTACTGATACGGTGGTCGACACACAGTTAGTAGTGTAGCCATAGTAACACAAACGGTCTGAAAACTGCACGATCTAAGCAACGAGGGACTACCTCGCACTTAGTCCAAAGGAAAATCTCCAGAATTACTAAAAGACTTGTAGCCAATGAACCGAGTCCCCTGAAGTCATTTAGTCCGTAGCGACTGCTGAGAACCTTCAGAGCAGTCATTAGGATTCGCACTCTACTACTTCGATGTTACACGTTCGGTGTCCTACTCTATGGAGCTGAGTCATGGACTGTATTAGGCATTTGAAGTGCGATCGTATGGAAAAATATTAAGGATACCATCGACAGATTTAGTCAAAAGTACGGCGGTACGAAAATGTAGAAATTCTCAACAGCATCCAGAGAGCAGAACTCGATTGTTTTGGTAGCGCAATTCCGCAACAACAAATAAAACCTGTTGAAATTAATAATTCAAGGAAACATTAATGGCCGGCAGTCTGGACGAGCGTTTCTAGGCGCTTCAGTCTGGAACCGTGTGACCGCTACGGTCGCAGGTTCGAATCCTGCTCCGGAAATGGGTGTGTGTGATGTCCTTAGGTTACTTAGGTTTAAGTAGTTGTAGGTTCTAGGGGACTGATGAGCTCCGATGTTAAGTCCCATAGTGCTCAGAGCCATATGAACCATTTTTTGAAAGATTAATGGAATATGTGATCCACGACGCATAGGATTAACCTGGCTAAATAACTCAAACCAGCAGTTTGGGTTCAGCACTGAATCAATGTTCTGAAAAACCATGGACGGACAACAGATCATGCTATCTGCAATTGGCATACAGTTAAAATCTTTTGAACCTAGTGCTCTTAACAGCACTCATGTCACCACTTATTTTAATCAATGTATTTATTTTCTCAGACATCCACCGTACGAGGACGCACTGAAAAGTAATGTCGACAGATGTTTTACGTGAAAACTCTCAAAGCTTTTTAAATAAAACAAACTTCATTAACATTCTACATTGTATTCTTCACGTCTATAAATTTATTTCTCAAGACACTCACCCTCGGAACCAGCAAAATTTCCCCAACTAGATACTATTTTGTTGACACCGTCACAGTGTACTGTTTGACTATGTTAACAGAGCCACAACCTTACCTCTGCTTGCACCGCTTGAAACAACTGAAGTGCTCAAAGGTTTTCTTAGTTTTGCGATAGACGAAAATCGAGACTGTGTGTAGGATGATCGACGGCAGTACTAGGACGTCGGCTTGCTGCAGATGCCGCAGCGATCGTGTGTAGTTTGGCACTGCCGTGCTCAAGGAGAGTGTGCTCCACATGCGGACGAAGTCTTCGAATTCGTTCTTTTAGTTTTGTGAGCTCTTTCTCACCCAACAACATAGTAACTCAGATAAGAGAGGTAACTATCCAAAATAAGGATAAACACTTGTTATAAAACGCTCCTTACGCAAAATCAGAGGGCTGCAGATATCCAAAGTAAAGATGTAGAATGTTACTGACTTCATCAAATAAAACAGACCGAGTCATTATCTTCTCAGCACGCCGTCGTGTTATAAGCACAAAAATCCAAAAAATTGTGTCAGAGCAAAGTATGCTGTATTTTTAAGTGATGATCTTTGTAATGTACATCTGTATTAAACGTTATGCTGGTGATATATGGTGACAATGCGTATTTATATTTACAATGAAGAGAGATTGACCAGTGGCCAATATACAACTAAAACCAAGTTGTCAGATGGATATTAACTGCAATGGATTAGTGGAGAAATACAGGGATGAAGAATTAGTTCGATTGTCTTGCCGCATGTATGCTGTAGAGCACATCTTCCACCGGACTGCCTTGATGATGCATGGATGGTAACAGCGTAGTAAATGCCCGGTGACGAAAAGGTCATGAATTCGTAGACTATATAGTCAGTCAATAGATGGAAAATCCTAGTACACCATCTGAAATGTGGAATTGGTGAAGACAGACAGTCGACCGAAATTATATCGAAATAAATTCATTCTTAACTTGTCTTCAGTTGCGTTAGGTAACACCTCGATAGCTAACACATCTGCGTTCAGAGAATTTATTTCGAAGTGATTTCGGTCAGCTATCTACCGTCATCAATTCGATGCACAGGACCATGAATACTGTCGAAGTTTGGCATAGCAAACGATACTCAATCAGGCAAAGGTATCTGAACCTACAATTTCTGATCAATATGCTAAAGGAGAATGTAATAAAATCAATACCTGAAATTTAAAAAAATGTAATCCGTCGGTTAGCCTCTTCAGTGAAAGAGACTAAAAATAAATCCGTGTTGAAAAGGAGTTAAAAGATATTTTAAGAATACATAATGACTTGGTGGATTTAACGAGTTTAAAATTTACGTCATTCGTACGAAAAGTTCGTAAAATAAGACAGAAGTAATGTTGTAGAACAGAAAATGTAAAAAATAATATTTTTTTAAACACGGCTATGCACAGCCTTAAGCCTAGATAAAATGTGGAGGGGGCGATCTTATTACAAAACAACAGGCAGAGCCTCCCCATTGTCGCGGCTTCCTTTGCAGGTCGGAGAAACCGCAGCTAAAATGTATGTGGCCAGAAACACCACGTTGACTCACGGCCGCAGAAGCCCATGACACCCTTTAAGAGGCGGCGAGGCATCTCGTACAGTAGTTATATGAGAGTGAATTTATTCCTCGCTCCTCATGAGACATCATCAAACTTATTTTCCTGCTTCTGGAGTGTCTACAGCGAGTATGAGGGAATCCCGAAACGTGACATCTTACTTTTGTACTGCTTTTCGTTCCACACCTTCAAGGACGAACTTCTTTTCTGTGGCACTCGAACACTTGTACTTCTTCGATGTCATTTTCACGGCGGATCTATGTACTGTGCTTATGCTTTATTGAGAAAACACGTAAATTTTTCAAAGTGTTTAGAGATGAAACGATTATCTTAATAACCGATAAAACAATTCCAGATATCGAGTATTACGTACCGGCTGGCACTTCATTACGAAATGTTTACGGGGCTGTCTGTTATGACAGTCGCTTCCGTTTATGGAATGTACCGAACACAGGAGGTTTCTTCGGTAAACAGAAGTTCTTACATGGGTCTTGACAACACGATCGAATTACAGAGGTTCAAATAGTGAGACGCGACTGTGTGGAACTGCATAGGCAGATATCGGTCTCTGGAAATAATTGTAACTCAACTAAGGACTTTATAGGACACGAACGTCAGCCAGGTAAATAAGTCCCACACTAAGTGGACATCCAGCGGACGCAGGTAAACACTTCCTGTTACACCACGCCACTGCTGCCTCGGTGTAAACACGGAGGACAGCAGGAAGTGCACGACCACTAGCTGGACTCCAGAGCAGGAAACAGCTGGGGTCCCCGGTGGTCTAGTGGTAAGGGGGTCTGAAACGTTCCAGCGCCTCGGCTGGGGCTATTCGCCCCAGCCGGGCCGGGGTTCAATCCCCGGCCGGCGCTGGAATTTTCAGACTTCCAAACACTAGCCTCCACCTCTGCCTTGGCATGTGGCGCATGTCAGGCACCCCCGTGTGGTCCGTGCTTTGGATCCCACGTGGAGCTCACTCCCACACTACAAACTGTACCTGATTATGCTGCTACAAACATTTAAAATTTTAATTCGCACGCTTTCTTCACCAGACTTCATCTACATATATTTTAAGGTATTTAATATATCTCACTATCAAAAGAAACTGCTTGGTATATTTGTAGGATTACAACTATGAAATAAAACCCTTACAAAAAAAAAAAGATTTTGTTTTCCTTCGTGTACTGAATACTGCTGAGGTTAATACCCAAACATGTGCCATTTTCCTGTAGTTACCAGTGAATATTCGAAAAAAAGGTTATCATACTGATTCATATATTACATACTGTATTTCACACATTCTCAGTGCTGAAAAAGCAATAATTATTTCAACGTCATAAGAAAATACAAAATATTACATCAATAGCAAATCACAAGCCAACGCTGTGTTATTTTTAGTATCATGATTGACTGTGTGATAAATAAATCCTGTATAAGAAATCGTTTCGTAATAGTTGACAATATCTTTTAAAAATACTTTTCACTAATTGCATTTTCAAAAACGAACAAAGGCCTTTTTTCTCAAATTATTCTAGTATCAAAATGAGATGTTTGATGTGACACAGGTCACTAAAGAGATAAACTCTTTTTTGTATGAAAAACGTTATTTCTCGTGGTTTTATGTGAGCTGAATGCTGAATCAAACAGATAATACTTAACGTTAACAAGAGGAATTTCTTGGGGATTTCACTAACAAGCCCATATATTTGATATAATATTTCGATTAATAGTTATATGACAACCTCTCTGCCTCTACTTTATGTAAAAGTATCTTTTGGATCAGAAAAGAAATTATGTTACTACTTCTATGAGTTAAGTCTGGTTGAATGAAAGAGATTGTAAAGGCCTTAGCCGAAGATGCAGAATGTTACCTTCTCTGCAAGGCATTTGCCATCAGTAATGAGTGAAACTGTAAAATAGAAAAAATGGATGACAAACGTCTATTACTGTTGTACTATTATATCACTAACGTTGCATTGCATAAACTTACTTACAGTTCTCGTTGCTGTTCAATATTCTTTAACTCACTATACCGTGCGATTATTTTGTTAACATTTAATATAACAGTAGCCCTGTTCCGAGCCACATATCCATTTTTAATGCTTAAAACTGTGGACAAAACTATTAGTAATACTAAATTACGAAGAGGGAATGATGAATGTAACATGCTGCATACATTAATGTCGCTCGAGATGTAGTTTGCATTATATGTTACGAGAACAGAATTATTTTGTAATGTGTGAAATACACAAAAATACGGTAACAGACAAACCGAGCAGTGATGCCGTAGTCTGTTTTGTAATAATAGTGTAAAGGAAGAAATAAACAGCAACTAGACATTTAAGTCACTCAATATTCGCGGCCATTTTGCGGTTCATCACTTCGCTGCTACGTGTCGCTACTAGTACCTCACACACTTCGTTGCCTGTAGTGCAGAGCTTCGCTACCAGAGGGCTCTATCAGCATCGGCGAGGACTCACTCTGTCGGCGTTTGCTGCTTCACTGCTCAACATCTATGCTCGCTGATATGCTGCTAAAACTTCAGAATAAACGAAAAAAATAACACCAAATATGGCAAATAGTGATAATTGTGAATACTACCGAACCATCTCTTTCATACGTCCTGGCTGAAAATACTGATCCAAAACATTTACAGAGGAATGGAACACATTAGAGGAGACGAGCTATAGGAAAATCGAACACACTAGCCGCTAGAGATCGGTTGAAGAAATTCAACCCATATTTATAACATCTATAGATGTAGAAAATAACTTTTCACAGTTTTGACCAAAATATAGTTTGAATTTAAGATGCAACCAGCGATAAAACACAGTGAGCGGCATGTTATCTAGAGCTCTGCCAAAAATCAGCCAGCAGATGTAAGACTTATAAGAAAGCTGGTAGTTGATAGTTGAGGAGGGAGAGAGAGAGTGAGTTTGCATACAGAAAGTTTCACACGTCGTGCGACACACTTATCGCGTTTGTAGAGGGGACCTACCTGGGAATCGATGTCTGGAAACGTCATCCAGCGAGGCTACAGAGTATCAAAGTTACAGGCGCTGTAGTCTGTAAAATGTGTGTACACAGGGAGATCCAATGAAGATGTTAGCAATTTTCTATGATGATGGAGATGGATAAATTTGAGGTTATGTCCCTATAACGAAAAATTGGAAGAGAAGACATTCCTGTTACGTGTGACAGGATCTACCGGTAGTGTTGCAGCTAAGATGTAGGGCAGGAAACTTTCAGAGGTGGTAGTATGGACCGAATGTCCAGTACACATGGGCTGTAAAATGCATACCTTAAGAGCTGTGAGGACTTGTTCATCTTCGCTAGCATAAAACATATCTCCACTGTTGAACAAGTGCTCATAGCGCCTCAGGTATGCATTTTGTAGCCCATGTTTACCGGACATTTTTTTCTTACTTTGATCCATACTACCACCTATGAAAGTTAGCAACAACAGTACCAGTACTTGTATTCCGCCGTCAGAGGTATGATAACGATATTCCCTTGTAACTTCCGGAACATGATACATGATCAAATTGATAAATAATCACGGCATCACACTCTACTTACATACATTCGCCGGGGCTGGTGCCTGTATTTTGATGCTCTGTAGCCTCGTTAGATGACGTTTGCATGCACGAGTTACTAGGTAAAATTGCAAGCTCTAGAAATGTTGAACACCTTGTATAAAGAAAGCAACATACGAAACGAACGAGATATTTGGGAAATTAATCGAAGATAAGAAAGAAGAAATAGAAATTGTTTCCAAATCGACCTTTCATTTCGCTGCTGCTGATTTGAAATTTCGTGGCATTTATTCGCTCTGAAGAGGATCGTTCAAATGATGGTCGAAATGTCGTTATTTTAGTTGTTTCAGTGTTGTATAATGACATGGCCTAGTACCCAAAATGATTTTCTTAAATTTGTTTGTAGGAATTCTATCGCTTCTCAACGATATTTTCAGAATGATAGCAGTATTTTTTCCTACACCAACCAACTTTAATAGTGCTAGAAATGATGAAAATATTACCTAATACTTTTTGATATGGAGACAGAGACGGTGCTTGGTTTTAATGATAACAATATACAGGAAAATTCAGCCATGTTTCTGCGAAGTAGCATTAGGCCGAAATTCTGAAATACATCCGTATATTTCGAATGTGGTACAACAGCTGTAGGTAGGAGACGAGGTACTGCAGAAGTAAAGCTGTTTAGACGGGGCGTGAGTCGTGTTTGGGTAGCTCAGATGGTAGAGCACTTGCCCATGAAAGGCAAAGGTAGCGAGTTCGAATCTTGGTCCCGCAAAGAGTTTTAATCTGCCGGGAAGTTTCATATCGGCGCACACTCCGCTCCAGAGGGAACTAATTCTGGAAACAGCTGTATAGTTACTGGAGAGATACAGGATGTTCCAAAATCACGTTAAAAACTACTAGGGAAATGAGTAATGATATTTTGAAGAGGAGCCCATGTATGGAAAGGTATATCCGTGCTACAGCCGTATGAATACACCTTCGCTAATGTGGTATGCAACAGGGTTATAATCACTGGGGGGGGGGGGGGGAGGGGGGTTACTTACGTCGGATCGTATGATGTCATTTGACAGCTGTCTCCTCTCTGACCTGGTTCGAGTCTCGTTCATGTTTCTGTGAGTGTTAGAGGAACATTGCTGAGTACACTTTTGCCGAATATACCGACACGAGTATTCTGTGTGGCGAAGCTCACAGTACTGGAAGAGCTGCTGGTCGCGTTTATCAAGATCGTTGTCCACAGCGTCTGACTCCTCCCCACACGCTTTTCGTTACCATTGCACAACGTCTTCGAGTAAGGGTGCCTTCAACGTCATCAGGTGCGTGTGTGGTGCCCGTGGAGACGCAGCGCACGCGAATTGGAAAATATATTTATATGGATATGGTGTCTGTTCTTTCGGACATGTCCGAAAGGACGCTACGAATGTAGTGTGTGGTCATACATAGGTGAGAAAGTGGGTCTCGCGGGAGGAGTGCGCGAGATAATTCCTGTAGTCTCACTATCCTCTGTGCCGTCGGTGGCTCAGATGGATAGATCGACTGCCATGTAAGCAGGAGATCCCTGGTTCAAGTTCCGGTCGGGGCACACATTTTCACCTGTCTTCGTTGATATCTATCAACGCCCGTCAGCAGCTGAAGGAAATAATATCATTCTAATTTCAAATTGGAAAAGGCCCTCCTGTAAAAACAGTGTCTCTGAAGACCGATTTTTTTGATTCTTTGGTTATTAAAGAGTGAAACTGTAGAACAATAGATGTACTCGGCCACATCTACACTGAAATGCCAAAGAAACTATTATAATAATGCGTATTCAAACACAGAGATATGTAAACAGGCTTAATATGGTGCTGCCGCCGGCAACGCCTATGTAAGACATGTGTCTACCGTAGTTGTTAGATCGGTTACTGCTGCTACAATGGCAGGTTATCAAGATTTAAATGACTTTGAACGTGGTTTTATACTTGGCGCAAGACCGATGGGACACAGCATCTACGAGGTAGCGATGAAGTGGGGATTTTCCTGTACGACCATTTCACGAGGGCACCCTGAATATCAGCAATCCAGTAAAACAATAAATCTCCAACATCTCTGCGGCCAGAAAAAAAATCCTGCAAGAATGGAATCTGAAGAGAATCGTTCAGAGTGGCGAAAGTGCAACCCTTCCGAAAATAACTGAAAATTTCAATGCTTGACCATCAACAAGTATCAGCATGCGAACCATTCATGGAAACATCATCTACATGGGCTTTCAGAGCCGAAGGCCCACTCGTGTACCCTTGCTGGCTGCACAGCACAAAGCTTTACGCCTCATTTGGGCCCATCGGTACGAACATTGGACTGTTGATGACTCGAAAACATATTGCCTGGTTGGACGTGTCTCATTTCAAAATGTATATACAGTATGGAAGTGTATGGGTATGAATACGACATCATGACTCCATGGACCCTGCATGTCAGCTGGAAACTGTTCAAGCTGGTGGAGGCTCTGTGACGTTGTAGAGCGTGCGCATTCGGAGTTATGTGGGATCCCTGACACGTCTAGATACATTCTGTCTAATCACCTGCATCCATTCGTGTCCATTGTGGATTCCGACGGAAGTGGGTAATTCCAGCAGGACAAAGGAGCGGCCCACACAACCACAATTGCTACAGAGTGGCTGCAGGAACACTCTTCCGAGCTTAAACACTTTCGCTGGCCACCAAACTCCCCAAACATACTGTACGTCTCTAGTAAATTTTATAGCATTAACTACCATATCTGGAATGCCTTGCAAAGTGTTGATCAGAGGAGATCTCTGCTCCCTCTTACTGTTACGGATTTATGGGCAGCTCTGCAGGTTTCATGGTGTCAGTTCCCTGCTGCGCGACTTCAGCCATCAGTAGAGTCCATGCCACGGCGTGTTGAGGCACTTCTGCGTGCTCGCGGGGGCCATAAACGATATTTCTTTGATTCCACAGTGTAACAAATTACTTGTCAATGTGACAGCCTTACCAACATGTTTTCAAATGGTTCTAGTATACGGTACGTCTCGGGAGACGGGTTACAATTTAAAATATGAGTATTATGTACTCAGTCCCCTCTACAAATTCTAGCAGATAGTGATGGGAATTTCAGAACATCCTGTACGTTTCCAGCAAACTGTATAGCCGTTCTCGTGTTACAATTGGTATCTGCGAATACATTCCATAATTTGTGACAGATCGTGAGGCGCGACTGCAGACGTCCGTAGCGTTTACCCAGGGGGCGTCTCGGCTACGGCCGCTCTGACGGCCACGAGAATAGCCGGAGGTAGAGAGCGCAGCACGGCTAGTTTGAAGGCCACTTTCAACTAGTGTTGCCAGAGGTGTCTCTTTTTAGAGATTCTACGACTCGCCCCACGTAAGCTTTATCTGCTAACATTTCGAAATACACTATCCTATCAATGAGTGTACAGACACCTATTAGTGGACATTAATATGCAGTGTGTCCAACCTTTGTCTCTATGGCTGCTTGAACTCTGCTCGGGACACTAACTGAGGTGCCTGCCGACAATTTACGCACCACACACGGAGATCGTATCTACGTGTTTGTACATGCAAGGCAATCATTGCTCAGCAAGATAGCCATATCTCTCACCAATTTTGAACATTTGGAGCACAATGGGCAGGTTCTTTAAAGCAGGTCGCGATTTTGGCGATGTAATGAACCAACTGAACTGAATTTGGTACCATATCCATCAGGAGGGTATCCACTAACTTTATCAGTCAATGTCAAGCCTAGTAACTGCCAGAGGTGGCCCAACACATTATCGACTTATCAATTTGTGAATCTCTTTGTCTTGAATTAATCATCCAGTTTTTCTTCAACTCTAATCATTCATTTGCCCCTACACGTACAGTCATGCTCAAAACTATCCTAACGCCCGAATTGAATTTCGCCTGATTCACATGCAACCCACATAACGCAACTGTCTAGCAGGTCCCCTTATCGCTCCTTGGTACAGTCGTTTGACTATTGAAAATGGTTCCAACAAATCACCACCAGAAAACACTGTTCTGTATCGCAATAACTCAAGATGTAAAGTAATACCACGATACTACAAATATCACGGAACACCTTATCACAGATAGGACTGCCCTTAAGGCTTGTAGCTCACATTTATTACAATAAATGACATACCTGACATTTTACCACTCTCATTATTATTACGTCAGATAGGTAATGCACATTGTAAATTCGTCGAATTCATGATTTACTCTTCAAAGTAACATACCGTACTTATTATTTAACACAAAATAAGATTAAAAATTAAAGGTATTCACGAGCAGCTAATTGAGAATATTTATGAACTTCAAATGACACGACGAACCGTCTCGTTCTGCATATGGATGCAAACTCAGGTCATGCAGACTAAGCAAAGATTTCGTGCCTGACGGAAACTAACAGTCACTCGTGATTAGGCATACAGAGAGTGATATACCTCGATTTTAGACTGAGCCAGTTTGCAAATACCAACTTTAAATTACATAGCGCAAGTATTTTTGCCGGACGCGAATTCCTACCCAGCACCTATTGTCCCTGTTAACGAACGACGAGAGATGTTGAATCTTGGTTCTTAACAAGTAACTTACTTGAATTGCCGTGAGGTAAGGCTTTGTACTGGGCAGGGATTCGAACTCAGAAGTTAATCGAATAGATATCGACGCACAATCAACTGTGACATTTCGGATTTTCTCGGCAGTAGCTAGATGTTTTAACTGAAATGACGAGACGAAACATTAATTTTTTTCCTTCCCAAGACTCCAACCCGGCATCTATCGCTGTTATATTCTAGAGAAAACGAACGTTAAATATGGGTTTGTTGCACCAGCAGCGACATGTGAGCGTGTTGGAACTAGAAATAATATGACGAAGAGTTCAGTGCTCACTGGGAATACAGCTCCACGCATCATATCGCTTTTGACTACACACAAAGATACGTCAGCTTCCGAATTTTTGTCCAGCTCGGCCTAACATCTTGAACTTACAGTGATCTCGCAAATAGTCCTGTGTCTCACTGGGTGTCAAAACGTCACATATCGTTAGTGTTGACAACGAATGAAAATACATTAAACATTAAAATAATTATCCACCAGCAGATAGGTGTTCTCATGCTAGAGCTTGATAATACATAATGAAATCTATAGTGCCGGGCCAGGATTCGAACCCATTCACGCGCAGTATGTGGAGATGTTGAGGAATCTGCAGTTCTGAACAAACAACAAATAGTAGCCGTGCTGTATTCTCACGAAGGGATCAAATTGAGCGTTAAGTACGGTCTAAGTTGCATTCCCAGTTCAGAACCGAATTTATCGACATACAGAAGCTCAGATAAAATATGGACTAAATGTCCTTTGAGCGTTATTTAAGCATCACAAGACTGCACATACATGCAATCGATTTCGAGGTGCAAAGTGTTTATCTTACTTTGGTGACAGGTGGGCATAAGAGATTTCCAAAAACTTTTTATCGTACTGAAATAATCTTTTGTCGGAAAGAAACAAGGTAAGGGTTTTATTTGTATATATTTTGTAGGAAACTGTAATCGTGATGGAAGATTATACACCTTAATGTTTGACACAACTGCTAGGAGAAAACGCTGCATCCTAACCAAACCCTGCGGTTCCTCTCCATATCCCCGTAAGACACGAGCAGGGGATTCTCCACGCATACCGCTACACAGCTGTTCCTAGCACACCTGAGATTTGGCAACATCGTCACAAACATTAGGCAACACTGTGACAATGCAATCACTTCCGCCTATGGTACTGAATTGGCTCACTAAATTTACTTGATATTACCTTTCCATTTGAATGGCTCATGCTGTATAATCCTTACGTAAACTAAGATACTGAGGCAGAAAATTCAATTTTTTGGCTAAAGAAATGCTATTCTTCACATAAGTGGCAACTTTTATTATCTTTCACGATGCGTTATGAGGCTGAGCGACCAATACCATGATGAGAGTGGTGCAAAGGTAGCAGTGTGTCTGTAACCCGGTGGTACCGCCCATGTCTCGTGTCAGAACGGCTCAATCAGTCGTCAGTTCCAACTGAGGTAGGGACCATCGTGTGCGAGCTTTTTTTTTTAAGGAGTTGCGAATTTCCAGAAAAAATTCTGTATCGAAATCGGAAGAAAACCTTTATACATCAAATCTTCTTGGTAGCTCGACTCAGTAAGTTGTGGTAATCGTCATAGATCATGGCGTTCTGACTTCCAAGCTGCTTCGCAATACCAGCGTCTCTGAAGAAATTCGAATCGATCATCAACGATACGAATTTCAATATTGTTCTTCACTTAAGACTCACATTCCAGGGTGATAAGTATGAAGGAAATGAGCCTCTTGATTACTCTATGCTAAACTTTCCTGCAGACATGTGCTGACAGTGTCTCTAGCAACTTACTTTTTCTCTGGGTAGCTTCAAATGTGGCAGTTTTGTCGCCTTAAATCCAATTGAATATTCTAAATATCATTTGTGAACAGCGTTCACTACTCCATTAATTAATTTATGGACCTCAAAAGAAGCAATTTGCCTTAGTAGCTATAGAGCAGGTTCTGATAGGAATTGACGCAATCTTTTTCATCCATTTACCATAGAAAATCAAAGAAAGAAACCAAACATTACATTGCATTTACTCCCTGTGCCTTGAGTAACACATGTGAATCCATGACAATAATAAATTATTTGAAGAATCTCCTGTGCAAGGAAAAGAACAGAATGGGACGCTTTAATTATAGCGCACTGGATCAGAAACAATGAAATTAATTCTGTGTCACATTGATGTACTGCATTCTAATGTAATAAAATAATCATCAAATAAAAACGGTTTTGTGCCTCCTTTGCTATCAAGAGTGAAACACAAATCGTAGACAGATTTTATGGGTCACTACTCAACAACATTAAAGCATTTTACATGGTTGAGAGTGTGGAGTGGAGCAGATGTTGTCGGCAGAAGGCAGCGCAGTGCCTCAGCCCCCGCCGGTAGGCAGCAAACGGGTCCCAGAGAACTCAGACGCATGCGGTGTTCAGAGGCAGATGCTCGGTAAAGAAATCTTTCGCTAAAACATTGTTGAACCAAACTGTTATTACCAGTGTGACACAAAGCGAAATATATTGTAGATTCGCTTGAATTACACGCATAGCTTCAGCACCGAGAGGAAAGGGGCGATAAAAATTTTGTCGTTGTCTGCTTCCGGTCGCCAGACGTCATATTAGCTAGTCTCACGTTTTACCTCAAGACTACGGCCTTAGTCAAGAATAATGTACTAAGACTGAACTCAAGACTTCCTCTGGGAGGTGCCGCAGTCTACAATGTTGCAGATCGAACTTACTGCCGGACACAGTATCCTGAGAGGAGCACGACTGTGTTGTCCACCTTATGTGGACGGCTCGGCGGTCAATGTTTTGCTCTAAGGCTGTATCTACAACACATATTGCATCCTGAACACCTAGAAGAATTAAAATAACAAAAGTAGTTTATGAGAGCAACGTTAACTATGGCGTTCAAAGTATTCATAGTGTTGTGTTCGTGTGTGCAAACGCCTTCGTATGCCCACTCAAGGAGGACAAGGATACAAAGTCTAGCTTCAGTATTATAAAATCGCTACAGTCTGCGGATAAACTCAGACTTGGGTTGATAATTAATTTGAATATTTAGCAATACTATACCCATTGGTGTTAAACTCGTTATTAACCAATGATTCCCACAGCTAAAGGGACACCACTAGTGATACTTAGGCAGTGCTATCAGACGAAAAGATCAACCTGACACAAACTGTGGGAAGTTTGTTTTACAAACTTCGTACCAGGATAATGAGCTTTTACGTATTTGGGATGTCTGTGAACGTTGCTGCTTGAGACGATTTAAGACGAAAGTAAATTCCTTTAGCAACGACAATGTTTGAAGAAACCGTCTTAACGGGACTAAATCGTGATTTGTAAATCGTTTACCGGCCGTACTCTACCGCATTTCGCTGATTGGAAGGCAAATAGATTACGGAAAAATGTCACAGAAGGAAAAGGGAGAACGAAATGTCTCCCACTGGAAGGTCATGTTGTCTTATTTAAATGATTACAAAATCAGGTAAAACGACCAGTCAGATTGTCAGTATAAGAACATTACTGTTGTCAGTATGATGTAGCACTGCTCAGGGCCTGTAACGATAAAGGGCCCGTTTAGGTCAGTCATATTGTATAAAGAAGTGGAAGAGAGAGCACCGCTAAATTCCACAATCCGTATGCATTGCAGACACACAGAAATTACTGTTACAGTGTACTAATGGAGCCCAATTAATGAGAGAACTGCGTATTTTCCGGCGAGAGAGAGCACTGGCAAATAATCTTCGCTAAATTAGGTTACTTAATCTGGTGTCACTCTGAGCCAGAATTTATGGCCGGCGGCTGAGTGTAAGGTCAGTGGGCCGGATCCGAGTTTTGCAAGTGCGAAATACTTTCCTACATTATAGAAGCGAATATTAAACTGGAACTAATATTCCAAAAATTTTGAACTTGGATAGCTTAGAATGAAAATCTTTTTCTTTATTGCAAAGGAAAACAATTGATTTTCTAAAACATTCTCTGTCATACACAACTTGAAACAGGTCACGTCGACCAAATCATATGGAAAAATTGCCAGCGGCGTATATCGGCAGGCAGTAAGATCTCTTGGCTTTTGGTTTGGCAGTACTCGACAGCCATTTCTAGGCGCAAGTAATAGAAGAAAGGCAGAGCGTTATTGTTATCAAGTAACGTCTTCATCGATTACTTTAGTTTTAATGTAATCTATGAGTAATTACTCATAGATATTAACATGAAAAGAATTCTGTAGACAGAGAAAGAACCTCTTCTTGGGAAACTACTTGTATAGTGACCAAAAGGCACGAACTGATATTCAAGTACAGTGTTCCAGCAGCGGCATGAAGAAAATGATAGTAATAATGACGGTAATAATCCAATTATCCGGTAACTTCACACTTCCCAGTGGATCTTCACGAACTAAGAAAATATCTGAATTTGTGAACATTTCAAAATGGCTTCACATCGAGCCTATGATGCCTACAAGGGTCTTTACATCCTGCTGACATGAGAATAGCATAATCTCCGCGTCAGAAGCTTGTTTCTACTTAAACATTTAATAGACTCGCGTTTTATCCACCGTGACTACTTTTGTAAGCTCAGCACTTCATCCGTTGCAGCTCACTCCTGGGGCTGGGAAATATGGGCACAATGGCCTGGTGGAACTATCACAGGAGCAATGCGTGGGTTCAGACATTTACTTTTAAGAAGCACAAACAGATTTACTTTGCGTCTGGTAACCTCAAAAGAAAGACGTTATAATCCAGAATTCGCAATACAAATCACGTTCCATCATTACCAACTGGGCAGAGCCAGGTTACGTTGGGAAATGACATAGCGGAAGTCATCGTAAACAGAAATACAGTCGCCAGTAAACTTACTTACATTAGAAAATTTTATTTTATTTTATGAACCGATAGCCATTTAAAGGATGGGGCTCTTATTTTACTTGTAATTGATTGAACTAGAGACGTTGAAAAATTTGGTGCTGGACTGTGATTCGAATTCGTTTCTCCTCTTTCGAGGATCTGAATCTCTCGGGACATTATAGTTCAACCATTTCGTCCCTTTTCGCAAGACTGCAACCTTCTCTAGGTCTCCTCCAAAGGTAAGTATGTGGGTCCGAATCCTGATCCAATACAAAAATATTCATAGTTTCAGTTCAAGCCCTATAACGTGCACACCGTCCCGCTAGTGAAAACCAACGTGCGCTTTTAATGTCTATTCATGTGTTGCCAACAATCGCAATAGGTGTCATTATTTCTTGTCAAACACGCACACACCTTACCGTTGGTGAGTAAGCAACTGATATTTAAGCTATATTTGTGGATGCACGGTAGGCGTGTAGTTAGATTGTCGCTTAGGTACAAAAGTTTGTATCCTTAGTTTAGATTCAAACACCTAGCAGCTGGTAAGAAAAACCGATACGTAAATTTGATTTTACTTAATTAACAATACGATTACGTGTTGGGTTCGTATCTCCGTCATATAACTTCACATCATGCACTTAATCTTTAAATGCATGCGCACTTTGTTACTTGAGCATGGAGGTATATCAGACATCTTTCGTGGTTAGTTAACAGGGACGAAATTGTCTTGTTAGGAGTCCCGGTTTATTAAAAAAATTGTCGTCTTTTATTTTCAAGTTTAGATTTCATTACTGGTATTGGCAAAATTCATGACTCTTCATGGATAGCCATCAATATGATATGATTAGATTACATTAGATCAATTCTTGTTTCATAGATCATGAATACGATATTTCGTAATGACGTGTAACGTGTAATTTTAATGAAAGATTTCTTTACATACCATGATTCAATTTCTTTACAACAATTTCTTACTCTCTCTCATTCTTTTTGATTTCTCTCTCTCTCTCTCTCTCTCTCTCTCTCTCTCTCTCTCTCTCTCTCTCTCTCTCTCTCTCTTTCTCTCTATCATACACACACACATTCTTTTTTTCTTTATTTGTTTGTTTTGCTCGACTATCGGCGAGGCATGAAAACGTCTCTGAATGAGCTTCTTAGTTTTTAGTACACTTACGAAATAAATATAAAAATAACTGTGAGAGTTACTGATATATGATGCTTAGTTTTCAGTCAGTTCCGAGTATTATTAGTAACCACGCTCCAGTCCCTAAACCTAGTTACAGAAATGCGAATCAGACGCATTACGTATTCCAGGCCGTAGCAACCCCGACTTGGAGACACCAGCTATGGTCACTTCCCAGACCGCTGTACGATCACATCGGTTCGTCTTCTTTCTGCTGGTACTGTAACTGAGATTTGACAACAAGGCAACGTATGTTTGGCAACTCTGTGATCGACCAGTTGCTTCCTGGTGTGCACGGAATTTATCCTCAAAGTTCACTTGATTTTACCTGTCATTTCCATTGAATAATCTGATTTATTATCGCTTTACGTGTAACAAAAGATTGTAAATTTACGGTTTTCAGCCCAGGAAAGTCGTTGCACGTGGAAATCGCAACTAATCTCGTCCTTTAAATAGCGGTTTACGAGTGCTAGACATTATCGATCTCGTAAGAGTAAGCTAAGACACGTACTTCTACGCCAGCTCTATGGTAATGCGCTGACCTGAGAAATAGCATCTGTTATGGTTCGCACTTCCAGTCTCACTGACTGTAACGTTTTTATCCCTTCTGTGAAAGAGCTACTAACAGTCAGATAAAACATCGATAAGGAAATCGCAAAAAAATACTTTCGGCTCATAGTTCAATGGTGAAAACTTACAATGCTGCACAACGGGTAACTCCTCTTCCCGCCGCTGACAAGCAAATTTTGGGTTTCTAGGAATACAAAACTTTACTTATGAAATGCGACATTTGTACTGCACGACGTTTTCAACAAAGAGATGGCGCAATACAGTAGTTCAAGTGGAAAGAAACACTTCCTTTTCAAATTTGTGCATCCTACACTGTTGGCTGTTCTGTGTAGGTGGCAGGTACGTGATTTTATTTCGGTCGAATTTATGCACTGGGTAGTCGAGGCAGCTAGTTCATTGTGATTCGGTCAACCAAGTAAATGAATTTACTGAACCTGCTGCAAATTACTACAGGAAGCCTGTGTGTCAATTCTCATCCAGTGTGGTGCAACGGCGTTACGATAGGAAAATGAGCCACATACTTATAATATGCTTGAATATCTATGGACTGGGTTCGATTCCAACTTCTGTCAATGATTTTAGATAAGAAGAGACAGATTCCATTCTCTTCTGGCTACACCAAGTGAAGAAGATATAATGACATTGTGGTCTGAAATTGACATGAAAAATGATATTCCTTTTCTACAAAGTAGACGTTAGGATGAATCACAATAAAGACTGGAGCGGCGACACGTAGAAACCTTTCTTATACTTGTTATTTATTTCTAGTGACGAAACAAACGCTATGTAGGCTCACAGGACATTTAGTCCATATTTTATCTGAGCTTCTGTATGTCGATAAAATCGGTTCTGAACTGGGAATGCAACTTAGACCGTACTTAACGCTCAATTTGATCCCTTCGTGAGAATACAGCACGGCTACTATTTGTTGTTTGTTCAGAACTGCAGATTCCTCAACGTCTCCACATACTGCGCGTGAATGGGTTCGAGTCCTGGCCCGGCACTATAGATTTCATTATGTATTATCAAGCTCTAGCATGAGAACACCTATCTGCTGGTGGATAATTATTTTAATGTTTAATGTATTTTCATTCGTTGTCAACACTAACGATATGTGACGTTTTTGACACCCAGTGAGACACAGAACTATTTGCGAGATCACTGTAAGTTCAAGATGTTAGTCCGAGCTGGACAAAAATTCGGAAGCTGACGTATCTTTGTGTGTAGTCAAAAGCGATATGATGTGTGGAGCTGTATTCCCAGTGAGCACCGAACTCTTCGTCATATTATTTCTAGTTCCAACACGCTCACATGTCGCTGCTGGTGCAACAAACCCATATTTAACGTTCGTTTTCTCTAGAATATAACAGCGATAGATGCCGGGTTGGGGTCTTGGGAAGGAAAAAAATTAATGTTTCGTCTCGTCATTTCAGTTAAAACATCTAGCTACTGCCGAGAAAATCCGAAATGTCACAGTTGATTGTGCGTCGATATCTATCCGATTAAGTTCCGAGTTCGAATCCCTGCCCAATACAAAGCCTTACCTCACGGCAATTCACGTAAGTTACTTGTTAAGAACCAAGATTCAACATCTCTCGTCGTTCGTTACAGGGACAATAAATTCGCGTCCGGCAAAAATACTTGCGATATGTAATTTAAAGATGGAATTTGCAAACTGGCTTTGTCTAAAATCGAGGTATATCACTCTCTGTATGCCTAATCAGGAGTGGCAGTTAGTATCCGTCAGGCACGAAATCATTGCTTAGTCTGCATGACCTGAGTTTGCATCCATATGCAGAACGAGACGGTTCGTCGTGTCATTTGAAGTTCATAAATATTCTCAATTAGCTGCTCGTGAATACCTTTAATTTTTAATCTTATTTTGTGTTAAATAATAAGTACGGTATGTTACTTTGAAGAGTAAATCATGAATTCGACGAATTTACAATGTGCAATACCTATCTGACGTAATAATAATGAGAGTGGTAAAATGTCAGGTATGTCATTTATTGTAATAAATGTGAGCTACAAGCCTTAAGGGCAGTCTTATCTGTGATAAGGTGTTCCGTGATATTTGTAGTATCGTGGTATTACTTTACATCTTGAGTTATTGCGATACAGAACAGTTTTTTCTCGTGGTGACTTGTTGGAACCACTTTCAATAGTCAAACGACTGTACCAAGGAGCGATAAGGAGACCTGCTAGACAGTTGCGCTATGTGGGTTGCATGTGAATCAGGCGAATTTCAATTCAGGTCGTTCGGATACTATTGGGCATGAATGAACATCACGTGTATCGATTTCCATCGCGCTGGGGTAAGTCCTCCGGGATACGTTTATTCTCCTTAGTGTGTAAATATATTTGGAGCATGTCATTCAAAAACGTTTGAAACGACATAGACGGGAGCGGGTTGTTGTTAGGAGAGCAGAATGTATTAGACTCGCGGATCATGTGGTGTTATTGGCAGAGAGCGAAAGAAGTATGACTGAAATGTTAAAAGAATTGAACAAGAGGCGTGAGTAAATTGGAATGAGAAATAATAAGAAAATCGCAAAATGTCCGGTGATAGGTGCAAGAAAAGCAAGAACAACTATAATGTTAGGCAGGAAGATACACAACAATTTAGTGTTTTTAGATAACTGCGACGTGCTATTATGGACGACATTGGAAGTAATATGGAGGTGAAAATACGTATAGCAATTGCCAACGAGACGTTTCATAACAGGAGGCTTTTATGTGGGTGCGTTGATAGGGGATAAAATAGGCAGGCACAGTGAGAAATGAGGTGGTGTTGAGTGGGAGAACAGAGAGAAATTTTAAAGGTAGCAGGATGAGCAAACACAATTGGCATGGACACTGAATGAGAAGAGATTGTTTATTGATGGTATGGAGGAAACGGTGAATGCAAGAAGAAGAAGAAGAAGAAGAAGAAGAAGAAGACGATGAACATACCAGGTGATGGACAGCGTAAGAACAGAAAATAGTTGTGAGAAAACAAGAGGGTAACAAATGATGGGACTGCATGGAGAACTACATGTGAAGACCTGCCCTAGGGCAGAACACTCATGGTGGTGGTGTTGATGAAGAGGAGACTTATGTAGGACATTTTGCAAAACGCCCATTTTCTTGTAATCCAAATTTAAACAAAACATAGGCAGCTTATAATTTGTAGTCTATAAATGACCGTGAATTGCGTGACAGATGGAACTTGCCAGTATACCAGTTATTAGGACTTATTCCCACTCCACTGACGTATGGAGCGTGCGAACTGTGGCTGCTTAAAAGCCTCTGTGCGTGCTGTGCTTAGTCTCTTCTGGTCTTCACGCTTCCTACAGTTACAATACGTAGGCGGTTTAAGTATATTCCATTCCTACTTTCATCATGTAACGTCAGTTCTAGAAACTTTCTAATTAGGTCTCCTCGCGATACTTTGCTCTTCCACGGGATAGTCTGTGTCTACCATGAACTGCCCGTTAGTCAGTAAGTGGAATAATTGGTTTTCCGACACATGTCACCATGTTACTGTCGCCCTGTCTCCACGTCAGAGAGACGGAAATTCTGTGTGCCACATTTGAAGATGAGTCTGTAAAGGTTACAAAACTAGTTAATGGAATTACAAATAGTTCAAAAAGTGAGTTTTTGCAGTTTTCCGTATTTACATTCAATGCACTAGTCACAGGCTCTAGGCGATCCTTAGGGGATATGCTTAGTCGGTTGGGAGCGTGATGTGTCCCTCCGAGATTAATTTCACCTGGGCTTTAAGCGACTCACCGGTCAGCATTTACAGAGCTGCCAACTACATCTCACACCGGGAATATTACCAGGATTAGTTTGCATCGCAGCCTACGGAAGAGAACGCAAATCGAACGAGCATTCGCAGTCATTCCCTCCATTGACCACCATTCGCCTATATTCAACAGTTAAGGATTCCTCCGGAAATATTCCAAGTAGACTTTCTCTGGATATTTTACGTTTGTTTCCAAGCGCCTGCCTGTTCAATTTGATCAGAAACTGTGTGACATTTTCCAACGGGTCAAAAAACCTGTGACCATTCGTGCCGCCCTTCTCTGTATACATTCTGTATCGCCGGGCAGTTGTATCTGATTAGGATCCAAGAATCTCGAGCAATATTGGGGGATGGGTCGCAAGCGTGATTTGTAAGCAATTTCTTTTGTACACCGATTGTATTTTCCTAGAATTCTACCAACGAATTGCAGCCAGCCACCGTATTTCCCTAAGACTGCGACTATGTGACGGTTCCATTTCAAATCTCTAGAAATTTTTACACCCAGGTATTCATGTGGGTTGAGCGATTGCGAATTTGACTCGCTGCACTATACTCGTAGGATAAGGTTATATCGTTTTGTGAACCGAACAATTTTACATTTCGGGAACATTTAAACTAAGTTGTCATGCTTTGCACTACACTGAAATCTTATGAGGGCGTGGCTTCTTTCAAACAGAACTTTATTACAGGCAACAGCATCATTTGCGGAAACACTGAAGATCCAAATAGACCGCGTAACCACCGCCCCTTCTCCTCTCCAAATTGCTGTCTCAAAACGGTAAGTCCCATATGTAAACCACCTTCAGAAGTTCGTTCACTTTCCGTATCAGTTAATGTGTTAAAAACTTGACTTGAAGAAACATAACCCTTTGCAGTTGAAGACGCTCTGTTGTAAGAGAAGCTAGTTTTTCGAAAACGTCTCAATATTTATGTACTGAACTAGGTGTTGTACAATTCTATAATTTTCAGGTACATTTGGCGACGTATGTGGATACTGTCTGACAAATGTGTTGCGAATAAAGTGAGTAGTAAAGAAGTAATGAAGTGAAAGATCAAGCCTGATGCTGACACTTTACTGCACGAACAGCGAAAATGTAGAAGTGATAAAAGTCTTTTTCCTTTCATCATTCTGTCAGGGATGTCAGAGGGGAAAAAAAGTTTCGCCAAGTTTCGAAATTGTGTGTGAAGTTTGTTGGAAGTCGCCACGTGCTGCCTTTCACAAATGCTCGGTGAATATAGTCTCGATAATTTGCGCTCCATGAAATTATGCTGCCTTAGACGAGTACGCAGTTTGTAACTTTTAACGCCCGACTTATTGCGTAAACCTATGCCTTTAAATGAAGGACGGAAGGAGGATTGCATTTAATGTGCTATCGATGTCGAGGTCATTAGAGACGGAGCAGGAGTTGGCAATGCGTCAGGGAAGGGTAAAAGAAGTCCGCCGTTCCCTTTCAAAGGAATCATCCCAGCATTTGCTTGGAGCGATTCAGGAAAGTTACGGAAAACGTTTCAGGATGGCCGGATGCGGATTTAAACGTCATCCTCCCGAATGCGAGTCTAGTGTACTAGTTGACAGCTCGTCGTGTAGAAGCTAGCGTTGCTGGTGATGGGATTCCGGGTTCGATTCACGGCTGGGTTGCGTTCTCCGCCCGGGAAGTAGGTGTCTGTGATGCCATCATTTCATCATCATTCGTGAAGGTGGCGAAACTGGACTGTGTAAAGGTTGGGGCTTTGTACAGGCGCTGATAACCGTGCAGTTAAGCGCCCCAAAAACCAAACATCATCATCATCATCATCATCATCATCATCATCATCATCATACCATGTACTAACCACTGCGGCAGCTCGTTCGGTATACATTTAAATGAGCAGATTAAGTCAGCATTTTTAGTATTTACATTGACTTCGTTCTTCATAAATGAAAGCAGGAACTACGACAAGACAAAAGAATTGGGATAACGAATGAGAAATACCTGATTGTGCTTCTGTTTGTAGATGACATGATTCACGTTCACGAAATGACCTCCAAAGATCTATATACCACCTGAACGAAATATGCAATGAATACAACTTTAAAATTTCTAGTAATAAAACGAAAATAAGTGCACTCCGAGGAAAATACTCAGTCATTTTAAAACTAGTTTTGGATAATCCTGCTTTAGAACTGGTCTCTTAATCTTTCACTTAGGCTACGCTGTAAGATCTGATTTTTACTCTGATACTTAAAATAAATTACACAAATTCTAAGCTGTTTGTGACACTATTATCTGAATATTGGGCAATAAAGTACAAAAAGATTGTTCCGAAATTCTATAACGTGGTCCCGGTTCCTGTATTATGCTATGAAAGCGAAAACATGGTTAAAAAAAAAATCAAAAAAAAATCACACGGCAGAGATGAGGTTCCTAAGAAATTCGAAGAGCTGCACAACAAGAAATGATTAGGAATGAAGATACTAGAGAAAAATTAAGTATTTTCAACAGAAACTAAAAAATTCAAAAATATCGTGAAGACTGGTGAGAATGCTACGTCCCAGACTTCCCCAAAATATTATGAACTACAAACGGAATGGAAGACGTGATATTGAAAGGCCTCGGACGTGGGAGCAATTTCGTTTGAGAGACTATCCCGCACGGCGACTACTGAAGTACTTATACATTATAGAATTCTTAAGTTATACAAGCAAAATAAGTAAGTTTTAATGTAGTTTACGTTCACTGATGCAAAAAAAAAAAATTTTCTTGCTTTTTAAAGTGGGCTATGTTCTTTCTCATAGTTCAAACTGTCTCCATGCCAAATTTGAACAATATCTGTTAAGCGGTTTGGACTCGAAAACGAAACAGACTGTGTTACAAAGCAGAAAAGCAACTGAGAGAAAGAAGCGGCGTCGGTTTCTGCAGGAGGCGGACATCATTTTGTAGGACAATGTTCGGGCACGCTCGGTTCAAGTCGTGACTGATTTGATCGGTATATGGGGATGGGGAGCGCCGCATCACGCACCACACTCATCTACATCTACATTTATACTCCGCAAGCCACCCAACGGTGTGTGGCGGAGGGCACTTTACGTGCCACTGTCATTACCTCCCTTTCCTGTTCCAGTCGCGTATGGTTCGCGGGAGGAAAGACTGTCTGAAAGCCCCTGTGCTCTCTCTAATTTTACATTCGTAATGTCCTCGGGAGGTATAAGTAGGGGGAAGCAATATATTCGATACCTCATCCAGAAACGCACCCTCTCGAAATCTGGCGAGCAAGCTACACCGCGATGAAGAGCGGCTCTCTTGCAGAGTCTGGCACTTGAGTTTGTCAAACATCTCCGTAACGCTATCACGGTTACCAAATAACCCTGTGACGAAACGCGCCGCTCTTCTTTGAATCTTCTCTATCTCCTCCGCAAACCCGATCTGGTACGGATCCCACACCGATGAGCAATACTCAAGTATAGGTCCAACGAGTGTTTTGTAAGCCACCTCCTTTGTTGATGAACTACAGTTTCTAAGGACTCTCCCAATGGATCTCAACCTGGTACGCGCCTTACCAACAGTTAATTTTATATGATCATTCCACTTCAAAAAGTTCCGCACGCATACTCCGAGATATTTTACAGAAGTAACTGATACCAGTGTTTGATCCGCTATCATATAATCATACAATAAAGGATCCTTCTTTCTATGTATTCGCAATACATTACATTTGTATATGTTAAGGGTCAGTTGCCACTCCCTGCACCAAGGGCCTATCCGCTGCAGATCTTCCGGCATTTCGCTACAATTTTCTAATGCTGCAACTTCTGTGTATGCTACAGAATCATCCGCGAAAAACCGCATGGAACTTCCGACACTATCTACTACCTCATTTATATATACTGTGAAAAGTAATGGTCCCATAACACTCCCCTGTGGCACGCCAGAGATTATTTTAACGTCTGTAGACGTCTCTCCAGTGATAACAACATGCTGTGTTCTGTTTGTTAAAACTCTTCAATCCAGCCACAGAGCTGGTCTGATATTCCGTGGGCACTTACTTTACTTATCAGGCGACAGTGCGGAACTGAATCTAACGCCTTCCGGAAGTCGAGAAAAATAGCATCTACCTGGGAGCCTGTATCTAATATTTTCTGGGTCTCATGAACAAATAAAGTGAGTTGGGTCTCACACGATGGATGATTCCGGAATCCGTGTTGATTCCTACAGAGTAGATTCTGGGTTTCCAAAAACTACATGATACTCGAGCAAAAAACATGTTCTAAAATTCTACAACAGATCGACGTCAGAGATATAGGTCTATAGTTTTGCGCATCTGCTCTACGACCCTTCTTGAAGACTCGGACTACCTGTGCTCTTTTCCAATCATTTGGAGCCTTCCGTTCCCCTAGAGACTGGCGGTACACGGCTGTTAGAAGGGAGGGCAAGTTCTTTCTCGTACTGTGTAGAATCGAATTGGTACCCCGTCAGGTCCAGTGGACTTTCCTCTGTTGAGTGATTCCAGTTGCTTTTCTACTCCTTGGACACTTATTTCGATGTCAGCCATTTTCTCGTTTGTGCTAGGATTTAGAGAAGGAACTGCAGTGCGGTCTTCCTCTATGAAACATCTTTGGAAAAAGGTGTTTAGTATTTCAGCTTTACGCCTGTCATCCTCTGTTTCAATGCCATCATCACCCCGGAGTGTCTGGACATGCTGTTTCCAACCACTTACTGATTTAACGTGAGACTAGAACTTTCTAGGATATTCTGTCAAGTCGGTACATAGAATTTTACTTTCGAATTCACTGAACGCATCACGCATAGCCCTCCTTACGCTAACTTTGACATCGTTTAGCTTCTGTTTGTCTGAGAGGTTTTGGCTGCGTTTATACTTGGAGTGAAGCTGTCTTTGCTTTCGCAGTAGTTTCCTAACTTTGTTGTTGAACCACGGTGGGTTTATCCCGTCCCTCACAGTTTTACTCTACACGTACCTGTCTAAAACGCATTTTACGATTGCCTTGAACTTTTTCCATAAATACGCAACATTGTCAGTGTCTGAACAGAAATTTTCGTTTTGATCTGTTAGGTAGACTGAAATCTGCCTTCTATTACTCTTGCTAAACACGTAAACCTTCCTCCCTCTTTTTATATTCCTATTAACTTCCATATTCAGGGATGTTGCAACAGCCTTATGATCACTGATTCCCTGTTCTGCACATACAGAGTCGAAAAGTTCGGGTCTGTTTGTTATCAGTAGGTCCAAGATGTTATCTCCACGAGTCGGTTCTCTGTTTAATTGCTCGAGGTAATTTTCGGATAGCGCACTCAGTATAATGTCACTCGATGCTCTGTCCCTACGACCCATCCTAAACATCCGAGTGTCCCAGTCTATATCTGGTAAATTGAAATCTCTACCTAAGACTATAACTTGCTGAGAAAATTGATGTGAAATGTATTCCAAATTTTCTCTCAGTTGTTCTGCCACTAATGCTGCTGGATCGGGAGGTCGGTAAAAGGAGCCAATTATTAACCTAGCTCGGCTGTTGCGTGTAACCTCCACCCATAATAATTCACAGGAACTATCCACTTCTAATTCACTACAGGATAAACTTCTACTAACAGCGACTAACTCTCCACCACCGGTTGCATGCAATCTATCCTTTCTACCTGTCTGTACCTTTGTAAAAATTTCGGCAGAATTTCTCTCTGGTTTCAGCCAGCTTTCTGTACCTATAACGATTTCAGCTTCGGTACTTTCTATCAGCGCTTGAAGTTCCGGTACTTTACCAACGCAGCTTCGACAGTTTACCATTACAATACCGATTGCTGCTTGGTCCCCTCATGTCCTGCTTTGCCCCGAACTCGTTGAGGCTGC
The DNA here is from genome assembly GCF_023897955.1 of Schistocerca gregaria. Lineage (NCBI taxonomy): Eukaryota > Metazoa > Arthropoda > Insecta > Orthoptera > Acrididae > Schistocerca > Schistocerca gregaria. Next base: position 289,179 of record NW_026062089.1, read on the forward strand.
CGCCCTTTTTGTACTTGCCCAATGCCATCTAACCTAAAAAACCGCCCAGCCCACGCCACACAACCCCTGCTACCCGTGTAGCCGCTTGTTGCGTGTAGTTGACTCCTGACCTATCCAGCGGAACCCGAAACCCCACCACCCTATGGCTCAAGTCGAGGAATCTGCAGCGCACACGGTCGCAGAACAATCTCAGCCTCTGATTCAGACCCTTTACTCAGCTCTTTACCAAAGGTCAGCAGTCAGTCCTATCGACGATGCTGCAGATGGTGAGCTCTGCTTTCATCCGGCTAGCGAGACTGGCAGTCTTCACCAAATCAGATAGCCAGGGAGGGTTTCCTCCGATCCATAGCGACACACATCATTGGTGCCGACATGAGGGACCACCTGCAAATGGGTGCAACCTGTACCCTTCATGGCATCCGGAAGGACCCTTTCCACATCTGGAATGACCCACCCGGTATGCACACGGATTGCACATTGGTTTTCTTCGCCTCTCTTGCTGCCATATCCTTAAGGGGCCCCATTACGCGCCTGACGTTGGAGCTCCCAACTACCAGTAAGACCACCCTCTGCGACTGCTCGGATCTTGCAGACTGAGGGGCAACCCCTGGAACAGGACAAGCAGCCACGTCAGGCCGAAGATCAGTATCAGCCAGAGACAACCCCGGACTTGCGCCCTTCTGAGCTCAGCTTGATTCCTGACGTGAAGGTAGCGTTCTCGCTTTCCGCGTCTGGGTTCCGGGGTTCGATTCACGGCGGGGTCAGGGATTTTGTCTGCCTCGTGATGGCTGGGTGTTGTGTGATGTCCTTAGGTTAGTTAGGTTTAAGTAGTTCTAAGTTCTAGGGGACTGATGACGATAGATGTTAAGACCCATAGTGCTAAGAGTCATTTGAACCATTTGTCGAACTTTGGGGTATTCGGTTCGGAGCTCTTATGGAGATACGTCAGACAATAGACCGCTCCATTCGAACTACCTATACAACTGCCGTAGTTAGGGGTATCTTGCTCTTTCGACATCACTGGCGATGGCTTATATACATGAGCTGTTCAAAAAATATCCGACCTTTTTTAATTGTTGAAATCAACAATGGTATCAGGGCGCGCATGCGCTCATGTTTTCAGGCATATTTAGCACACATACCTGATTTTCTCCACTACTTTGGAACGCTTGCAAGTGGTACACGTTGGATTTAGTATTCTGAGCAAAATGACGTCTTTACATCACATTTGGCTCCAAGCTTGGCAATTCTCAAGTTGAAACCATCGTGTGTTTGTGGACAAAGTAATGGGTACTGCAGGGCTAAAGGAGTGGTACAACCATTTCAAAGGTAGCCGCTAATCAATGAAGACAGAAGCCAGTTAAGGTACGCCCGCAATATCCGCAAATCAGGTCGTTACTGATCCCGCAATATTGCTGGTGAAGCAGAATGGACGAATCACTATCAGAGAAGTTGCAGTCTAATCTAAAAGCCGTAAAGTCAACTAAATAACTAGGTGTTACAATAACTAACGTCCGCCCGCGGTAGCTGAGTGGTCAGCACGACAGACTGTCAATCCTAAAAGACCGGGTTAGATTCCCGGCTGGGTCGGAGATTTTCTCCGCTCAGGGACTGGGTGTTGTGTTGTACTAATCATCATTTCATCCCCATCGACGCGCAAGTCGCCGAAGTGGCGTCAAATCGAAAGACTTGCACCAGGCGAACGGGCTACCCGATGGGAGGCCCTCGTCACACGCCATTATTATTATACAATAACGAACAACTTAAATTGGAAAGAACACATAGAAAATGTTGCGGTTAAGGCAAACCGAAGACTGCGTTTTATTGGCACGACACTTATAATACGTAACAGACCTACAAAGGAGACTGCCTACACTACGCTTCTCCGTCCTCTTTTAGAATACTGCTGGAAGATGTGGGATCCTTACAAGATAGGACTTACGGAGTAGATCGAAAAAGTCCAAAGAAAGGCAGCACGTTTACTATTATCGCGAAATATGAGAGAGTGTGTCACACAAATGATACTGGATTTGGGCTGGACATCATTAAAAGAAAAGCGTTTTTCGTTGCGACAGTATCTTCTCACGAAATTCCAATCACCAACTTTTTCCTCCGAATGCGAAAATATTTTGTTGACACCGACCTACGTAGGTAGAAACGACCACAACGATAAAATAAGGGAAGTCAGAGCTCGTATGGAAAGACACAGGTGATCATTCTTTCCGGGTGCTATGCGAGATTGGAATAATAGAGACTTGTGAAGGTGGTTCGATGAACAATCTGCCATGCACTTAAATGTGACTTGCAGAGTATCCATGTAGATGCAAGTATAGGTGGTCACATTTTTACTATCCCCTGTATGTGCATATCGCTTCACACGACCTTTGTTACCTCAATGTCGATATCGGCATCATTTTCGAAATATGTGAGCTTACTTATATTATCTGTAATGTTAATATACAACAGGAACAATAAGGCTCCCAACACACTTCCCTCTGGCACAAGTGGTTACTTTTACACGTATAGATGAACTCTCCATTTAGGATGAGATGATGTGTCCCCCCTACAAAAATATTTTATTGGCCGTACTTTATACGATGCAGGCAAACGGTCAACTACAATTGCTGTTTACTGTGCGGTAACCTCTAGCGTATCAGAAGCGGTGTAGGAAAATGTTTTCAAATGAGTATACGCACTCGTATTTCGGCAGGTGCACAGTTTTGCCATTTCAATTTTTGCACGTTTTTACAGATACCTTTTCGAAAATTTCGAGCAAAACAAATCGAAATCTTTATTACATCACGAAACAATGAAGAAGCAAATGCGGGTTTGTTCGCAAGCCCGAAGCATTATCTGGTACAAGAATCATTGATTTTAATAAAGTAGCTGTCGATAGGTTTTTTCGTTGCTAACAAATGTAACTGACAATCACAAACTAATGACTTCTCAAATAACTAATTGTGATGAAACAGGCGTCTCGGTTAATGCTAAAAACCAATCGAACATCGCAGCTTGCAAAGGGAACCGTCCAGTGCGATCGTTAACCTCTGCAGAAAGGGGCGAAACTGCAACCATCCTCATTAGTACGTCAGCAAGCGGAGCTGACATTCCTCCTACGATTATTTTTCCACTAAAGAAGAAGCAGAAAGAATTTGAGTTAGGACTGACAGCAGGAGGTTGCGCTGAGGTCCACAGCACCGCATGGATGGCCACAGAGTCATTCTTTGTATGGTTTCCACAATTAGTGGTATTTTCTAAGACATCAAAGCACGTCCCAGTTCTCCTTATATCAGATGGCCACTCAGCTCATACCACGAACAATGACGTTATGGACTACGCGAGGGAGAGTGGCGTTTCTTCACCACCACATTGCTCTCACAGACTTCAGCCGCTTGATGTTTGTTTTATAAATCCTCGTTATAGTGATCAGCTTCGAAAATGGCTGCGAAGCCACGCAGGGAAAGTCGTAACTATCTTTCAAATTTCAACGCTTTTTGGTTCAGCTTTCGTCTAAAGCGCAACAATGAAAACCGCTATTAAAGGTTTCGAAGCTACTGCAATATGGCCCACGGACCCATCCATATTCAAGACGCACACTTCCTATCGGCACACACAACTGACAGCGGACGTGATAGGCCGTCAGATGAAGGGGTTATTATATCTGAACAATTGGAATTGCCTCCACCTAGCACACCAGCTGAAAAAGACGACTCAAACGGGCTGGATAATCAAGGGGACGAGGTTTCAGCGAATTGTTACAATGAACTGCCGCCTAAGAATAACAAAGTTATTGGGGCTAATTGTTCTAATCTTGGGTGCTCTTGGATGACAACTGACAACACAACCTCCTCATTTCATATTTCACCTGAGATTCTGATTTTCTTGTCAAAAGTTAACGAAAGCAAGAAAAGAGCGAGACTGAAAAGGGGGAACAACGTTGTTTTAACTGATTCGCCGTACAAAAAAGAGTTAAAAGTCATTAATGGGAGAAATAGAAAAAAGAACTTTGACAAAGAAGAAAGAGCAAACAGAAAACTTTTTGCGAAAGAGAATAAAATTAAGAACTCAAAAACGAGAGAAAGAGCCTGAAGATAAATGGAAGAAAGGAGTAAGAATACTATACTAACGAGAGTGATTATGAGGTAAGTTCTGACTGTCAGTGTGTATATTGTGGTGGGTTATATTCAAAATCAGTTGGAGGTTGGGTCGCTTGTTCCACGTGCAAAAAATGGACACACGATTCTTGTGCAGGAATAGATAGCGAAGATGATGAGTGTCTCCCCGTGTGTGAATTTTGTAAACAGCCTCAAGAAAAGGATACGATACATGAAAACTGTAGTTTGACATTAATACTCACTTTAAACTAAAAAAAATACCGAGCAAGCCAATATTTTCTGCATTTCCGATAATTTTATACGTTTTTGTAATCACTTGTATTTACCACCCCATTCTGCCGCGTGCAAATGATATAAATTTCTGTTTTTGAGTGAGAAAATATTGTTGTTTTATTTTATGGCAATGTTCTTATATTTTTGTGATTAATACATCATAATGTGTTCATATAAAAATTTGTAACTCTCTTATTTATCAATTTTGTACATTTAATCAAAGTTTTCAACTGTGCACCCCATTATACCTTGGATTCCCCAACGTGTCGGATAAGAAAGATAAAAATACAATCACTACTCGTTTCTTCAACGACAATTTAAGCTGTGTTCTGTGGTTCCTCCCAGAGTTCATCACGATATATTCCGAAAAAAATCATAGTTAACGAACGTTATAAATTGCTCTAGAAACGAAGGCAATCCCAGTTAACATTTAATAAGGCCACTGGTATCCTTCGAAATGCAACTAATCAAAGTAATGCAGAACGTCGTGGGTCACAGCGGATGGGTGGAATCGAAATATGACATTTACCCACGATCGCTTCTTTTTGTCAATTTGTGCCATTAATTTCTCTGCTCCCTAATCTGATTTCGTATCTCCCCATCAGCTATTCGATCAAAACTTTTTTAGCATTCTTCTACACCACCACATTTCGGAAGTTTCTAGTCGTCTCCTGTTTGGGGAACCAGGCATGTTAACTGCTGATTCGCAATATATTTATTCCGAAAGGCAAAAGGAACCCCGAAAACAATGAAAATAATTTTGTTTATTGGTGACTGTACCAGTTTGATTTACACTTACTGCGAATATGATAGTATTTTATTCCAAATCCTTATTTGAAGGTACTAAAATGTCGGTTTAAATGGCAGCTTGCTATGTAAGACATGCCCACTTGTTTCTCTGTGCCATCTCTTCTTTGAGATGATAAGCCTAGGGACATTTTACCCGTAGTTTTTGAGCTTTCACCTATTGAATACATTTTTTCTTGTCTCGTAGTCAGTTGTTTGCTACAGTAATAACGTTTCTGAACAAAACAAATGCCAAGATCTACCCACAAAGTTTTCGAGAGAAGTTCTAGAAGACTTGCAAGAAATAAAAAAGTAAATATCATGAAACAAATGTTATGTTTTTGTACAGCATGCATACTATTGGAAAGTGAAAGAAACTATGAATTTAAATGAGTGCATGTACGACGTTAAGTGCAATGCAACTTTAAATTTTCCGTAACTTTTCTAACTAAATGTACCTTTCCTCTCAAACCATTTATCCCAGAACCATGGAATTCTAACGGTCAGTTTTCTTACTCGAGGGCATGAAGAGTCGAGGGATATGAAAGGGAAGCAGTGGTTGGGAAGGGAGTGAGACAGGGTTGTAGCCTATCTCCGATGTTATTCAATCTGTTTGCTGAGCAAGCAGTAAAGAAAACAAAAGAAAACTTCGGAGTAGGAATTAAAAACCATGGAGAAGTTGTATTATAATGAACACTATGGTCTTTTTATTTTTGAAATTTGCCTGCAAAACCTCTCTTTCAAAATTTTTCTAAAAATTTCAGTATTAATATATTATTCATGAAAAATTGTCAGCTTGTTGGAAAACAGTGGAAATGCATGTAAGTAATGTTTTGTGTTTTACCGTTAATATAACACAACTTAGAATAAGGATCATATAAATAGATCAGTTAACATGGTGGAGATGGAAGATACGTTCTCACCGTGAATATTGTGTTTAAAAACAAATGAATATTTTCAAATCAACAGCTCATTTCATGAAGTCATAACTAGAAGTGAATAATCTCCACAAAAATTGGTAAGTTAATTACTTTGGTGCAAGAAAGTCTCCATCATTAAGGAGAACGATGTTTTCAATAACTTGCCGGCAGCCACAAAAAGCTTTACTACTGACAGATTTCAGTTTACGAGGAGCCTAAAGGATTTCTTGCTAACCATCTCTTCCGACACCATTAATGAATTGAATTATTTATTAGAACTAGCGCGCGCGCGCGATTGAGAGTGTGTGTGTGTGTGTGTGTGTGTGTGTGTGTGTGTGTGTGTGTGTGTGTGTGTGTGTTAGAGAGAGAGAGAGAGAGAGAGAGAGAGAGAGAGAGAGAGAGAGAGAGAGAGAGAGAGAGAGAGAGAGAGAGGGGGGGGGTCAAATAATACGTGTACAATCAGAAGTGTGACTAAATTTTCATTCCTCGTTCATGATCAGTCCATTTGCGGTCTGTGGATAGTAAATTAGCATATTATTTTCCCATTGAGTATCTCCCCATTATGGATCAATTTCAATGGAAAGTACATATAATCTAACCCTCTTGTCTGCCCCACTTCTGTTGAAGGTTACACATCACACAAATACCTTGTTGTTGTTGTTGTTGTCTTCAGTCCACAGACTGGTTGGATGCAGCTCTCCATGCTACTGTATCGTCTGGAAGCTTCATCTCCCAGTACCCACTGCAACCTACATCCTTGTGAGTCTGCTTAGTCTATTCATCTCCTGGACTCCCTCCTCGATTTTTACCCTCCACGCTGCCCTCCAATATTAAATTCGTGATCCCTTAATGCCTCAGAACGTGTCCTACCATCCGACCCCATCTTCTAGTCAAGTTGTGCCACAAAGTTCTCTTCTCCCGTATCCTATTCAATACCTCCACATTAGTTATGTGATCTACCCATCTAATCTTCAGCATTCTTCTGTAGCACCACATTTCGAAAGCTTCTATTCTCTTCATGTTCAAACTATTTATTGTCCATTATTCACCTCCATACGTGGCTACACTGCATACAGATACTCGGAGAAAAGACTTCCTGATACCTAAAGCTATACTCGATGTTAGCAAATTTTTCTTCTTTAGAAACACTTTTCTTACCATTGACAGTCTACATTTTATATCCTCTCTACTTCGACCGTCATCAGTTATTTTGCTCCCTAAATAGCAAAACTCCTTTACTACTTTAAATGTCTCATTTCCTAATCTAATTCCCTCAGCATCACCCACCTTAATTCGACTACATTCCATTACCCTCGTTTTGCTTTTATTGATGCTGATCTTATATCATCCCTTCAGGACACTTCATTCTGTTCAGCTACTCTTCTAGGTTCTTTGCTGTCTCTGAATTACAAAGTCATCGGCAAACCTCAAGGTTTTAGTTTCTTATCCATGGATTTTAATTTCTACTCAGAATTTTTCTTTTGTTTCCTTTACTGCTTGCTCAATAAACAGATTGAATAACATTGGGGATAGTCTACAACCCTGTCTCATTCCCTTCCCAACCACTGCTTCAATTTCATATCCCTTGACTCTTATAACTGCCACCTGCTTTCTGTACAAATTGTAAATTGAATTCGCTCCCTGTATTTTACCCCTGCCACCTTCAGAATTTGAAAGAGAGTATTCCAGTCAACATTGTCAAAAGATTTCTCTAAGTCTACAAATGTTAGAAACGTAGGTTTGCCTTTCCTTAATCTACTTAATAAGGTAAGTCGTAGGGTCAGTATTGCCTCACATGATCCAGTATTTCTACGGAATCCTAACTGGTCTTCCCTGAGGTCGGCTTCTACCATTTTTTCCATTCGTCTGTAAAGAATTTGCGTTAGTATTTTGCAGCTGTGACTTATTAAACTGATAGTTCGCTAATTTTCACATCTGTCAACACCTGCTTTCTTTGAAATTGGAATTATTTCATTCTTCTTGAAGTCTGACGGTATTTCGGCTGTCTCATGCATCTTGCTCATCAGACGGTAACGTTCTGTCAGAGTTGGGTCTCCCAAGGCTGTCAGTAGTTCTAATGGAATGTTGCCTACTCCCGGGATCTTGTTTCGATTAAGGTCTTTCAGTGCTCTGTCAAACTCTTCACGCAGTATGTCATCTCCCATTTCATCTTCATCTACATCCTCTTCCATTTCCATTATATTGTCCTGAAGTACACTGCCCTTGTATAGATCCTCTATATACACCTTCCACCTTTCTGCATTCCCTTCTTTGCTGATAACAGGGTTTCCATCTGAGCTCTTGATATGCATACAAGTGAATCTCGTTTCTCTAAAGGTCTCTTTAATTTTCCTGTAGGCAGTATCTATCTTACCCCTAGTGATATGCGCCTCTACATCCTTACGTTTGTCCTCTAGATATCCCTGCTTAGCCATTTTGCACTTCCTGTCGATCTCATTTTGAGACATTAGTATTTCTTTTTGCCGGCTTAATTTACTGCATTTTTCTATTTTCTCCTTTCATAAATTAAATTCAATATATCTTCTGTTACCCTCTTTCTCTGCGCATGTCAAGTTCCGTAGGCCCAAATTGAGGAGCAAATCTTCAAGGTCATGGAACGTGTCAGTATCTACATCTACATCCGTACTCCGCAAGCCGCCTAACGGTGTGTGGCGGAGGGTACCCTGAGTACCTCTATCCGTTCTCCCTTCTATTCCAGTCTCGTATTGTACGTGGAAAGAAGGATTCTCGGTATGCTTCTGTGTGGGCTCTAATCTCTCTGATTTTATCCTCGTGGTCTCTTCGCGAAATATAAGTAGGAGGGAGCAATACACTGTTTGACTCTTCGGTGAAGGTATGTTCTCGAAACTTCAACAAAAGCCCATGCAAAGCTACGGAGCGTCTCTCCTGCAGAGTCTTCCACTGTAGGTTATCTATCATCTCCGTAACGCTTTCGCGATTACTAAATGATCCTGAAACGAAGCGCGCTGCTCTCCGTTGGATCTTCTCTATCTCTTCTATCAAACCTATCTGGTGTGGATCCCACACTGCTGAGCAGTATTCAAGCAGTGGGCGAACAAGCGTACTGTAACCTACTTCCTTTGTTGTCGGATTGCATTTCCTTAGGATTCTTCCAATGAATCTCAGTCTGGCATCTGCTTTACCGACGATCAACTTTATATGAACATTCCATTTTAAATCACTCCTAATGCGTACTCCCAGATAATTTATGGAATTAACTGCTTCCAGTTGCTGACCTGCTATTTTGTAGCTAAATGATTAGGGACCTATCTTTCTATACATTCGCATCACATTACACTTGTCTACATTGAGATTCAATTGCCATTCCGTGCACCATGCGTCAGTTCGCTGCAGATCCTCCTGCATATCAGTACAATTTTCCATTGTTGCAACCTCTCGATACACCACAGCATCATCTGCAAAAAGCCTCAGAGACTTTCCGATGTCATCCACCAGGTCATTTATGAATATTGTGAATAGCAACGGTCCTATGACACTCCCCTGCGGCACACCTGAAATCACTCTTACTTCGGAAGACTTCTCTCCATTGAGAATGACATGCTGCGTTCTGTTATCTAGGAACTCCTCGATCCAAGCACACAACTGATCTGATAGTCCGTATGCTCTTACTTTGTTCATTAAACGACTGTGGGGAACTGTGTCAAACGCCTTGCGGAAGTCAAGAAACACGGCATCTACTTGTGAACCCGTGTCTAAGGCCCTCTGAGTCTCGTGGACGAATAGCGCGAGCTGGGTTTCACACGGCCGTCTTTTTCGAAACCCATGCTGATTCCTACAGAGTAGATTTCTAGTCTCCAGAAAAGGCATTATACTCGAACATAATACGTGTTCCAAAATTCTACAACTGATCTACGTTAGAGATATAGGTCTATAGTTCTGCACATCCGTTCGACGTCCCTTCTTGAAAAAGGGGATGACCTGTGCCCTTTTCCAATCCTTTGGAACGCTTCGCTCTTCTAGAGACCTACGGTACACCGCTGCAAGAAGGGGGCAAGTTCCTTCGCGTATTCTGTGTAAAATCAAACTGGTATCCCATCAGGACCAGAGGCCTTTCCTCTTTTGAGCGATTTTAATTGTTTCTCTATCCCTCTGTCGTCTATTTCGATATCTACCATTTTGTCAACTGTGCGACTTCAAGAGAAGGAAGCACAGTGCAGTCTTCCTCTGTGAAACAGCTTTGGAAGAAGACATTTAGTATTTCGGCCTTTAGTCTGTCATCCTCTGTTTCAGTACCATTTTGGTCACAGAGTGTCTGGACATTTTGTTTTGATCCACCTACCGCTTTGACATAGGACCAAAATTTCTTAGGGTTTTCTGCCAAGTCAGTACATAGAACTTTACTTTCGAATTCATTGAAAGCCTCTCGCATAGCCCTCCTTACACTACATATCGCTTCGCGTAATTTTTGTTTGTCTGCAAGGCTTTGGCTATGTTTATGTTTGCTGTGAAGTTCCCTTTGCTTCTGCAGCAGTTTTCTAACTCGGTTGTTGTACCACGGTGGCTCTTTTCCATTTCTTACGATCTTCCTTGGCACATACTCATCTAACGCATATTGTTCGATGGTTTTGAACTTTGTCCACTGACCCTCAACACTATCTGTACTTGAGACAAAACTTTTGTGTTGAGCCGTCAGGTACTCTGTAATCTGCTTTCTGTCACTTTTGCTAAACAGAAAAATCTTATTACCTTTTTAATATTTCTATTTACGGCTGAAATCGTCGATGCAGTAACCGCTTTATGATCGCTGATTCCCTGTTCTGCATTAACTGATTCAAATAGTTCGGGTCTGTTGGTCACCAGAAGGTCTAATATATTATCGCCACGAGTCGGTTCTCTGTTTAACTGCTCAAGGTAGTTTTCAGATAAAGCACTAAAAAATATTTCAATGGATTCTTTGTCCCTGCCACCCGTTATGAACGTTTGAGTCTCCCAGTCTATATCCAGCAAAATTAAAATCTCCTCCCAGAACTATAACATTTCCCTAAGGGGCTCCATCACTAGCCTAACGTTGGAGCTCCCAATAACTAATAAACCCCTCCCCCCGTGTGCCTGCTCGGACCTTGCTGAAGGAGCAGCCACATGTCCATTCACAGGCAGAGCGGGCGATGCCACACGGCCAGCCTCCACATTGACCCTCCGCCTCGTGCGCCGCGAACGCCACTGAACCCGCCACTCCCCTTGGGGAGAGGGTGGCCCAACCGCGCCCGGTACCCGCGAAGATCTCTCGACAGCAGGGACAGTGGGTGAAGCATCTAATACCTGGGGTGCACCATGCGACGCACCAGACTCCCCACTGCCGCTACACTCCGAGGCAGCAGCCTGAAGACGGCTGACCGCGGCCATCAACACGCTCAGCTGTTCGCGAAGAGTGGCCAGCGTCCGTACACAGCAGTCACACATCCTATCCATCCTAAGGAATCAATTTACCGAAGAGACTTAATCAACTTTTAAGTAGACTGCTAATTCACTAAAGGCGGCTGATTACTGACTAAACTGTGATTGCTAACCACTTCTTGTAGAAAACAATGAAAATAGCACTACCTGTCTCTGGACTGTATTCAAAACAAACACTAGCACTACTGGCACTATGGCTGACTACAGGGACTCTCTCTGACTGTATTCAAAACAAACACGAAAACTATTTAACTCTATTACTAGCACTCGACAATTAAAGCTTCCTAAAAGCAAAAACACACGGAAGAAGAAGTGACAAGTAAGAAAAATAGAGTTAATACTTAAATTAAGGTAGCTCGCTGCACAGCAGACGTGAAGCAGCCGGCGGTTAGGGCGACACATGAACTTACAACAAAAAAGTAATAACAGATAGAAATACATGTTCATGAACCTGAGAGAAAATCAGTCCATAAGTTTAAGCAAACGCTATCAGCAGTACAATGAGAATCAGCTTAATTTTTCAATTAACTCCTCGACAGAATAAAAGGAGTGACCCATGAGGAAATACTCCAGTTTCGATTTGAAAGCGCGTGGATTACTGCTAAGATTTTTGAATTCGAGTGGCAGCTTATTGAAAATGGATGCAGCAGTATACTCACACATTTTTGCACAAGAGTTAAGGATGTCCGATCCAAATGGAGGTTTGATTTCTCCCGAGTATTAACCGAGTGAAAGCTGCTTATTGTTGGAAATAAACTAATATTGGTAACAAGAAACGACAATAAGGAATATACATATTGAGAGGCCAAGGTCAAAATACCCAGACTCCCTGAACAGAAGTCGACAAGAGGTTCGTGAACTCACACGACTTTTTGCCCGAACCTCCAGTTTCTGAGCCAAAAATATCCTTCTAGAATGGGAAGAGTTACCCAAAAACATAATACCATACGACATAAGTGAATGGAAATAAGCAAAGTAGACTAATTTACTTGTCGAAGTATCACTCACTTTCGGCACCGTTCCAATAGTGAAAATGGCAGTATTAAGTCTTTGAACAAGATCCTGAACGTGGGCTTTCCACGACATCTTACTATTTATTTGAACACCTAGGAATGTGAACCGTTCAGTTTCACCAATCATATGCCCATGCTGTGAAATTAAAACGTCAGGTTTTGTTGAATTGTGTGTTAGAAAATATAAAAACTGAAGCTTACTGTGATTTAACGTTAGTTTATTTTCTACAAGCCATGGACTGAGGTCATGTACTGCACTACTTGAAACGGAGTCAATGTTGCACCCAACATCCTTTACTACCAAGCTAGTGTCATCAGCAAACAGAAATGTTTTAGAGTTACCCGTAATACTTGAGGGCATATCATTTATATAAATAAGGAACTGGAGCGGCCCCAACACTGATCCCTGAGGAACCCCCTCCCCCTTGACAGTACACCACTCAGATCCCTCATCACACTGTATTACTTTCCCCCATTCCCGTAGATCGTTCCCTAATGATCTTCCTGAAACACTCTACAACTTCTGATTCTGTCAGTTCTTTCAGGTCCCATCTCCTTAAATTCCCACCTTTTTCCAGTTTCTTCAGTTTAATCTACAGTTCATAATCAATATATTGTGATCAGAGTCCACATTTGCCCCTGGAAATGTCTTACAATTTAAAATCTGGTTCCTAAATCTCTGTCTTACCATTATATAATATATATGAAATATTGCAGTATCTCCAGGTCTCTTCCACGTATACAATCTTCTTTCATGATTTTTGAACCAAGTGTTAGCTATGATTAAGTTATGCTCTGGGCAAAAACCTACCAGGCGGCTTCCTCTTTCATTTTTTACCCCCATTCCATATTCACCTACTACGTTTCCTTTTCTTCCATTTCCTACTGTCGAATTCCAGTCACCCATTAATATTAAATTTTCATCTCCCATCACTATCCGAATGATTTCTTTTATCTCATCACACATTTCATCAATTTCTTCATCATCTGCGGACTACTTTTACGACTTTGGTAGGCGTGGGATTCGTGGCTATCTTGGCCACAACAATGCGTTCACTATGCTGTTTGTAGTAGCTTACCCGCATTCCTATTTTTATTAATTATTAGACCTACTTATGCATTAGCTTCATATTAGCCTTCCTAATACTAAAATCTATATCCGATGTTAACAATGACGCCGGTGGATGGACTATCAGGAAATTACTGACCGTCGAGAGAGTCACAAATATAACCGACAAGCTAATGGGCCCTTCACAGGAAAAGGTTTTTTGCCAGAAAACGGGGAAAATTGAAACCCAGCAAATGAGTAAAAAAATGTATATTCACTGACAAAAAAAATAGTGTACGCACACAACTTACACAACAATAGTCTGGGATTACTCTATTACGTAATACAGTTTTTGTGATTGTATCTTGCAGCTTTAGTTATTTTTAATTAAAAGAGGCTTTAAAAGGACAGAAAGAACGTGTTGGACTACGCTACAGATCGTTCTGTTAGCACAGTCTTTACTTTGTAATCACTTTCGTTGACTTCGGCAACTCTCAACAGAAATCTCCAACCTAACCGAGACAATGTGCTACGATACAGCCGAGATCATGACAAGAGAATGGGCTACATCACACTCGAAGTAAATGTATATAGGTAAGGATCCCCATGACCTGTATACGTCTGTTATAAAAAATCTCCAAGCCACTCTCCTCAAATAGACCGCAATCTTCTCTTGACCTTCAACTGTTACTATTTCAGAATTAAAAACCAGATTCAAAGAAAATTTGGCTACAAGGCACAAAACTAGAAAAATAAAAATAATAAAAGTGAGAACGTGAAACATGTTAGCAATAACCATAAACAGGAGATTTACAGAAAATATAATTGAGAAAGGAAATCATTAATATTATCGACCGTTTAGGAACTCTAGGCTACGAAATGGATAAAACCACATATCGAATAAGTGGTGGAAGAGTTAGTGTGTTTTAAGATTAAATCCAAACAAGAATTAGAGAAAAATATATCGAAGCAAGGCCTCTATTACGAAAAATTGCTAAATCTCGAGACAAATTGTGTCCTTCTGTATTAGATGAAATGTTTTGACCCCTAGTACGGATGAAACAGTATCCGCAGTATCAACAGGAACTTCGGACATGTGTTTCATATTTCATCCAAGCCTGCAGTCTATAAATATTTAAACAAAATACTAAAACAAAATACCACTACAGGGGAATTACTTACGAAGTAGTTCTTGGTAAAGAAACACAGGACACAATTACGTATGTAGGCTTAATACGAACTACAACTGTGTTTATAAATCGCTATAGTTGCCTTGGACTAACGACGAGCAAATATCAATATAACCTGTACGCTTTTCAAAGCTGTTATCCATGAAAAAGCCAAACTACGTATCGTGAACAAAATACAATTTAACACCGAAACAATGACATTAGCTGACAATGGGCACAGACTTTAGTCAATGGGCACTGTTGAAAATTTGTGCCAGACCAGGATTAGCACCCGAGTCCCCTGGTTACGAGGGAGAGGCAATGATCACTGTGTCCGAATTACACAGTGGTCAACAGAATAGCACGAACTGCCCGAGCATGCCGTTCTTTAGATCCAAATTCTCAATTTCTCCATAGACTGCTAATGCACTGCTCCTTGAACATAATCCTCCTCCCTTTAATTATACAGTACATGGCCAAAAAAACAGACACCTAATATATGCAAACTTGGCCTTACGAACATTGCAGACGTCGTCTATGTAACACACGTCAAACTTCAAAGAATTTACCAATTCGTTGCATTGTTTACTATAGACCACAAATCAAGTAACGTAAAAAAAGCACTGCGTCTATTGAGATCATGATTCAGAGTTAAAAAAAACTAATAAGTCGCCTACATATTACAGTTGCTGCCGAAAGAGGAGAACCATTATTTTCCCACAAAAGGAAATATAGTTAAAATTACGCTTCTATTTCGGTTAGTTTATGCGGTTACTAAAATTTGCAGTGAAAGTTACATAGTGGACTCTACCCTCCCCCCACCAGAAACGTAGTTATCGTGGCTGTTGTGAGACTTTTGTACACAGTTAGAGAAAGTGTGTTAAATGTGGCGCGGACGGAAACGCTAGGCTACGCTACAGGGCAATCTGCTCGCACAACGTTTAGTCGGCATTCATAATCGTTGGCGTAAACAACTCTCAATCAAATTACCACCTTCCAACCTAACTTAGATCTCGGGCTACACTACCAATCGGCCTGTCATCACAACCAAAAATTCATTGAGGGGGGTGGGGGGATTTCCTGTAGCTCTCTCTAATGTATCTCTAGGCAAAACTGCCAGTTTTGTCAGACTCAACAGCAAGATTTACCAATGGTAAACACTTTTGAGACGGCTCGTAATTTTAGAATAGTCCTCTTCGTCTTACTTGGCATAAATTGTTCGCTGGCGTACCAGCAGCTAGCTCCCTCAGTGTCTGCTTCTGCCATCGCACCACGCTAGTCTGCTGTTGTCCTAGCAGACCGAACGCACCGCACATGCGATACCTTCGGAACCACTCACTGGCCAGTTAGCAACTGAGCGGAACACTGTTTACATCGTGAAAGGAAAACTATGCAAAGATGTACACTTAAATGGCACGACTGAGTAGCACACACACAGTAATATCTGAGGAATGTCCTTCGACACGCGCAGAACGAAAGTCTTCTCGCGAACGTACAGCGTCTCTGAAAAAAAATCTCGTGACTATATTCCGGCGTTACGACCAGGTTCTCATACAAATGAGCAAAAAAGGGTACATTTGAAATTCTTTTTGAGACAATGAAAATACATTCGAAAGATCTGTTTGGGAATTACGAGTGATAATACTATGAGCTTAATTTTAGATTTTCAATAAAAAATGGCTCCCGTAATTATGATTTGATCAAGGGCCTGCGAGACTGGAGTACGCAGAGCGCGTGCAGTGTGGCACCTCATATGTTACCTGAATTCAAAAATGGGTAACATCAGTTGATACTACATTATTCCTCTGAAATTGAAAATGGATAACATCAGTCGATAAAACATAAAATTTATGGGAGCGTATACCTAACCGCAATGAAACAACCTTAAATTTAACGATACAGTGCTAATTCGAACTTTGAGTTCGATTTTTGAGGGTTTGTTTCACTCCTTATGCCTACACAAAAATTAGTTAATATTAACAAATGTCATATTATAGCTATAAGTTCCTAAGCAAAGTGTTTACTTTTAGGGGTCAGAGGTAGATGTTAAGAGAACGAACCACTTTTAATTTATGCTGCATGCCGTTCTGAGAAAATAGTTACCCGAAAAAAATGTGTTCAAAGTTTAGGGAAAACATTTAGTTATATTATTACTTCGATTTGCATGAACTGAGTGTTACATACATATTTTTAATGTCGCTGAAAACGAATCTGAAGTCAGATTTTCAATATTCAAAACAGCTAATCCAATACGGAGGGCAACCGATTATGTTTTGACCAATTTTTACCAAAAATGTATTTTCGTTATTTACGTTTAGTCTGCAAGTCAAGGAGTATTTATCAACCCTTCCTCTACCTCTGATTGTTCCTAGACAGCAACTTCCTGTTCTTCTTGGCAGGAAAAGCCGATCTGTCAAAGCTGGATATGCAGCACTCGGCAGCCTGCACTTGATATTCGTCCGTATTTTCGGTGAGTATGTTTGCATGCATTCTGCAGTATGAATCATTTTGAGCACGTGCGACACGGGACGAGTTATCATCTACATCTATATGGATACCCTGCAAAACACATTTAAGTGCCTGGCAAAGGGTTCATCGAATCACCTTCACAACTGATAATTAATTGAAACCCTCAGCTGCCGACAGGTGTTGTTGATATACTTCGATGGGGACAGCTGAAAAGTGTGCCCCTACTGGGACTCGAACCCAGAATCTCCTGCTTACAAGGCAGACGCTCAATCCATCTGAGCCATCGAGGGCACACATGAACAGCACGACTGCAGGAATTTATCCCTCGCACGCTTCCCGTGAGACTCACATCCCCAACCGTCCACAATCCGCATACGTAATGTACTTAATAGGTATTTGTCCATCCACTCATTACTGGCTCACACTAAGGTGACGATTCCCGTAAGAGTTCCGGCAACCTGTGCGCATTCGCACAGACGAAGGTCAATGGCTGGGTAACGTTTAACCATAGATATGAAGATAGTAACTGCTCTCGAAGGAACAGGCGCCACTGACGACCTTGCAACTCTTCTAGAATACATGATAGACCGGCCGATGTGGCCGAGCGGTTGTAGGCGCTTCAGTCGGGAGCCACGCGACCGCTACGGTCGCAGGTTCAAATCCTGCCTCGAGCATGGGTGTGTGTGATGTCCTTAATTTAGTTAGGTTTAAGTCGTTCTAAGTTCTAGGAAACTGATGACCTCAGATGTTAAGTCCCAAAGTGCTCAGAGCCATTTGAACCATCAGTCCCTATGTTTACACACTACTTACAGTAACTTATGCTAAGGACAACACACACACAACCATGCCCGAGGGAGGACTCGAACCTCCAACAGGGGGAGCCGCGCGAACCGTGACAAGGCGTTGGACACATGGCGGGTACCCCGCGCGGCTCATGGCAGCCGTGACACTGCTTCAAACAATGGACTGTAGAAACTTTTGTAAAGCACGGATTAAAAAAAAAACTTTCTGTTCCAAGAGTCTAGACAAGTACACCTTTTAAAAATGCAACTACAAAGAAATTGAATTTTCGAACGTTTTGAATGAGAACCTGTCCTTATGGAACACCGTTCATCAAATGTCACAGGGATTATATACTCAGGTTTCACATGTGGATTAACACTTTCTAATCAATATCCGGAATGAGCAGGGCTTAAAACTTTGAAGAGTTAAATTTCAAGGGCCGTTCTCTTGTATGCAAATAGTTTCACAGTAGAAATTTTTCTAGTTTTATTTATTAATTTATTTATTTATTTTTTGCTGTAGGTAAAGAAGGATAGCATTGTGAGGAGGGGGAAGGGGGGGGGGAGGAATCTTGCATCTCCCACCTTGGAATTCTCAGTACAGAATTTTTATTCATTACGAGATTCTTAGCCACTTGCAGAAGTGATTTCGAGTGATTCTGCAAAACTTTTCCTTTAGCCAATCGTAGCAACTATAGGATTCCGTTCCTGCTGCATGACATGTCTCGGAACTTAAACTGACCAACTCATTTGCATAAAGAGCTAGCTTATCATCCGCTTCTTTACTTGCGTAGACCGTTCATGGTCTGCAAAGAATTTTTTTCTTTAATCGTTTTTTTATGTCTTTTATAAACTGCAACACTTTCTAAACTTTCTAAACTTAGCGCCGTTGAAGCATGGTCTTTTACTGAATGATCAAAAAGCAATGCTGACAGCTGGAGTCCAAGGTTTTTGTTAATCAAGCCGTTTGTATTCTTGTGGTGATATCTCCGTACAGTCTTTCATTCCCTAACGCATATTTCTTTATATCTAATTGAGAAGTGAAATACCGGTTTTCATAGATGCAGATTTAAAATATTTTAATATAACGCAATAAATATTTCATTAAAATTTTCATCCCCTTATGCTCGAAGTTCCAAAACCAGAAAAACACGTAGTTTTTAAAAATTGTAACATATTAGCCGAATACGAATTGTCAGATATATTTAGCAATCCTTTCATAATGAACCATTTTCTGAAACATCTCACACCCTTTAGGGGTTGGGTTTTCAAAAACAATTAAACACGTATTCTTCTATTTAGAGCCGAGGAGCCAAATTCAAATCTTCATCCATTTAATTCTAAAAATGCTTTCATAGTGAAATATTTCATAAAACATTACATCCCCTATTTCACTCTATTAGTGAGTTAAATTTCCAAAAGCAACGAAACACATTTTTTTTTACATCCAACCGAGATGTCAAATACCTATTTTCATAGATGTAGCTATAAAAATGCTTCAGTAGTTCTTTAATAATGATTTATTTTCAAAAAACCTTCACTAATTATTTTATCCCCCAATGGAAGAATTTCGGAAAATGCTAAAAACCTGTTTCTTTTTTGTATCTGACTGAGACACCAAATGTCAATTTTCGTAGTTTTGTAGTTATAGCTTCAATAGGGACATAGGGACATATTAAAAAAAAAAAAAGACTTTCAACCCATGTTTCACCCCCATAGGAGTGAAATTTCGAACAATCTCTTCTTAAATGATGCTTTCAGCGTAAGATTTACACCTTCATCAAATTTCAAGTCCGTATACTTTGCAGGTTGGGCTGGAAGGCTATGGGTCAGTGAAACCTGTGCCCCTATTGCACCTTCTTGGAGGTTGTAGTTCCAAAAACAGTGAAACACGTAGTTTTCTATAACACAATATTCATAGATTTCGCTTTAAAAACTCTTTCGCACTGAAATACTTTCATAAAACATTACATCCTATATTCCACCCTCTTAATCGTTGAATGTATCAAAAACAGGTTTTCATATATTTCATGAAACATTTCATCCTCTGTGATATGGGGTATGGTAGTGACACACCAAAATCACAATAGTAATCCGTTGTAGTTGCTACATATTTTATTACAATCAAAAGCATTATAAAATCACAAGGCCAGATCAGTTGGACAAATAATAAATAAATTTCGTTAAGTGGAACGAGACCCGTAAAACTTGAAATTTGAATATGACTAGGTATATATACTTAGGTAAAGCTTTACTTAAATAGCACAAATGTCCATAAAATTCATAGCAGAACTCTCACTACTTGCAATCAGGGGAGAAACAGATTAAGCGTAAGAATACAGATATTTAACGTTCGGCTTGCCAACTTTCCTAAACAAAACTGTATAAAAATGACTAAAACAATTAAGGGGGTCCTTTAATTTTGACTAAACGGACCTTCAAATTTACTTACTCAGTTGATTAATCAACAATATTCTTAGAATGATTACAACTAGAACATGACTATATGACAATACCCTTAAAATAAGGTTGCTTCAATATTTCGTGTGAATTGGCGATAGACGCGAGTAGACCAAGGATTCAAATCAATACAAGAGATCCACGAGGCAGAGAATGACATAGAAATATACTCAACATGGCAATGCAATTGAACTTTGGATGCTATAGTTCAGCACCGGAAAGATGGAATCACGCAAAAGTGACAACATAACCCAAGATGTAAAGGAGAGGATATGGCCTCAAATATCTCTCTGCCGCCGTGGTGCTCTGCTCCCAGTATGTTAGCGTCGACCGCTGCCAGTTATCTCTAACACAACACACATCAAGAGCAGACAATTTTCTGAGACATAAACTACACAACCCTATCTGGAGAACAGGTGAGCAATACAACTGGACTGAAACCAATGAGCCTCCGTGAGTTACTTGGCCAGTGCCAGCCCTTAAACTTTGATTAATAAGATCGCTAAAAATCATACCGAAGTTAAGATGACGAGACTTATCTCCAGGTTCGCCATATTAGTGGCAGAGACAATGAATTGGCGACGCTCTTATCCGTATGTTCGCGGCAGTCTGGGGAAGGCAAGGGCCACGTGGAGCCGGATCTGGGGGTCAATTTCCTTCTCTCCGAGACACCCGGCTTCTTCTGCGACTTAGCCAGCAAACAGGCCGAGGACCCCGGGTGGGGACCGATTCGGCAGCAGTTGGCGGATGGCGAGGTCTTCGGGGGGTGGGGTGGGGGGGGGGTGTCTTGTGTAAAGGGGAAGACAACCGTGGTGAAGGGAAGGTCTGTCTTCCACAGGAACGAGTTAGCATGGCACTCAGATATTTCCACGATTCGGCGGTAGGGGATCATTTGGGGTTCTACAAGACCTTGAACGGAGTTCGGGAACACATGTTTTGGCCCACCCTATATGGCGATGGCATGCGATTTGTTGGCAACTGTGTCCAGTGTAAGCGCGGTAAGCCCGATGTTGGGCCGCACAGAGAACTACTACAGTCGGTTAGCGAGCAGTGTCCTCTGGACCGCGACTCAAAGATCGAAACATCGATCGACGGAAACTGGCGCCAGAAACGCACCAGCTCACTCTATTTCATCCCCTTAGGGGTTGAACTTCCAAAAACACGAAAATACGTATTTTCTTATTTGTAACCTTGAAGTCAAATACCAATTTTCGTAGATATAGCCTTAAAAATACTTCCATAGTCCTTCCATAATTTTTTATCTCAAGATAAAATGTTCACCTACTATTTCACCTCATAGAGGTTAAATTCCCAATAATACTGGAACACATATTTCTTTATTTCTGACCTAGAAACCAGATACAAATTTTCGTCTGCCTAGCTTCAAAATTACCTTAATAGCTACATGTTTCAAAAATCCTTTCATTTCCTGTGTATCCCCCTTAGAGGTGGAATTTCGAAATATGCAGTATAAGCGGTATAAGATCAACAACCTTTCCAAATCTCAAGGTTTATTTTCCTTGGCGGTCTGGACTGTGTGAATTTCATAGTAATGGCCTCCACACACACACACACACACACGCACACACACACACACACACACACACACACCACTAACAATGCCACCATCACCTCCTGGGGAAATTTCTGCAGACGCCCTTGTTCCACTGCAGTCATATTTTGCCGACGACCTACATTTAGCAGCGTGGGAGGGATAGTGTCGTGCAACAGACAGTATACTCAGTAGACAACGAACTGTTCGTTGTGAAATCAGGGACATAGGAACCGAGACTGACACAGAAGGTGCTGAAGGTGAAGCACACTAGACTCGTGTCTACCACGGCTTCAAATAGTATCGATTTACTATGAACGGAAGTTCCGAAAAGTGAGCAAGTAATTTTACAGTAAATTCAGTACCGATGGTGAGGATATACAACGAAAAACATTTCTATAATATTTCAGAAATAATGAAACATTCCACTCGAGTCGCGCGGCAGAAAACGCAATGGATATGCTTGCACTTAAGACGGAAGGCCCCACGTGCTTACGCAGGCTTACGACAGATCGCAAAATTCGGCAGTAGGCGTAAGCCAACCTCTTGTGCTGCCATCTGTTATTGATGCCAGGCATCAAGGTCTCAGTAGTTCGACCATCCACTGGAGAGTAGTTGCTTTATAAGTACTCCGTCTTCAGGCCACGAGTGACCTACTGGGACAGCACCATCCGACCGCCGTGTCATCATCCGTGGAGGATGTGAACAGGAGGGGCGGGGATCAGCACACTGTTCTCCCGGTCGTTATGATGGTTTTCTTTGACCGGAGCCGCTACTATTGGGTCGAGTAGCTCCTCGATTGGCATCATGAGGCGGCCTGGATGATCACCCATCCAAGTGCCTTCAACGCCCGACAACGCACTTAACTTCGGTGATCTCACGTGAACCGATGCAACCTCCGCGGCAAGTCCGTTGCTGCAGATATTTTAGAGTAGTTGTTACGTTTCATAATTATCTAGTTTACGGGGAAAATGTAAAAAAGGCGATTGTCACCGAAGCTACAACTAATCTGAATTTCTGGTTAGTTATCAAGTGGTCTTATGTGCAAGCCTGATTTTTTCATCCTTTGTGGTGGGAATGATTCAAACCCGTCATGTTCTTCTTATGAGGTGTTCTATTTATTTTGCACACAATGATCGTTTGTAGTTGTGTTGAGTTACCACCTTGATAAATTTTTGGATGGCGCACGTATCATAACTGAGATCTGCGCTTGCGCTTAATGGCTGAAGGTCAATTAGCGTAATGAGTAGTAGCGAATGTTATAGTAACATGTTTGTAAATTATTTCAGGTAAATTACCTTAGTAGTGTAATATTATCAGTATACCAGTACAGTATGTGGGCCAATTACGTTAGTCATGGAATACTATCCGTATAAGACTATGTCACCTTGATGTCCCGGAATTTGCTTCAATTTTGGAATCCACGAAAGAACTGGAAATTTTCCTTTACACAGCTTTCCATATAATTTCTATTACAGTGATTCAGTCTTGTCTGTCACTCGACTTTTCTGACTGTGAAATAAATTCTATCGCTCATGTGCTTATTACCTCTTCGTGTTTCCATTTGCCGATATTGCGCATAAACACATACATATCTCAACGTTGCTATGTACATTGATGGAACGACACACTTTTCTGTGGCGACACTGCAGTTTAGAGATAGAAAAACCGATCAGTTAAAACGACATGGGTATTTTAGTTCTGAATAACCGATGTCTTTCGGTATTTGTTTGCTCTCGGTTATAACAAGTATCTTTTTATATTTTCCTGATAACCACGTAAAAACAGATATACCAATTAGCCACAGTTGTCGTAGTAAAATTTTTAGTTTTCAAATAAACCTTTTTTAAAAAAGACGAGTAATTTTTATTCGTAAGATTTCCATAGCTCTTAAATACTGCGTTATTACAGAAAAAATGGGAAAAGTGATGTATGTCACTTTAATAACACTGCTGATAGAAACGAGCAACAAGTGAATTGGTCCAACATTGCCGAGACAATACTGTGCCTATTATACAAGCAGTGCGCGAGAATGGACGCAGTTTCTCGCTGTTGTCGAACGTCAGTTGTAACACAGAATGGCACCATCTGGAAGCCTGGAAGTATTTTACGATATGCAGTACGAGTGAAGCACAATGGTCGATTTGGTCGACTTGCGACATCATACAAGGAAAAAAGTTAAAATTTTACAAATCATTCATAGTTCGGGATAAAAATAGAAAGTGCCTGATCTGCTGCCTGTGTCTACGTTATTTGCTTTTAGCCGTTAACAGAGAAATTAAAACGAAAAAGAGAGTTCTCCTGCCGCAGTTTTCACTCTTTATCGCTGGATTATACGTAATGCCCGCATAGTGCTGTGATAACCGATTTAAATATAATTTTTGAGCAGAGTTCTAAAAACTAAAATCAGTAGGATAATACTGGCAGTTTTCTGTGGTATAGAAGTACTCGCTATATTTTGAGAGAAACAGCGAACAGCGGACAAAGTTTTATTGGACTATTTAATTTAAAGAAATTAGAATTATATTAATACCGTCAGTTGCTCACGGGCGTTGATAAATATCAACGTGGACAAGTGAAAATGTGTGCCACGACTGGGACTCGAACCCGGGATCTCTTTCTAAAATGACAGACGCTCTATGCATCTAGGCCACCGAGGGCACAGTGTATGGTTCGACTGCAGGGACTATCTCGCGCACGCCTCCTGCGAGACTCACATTCTTACCTTGAATGTCCATACACTACAGTCGTAGAGTCCCACTCCAACACACTCATTCCTCGTGGAAGACATGTCCATATCCATATAAGTATATGGTTCTGGCAACACCAGCCATGACCTTCTTCTGTGAAGATGCACAAGTATTCCCCGAACTGTTACGGGACTTGGTAAGAATGTGTTCCACGAGTAATGAATGTGTTGGTGTGGGACACTACGAATGTAGTGCGTGGACATGGAAGGTGAGAATGTGAGTCTCGCGGGAAGCGTGCGCGAGATAGTACCTGCAGTCACACTATCGTCTGTGCCCTCGGTGGCTCAGATGGGCAGAGAGCCTGCCATGTAAGCAGGAGATCCCGGGTTCGAGTCCCAGACAGGCACACATTGTCACCTGTCCCCGTTGATATATATCGACACCCGTGAGCAGCTGACGGTATTAATATAATTCTAATTTCGTTCTGGACGGCTGCAGGTCATCATAAATGTATTTGACGTTTTGATTCCATTTATCAAGAAACTGAGAAAGTAAAAATTTTTATCTTTGTTTGATTTCTACGTTTACAAGAGGAAATAATGTAAATAAAATACTGAAAATCGGTTATTACAAGAACTGGTATTGTGACGGGCTTTAACAATTAGGTTAAAGTGAGGCTGGGAAACTGATAAGAGCCGAAAACCAGTTGTTTGAGCGATAACCGACATTCCCACTGCTGTTGTGAGTGGTAAGATTGACGCGCAAGGACATCTAGAACAGTTTCTCAGAAAGGTTACTGCAACTCTGATGTTCTCAAAATGAACGGGCCAGCCATTGGCGTCCGCGAGGGGGAAGGGGAGGGGGAGGGGAGGAGGTGGGGAGGGGAGGATAGGCAAAAGGGCACTTTCACCCGTCGCCCCTAACCATCCTTGGAATCTGGAGTAAAGAGTTTTTATTCGTTACAGTATACTCATACTCTTCCAGATAAGAATTCTCCACAATACTGCTAAACCTTAGCTTTGACCAGTTGTAGCGCTTATAGAGTTAGGGTCTTGTAGCTTGATGCACCTCGTAACTGACCAGCTGATTTGTACACAGAGTGCCAGTCTCAGAATCATGCACTCCAGCCCCGACGCGCCTTCCCCCCTCCCCACCACTGGAAATATTTCTGCAGACTCCAGTCTGCCACTGTGCATATATTTTGATAACATCCTGGTTTTAATAGCATCGAAGGAACAGCATTGTGGAGTAAAGGGTAGACCTAGCACAGACCACACCATTCACAATGAAACGCATCACTTAGTAGATGGTGAAGTACTTTGAAGCTAGCCAGATACAAACAGAACCTCCTGGCACTGTATCTAACCCAAATTCTAATCTTACACTATTCTCTTGTATGTACCTACCACGCCCTCAAAGAGCCAACGATTTACTATTATCAAAAGTTCCGAAAAATGAGGAAGAAATTGACCCACACTTTTTTCCGTTGTTCATTATTTCGATTACCCCATAAAGGGAATGGACTTGTAGCCACAGGTTACACAAGCGATAAATGGTTTAAAATACATAAAAAGAGATGACAATAGGAAACGATTTTTAAAAACACAATGATGCGGCTTTTACGATTTTTACAGGAAAAAAAAATTGATGGCAAAATAAAGGTTTTTCAAAAATATGCTGGTGGACAATATTGGGGATTTTTTATCTTTATAGATGACTAGCGGAAAAGCTTGGTGTTGACCAGGCATTTATTTACAGCTGTGCGTCCACGTCCGTACTATGCAGCGTCTGGCCTTGTCCTGAGTTTTTATGACGTATCTCCTGAAACATGTGTCGTACAATGATATAATTTTGTAGGTGCATTCAGCGTCATATGCGGATACTGTCTGCAAAATTTATTGCGAATATTGTAGCAAAGAAGTAACAAATTTAAATGTCACGAATGCTGTGATCCCCACACACTTGGGTGCAACCAATGTACACAGGATGCTTGGCTCGATCATTATGGCTACCATCACCGCTGGTCGAAATTGGACCAGCTGTGTCGACGTAGTGAAAATATAAATGTGCATAACATGGTAAACGTCCATTCTTTCCAGCCATCAGACCTGATCTACGATCAAAAATATCATGTAAAAGTGGTAGGGGCAACGGCCTTGCCGCAGTGGATGCACCGGTTCCCGTCAGATCACTGAAGTTTAGCACTTTCGGGCGTGGTCGGCACTTGGATGGGTGACCATCCGGGCCGCTATGCGCTGTTTCCATTTTTCGGGTTGCACTCAGCCTTGCGATGCCAATTGAGGAACTACTCGACCGAAAAGTAGCGGCTCCAGTCAAAGGAAACTACCACAACGAGTGGGAGAGCCAGCTCCTCCTCCACCCTCAGTGAGAATGACGTGGCGGTCGGATGGTCCTGATTGGCCACTTGTGGCCTGAACACGGAGTGCTTTCTTAAAGGAGTGCTCCCTACATAAAACTGACAGTCTTCACTCAGGGACTGTCCACGGTAAATGCTGCATTGGACCTACGAATACTATTAAAATAACGGTTTGAGTTCTCTTTAGTTGTCCAATCATCTGAAGTGAGTCCTTATTGAAGTGCGCTGAAAAATAGATTTTATGTTAATGGCGGATAAATTTTATGTTAATGGCGGCAAATTAACTTTACCCTAATGACACACAAGGTCAATGCCGTTCTATCACGTAAAGTATTCTCAGATCGAAATGTTTTGCATTACCAAATCTCCAATGTAGATCCATCATACCGCAA
This sequence comes from Schistocerca gregaria, assembly GCF_023897955.1. Taxonomy (NCBI): domain Eukaryota; kingdom Metazoa; phylum Arthropoda; class Insecta; order Orthoptera; family Acrididae; genus Schistocerca; species Schistocerca gregaria. The sequence goes on from NW_026062089.1 coordinate 316,661, forward strand.
TTATAATTCTCAAAATAATTTGGAGCTACGTTCAATGCATACTTAAATGCATCTTTCAAAACAATACCAGAATTCTCATTAGATCATCATTATCAGTGCCTCGAGTATTCCTATTATTTCGTCTACCAAAAACCGCGTCTCACTATGGCTTTTTCAGTACGCTGTTTTGTTTTCCACTGCTGACAATAGAAACGATCTGGCAGATATGACATTGTAGATGTCCAGTATGCGTGTCTTAATGCAAATAAACCGTCTGGAACATTTACCCTTGAACGTCCCTAGAATGGGATATCATGGAACGTTATTACTTTCCTGTGTCCATTTCTATCACACCAGCTGATCGCCACGACTGGGGAGAGTGAGGAGGGGGTGGGGTGAAAGTTGGCAGCACTTTGAGTGGCAGAAACCTCACGTTTCCGTCATTTGTTTTCATAATGACGTAGTGCCAATTCGTCACATTGGACGCTTTTCTCTCGGAAACGTTTACATTCATCGTCTGGATATCAATGTCGCCTTCTGAGGTATGCAGTCGCACCACTCTGTACGAAATAGGTTCTAAGCTGATGCAGTCGACAAGTAACGTCGAAATATATCGTCACCTCGAAATATATCGACACCTCGAAATAAATCCACACCCAGAAATAAATCGCCAACCCGAAATAAATCGCAACCTCGAAATAAATCGACACCATGAAAAAAATCGAAACTTCGAAATAAATCGACACCTCCAAAAGACAGCTACATCGAAATGATTAGATATCCCGAAATATATCGACATCTAGACGCATTTCAGCTTACCATATAGATCGATATCTCGAATCTCACAGACCTCTCGAGATAAATCGAGGTATAGAAATATATCGATATCTTAAAATATATTGGTACCTAGTAATATAAAGATATCTCTAAAAATACAATATCTAGAAATTTATGGATTACTTGAGATATAGAGGTTTCTTGAAATATATCGATATCTCGAAAGGAATAGATATCTGAAGTACACCGATACATGGAAATATATCGATAGCTCGAAATAAACAGACAACCCGATTTGTTTCGGTATATCAAACTAAATCGATATCTCGACATAAACGGATACTTCGAAATCAATTGATACCTCGAAATAAATGGATGCCTCAATATAGATAGATATCTCGAAATAAATCGACATCTCGATATAATGAGTGCTTCGACATAAGTCGATATATCGAAATGAATCGATAATGGGAAAGAATGGACATCTTGAAAAAAATCTGTACCCCTAAGAAAACGATTCTCGAAATAAATAGGTATATCGAAATATATCGCTATCTCGATAAATACCGATATCTAGTGGTCGGATATATGTTTCAAGTTGACTTGACATATCAGTATAGTTCGATATACATCAAAATACTTTTCAATATACCGATAGATTTCTAGACCTCGGGGAAAAAATCGCCGATCCGACCTCAGTGCAAAAACGCAGACCTAGGGAAAAAACGCCGACCTCGGGGAAAAACGCAGACCTCGAGGGAAAACGCCGACCTTCGGAAAACTGCCGACCTCAGGAAAAATCCAGTTCCATTAATTTACACAGACACTAATGTATGTCACCATTAGGTTCTCAAAATACAACCAAATTCCTGGTATTTATCACCTCACACAAAAAGTGGTCGTGACAGAAAAGTCTCGTTCTTTAGAAAGTTTAGAATGAGATGTTCTAAATATTGCAGTTTATCCATTTACAATAATCTACAAGCACTGCACAATGAGAAGAGACTGTCAACCACAGCACTTTGAAATAGTGGACAGCCAGGAAGACAGAGGTTGCATTGCTGTTTCTAATCCTCTGGTGCTTGAGATTTAGAATCCAGGATTGCCTCGAATGAGAACAGCAATAATGGATGTCCTGCACCAGTGTAGAACTTACTCTGGAACTCCACAGAAAATCACAAGGCACAATTATATCACATCATTCTCAGCAAAGTACAGAAGCCTCTAATGGACGTAACAACGTTGTCACCTCCTTCACCAGTGAAAGATCTTAGTAGCTATTGAGTCAAGAGTAGGTGGCCAATTAATAATTTGTTGTTCAAAGCTAACTTCAGTGTATATGGGAATACTCAGTGGACATCTTTAACCATCATATTTTACTGTCTAAGATATGTCAACTTCCCAGACTATAAGTATAAGCAGAGCTTGGTCTTTCCCAATCCGAGATTGTTTAGAATGGGTATCAAGGGAATCAGATCCACTGGGCATTTAGAGCAACCTGCTTTAAACAATATGAGCAGGCAGTAGACACAGACACAGAATTTGGAATTTCTCTGTGAAGTGGTTACCTTCATCGTCTGAAAACTTATGTTGTGTGCTGCGCTATGTGGAGGTACTAATAGCAACACAGTAAAACACAGAAGAAGCTTATAAGTTGATGTAATCAGCCAGTAAGAAGCAGTAAACTTTAAGTTTTAGTAATCGATTATTGACTTATTATCCGGCTTTGGTGCCTTGACATTACCGACGACCTTAAGATTTTGCATGAAGAGAGGCCTAAAAGCCACGTTACACGAGAGAATGTGAAAAGTGTTCATATGTAGTAAAAACCTAAGAAATAAGCCCGTTTTCGTCATTTGCTATCAAATCGACGTATTGCCAGAGCGTTACATTGGCAGCTTTTCTCTCTGAAACGGTTACATTTATCGTCTGCAAACTTATGTCGCGTGCTAAGGAATGCAGAGACACTAAAAACAACACAGTAGAACATAGAGGAAGCTTCTAGGTTGATGTAATTAGCCCGTAGGAAACAGTACAATTCAGGTTTTAGTTATCGATTAGTTGGGAGCTCCAATGTTAGGCGCGTAATGGGGCCCCTTAGGGATACGGCGGCTAAGGAGGGGAAGAAATCCAGTGTGCACTTCGTGTGCATTCCGGGAGGAGTCATTCCTGATGTGGAAAGGGTCCTTCCGGATGCCATGAAGAGCACAGGGTGCAGCCAGCTGCAGGTGGTGGCACATGTCGGCACTAATGACGTGTGTCGCTTTGGATCTGAGGAAATTCTCTCTGGATTCCAGCGGCTATCTGATTTGGTGAAGGCTGCCGGTCTTTCTTACGAGATGAAGGCAGAGCTGACCATCTGCAGCATCGTTGAGAAAACCGACTGCGGACCTTTGGTGCAGAGCCGGATGGAGGGTCTGAATCAGAGGCTCAGACGGTTTTGCAACCTTATTGGCTGCAGATTCATTGACTTGCGCCATAGGCTGGTGGGGTTTCGGGTTCCGCTGAATAGGTCAGGAGTTCACTACACTCAGCTGGCGGCTACACGGGTAGCGGAGGCTGTGTGGCGTGGACTGGGCGGTTTTTTAGGTTAGAAGGCCTCGGGAAAGTGCGGGATGGGCTGCAATGTCAAAGGGTGCTTGGCAATTACAGGACGTGCTTGGATCAAGGAACAGTCGGAATTATAGTTGTAAATTGTTGTAGTTGCGCTGGAAAAGTCCCTGAGCTTCAAGCGCTAATAGAAAGCACAGAAGCTGATATCGTTATAGGTACAGAAAGCTGGCTAAAGCCTGAAATAAGTTCTGCAGAAATTTTTACGAAGTCTCAGACGGTGTTCAGGAATGATAGATTAGGCTGAATTGGTGGTGGAGTGTTTGTGTCTGTCAGTAGTGGTTTATCTTGTAGTGAAGTCGAAGTAGATACTCCGTGTGAATTGGTGTGGGTGGAGGTTATACTTAAAAGCCGAATTAAGTTAATAATTAGCTCCTTCTACCGACCCCCAGACTCCGATGATACAGTTGCAGAACAGTTCAGAGAAAGTTTGAGTCTCGTAACAAATAAATACCCAACTCATACGGTTATAGTTGGTGGGGATTTCAACCTACCCTCGGTATGTTGGCAAAAATACTTGTTCAAAACCGGTGGTAGGCAGAAAACGTCTTCCGAGATTGTCCTAAATGCATTCTCCGAAAATTATTTCGAGCAGTTAGTCCACGAACCCACGCGAATTGTAAATGGTTGCGAAAACACACTTGACCTCTTGACCACAAACAATCCAGAGCTGATAGAGAGCATCATGACTGATACAGGGATTAGTGATCACAAGGTCATTGTAGCTAGGCTCAATACCATTTCTTCCAAATCCATCAGAAACAAACGCAAAATAATTTTATTTAAAAAAGCGGATAAAGTGCCACTAGAAGCCTTCCTAAAAGACAATTTCCATTCCTTCCGAACTGACTATGCGAATGTAAACGAGATGTGGCTCAAATTCAAAGACATAGTAGCAACAGCAATTGAGATATTCATACCTCATAAATTGGTAAGAGATGAAACGGATCCCCCGTGGTACACAAAAAAAGTCCGAACGCTGTTGCAGAGGCAACGGAAAAAACATGCGAAGTTCAGAAGAACGCGAAATCCCGAAGATGGGCTAAAATTTACAGACGCGCGAAATTTGGCACGTACTTCGATGCGAGATGCCTTTAATAGGTTCCACAACGAAACATCGTCTCGAAATTTGGTAGAAAATCCGAAGAAATTCTGGTCGTATGTAAAGTAGACAAGGGGCAAGACGCCGTCAATACCTTCGCTGCGCAGTGCCGATGGTACTGTTATCGACGACCGTGCTGCTAAAGCGGAGTTATTGAACGCAGTTTTCCGAAATTCCTTCACCAGGGAAGACGAATGGAATATTCCAGAATTTGAAACACGAACATCTGCTAGCATGAGTTTCTTAGAAGTAGATACCTTAGGGGTTGCGAAGCAACTCAAATCGCTTGATACGGGCAAGTCTTCAGGTCCAGATTGTATACCGATTAGGTTCCTTTCAGATTACGCTGATACTATAGCTCCCTACTTAGCACTCATATACAACCGCTCGCTCACCGATAGATCTATACCTACAGATTGGAAAATTGCGCAGGTCGCACCAGTGTTCAAGAAGGGTAGTAGGAGTAATCCATTTAACTACAGACCTATATCATTGACGTCGGTTTGCAGTAGGGTTTTGGAGCATATACTGTATTCAAACATTATGAATCACCTCGAAGGGAACGATCTATTGACACGTAATCAGCATGGCTTCAGAAAACATCGCTCTTGTGCAACGCAGCTAGCTCTTTATTCGCACGAAGTAATGGCCGCTATCGACAGGGGATCTCAAGTTGATTCCGTATTTCTAGATTTCCGGAAAGCTTTTGACACCGTTCCCCAGAAGCGACTTCTAATCAAGCTGCGGAGCTATGGGGTATCGTGTCAGTTGTGCGACTGGATTCGTGATTTCCTGTCAGGAAGGTCGCAGTTCGTAGTAATAGATGGCAAATCATCGAGTAAAACTAAAGTGATATCAGGTGTTCCCCAGGGAAGCGTCCTGGGACCTCTACTGTTCCTGATCTATATAAATGACCTGGGTGACAATCTGAGCAGTTCTCTTAGACTGTTCGCAGATGATGCTGTAATTTAACGTCTAGTAAGGTCATCCGAAGACCAGTATCAGCTGCAAAGCGATTTAGAAAAGATTGCTGTATGGTTTGTCAGGTGGCAGCTGACGCTAAATAACGGAAAGTGTGAGATGATCCACATGAGTTCCAAAAGAAATCCGTTGGAATTCGATTACTCGATAAATAGTACAATTCTCAAGGCTGTCAATTCAACTAAGTACCTGGATGTTAAAATTACGAACAACTTCAGTTGGAAGGACCACATAGATAATATTGTCGGGAGGGCCAGCCAAAGGTTGCGTTTCATTGGCAGGACACTTAGAAGATGCAAGAAGTCCACTAAAGAGACAGTTTACACTACACTCGTTCGTCCTCTGTTAGAATATTGCTGCGCGGTGTGGGATCCTTACCAGGTGGGATTGACGGAGGACATCGAAAGGGTGCAAAAACGGGCAGCTCGTTTTGTATTATCGCGTTATAGGGGAGAGAGTGTGGCAGATATGATACACGAGTTGGGATGGAAGTCATTACAGCATAGACGTTTTTCGTCGCGGCGAGACCTTTTTACGAAATTTCAGTCACCAACTTTCTCTTCCGAATGCGAAAATATTTTGTTGAGCCCAACCTACATAGGTAGGAATGATCATCAAAATAAAATAAGAGAAATCAGAGCTCGAACAGAAAGGTTTAGCTGTTCGTTTTTCCCGCTCGCTGTTCGGGAGTGGAACAGTAGGAGATAGTATGATTGTGGTTCGATGAACCCTCTGAAAAGCACTTAAATGTGAATTGCAGAGTAGTCATGTAGATGTAGATGTAGATGATTTATTAGCCGGCTTTGGTGCCAGTGAAATAATCGACTACCTTAAGATTTGGCATTAAACAAGGTCTGGCAGCCACGTTACACGAGAGAATGTGAAAAGTGTTCATATGTACTAAAAACCAAGGAAATCCGATCGTTTTCACATCTGCTTTCGAATCCACGTAATGCCAGATCGTCACATTGGCCGTTTCCTCTCTGAAACGGTTACATTTATTGTTTGCATAGCTATGTAGCGTGCTGCGGTTTGCGGAGACACTAAAAGCACCATAGTAAAACACAGAAGAAGCTTTTAATTTGGTGTAATAGCCAGTAAGAAGCAGTACAATTCAAGTTTTAGTTATCGATTATTGAATTTTTAGCCGGCTTTGGTGCCTTGGACATGAGCTAGGACCTTAAGATTTGGCATGAAGGGAGGTCTGGCAGCCACGTTGCACGGGAGAAAGTGAGAAGTTTTTATGTGCAGTAAAAACCTAAGAAATCCGCCCGTTTTCGTCATCTGCTTTCGAATCGACGTAATGCCAGATCGTCACATTGGCCGTTTTCCCTCTGAAACGGTTACATTTATCGTGTGCAAACTTATGTCGCGTGCTGCGGTATGCGGAGACACTAAAAGCACCATAGTAGAACACAGAAGAAGCTTCTAAGTTGATGTAATAGCCAGTAAGCAACTGTACAATTGAAGTATTAGTTATCGATTAGTGAATTTTTAGAAGGCTTTAGTGCATTCGACATGAGCTAGGACCTTACGTTTTAGTAAGAACGGAGATCTAGCAGCCACGTTGCACGGGAGAACGTGAAAAGTGTTCACATCTAGTAAAAACCTGAGAAATCCGCTCGTTTTCGTCATTTGCTATCCAATCGACTTACTTACAGATCGTCACATTGGCCGCTCTTCTCTCTGAAACGATTACATTTATCGTGTGCAAAGCTATGTCGCGTGCTGCAGTATGCGGAGACACTAAAAGCACCATAGTAGAACAGAGAAGAAGCTTCTAAGTTGATGTAATAGCAAGTAAGAAGCAGTACAATTCAAGTTTTAGTTGTCAGTTATAGACTTTTTGATGGCTTCAGTGCATTGTACATGAGCTAGGACCTTAAGATTTAGTATGCAAGGAGGTCTAGTGGCCACGTTGCACGGGAGAACGTGAAAAGTGTTCATATCTAGTAAAAACCTGAGAAATCCGACCGTTATAGTCATTTGCTATCGAATCGACTTAATGCCAGATCGTCACATTTTCCGCTCTTTTTTCTGAAACGGTTACATTTATCGTGTGCAAAGCTATGTCGCGTGCTGCGGTATGCGGAGACACTAAATACACCATAGTAGAACACAGAAGAAGCTTCTAAGTTCATGTAATACCCAGTAAGAAGCAGTACAATTCAAGTATTAGCTTTCGATTATTGACTTTTTAGCCGGCTTTGGTGCCTTGGACATGAGCTTGGACCTTAAGATTTTGCATGAAAGGAGGACTAGCAGAAGCGTTGCACGGGATAATGTGAAAAGTCTTCTTATGTAGTTAAAACCTGAGATATCCGTCCGTTTTCGTCATTTGTTATCAAATCGACTTAAAGCCAGATTGTTACACTGGCCGCTCTTCTCTCTGAAACGGTTACATTTATCGTCTGCAAACTTATGTTGCGTGCTAAGGAATGCGGAGACACTAAAAACAACACAGTAGAACACAGAAGACGCTTCTAGGTTGATGTAATTAGCCCTTAGGAAACAGTACAATTCAGGTTTTAGTTATCGATTATTGATTTATTAGCCGGCTTTGGTGCCAGTGAAATGACCGACTACCGTAAAATTTGGCATTAATCAAGGTCTGATGAGCCACGTTACACGAGAGAATGTGAAAAGTGTTCATATGTACTAAAAACCTAAGAAATCCGCCCGTTTCCGTCATTTTTTATCGTATCGACTTAAAGCCAGATCGTCACATTGGCCGGTCTTCTCTCTAAAACGGTTACATTCATCGTGTGCAAAGCTATGTCGCGTGCTGCGGAATGCGGAGACACTAAAGCCACGATAGTAGAACACAGAAGAAGTTTCTAAGTTGACGTAATAACCAGTAAGAAGCAGTCAAATTCAAGTTTTAGTTATTGATTAATGACTTTTTAGCCTGCATTGGTGCCTTGTACATGCGCTAGAATCTTATGATTTTGCATGAAGGAAGGTCTATCAGCCACATCGCACAGGAGAATGTGGAAAGTGTTCACATCTAGCAAAAACCTGAGAAATTCGCCCGTTTTCGTCATTTGCAATCGAATCGACTTAATGCCAGATCGAATATTGGCAGCTCTTCTCTCTGAAACGGTTACATTTATCGTGTGCAAAGCTATGTCGCGTGCTGCGGTATACGGAGACACTAAAAGCACCAAAATAGAGCACAGAAGAAGTTTCTAAGTTTATGTAATAGCCAGTAAGAAGCAGTACTATTCAAGTTTGAGTTGTCGATTACTGTCATTTTAGCCTTCTTTGGTACCTTGGACACGAGCAAGGACCTTACGATTTTGCATAAATGGAGGACTAGCAGCTGCGTTGCACGCGAGAATGTGAAAAGTGTTCATACGTAGTAAAAACATGAGAAATCCGTCCGTTTTCGTGATTTGTTATCGAATCGACTTAAAGCCAGATCGTCACATTGGCGGCTCTTCTCTCTGAAACGGTTTTATTTATAGTCTGCAAAGCTATGTCGCGTGCTGAGGTATGCGGAGACACTAAAAGCACCATAGTAGAACACACGTGAAGTTTCTAAACTGATGTAGAAGCCAGTAAGAAGAAGTATAATTCAAGTTTTAGTTATCGATTATTGACTTTATAGCCGGCTTTGGTGCCTTGGGCATGAGCTAGGACTTTAAAATTTTGCATGAAAGGAGGACTAGCAGCCGCGTTGCAAGGAAGAATGTGAAAAGTGTTCTTATGGAGTAAAAACCTGAGATATCGGTCCGGTTTCGTCATTTGTTATCAAATCGACTTGAAGCCAGATTGTTACATTGGCCGCTCTTCTCTCTGAAACCATTAAATTTATTGTCTGCAAAGGTATGTCGCTTGCTGCAGTATACGGAGACACTAAAAGCACCATAGTAGAACACAGAAGTAGCTTCTAAGTTGATGTAATAGCCAGTAAGATGTAGTACAATTCACATTTTAGTTATCGATTATTGACTTTTTAGACGGCTTTGGCGCCTTGGATTTGAACTAGGACCTTAAGTTTTTGCATGATGAAGGACTAGCAGCCGCTTTGCACGGGTAATTTGAAAAGTGTTAATAAGTAGTAAAAACCTGCGAAATCTGTCCGTTTTCGTCATTTGTAATCGTATAGACTTAAAGCCAGATCGTCACATTGGCCGCTCTTCTCTCTGAAACGGTTATATTTATAGTGTGCAAAGCTATGTCGCGTGTTGCGGTATGCGCGAGACACTAAAAGCATCATAGCAGAAACAGAAGAAGCTTCAAAGTTGATGTAATAGCAAGTTAGCAATAGTACAATTCAAGTTATAGTTATCGATTATTGACCTTTTACCCTTCTTTGGTGATTTGGACATTAGCTAGGACTTAAGATTTTGCATAAAGGGATGTCTAGCAGCCACTTTGCACGGGAGTATGTAAAAAGTGTTCATATATATAGTAAAAACCTGAGATATCCGTCCGTTTTTGTCATTTGTTATCGAATCGACTTAAACCCAGAACGTCACGTTGGCCGCTCTTCTCTCTGAAACGGTTACATTTATCGTCTACAAAGCTATGACGCGTGATGCGATATGCGGAGGCACTAAAAGCACCATAGTGGAACACAGAAGAAGCTTCCAAATTGACGTAATAGCCAGTAAGAAATAGTACAATTCAAGTTTTAGTTATAGATTATTGAACTTTTACCCTTCTTTGGTGCCTTGTACATGAGCAAGGACCTAAAGATTTTGCATGAAACGTAGTGTAGCAGTCGCTTTGCACGAGACAATGAAAACGTGTTCATATATAGTAAAAAACTGAGATATTCGTCCGTTTTCGTCATTTGTTATCGAATGGACTTAAACCCAGAACGTCACGTTGGCCGCTCTTCTCTCTGAAACGGTTACATTTATCGTCTACAAAGCTATGACGCGTGATGCGATATGCGAAGAAACAAATAACACCATAGCAGAACACAGAAGAAGCTTCTAAGCTGATGTAATAGCTAGTAAGAAGTTTTACAATTCACGTATTAGTTATCGATTATTGTCCCTTTAGCCGTCTTTGGTGTCTTGTACATGAGCTAGGACATTAAGATTTTGCATGAAAGGAGGACCAGCAGCCGCGTTGCTCGGGAGAATGTGATAAGTGTTGATAAGTAGTATAAACCTGAGAAATCCGTCCGTTTTCCTCATCTCTTATCAAATCGTCTTAAAGCCAGAACGTTACATTGGCCGCGATTCTCTTTGTAACGGTTACATTTATCGTCTGCACAGCTATGTCGGATGCTGTGGTCTGCTTAGACAATAAATGCACCATAGTAGAACACAGAAGAAGCTTCTAAGTTGATGTAATAGCCAGTAAGAAGTAGTACAATTCAAGTTTTAGTTATCGATTATTGACTATTTAGCCGTCTTTCGTGCCTTGGACATAAGCAGTGACATTAAGATTTGCGCATGAAAGGAGGACTAGCAGCTGCGTTGCACAGGCGAGAATGTGAAATGTGTTGATAAGTAGTAAAAACCTGAGAAATCCGTCCGTTTTCCTCATCTGTTATCAAATCGACTTAAAGCCAGAACGTTACATTGGCCGCTATTCACTCTGTAACGGTTACATTTATCGTCTGCAAAGCTATGTCGCGTGCTGTGGTATGCGGAGACAATATAGGCACCATAGTAGAATACAGAAGAAGCTTCTAAGTTGATGTAATAGCCAGTAAGAAGTAGGACGATAACGTTTTAGATATCGATTATTGACTTTTTAGCTGGCTTTGGGGCCTTGGACGTGAGCTAGGACCTTAAGACTTTGCATCAAAGGAGAACTAGCAGCTGCGTTGCACGGGAGAATGTGAAAAGTGTTCACATGTAGTACAAATCTGAGAAATCCGTCCGTTTTCGTCATTTCTTATCAAATCGACTTAAAGCCAGAACGTTACATTGGCCGCTCTTCTCTCTGAAACGGTACCATTTATCTCCTGCAAAGCTATGTCGCGTGCTGCGGTATGCCGAGACACTAACAGCACCATAGTAGAACACAGAAGAAGCTTCTAAGTTGATGTAATTGCCAGTAAGAAGTAGTACAATAACGTTTTAGATATCGATTATTGACTTTTTAGCTGGCTTTGGGGCCTTGGACATGAGTTAGGACCTTCAGATTTTGCATCTAAGGAGGACTAGCAGCTGCGTTGCAAGGGAGAATGTGAAAAGTGTTCATATATAGTAAAAACCTGAGATATCCGTCCGTTTTCGTCATTTGTTATCGAATCGACTTAAAGCCAGATCGTCACACTGGCCGCTCTTCTCTCGGAAACGGTTACATTTATCGTCTGCAAAGCTATGTCGAGTGCTGCGGTATGCAGAGATACTAAAAGCACCATAGTAGAACACAGAAGAAGCTTCTAAGTTGATGTAATAGCCAGTAAGAAGTAGTACAATTCAAGTTTTAGTTATCGATTATTGACTATTTAGCCGTCTTTCGTGCCTTGGACATAAGCTGTGACATTAAGATTTGCGCATGAATGGAGGACTAGCAGCTGCGTTGCACAGGCGAGAATGTGAAAAGTGTTGATAAGTACTAAAAACCTGAGAAATCCGTCCGTTTTCCTCATCTGTTATCAAATCGACTTAAAGCCAGAACGTTACATTGGCCCCTATTCTCTCTGTAACGGTTACATTTATCGTCTGCAAAGCTATGTCGCGTGCTGTGGTATGCGGAGACAATATAGGCACCATAGTAGAATACAGAAAAAGCTTCTAAGTTGATGTAATAGCCAGTAAGAAGTAGCACGATAACGTTTTAGATATCGATTATTGACTTTTTAGCTGGCTTTGGGGCCTTGAACATGAGCTACGGCATTAAGATTTTGCATCAAAGGAGAACTAGCAGCTGCGTTGCACGGGAGAATGTGAAAAGTGTTCATGTGTAGTAAAAACCTGAGAAATCCGTCCGTTTTCGTCATTTCTTACCAAATCGACTTAAAGCAAGATCGTCACATTGGTCGCTCTTCTCTCTGTAACTGTTACATTTATCATCTGCAAAGCTATGTCGCGTGCTGCGGTATGCAGAGACACTAACAGTACCATAGTAGAACCCTGGTGAAACTTCTAAGTTGATGTAATAGCCAGTAAGAAGTAGTGCAATAACGTTTTACATATCGATTATTGACTTTTTAGCTGGCTTTGGGGTCTTGGACTTGAGCTAGGGCCTTAAGATCTTGCATCAAAGGAGGACTAGCAGCTGCGTTGCACGGGAGAATGTGAAAAGTGTTCACATGTAGTACAAAACTGAGAAATCCGTCCGTTTTCGTCATTTCTTATCAAATCGACTTAAAGCCAGAACGTTACATTGGCCGCTCTTCTCTCTGAAACGGTACCATTTATCTCCTGCAAAGCTATGTCGCGTGCTGCGGTTTGCCGAGACACTAACAGCACCATAGTAGAACACAGAAGAATCTTCTAAGTTAATAACACTGCCAGTAAGAAGTAGTAGAATAACGTTTTAGATACCGATTATTGACTTTTTAGCTGGCTTTGGGGCCTTGAACATGAGCTACGGCCTTAAGATTTTGCATCAAAGGAGGACTAGCAGCTGCGTTGCACGGGAGAATGTGAAAAGTGTTCATATGTAGTAAAAACCTGAGAAATCCGTTCGTTTTCGTCATTTCTTATCAAATCGACTTAAAGCCACATCGTCACATTGGCCGCTCTTCTATCTGTAACGGTAACATTTATCGCTTGCAAAGCTATGTCGCGTGCTGCGATATGCCGAGACACTAACAACACCATAGTAGAACACGGAAGAAGCTTTAGAGTTAATGTAATTGCCAGTAAGAAATAGTACAACAACGTTTTAGATATCGATTATTGACTTTTTAGCTGGCTTTGGGGCCTTGGACATGAGCTAGGGCCTTACGATTTTGCATCAAAGGAGGACTAGCAGCTGCGTAGCACGGGAGAATGTGAAAAGTGTTCATATGTAGTAGTAACCTGAGAAATCCGTTCGTTTTCGTCATTTCTTATCAAATCGACTTAAAGCAAGATCGTCACATTGGTCGCTCTTCTCTCTGAAACTGTTACATTTATCATGTGCAAAGCTATGTCGCGTGCTGCGGTTTGCGGATACTCTAACAGCACCATCGTAGAACACAGATGAAACTTCTAAGTTGATGTAATAGCCAGTAAGAAGTAGTACAATAACGTTTTAATTATCGATTATTGACTTTTTAGCTGGCTTTGGGGTCTTGGACATGAGCTAGAACCTTAAGACTTTGCATCAAAGGAGGACTAGCAGCTGCGTTTCACGGGAGAATGTGAAAAGTGTTCATATGTTGTAAAAACCTGAGAAATCCGTCCATTTTCGTCATTTCTTATCAAATCGACTTAAAGCCAGGACGTCACATTGGTCGCTCTTCTCTCTGAAACGGTTACATTTATCGTCTGCAAAGCTATATCGCGTACTGCGGTATGCAGAGACACTAACAGTACCATAGTAGAACACTGATGAAACTTCTAAGTTGATGTAATAGGCAGTAAGAAGTAGTGCAATAACGTTTCAGATATCGATTATTGACTTTTTAATTGGCTTTGGGGTCTTAAAAATGAGCTATGACCTTAAGACTTTGCATCAAAGGAGGTCTAGCAGCTGCGTTGCACGGGAGAATGTGAAAAGTGTTCATATGTAGTAAAAACCTGAGAAATCCGTCCGTTTTCGTCATTCCTTATCAAATCAAATTAAAGCCAGAACGTTACATTGGCCGCCCTTCTCTCTGAAACGGTACCATTTATCGCCTGCAAAGCTATGTCGCGTGCCGCGGTATGCCGAGACACTAACAGCACCATAGTAAAACAGAAGAAGCTTCTAAGTTGATGTAATAGCCAGTAAGAAGTAGTACAATAACGTTTTAGATATCGATTATCGACTTTTTAGCTGGCATTGGGGCCTTGGACATGAGCTAGGACCTTAAAATTTTGCATCAAAGGAGGACTAGATGCTCCGTTGCACGGGAGAATGTGAAAAGTATTCATATGCAGTACAAACCTGAGAAATCCGTCCGTTTTCGTAATTTCTTATCAAATCGACTTAAAGCCAGATCGTCACATTGGTCGCTCTTCTCTCTGAAACGGTTACATTTATCGTCTGCAAAGCTATGTCGCGTGCTGCGGCATGCGGAGACACTAACAGCACCATAGTAGAACACTGATGAAACTTCTAAGTTGATGTAATAGCCAGTAAGAAGTAGTACAATAACGTTTTAGATATCGATTATTGACTTTTTAGCTGGCATTTGGGTCTTGAACATGAGCTAGGACCTTAAGACCTTTCATCAAAGGAGGACTAGCAGCTGCGTTGCACGGGAGAATGTGAAAAAAGTTCATATGTAGTAAAAACCTGAGAAATCCGTTCGTTTTCGTCATTTCTTATCAAATCGACTTAAAGCCAGATCGTCACATTGGTCGCTCTTCTCTCTGAAACGGTAACATTTATCGTCTACAAAGCTATGTCGCGTGCTGCGGTATTCCGAGACACTAACAGCACCATAGTAGAACACAGATGAAGCTCCTAAGTTGTAGTAATTGCCAGTAAGAAGTAGTGCAATAACGTTTTAGATATCGATTATTGACTTTTTAGCTTTCTTTGGGGCATTGGACAAGAGCTAGGACCTTACGACTTTGCATCAAAGGAGGACTAGCAGCTGCGTTGCACGGGAGAATGTGAAAAGTGTTCATATGTAGTAAAAACATGAGAAATCCGTGCGTTTTCGTCTTTTCTTATAAAATTGACTTAAAACCAGATCGTCACATTGGTCGCTCTTTTCTCTGAAACGGTTACATTTATCGTCTGCAAAGCTATGTCGCGTGTTGCGGTATGCGGAGACACTAACAGCACCATAGTAGAAAACAGATGAAACTTCTAAGTTGATGTAATAGCCAGTAAGAAGTAGTACAATAACGTTTTAGATATCGATTATTGACTTTTTAGCTGGCTTTGGGGCCTTGGACATGGGCTAGGACCTTAAGATTTTGCATCAAAGGAGGACTACATGCTTCGTTGCACGGGAGAATGTGCAAAGTGTTCATATGCAGTAAAAACCTGAGAAATCCGTCCGTTTTCGTAATTTCTTATCAAATCGCCTTAAAGCCAGGACGTCACATTGGACGCTCTTCTCTCTGAAAAGGTTACATTTATCGTCTGTAAAGCTATGTCACGTGCTGCGGTATGCGGAGTCACTAACAGCACCATAGAAGAACACAGATGAAACTTCTAAGTTGATGTAATAGCCAGTAAGAAGTAATACAATAACGTTTTAGATTTCGATTATTGACTTTTTAGCTGGCTTTGGGGCCTTGGACATGAGCTCGGACCTTAAGATTTTGCATCAAAGGAGGACTAGCAGCTGCGTTGCACGGGAGAATGTGAAAAGTGTTCATGTGTAGTAAAAACCTGAGAAATCCATCCGTTTTCGTCATTTCTGATCAAATCGACTTAAAGCCAGATCGTCACATTGGTCGCTCTTCTCTCTGAAACGGTTACATTTATCGTCTGCAAAGCTATGTCGCGTGCTGCGGTATGCGGAGACACTAACAGCACCATAGTAGAACACTGATGAAACTTCTAACTTGATGTAATAGCCAGTAAGAAGTAGTACAATAACGTTTTAGATATCGACTATAGACTTTTTACCTGGCTTTGGGGTTTTGGACATGAGCTAGGAACTTAAGACTTTGCATCAATTGAGGACTAGCAGCTGCGTTGCACGGGAGAATGTGAAAAGTGTTCGTATGTGGTAAAAACCTGAGAAATCCATCCATTTTCGTCATTTCTTATCAAATCGACTTAAAGCCAGATCGTCACATTGGAAGCTCTTCTCTCTGAAACGGTTACATTTATCGTCTGCAAAGCTATGTCGCGTGCTGCGGTATGCGGAGACACTAACAGCACCATAGTAGAACACTGATGAAACTTCTAAGTTGATGTAACAGCCAGTAAGAAGTAGTGCAATAACGTTTTAGATATCGATTATTGACTTTTTAGCTGGCTTTGGTGTCTAGGACATGAGCTAGGACCTTAAGACTTTGCATCAAAGGAGGACTAGCAGCTGCGTTGCACGGGAGAATGTGAAAAGTGTTCATATGAAGTAAAAACCTGAGACATCCGTCAGTTTTCGTCATTTTTCTTATCAAATCGACTTAAAGCCAGATCGTCACATTGGTCGCTCTTCTCTCTGAAACGGTTACATTTATCGTCTGCAAAGCTATGTCGCGTGCTGCGGTATGCGGAGAGACTAACAGCACCATAGTAGAAAACAGATGAAACTTCTAAGATGATGTAATAGCCAGTAAGAAGTAGTACAATAACGTTTTAGATTTCGATTATTGACTTTTTAGCTGGCTTTGGTGCCTTGGACGTGAGCTAGGACCTTAAGATTTTGCATCAATGGAGAACTAGCAGCTGCGTTGACGGGAGAATGTGAAAAGTGTTAATATGTAGTAAAAACATGAGAAATCCGTCCGTTTTCGTCATTTCTTATCAAATCGACTTAAAGCCAGATCGTCACATTGGTCGCTCTTCTCTCTGAAACGGTTACATTTATCGTCTGCAAAGCTATGTCGCGTGCTGCGCTATGCGGAGACACTAACAGCACCGTAGTAGAAGACTGATGAAACTTCTAAGTTGATGTAATAGCCAGTAAGAAGTAGTACAATAAAGTTTTAGATATCGATTATTGACTTTTTAGCTGGCTTTGGGGTCTTGGACATGAGCTAGGACCTTAAGACATTGCATCAAAGGAAGACTAGCAGCTGCGTTGCACGGGAGAATGTGAAAAGTGTTCATGTGTAGTAAAAACCTGAGAAATCCGTCCGTTTTCGTCATTTCTTATCAAATCGACTTAAAGCCAGATCGTCACATTGGTCGCTCTTCTCTCTGAAACGGTTACATTTGTTATATTTATCGTCTGGAAAGCTATGTTACGTGCTGCGGTATGCGGAGAGACTAACAGCACCATAGTAGAACACTGATGAAACTTCTAAGTTGATGTAATAGCCAGTAAGAAGTAGTACAATAACGTTTTAGATTTCGATTATTGACTTTTTAGCTGGCTTTGTAGCCTTGGACTTGAGCTAGTACCTTAAGATTTTGCATCAAATGAGAACTAGCAGCTGCGTTGCACGGGAGAATGTGAAAAGTGTTCATATGTAGTAAAAACATGAGAAATCCGTCCGTTTTCGTCATTTCTTATCAAATCGACTTAAAGCCAGATCGTCACATTGATCGCTCTTCTCTCTGAAACGGTTACATTTATCGTCTGCAAAGCTATGTCGCGTGCTGCGGCATGCGGAGACACTAACAGCACCATAGTAGAACACTGATGAAACTTCTAAGTTGATGTAATAGCCAGTAAGAAGTAGTACAATAAAGTTTTAGATATCGATTATTGACTTTTTAGCTGGCTTTGGGGTCTTGGACATGAGCTAGGACCTTAAGACATTGCATCAAAGGAAGACTAGCAGCTGCGTTGCACGGGAGAATGTGAAAAGTGTTCATGTGTAGTAAAAACTTGAGAAATCCGTCCGTTTTCGTCATTTCTTATCAAATCGACTTAAAGCCAGATCGTCACATTGGTCGCTCTTCTCTCTGAAACGGTTACATTTGTTACATTTATCGTCTGCAAAGCTATGTTGCGTGCTGTGGTATGCGGAGAGACTAACAGCACCATAGTAGAACACTGATGAAGCTTCTAAGATGATGTAATAGCCAGTAAGAAGTAGTACAATAACGTTTTAGATTTCGATTATTGACTTTTTAGCTGGCTTTGGGGCCTTGGACTTGAGCTAGTACCTTAAGATTTTGCATCAAATGAGAACTAGCAGCTGCGTTGCACGGGAGAATGTGAAAAGTGTTCATATGTAGTAAAAACATGAGAAATCCGTCCGTTTTCGTCATTTCTTATCAAATCGACTTAAAGCCAGATCGTCACATTGGTCGCTCTTCTCTCTGAAACGGTTACATTTATCGTCTGCAAAGCTATGTCGCGTGCTGCGGCATGCGGAGACACTAACAGCACCATAGTAGAACACTGATGAAACTTCTAAGTTGATGTAATAGCCAGTAAGAAGTAGTACAATAACGTTTTAGATATCGATTATTGGCTTTTTAGCTGGCATTGGGGTCTTGAACATGAGCTAGGACCTTAAGACCTTTCATCAAAGGAGGACTAGCAGCTGCGTTGCACGGGAGAATGTGAAAAGTGTTCATATGTAGTAAAAATCTGAGAAATCCGTCCGTTTTCGTCATTTCTTATCAAATCGACTTAAAGCCAGATCGTCACATTGGTCGCTCTTCTCTCTGAAACGGTTACATTTATCGTCTGCAAAGCTATGTCGCGTGCTGCGGTATGCGGAGACAGTAACAGCACCATAGTAGAACACTGATGAAACTTCTAAGTTGTAGTAATTGCCAGTAAGAAGTAGTGCAATAACGTTTTAGATATCGATTATTGACTTTTTAGCTGGCTTTGGGGCCTTGGACATGAGCTAGGACCTTAAGACCTTTCATCAAAGGAGGACTAGCAGCTGCGTTGCACGGGAGAATGTGAAAAGTGTTCATATGTAGTAAAAACCTGAGAAATCCGTCCGTTTTCGTCATTTCTTATCAAATCGACTTAAAGCCAGATCGTCACATTGGTCTCTCTTCTCTCTGAAACTGTTACATTTATCGTCTGCAAAGCTATGTCGCGTGCTGCGGAATGCGGAGACACTAACAGTACCATAGTAGAACACAGATGAAACTTCTAAGTTGATGTGATAGCCAGTAAAAAGTAGTACAATAACGTTTTATATATCGATTATTGACTTTTTATTTGGCTTTGGGGCCTTGGACATGACCTAGGACCTTAAGATATTGCATCAAAAAAGGACTAGCAGCTGCGTTGCACGGGAGAATGTGAAAAGTGTTCATATGTCGTAAAAACCTGAGAAATCCGTCCGTTTTCGTCATTTCTCATCAAATCGACTTAAAGCCAGATCGTCTCATTGGTCACTCTTCTCTCTGAAACGGTTACATTTATCGTCTTTAAAGCTATGTCACATGCTGCGGTATGCGGAGACACTAACAGCACCATAGTAGAAAACAGATGAAACTTCTAAGTTGATGTAATTGCCAGTAAGAAGTAGTACAATAACGTTATAGATACCGATTATTGACTTTTTAGCTGGCTTTGGGGTATTGGACATGAGCTAGGACCTTAAGATTTTGCATCAAAAGAGAACTAGCAGCTGCGTTGTACGGGAGAATGTGAAAAGTGTTCATATGTAGTAAAAACCTGAGAAATCCGTCAGTTTTCGTCATTTCTTATCAAATCGATTTCAAGGCAGAACGTCACATTGGCCGCTCTTCTCTCTGAAACGGTTACATTTATCGTCTGCAAAGCTGTGTCGCGTGCTGCGGAATGCGGAGACACTAACAGTACCATAGTAGAATACAGATGAAACTTCTAAGTTGATGTGATAGCCAGTAAAAAGTAGTACAATAACGTTTTATATATCGATTATTGACTTTTTATTTGGCTTTGGGGCCTTGGACATGAGCTAGGACCTTACGATATTGCATCAAAAAAGGAATAGCAGCTGCTTTGCACGGGAGAATGTGAAAAGTGTTCATATGTAGTAAAAACCTGAGAAATCCGTCCGTTTTCGTCATTTCTCATCAAATCGACTTAAAGCCAGATCGTCTCATTGGTCGCTCTTCTCTCTGAAACGGTTACATTTATAGTCTGCAAAGCTATGTCGCGTGCTGCGGAATGCGGAGACACTAACAGCACCATAGTAGAACAATGATGAAACATCTAAGTTGATGTAATAGCCTGTAAGAAGTAGTACAATAACGTTTTAGATATCGATTATTGACTTTTTAGCTGGCATTGGGGTCTTGGACATGAGCTAGGACCTTAATACTTTGCATCAAAGGAGGACTAGCAGCTGCGTTGCACGGGAGAATGTGAAAAGTGTTCATGTGTAGTAAAAACCTGAGAAATCCGTCCGTTTTCGTCATTTCTGATCAAATCGACTTAAAGCCAGATCGTCACATTGGTCGCTCTTCTCTCTGAAACGGTTACATATATCGTCTGCAAAGCTATGTCGCGTGCTGCGATATGCGGAGACACTAACAGCACCATAGTAGAACACTGATGAAACTTCTAAGTTGATGTAATAGCCAGTAAGAAGTAGTACAATAACGTTTTAGATATCGATTATTGACTTTTTAGCTGGCTTTGGGGTCTTGGACATGAGCTAGGAACTTAATACTTTGCATCAAAGGAGGACTAGCAGCTGCGTTGCACGGGAGAATGTGAAAAGTGTTCATATGTAGTAAAAACCTGAGAAATCCGTTCGTTTTGGTCATTTCTTATCAAATCGACTTAAAGCCAGATCGTCACATTGGTCGCTCTTCTGTCTGAAACGGTTACATTTATCGTCTGCAAAGCTATGTCGCGTGCTGCGGTATGCGGAGACACTAACAGCACCATAGTAGAACACAGATGAAACTTCTAAGTTGAGGTAATAGCCAGTAAGAAGTAGTACAATAACGTTTTAGATATCGATTATTGACTTTTTAGCTGGCTTTGGGGCCTTGGACATGAGCTAGGACCTTAAGATTTTGCATCAAAGGAGAACTGGCAGCTGCGTTGCACGGGAGAAAGTGAAAAGTGTTCATATGTAGTAAAAACCTGAGAAATCCGTCCGTTTTCGTCATTTCTTATCAAATCGACTTAAAGCCAGATCGTCATGTTGGTCGCTTTTCTCTCTGAAACGGTTACATTTATCGTCTGCAAAGCTATGTCGCGTGCTGCGGTATGCGGAGACACTAACAGCACCATAGTAGAACACTGATGAAACTTCTAAGTTGATGTATTAGCCAGTAAGAAGTAGTACAATAACGTTTTAGATATCGATTATTGACTTTTTAGCTGGCTTTGTGGTCTTAGACATGAGCTAGGACCTTAAGACATTGCATTAAAGGAGGGCTAGCAGCTGCGTTGCACGGGAGAATGTGAAAAGTGTTCATGTGTAGTAAAAACCTGAGAAATCCGTCCGTTTTCGTCATTTGTTATCGAATCGACTTAATGTCAGATCGTCTCATTGGCCGATAATATCTCTGAAACGGTTACATTTATCGTCTGCAAAGCTATGGCGCGTCCTGCGGTATGCGGAGACACTAAAAGCACCATAGTAGAACACAGAAGAAGCTTCTAAGTCGATGTAATAGCCAGTAAGAAGTAGTACAATAACGTTTTAGATATCGATTATTGACTTTTTAGTCGGCTATGTAATAGCCAGTAAAATGTAGTAAACCTCAAATTTTAATTATCGATTATTGAATTTTTAGCCTTCTTTGTTGCCTTGGACATGACCTAGGACTTTAAGATTTTGCATGAAAGGAGGAATAGCAGCCGCGTTGCACGGGAGAATGTGAAAAGTGTTCATATGTAGTAAAACCCTGAGAAATCCGTCCGTTTTCGTCATTTGTTATCGAATCGACTTAAAGCCAGATCGTCACATTGGTCACTCTTCTCTCTGAAACGGTTGTACTTATCGTCTGCAAAGCTATGTCGCGTGCTGCGGTATGCGGAGACAGTAAAAGCACTATAGTAGAACCCAGATGAAGCTTCTAAGTTCATGTAATAGCCAGTAAGAAGAAGTACAATTCAAGTTTTAGGTATCTATTATTGACTTTTTAGCCGGTTTTGGTGCATTGGACATTAGCTAGGACCTTAAGATTTTGCATGAAAGGAGGACTAGCAGCCGCGCTACACGGACGAATGTGAAAAGTGTTCGTATGTAGTAAAAACCTGAAAATCCGTCCGTTTTCGTCATTTGTTATCGAATCGACTTAAAGCCAGATCGTCACATTATCCGCTCTTCTCTCTGAAACGATTACATTTATCGTCTGCAAAGCTATGTCGCGTGCTACGTTATCCGGAGACACTAAAAGCATCATAGTAAAACACAGATGAACCTTCTAAGTTGATGTAATAGCCAGTAAAAAGTAGTACTATTCAAGTTTTTGTTATCGATTATTGACGTTTTACCATTCTTAGGTGCTTGGACATGAGCTAGGACCTTAAGATTTGGCATGAAGGGAAGTCTAGTGGCCGCGTTGCAGGGGAGAAAGTGACAAGTGTTCATATGTAGTAAAAATCTGAGAAATTCGTCCATTTTCGTCATTTGTTATCGAATCGACTTAAATCCAGATCGACACATTTGCCGCTCTTCTCTCTGAAACGATTACATTTATCGTCTGCAAAGCTATGTCCGGTGCTGCGGTATGCGGAGACACTAAAAGCACCATAATACAATACAGATGAACCTTCTAAGTTAATATAATAGCCAGTAAGAGGTAGTACAATTCAAGTTTTAGTTATCGATTACTGACTTTTTACCATTCTTTGGTGCTTCGACATGAGCTAGGAAATTAAGATTTTGCATGAAGGGAAGTCTAGTGAAAGCGTTGGAGGGGGAATGTGAAAAGTGTTCATATGTAGTAAAAATCTGAGAAATTCGTCCGTTTTCGTCATTTGTTATGGAATCGACTTAAAGCCAGATCGTCACATTGGCCGCTCTTCCCTCTGAAACGAATACATTTATCGTCTGCAAAGCTATGTCGCCTGCTACGTTATCCGGAGACACTAAAAGTACCATAGTAGAACACACATGAAGCTTATAAGTTGATGTAATAGCCAGTAAGAAGTAGTACAATTCAAGTTTTTGTTACCGATTATTGACTTTTTACCCTTCTTTGGTGCTTGGACATGAGCTAGGACCTCAGATTTTGCATGAAGGGAAGTCTAGTGGCCGCGTTACAGGGGAGAATGTGAAAAGTGTTCATATGTAGCAAAAAACTGAAAAATTTGTCCGTTTTCGTCATTTGTTATCGTATCGAATTAAAGCCATATCGTCAAATTAGCAGCACTTCACTCATAAACGGTTACATTTATCGTCTGCAAAGCTGTGTCGCGTGCTGCGGTATACGGAGACACTAAAAGCACCATAGTAGAACACACATAAAGCTTCTAAGTTGATGTAATAGCCAGTAAGAAGTAGTACAATTCAAGATTTAGTTATCGATTATTGACTTTTTAGCCGGCTTTGTTGCCTTTCACACGAGGTAGGACCATACGATTTTGCACGAAAGGAGGACTAGCAGACGCGCTGCACGGGCGAATGTGAAAAGTGTTCATATGTAGTAAAACCCTGAGAAATCCGTCCGTTTTCGTCATTTGTTATCGAATCGACTTAAAGCCAGATCGTCACATTGGTCACTCTTCTCTCTGAAACGGTTGTACTTATCGTCTGCAAAGCTATGTCGCGTGCTGCGGTATGCGGAGACAGTAAAAGCACTATAGTAGAACCCAGATGAAGCTTCTAAGTTCATGTAATAGCCAGTAAGAAGTAGTACAATTCAAGTTTTAGGTATCTATTATTGACTTTTTAGCCGGTTTTGGTGCATTGGACATGAGCTAGGACCTTAAGATTTTGCATGAAAGGAGGACTAGCAGCCGCGCTACACGGACGAATGTGAAAAGTGTTCGTATGTAGTAAAAACCTGAAAATCCGTCCGTTTTCGTCATTTGTTATCGAATCGACTTAAAGCCAGATCGTCACATTATCCGCTCTTCTCTCTGAAACGATTACATTTATCGTCTGCAAAGCTATGTCGCGTGCTACGTTATCCGGAGACACTAAAAGCATCATAGTAAAACACAGATGAACCTTCTAAGTTGATGTAATAGCCAGTAAAAAGTAGTACTATTCAAGTTTTTGTTATCGATTATTGACGTTTTACCATTCTTAGGTGCTTGGACATGAGCTAGGACCTTAAGATTTGGCATGAAGGGAAGTCTAGTGGCCGCGTTGCAGGGGAGAAAGTGACAAGTGTTCATATGTAGTAAAAATCTGAGAAATTCGTCCATTTTCGTCATTTGTTATCGAATCGACTTAAATCCAGATCGACACATTTGCCGCTCTTCTCTCTGAAACGATTACATTTATCGTCTGCAAAGCTATGTCCGGTGCTGCGGTATGCGGAGACACTAAAAGCACCATAATACAATACAGATGAACCTTCTAAGTTAATATAATAGCCAGTAAGAGGTAGTACAATTCAAGTTTTAGTTATCGATTACTGACTTTTTACCATTCTTTGGTGCTTCGACATGAGCTAGGAAATTAAGATTTTGCATGAAGGGAAGTCTAGTGAAAGCGTTGGAGGGGGGAATGTGAAAAGTGTTCATATGTAGTAAAAATCTGAGAAATTCGTCCGTTTTCGTCATTTGTTATGGAATCGACTTAAAGCCAGATCGTCACAATGGCCGCTCTTCCCTCTGAAACGAATACATTTATCGTCTGCAAAGCTATGTCGCCTGCTACGTTATCCGGAGACACTAAAAGTACCATAGTAGAACACACATGAAGCTTATAAGTTGATGTAATAGCCAGTAAGAAGTAGTACAATTCAAGTTTTTGTTACCGATTATTGACTTTTTACCCTTCTTTGGTGTTTGGACATGAGCTAGGACCTCAGATTTTGCATGAAGGGAAGTCTAGTGGCCGCGTTACAGGGGAGAATGTGAAAAGTGTTCATATGTAGCAAAAAACTGAAAAATTTGTCCGTTTTCGTCATTTGTTATCGTATCGAATTAAAGCCATATCGTCAAATTAGCAGCACTTCACTCATAAACGGTTACATTTATCGTCTGCAAAGCTGTGTCGCGTGCTGCGGTATACGGAGACACTAAAAGCACCATAGTAGAACACACATAAAGCTTCTAAGTTGATGTAATAGCCAGTAAGAAGTAGTACAATTCAAGATTTAGTTATCGATTATTGACTTTTTAGCCGGCTTTGTTGCCTTTCACACGAGGTAGGACCATACGATTTTGCACGAAAGGAGGACTAGCAGACGCGCTGCACGGGCGAATGTGAAAAGTGTTCATATGTAGTAAAACCCTGAGAAATCCGTCCGTTTTCGTCATTTGTTATCGAATCGACTTAAAGCCAGATCGTCACATTGGTCACTCTTCTCTCTGAAACGGTTGTACTTATCGTCTGCAAAGCTATGTCGCGTGCTGCGGTATGCGGAGACAGTAAAAGCACTATAGTAGAACCCAGATGAAGCTTCTAAGTTCATGTAATAGCCAGTAAGAAGTAGTACAATTCAAGTTTTAGGTATCTATTATTGACTTTTTAGCCGGTTTTGGTGCATTGGACATGAGCTAGGACCTTAAGATTTTGCATGAAAGGAGGACTAGCAGCCGCGCTACACGGACGAATGTGAAAAGTGTTCGTATGTAGTAAAAACCTGAAAATCCGTCCGTTTTCGTCATTTGTTATCGAATCGACTTAAAGCCAGATCGTCACATTATCCGCTCTTCTCTCTGAAACGATTACATTTATCGTCTGCAAAGCTATGTCGCGTGCTACGTTATCCGGAGACACTAAAAGCATCATAGTAAAACACAGATGAACCTTCTAAGTTGATGTAATAGCCAGTAAAAAGTAGTACTATTCAAGTTTTTGTTATCGATTATTGACGTTTTACCATTCTTAGGTGCTTGGACATGAGCTAGGACCTTAAGATTTGGCATGAAGGGAAGTCTAGTGGCCGCGTTGCAGGGGAGAAAGTGACAAGTGTTCATATGTAGTAAAAATCTGAGAAATTCGTCCATTTTCGTCATTTGTTATCGAATCGACTTAAATCCAGATCGACACATTTGCCGCTCTTCTCTCTGAAACGATTACATTTATCGTCTGCAAAGCTATGTCCGGTGCTGCGGTATGCGGAGACACTAAAAGCACCATAATACAATACAGATGAACCTTCTAAGTTAATATAATAGCCAGTAAGAGGTAGTACAATTCAAGTTTTAGTTATCGATTACTGACTTTTTACCATTCTTTGGTGCTTCGACATGAGCTAGGAAATTAAGATTTTGCATGAAGGGAAGTCTAGTGAAAGCGTTGGAGGGGGGAATGTGAAAAGTGTTCATATGTAGTAAAAATCTGAGAAATTCGTCCGTTTTCGTCATTTGTTATGGAATCGACTTAAAGCCAGATCGTCACAATGGCCGCTCTTCCCTCTGAAACGAATACATTTATCGTCTGCAAAGCTATGTCGCCTGCTACGTTATCCGGAGACACTAAAAGTACCATAGTAGAACACACATGAAGCTTATAAGTTGATGTAATAGCCAGTAAGAAGTAGTACAATTCAAGTTTTTGTTACCGATTATTGACTTTTTACCCTTCTTTGGTGTTTGGACATGAGCTAGGACCTCAGATTTTGCATGAAGGGAAGTCTAGTGGCCGCGTTACAGGGGAGAATGTGAAAAGTGTTCATATGTAGCAAAAAACTGAAAAATTTGTCCGTTTTCGTCATTTGTTATCGTATCGAATTAAAGCCATATCGTCAAATTAGCCGCACTTCACTCATAAACGGTTACATTTATCGTCTGCAAAGCTATGTCGCGTACTGCGGTATGCGGAGACACTGACAGCACCATAGTAGAAAACAGATGAAACTTCTAAGTTGATGTAATAGCCAGTAAGAAGTAGTACAATAACGTTATAGATACCGATTATTGACTTTTAGCTGGCTTTGGGGTCGTGGACATGAGCTAGGACCTTAAGATTTTGCATCAATAGAGAACTAGCAGCTGCGTTGCACGGGAGAATGTGAAAAGTGTTCATGTGTAGTAAAAACCTGAGAAATCCGTCCGTTTTCGTCATTTCTTCTCAAATCGACTTAAAGCCAGATCGTCACATTGGTCGCTCTTCTCTCTGAAACGGTTACATTTATAGTCTGCAAAGCTATGTCGCGTGCTGCGGTATGCGGAGACACTAACAGCACCATAGTAGAACAATGATGAAACTTCTAAGTTGATGTAATAGCCTGTAAGAAGTAGTACAATAACGTTTTAGATATCGATTATTGACTTTTTAGCTGGCATTGGGGTCTTGGACATGAGCTAGGACCTTAAGACTTTGCATCAAAGGAGGACTAGCAGCTGCGTTGCACGGGAGAATGTGAAAAGTGTTCATGTGTAGTAAAAACCTGAGAAATCCGTCCGTTTTCGTTATTTCTGATCAAATCGACTTAAAGCCAGATCGTCACATTGGTCGCTCTTCTCTCTGAAACGGTTACATTTATCGTCTGCAAAGCTATGTCGCGTGCTGCGATATGCGGAGACACTAACAGCACCATAGTAGAACACTGATGAAACTTCTAAGTTGATGTAATAGCCAGTAAGAAGTAGTACAATAACGTTTTAGATATCGATTATTGACTTTTTAGCTGGCTTTGGGGTCTTGGACATGAGCTAGGAACTTAAGACTTTGCATCAAAGGAGGACTAGCAGCTGCGTTGCACGGGAGAATGTGAAAAGTGTTCATATGTAGTAAAAACCTGAGAAATCCGTTCGTTTTCGTCATTTCTTATCAAATCGACTTAAAGCCAGATCGTCACATTGGTCGCTCTTCTGTCTGAAACGGTTACATTTATCGTCTGCAAAGCTATGTCGCGTGCTGCGGTATGCGGAGACACTAACAGCACCATAGTAGAACACAGATGAAACTTCTAAGTTGATGCAATAGCCAGTAAGAAGTAGTACAATAACGTTTTCGATATCGATTATTGACTTTTTAGCTGGCTTTGGGGCCTTGGACATGAGCTAGGACCTTAAGATTTTGCATCAAAGGAGAACTAGCAGCTGCGTTGCACGGGAGAAAGTGAAAAGTGTTCATATGTAGTAAAAACCTGAGAAATCCGTCCGTTTTCGTCATTTCTTATCAAATCGACTTAAAGCCAGATCGACATGTTGGTCGCTTTTCTCTCTGAAACGGTTACATTTATCGTCTGCAAAGCTATGTCGCGTGCTGCGGTATGCGGAGACACTAACAGCACCATAGTAGAACACTGATGAAACTTCTAAGTTGATGTATTAGCCAGTAAGAAGTAGTACAATAACGTTTTAGATATCGATTATTGACTTTTTAGCTGGCGTTGCGGTCTTAGACATGAGCTAGGACCTTAAGACATTGCATCAAAGGAGGGCTAGCAGCTGCGTTGCACGGGAGAATGTGAAAAGTGTTCATGTGTAGTAAAAACCTGAGAAATCCGTCCGTTTTCGTCATTTGTTATCGAATCGACTTAATGTCAGATCGTCTCATTGGCCGATAATATCTCTGAAACGGTTACATTTATCGTCTGCAAAGCTATGGCGCGTCCTGCGGTATGCGGAGACACTAAAAGCACCATAGTAGAACACAGAAGAAGCTTCTAAGTCGATGTAATAGCCAGTAAGAAGTAGTACAATTCAAGTTTTAGTTATCGATTTTTGGCTTTTAGTCGGCTATGTACTAGCCAGTAAAATGTAGTAAACTTCAAGTTTTAATTATCGATTATTGAATTTTTAGCCTTCTTTGTTGCCTTGGACATGACCTAGGACTTTAAGATTTTGCATGAAAGGAGGAATAGCAGCCGCGTTGCACGGGAGAATGTGAAAAGTGTTCATGTGTAGTAAAAACCTGAGAAATCCGTCCGTTTTCGTCATTTCTTCTCAAATCGACTTAAAGCCAGATCGTCACATTGGTCGCTCTTCTCTCTGAAACGGTTACATTTATAGTCTGCAAAGCTATGTCGCGTGCTGCGGTATGCGGAGACACTAACAGCACCATAGTAGAACAATGATGAAACTTCTAAGTTGATGTAATAGCCTGTAAGAAGTAGTACAATAACGTTTTAGATATCGATTATTGACTTTTTAGCTGGCTTTGGGGTCTTGGACATGAGCTAGGAACTTAAGACTTTGCATCAAAGGAGGACTAGCAGCTGCGTTGCACGGGAGAATGTGAAAAGTGTTCATATGTAGTAAAAACCTGAGAAATCCGTTCGTTTTCGTCATTTCTTATCAAATCGACTTAAAGCCAGATCGTCACATTGGTCGCTCTTCTGTCTGAAACGGTTACATTTATCGTCTGCAAAGCTATGTCGCGTGCTGCGGTATGCGGAGACACTAACAGCACCATAGTAGAACACAGATGAAACTTCTAAGTTGATGCAATAGCCAGTAAGAAGTAGTACAATAACGTTTTAGATATCGATTATTGACTTTTTAGCTGGCTTTGGGGCCTTGGACATGAGCTAGGACCTTAAGATTTTGCATCAAAGGAGAACTAGCAGCTGCGTTGCACGGGAGAAAGTGAAAAGTGTTCATATGTAGTAAAAACCTGAGAAATCCGTCCGTTTTCGTCATTTCTTATCAAATCGACTTAAAGCCAGATCGTCATGTTGGTCGCTTTTCTCTCTGAAACGGTTACATTTATCGTCTGCAAAGCTATGTCGCGTGCTGCGGTATGCGGAGACACTAACAGCACCATAGTAGAACACTGATGAAACTTCTAAGTTGATGTATTAGCCAGTAAGAAGTAGTACAATAACGTTTTAGATATCGATTATTGACTTTTTAGCTGGCTTTGGGGTCTTAGACATGAGCTAGGACCTTAAGACATTGCATCAAAGGAGGGCTAGCAGCTGCGTTGCACGGGAGAATGTGAAAAGTGTTCATGTGTAGTAAAAACCTGAGAAATCCGTCCGTTTTCGTCATTTGTTATCGAATCGACTTAATGTCAGATCGTCTCATTGGCCGATAATATCTCTGAAACGGTTACATTTATCGTCTGCAAAGCTATGGCGCGTCCTGCGGTATGCGGAGACACTAAAAGCACCATAGTAGAACACAGAAGAAGCTTCTAAGTCGATGTAATAGCCAGTAAGAAGTAGTACAATTCAAGTTTTAGTTATCGATTTTTGACTTTTAGTCGGCTATGTACTAGCCAGTAAAATGTAGTAAACTTCAAGTTTTAATTATCGATTATTGAATTTTTAGCCTTCTTTGTTGCCTTGGACATGACCTAGGACTTTAAGATTTTGCATGAAAGGAGGAATAGCAGCCGCGTTGCACGGGAGAATGTGAAAAGTGTTCATATGTAGTAAAACCCTGAGAAATCCGTCCGTTTTCGTCATTTGTTATCGAATCGACTTAAAGCCAGATCGTCACATTGGTCACTCTTCTCTCTGAAACGGTTGTACTTATCGTCTGCAAAGCTATGTCGCGTGCTGCAGTATGCGGAGACAGTAAAAGCACTATAGTAGAACCCAGATGAAGCTTCTAAGTTCATGTAATAGCCAGTAAGAAGTAGTACAATTCAAGTTTTAGGTATCTATTATTGACTTTTTAGCCGGTTTTGGTGCATTGGACATGAGCTAGGACCTTAAGATTTTGCATGAAAGGAGGACTAGCAGCCGCGCTACACGGACGAATGTGAAAAGTGTTCGTATGTAGTAAAAACCTGAAAATCCGTCCGTTTTCGTCATTTGTTATCGAATCGACTTAAAGCCAGATCGTCACATTACCCGCTCTTCTCTCTGAAACGATTACATTTATCGTCTGCAAAGCTATGTCGCGTGCTACGTTATCCGGAGACACTAAAAGCATCATAGTAAAACACAGATGAACCTTCTAAGTTGATGTAATAGCCAGTAAAAAGTAGTACTATTCAAGTTTTTGTTATCGATTATTGACGTTTTACTATTCTTAGGTGCTTGGACATGAGCTAGGACCTTAAGATTTGGCATGAAGGGAAGTCTAGTGGCCGCGTTGCAGGGGAGAAAGTGACAAGTGTTCATATGTAGTAAAAATCTGAGAAATTCGTCCATTTTCGTCATTTGTTATCGAATCGACTTAAATCCAGATCGACACATTTGCCGCTCTTCTCTCTGAAACGATTACATTTATCGTCTGCAAAGCTATGTCCGGTGCTGCGGTATGCGGAGACACTAAAAGCACCATAATACAATACATATGAACCTTCTAAGTTAATATAATAGCCAGTAAGAGGTAGTACAATTCAAGTTTTAGTTATCGATTACTGACTTTTTACCATTCTTTGGTGCTTCGACATGAGCTAGGAAATTAAGATTTTGCATGAAGGGAAGTCTAGTGAAAGCGTTGGAGGGGGGGGAATGTGAAAAGTGTTCATATGTAGTAAAAATCTGAGAAATTCGTCCGTTTTCGTCATTTGTTATGGAACCGACTTAAAGCCAGATCGTCACATTGGCCGCTCTTCCCTCTGAAACGAATACATTTATCGTCTGCAAAGCTATGTCGCCTGCTACGTTATCCGGAGACACTAAAAGTACCATAGTAGAACACACATGAAGCTTATAAGTTGATGTAATAGCCAGTAAGAAGTAGTACAATTCAAGTTTTTGTTACCGATTATTGACTTTTTACCCTTCTTTGGTGCTTGGACATGAGCTAGGACCTCAGATTTTGCATGAAGGGAAGTCTAGTGGCCGCGTTACAGGGGAGAATGTGAAAAGTGTTCATATGTAGCAAAAAACTGAAAAATTTGTCCGTTTTCGTCATTTGTTATCGTATCGAATTAAAGCCATATCGTCAAATTAGCCGCACTTCACTCATAAACGGTTACATTTATCGTCTGCAAAGCTGTGTCGCGTGCTGCGGTATACGGAGACACTAAAAGCACCATAGTAGAACACAGATAAAGCTTCTAAGTTGATGTAATAGCCAGTAAGAAGTAGTACAATTCAAGATTTAGTTATCGATTATTGACTTTTTAGCCGGCTTTGTTGCCTTTCACATGAGGTAGGACCATACGATTTTGCATGAAAGGAGGACTAGCAGACGCGCTGCACGGGCGAATGTGAAAAGTGTCATATGTAGTAAAAACCTGAGAAATCCGTCCGTTTTCGTCATTTGTTATCGAATCGACTTAAATCCAGATCGACACATTGGCCGCTCTTCTCTCTGAAACGGTTGCATTTATCGTCTGCAAAGCTCTGTCGCGTGCTGCGGTATACGGAGACACTAAAAGCACCATAGTAGAACACAGATAAAGCTTCTAAGTTGATATAATAGCCAGTAAGAAGTAGTACAATTCAAGATTTAGTTATCGATTATTGACTTTTTAGCCGGCTTTGGTGCCTTTGACATGAGGTAGGACTATACGATTTTGCATGAAAGGAGGACTAGCAGCCGCGTTGCACGAGCGAATGTGAAAAGTGTTCATATGTAGTAAAAACCTGAGAAATCCGTCCGTTTTCGTCACTTGTTATCGAATCGACTTAAAGCCAGATCGATACATTGGGCGCTGTTCTCTCTGAAACGGTTACATTTATCGTCTGCAAAGCAATGTCTCGTGTTTCGGTATCCGGAGATACTAATAGTACCATAGTAGAACACAGATGAAAATTATAAGCTGATGTTATAGCCAGTAAGAAGTAGTACAATTCAGGTTTTAGTTATCGATTATTGACATTTTAGCAGGCTTTGGTGCCTTGGACATTTGTTAGGACCTTAGGATTCTGCATGAAAGGAGGACTAGCAGCCGCGGTCCTCGGGCGAAAAAGTGTTCATATGTAGTAAGAAACTGAGAAATCCGTCCGTTTTCGTCATTTGTTATCGAATCGACTTAACACCAGATCGTCTTTTGGCCGCTCTTCTCTCTGAAACGACTACATTTATCGTCTGCAAAGATATGTCGCGTGCTGTGGTATGCAGCAACACTAAAAGCACCATAGAAGAATACAGATCAAACTTCTAAGTTTATGTATTAGCCAGTAAGAAGTAGTAGAATTGAAGTTTTAGCTATCGATTATTGACTTTTTACCCTTCTTTGGCGCTTGGACATGAGTTAGGGCCTTAAGATATTTCATGAAGGGTAGGCTAGTGGCCACGATGCACGGGAGAATGTGAAAAGTGTTCATATGTAGTAAAAATCTGAGAAATTCGTCCGTTTTCGTCATTTGTTATCGAATCGACTGAAATCCAGATCGACAAATTTGCCGCTCTTCTCTCTGGAACGATTACATTTATCGTCTGCAAAGCTATGTCGCGTGCTGCGGTATGCGGAGACACTAAAACCATAATAGTAGTACACAGATGAAGCCTCTAAGTTGATGTAATAGCCAGTAAGAAGTAGTACATTTCAAGTTTTCGTTATCGATTATTACTTTTTAGCCGGCTTTGGTGCAATTGACATGAGCTAGGACCTTAAGATTTTGTATGAAAGGAGGACTAGCAGCCGCGTTGCACGAGCGAATGTGAAAAGTGTTCATATGTAGTAAGAATCTGAGAAATCCGTCCGTTTTCGTCATTTGTTATTGATTCGACTTAAATCCAGATCGACACATTGGCCGCTCTTCTCTCTGAAAGGATTACATTTATCGTCTGCAAAGCTATGTCGCGTGCTACCTTATCCGGAGACACTAAAAGCATCAGAGTAAAACACAGATGAACCTTCTAAGTTGATGTAATAGCCAGTAAGAAGTAGTACTATTCAAGTTTTTGTTATCGATTATTGACTTTTTACCATTCATTGGTGCTTCGACATGAGCTAGGAAGTTAAGATTTTGCATGAAGGGAAGTCTAGTGGCCGCGTTACAGGGGAGAATGTGAAAAGTGTTCATATGTAGCAAAAAACTGAAAAATTTGTCCGTTTTCGTCATTTGTTATCGTATCGAATTAAAGCCATATCGTCAAATTAGCCGCACTTCTCTCATAAACGGTTACATTTATCGTCTGCAAAGCTATGTCGCGTGCTGCGGTATACGGAGACACTAAAAGCACCATAGTAGAACACAGATAAAGCTTCTAAGTTGATGTAATAGCCAGTAAGAAGTAGTAAAATTCAAGATTTAGTTATCGATTATTGACTTTTTAGCCGGCTTTGGTGCCTTTCACATGAGCTAGGACCTTAAGATTTTGCATGAAAGGAAGACTAGCAGCCACGTTGCAAGGGACAATGTGAAAAGTGTTCATATGTAGTAAGAACCTGAGAAATCCGTCCGTTTTCGTCATTTGTTATCGAATCGACTTAAATCCAGATCGTCACATTGGCCGGTCTTCTCTCTGAAACGGTTACATTTATCGTCTGCAAAGATATGTCTCGTGTTGCGGAATGCGGAGACACTAAATGCACCATAGTAGCACACAGATAAAGCTTCTACGTTGATGTAATAGCCAGTAAGAAATCATACAATGCAAGTTTTAGTTGTCGATTACTGACTTTTTAGCCGGCTTTGGTGCCTTGGACATGAGCTACGACTCTACGATTTTGCATGAAAGGAGGACTAGCAGCCGCGTTGCACGGGAGAATGTGAAAAGTGTTCATATGTAGTAAAAACCTGAGAAATCCGGCCCTTTTCGTCATTTGTTATCAAATCGACTTAAAGCCAGATCGTCACATTGGCCGCTCTTCTCCCTGAAACGATTACAATTATCATCTGCAAAGCTATGTCGCATGCTGCGGTATGCGGAGACACTAAAAGCACCATAGTAGAACACAGATGAAGCTTCTAAGTTGATGTAATAGCCAGTAAGAACTACTGCACTTAAGTTTTAGTTTTCGATTATTGACCTTTTAGACTTTTTTGGTGCCTTGGACATGAGCTAGGACCTTAAGATTTTGCATGAAAGGAGGACTAGCAGCCGTGTTGCACGGGAGAATGTGAAAAGTGTTCATATGTAGTAAAATCCTGAGAATTCCGTCCGTTTTCGTCATTGTTATCAAATCGACTTAAAGCCAGATCATCACATTGGCCGCTCTTCCCTCTGAAACGGTTAAATTTACCGTCTGCAAACCTATGTCGCTGGGTGCGGTATGCGCAGTCACTAAAATCACCATAGTAGAACACAGAAGTAGCTTCTAAGTTGATGTAATACCGAGTAAAATGTAGTAAAATTCACGTTTTAGTTATCGATTGTTGACTTTTTAACCAATTTTGATGCTTTGGGCATGAGCTAGAACCTTATGATTTTGCATGAAAGGAGGACTAGCAGCCGTGTTGCACGGGAGAATGTGAAAAGTATTCATATGTAGTAAATACCTAAGATATTCGCCTGTGTTCGTCATTTGTTATCAAATCGACTTTAAGCCAGATCCTCACATTAGCCGCTCTTCTCTCTGAAACGGTTACATTTATCGTCTGCAAAGCTATGTCGCGTGCTGCGGTATGCGGAGACACTACAATCACCATAGTAGAACACAGAAGTAGCTTCTAAGTTGACGTAATACCCAATAAGAAGTAGTACAATTAACGTTTTAGTTATCGATTATTGACTTTTCAGCCTTTTTTGTGCCTTGGGCATGAGCTAGGACCTTACGATTTTGCATGAAAGGACGACTAGCATCCGCGTTGCACGGGAGACTGTGAAAAGTGTTCATATGTAGTAAAAACCTGACAAATCCGTCCGTGTTCGTCAATTGTTATCGAATCGACTTAAAGCCAGATCGTCACAGTGGCCGCTCTTCCCTCTGAAACGGTTACATTTACCCACTGCAAACCTATGTCGCTGGGTGCGGTATGCGGT
This sequence comes from Schistocerca gregaria, assembly GCF_023897955.1. Classification (NCBI taxonomy): domain Eukaryota; kingdom Metazoa; phylum Arthropoda; class Insecta; order Orthoptera; family Acrididae; genus Schistocerca; species Schistocerca gregaria. Next base: position 352,516 of record NW_026062089.1, read on the forward strand.
GACACTAAAAGCACCATAGTAGAACACAGTAGAAGCTTCTAAGTTGATGTAATATGTAGTAAGAAGTAGTACAATTCAAGTTTTAGTTTTCGATTATTGACTTTTTAGCCGGCTTTGGTGCCTTGGGCATGAGCTAGGACCTTAAGATTTTGCATGAAAGGACGACTAGCAGCCGCGTTGCACGGGACAATGTGAAAAGTGTTCATATGTAGTAAAAACCTCAGAAATCCGTCCGTGTTCGTCATTTGTTATCGAATCGACTTATAGCGAGATCGTCACATTGCCCGCTCATCTCACTGAAACGGTTTTATCTGTCGTCTGCAAAGCTATGTCGCTGGGTGCAGTATGCATAGACACTTAAGGCACCATAGTACAACACAGAAGAAACTTCTAAGTTAATGTAATAGCCCACAAGAAGTTGTACAATTCAAAGTTTTCGTTATCGATTATTCACTTTTTAGCCGGCTTTGGTAAGTTGTACATGAGCTAGGACCTTAAGATTTTGCATGAAAGGAGGACTATTAGCCGCGTTGCACGGGAGAATGTAAAAAGTGTTCATATGTAGTAAAAACCTGAGAAATCCGTCCATTTTCGTCATTATCAAATCGACTTAAAGCCAGATCGTCACATTGGACGCTCTTCCCTCTGAAACGGTTAAATTTACCGTCTGCAAACCTATGTCGCTGGGTGCGGTATACGGAGACACTAAAAGCACCGTAGAACACAGAAGAAGCTTCTAAGTTGATGTAATACCCAGTAAGAAGTAGTACAATTCAAGTTTTAGTTATCGATTATTGACTTTTTAGCCGGCTTTGGTGCCTTGGACATGAGGTAGGCCCTTAAGATTTTGCATGAATTGAGGACTAGCAGCCACGTGTCACGGGAGAATGTGAAAAGTGTTCATATGTAGTAAAAACCTGAGAAATCCGTCCGTTTTCATCATATGTTACTGAATCGACTTACAGCAAGATCGCCACATTTTCAACTCTTCTCTCTGAAACGGATGCATTTATCGTCTGCAAAGCTATGTCTCGTGCGGCGGTATGCGGAGACGCTAAAAGAACCATAGTAGAACACAGATGAAGCTTCTAAGTTGATGTATTAGCCAGTAAGAAGTGGTACAAACCAAGTTTTAATTATCGATTATTGACTTTTTAGCCGGCTTTGGTGCCTTGGACATAAGCTAGGACCTTAAGATTTTGCATGAAAGGATCAATAGCAGCCGCGTTCCACGGGAGAATATGAAATGTGTTCATATGTAGCAAAAACCTTGGAAATCCGTCGGTTTTCGTCATTTGTTATCGAATAGACAAAGCCAGATCGTCACATTGGCCGCTCTTCTCGCTAAACGGTTACATTTATCGTCTGCAAAGCTATGTCGCGAGCTGCGGTATGCGGAGACACTGAAAGCACCATAGTACAACTTAGAAGAAGCTTCTAACCTGATGTAATGGCCAGTAAGAAACAGTACAATTCCAGTTTTAGTTATCGATTAATGACTTTTTACCCTTCTTTGGTGCCTTGGACATAAGATAGGACCTTAAGATTTTGCATAAAACGAGGACTATCAGTTGCATTGCACGGGAGAATGTGAAAAGTGTTCATATGTAGTAAAAACCTGAGAAATCCGTCCGTTTTCGTCATTTGTTATCGAATCGACTTAAAGCAGATCGTTACATTGGCCGCTCTTCTCTCTGAAACGGCTACTTTTATCGTCTGCAAAGCTATGTCGCGTGATGCGGTATGCGGAGACACTAAAAGCACCATAGTAAAACACAGAAGAAGCTTCTAAGTTGATGTAATAGCCAGTACGAAGCAGTTCAATTTTGATTTTAGTTATCGATTATTGACTTTTTACTCTTCTTTGGTGCCTTGGACATGAGCTTGGACCTTAAGATTTTGTATGAAAGGAGGACTAGGAACCGCGTTGTACGGGGGAATGTGAAAAGTGTTCATATGTAGTAAAAACCTGAGAAATCCGTCTGTTTCCGTCATTTCATAACGAATCGACTAAAACCTGATCGTCACATTAGCCGCTCTTCTCGCTGAAACAGTTACATTTATCGTCTGCAAATCTATGTCGCGTGCTGCGGTATGCGGAGACACTAAAAGCACCATAGTAGAACACAGAAGAAGCTCCTAAGTTGATGTAATAGCCAGTAAGAAGCAGTACAATTTAAGTTTTAGTTATCGATTATTGACGTTTTACCCTTCCTTGGGGCCTTGGACATGAGTCAGGACCTTAAGATTTTGCATGAAAGGAGGACTAGCAGCCGCGTTGCACAGGAGAATGTGAAAAGTATTCATATGTAGTAAAAACCTGAGAAATCCGTCCGTTTTCGTCATTTGTTATCGAATAGACTAAAAGCCAGATCGCCACATAGGCCGCTCTTCTCTCTGAAACGCTTACATTTATCGTCTGCAAAGCTATGACGCGTGCTGCGGTATGCGGATACACTAAAAGCACCATAGTAGAACACAGATGAAGATTCTAAGTTGATGTATTAGCCAATAAGAAGTAGTACAATTAAAGTTATAGCTATCAATTATTGAGTTTTTCTCTTCTTTGATTCCTTGGACACGAGCTAGGCCCATAAGGTTTTGCATGAATGGAGGTCTAGCAGCCGCGTTGCACGAAAGAGTGTGAAAAGTGTTCATATGTTGTAAAAACCTGAGAAATCAGTCCGTTTTCGGCATTTGTTATCTCATCGGCTTGAAGCTAGATCGCATTGGCCGGTCTTCTCTCTGAAACTGTTACATTTATCGTCTGCAAAGCTATGTCGCGTGCTCCGGTATGCGGAGAGACTATAAGTAGCATAGCCGAACACATATTAGGCTTCTAAGTTTATCTAATAGCCAGTAAGAAGAAGTACAATTCAAGATTTAATTATCGATTTTTGATTCTTTGGTGACTTGGACATTAGCTAGGACCTTACGATTTTGCATGAAAGGAGGACTAGCAGCCACGTGTCACGGGTGAATGTGAAAAGTGTTCATATGTAGTAAAAACCTGAGAAATCCGACCGTTTTCATCATATGTTACTGAATCGACTTACAGCAAGATCGCCACATTTTCCGCTCTTCTCTCTGAAACGGATGCATTTATCGTCTGCAAAGCTATGTCGCGTGCTGTGGTATGCGGGGACGCTAAAAGAACCATAGTAGAACACAGATGAAGCATCGAAGTTGATGTATTAGCCAGTAAGAAGTGGTACAAACCAAGTTTTAATTATCGATTATTGACTTTTTAGCCGGCTTTGGTGCCTTGGACATAAGCTAGGACCTTAAGATTTTGCATGAAAGGATCACTAGCAGCCGCGTTCCACGGGAGAATATGAAATGTGTTCATATGTAACAAAAACCTTGGAAATCCGTCGGTTTTCGTCATTTGTTATCTAATAGACTTAAAGCCAGATCGTCACATTTGCCGCTTTTCTCGCTAAACGGTTACATTTATCGTCTGCAAAGCTATGTCGCGTGCTGTGGTATGCGGAGACACTAAAAGCACCATAGTAAAACACGGAAGAAGCTTCTAAGTTGATGTAATAGCCAGTAAGAAGCAGTACAATTCAATTTTTAGTTACCGATTATTGACTTTTTACCCTTCGTTGGTGCCCTGGACATGTGTTAGAGCCTTAAGATTTTACATGACAGTAGGACTAGCAGCCGCGTTGGACGGGAGAATGTGAAAAGTGTTCGTATGTAGTAAAAACCTAAGAAATCCGTTTATTTTCGACATTTGTTATCGAATCGACTTAAAGCCAGATCGTCACATTGGCTACTCTTCTCGCTGAAACGGTTACATTTATCGTCTGCAAAGCTATGTCGCGTGCTGCGGTATAAGGAGTCACTAAAAGCACTATAGTAAAACAGAGAAGAAGCTTCTAAGTTGATGTAACGGCCATAAGAAGCAGTACAATTCAAGTTTTAGTTATCGATTAATGACTTTATACCCTTCTTTGGTGCCTTGGACATGAGCTAGGACCTTAAGATCTTGTATGACAGTAGGACTAGCAGCCGCGTTGGACGGGAGAATGTGAAAAGTGTTCGTATGTATAAATACCTCAGAAATCCGACCGTTATCGTCATTTGTTATCGAATCGACTTAAAGCCAGATCGTCACATTGGCCGCCCTTCTCTCTGAAACGGTTACATTTATCGTCTGCAAAGCTATGTCGCGTGCTGCGGTATGCGGGGACACTAAAAGCACTATAGTAGAACACAGAATAAGCTTCTAAGTTGATGTAATAGCCAATAAGAAGCAGTAAAATTCAAGTTGTAGTTATCGATTATTATATTTTTACCCTTCTTTGGTGCCTTGGACATGAGCTAGTACCTTAAGATTTAGCATGAACACAGGACTAGCAGCCGCGTTGCACGGGAGAATGTGAAAAGGTTTCATATGTAGTAAAAACCTGAGATATCCGTCCGTTTTCGTCATTTGTTATCGAATAGACTAAAAGCCAGATCGCCACATAGGCCGCTCTTCTCTCTGAAACGCTTACATTTATCGTCTGCAAAGCTATGACGCGTGCTGCGGTATGCGGATACACTAAAAGCACCATAGTAGAACACAGATGAAGATTCTAAGTTGATGTATTAGCCAATAAGATGTAGTACAATTAAAGTTATAGCTATCAATTATTGAGTTTTTCTCTTCTTTGATTCCTTGGACACGAGCTAGGCCCTTAAGGTTTTGCATGAATGGAGGTCTAGCAGCCGCGTTGCACGAAAGAGTGTGAAAAGTGTTCATATGTTGTAAAAACCTGAGAAATCAGTCCGTTTTCGGCATTTGTTATCTCATCGGCTTGAAGCTAGATCGCATTGGCCGGTCTTCTCTCTGAAACTGTTACATTTATCGTCTGCAAAGCTATGTCGCGTGCTCCGGTATGCGGAGAGACTATAAGTAGCATAGCAGAACACATATTAGGCTTCTAAGTTTATCTAATAGCCAGTAAGAAGAAGTACAATTCAAGATTTAGTTATCGATTTTTGATTCTTTGGTGACTTGGACATTAGCTAGGACCTTACGATTTTGCATGAAAGGAGGACTAGCAGCCACGTGTCACGGTTGAATGTGAAAAGTGTTCATATGTAGTAAAAACCTGAGAAATCCGACCGTTTTCATCATATGTTACTGAATCGACTTACAGCAAGATCGCCACATTTTCCGCTCTTCTCTCTGAAACGGATGCATTTATCGTCTGCAAAGCTATGTCGCGTGCTGTGGTATGCGGGGACGCTAAAAGAACCATAGTAGAACACAGATGAAGCTTCGAAGTTGATGTATTAGCCAGTAAGAAGTGGTACAAACCAAGTTTTAATTATCGATTATTGACTTTTTAGCCGGCTTTGGTGCCTTGGACATAAGCTAGGAACTTAAGATTTTGCATGAAAGGATCACTAGCAGCCGCGTTCCACGGGAGAATATGAAATGTGTTCATATGTAACAAAAACCTTGGAAATCCGTCGGTTTTCGTCATTTGTTATCTAATAGACTTAAAGCCAGATCGTCACATTTGCCGCTTTTCTCGCTAAACGGTTACATTTATCGTCTGCAAAGCTATGTCGCGTGCTGTGGTATGCGGAGACACTAAAAGCACCATAGTAAAACACGGAAGAAGCTTCTAAGTTGATGTAATAGCCAGTAAGAAGCAGTACAATTCAATTTTTAGTTACCGATTATTGACTTTTTACCCTTCGTTGGTGCCCTGGACATGTGCTAGAGCCTTAAGATTTTACATGACAGTAGGACTAGCAGCCGCGTTGGACGGGAGAATGTGAAAAGTGTTCGTATGTAGTAAAAACCTAAGAAATCCGTTTATTTTCGACATTTGTTATCGAATCGACTTAAAGCCAGATCGTCACATTGGCTACTCTTCTCGCTGAAACGGTTACATTTATCGTCTGCAAAGCTATGTCGCGTGCTGCGGTATAAGGAGTCACTAAAAGCACTATAGTAAAACAGAGAAGAAGCTTCTAAGTTGATGTAACGGCCATAAGAAGCAGTACAATTCAAGTTTTAGTTATCGATTAATGACTTTATACCCTTCTTTGGTGCCTTGGACATGAGCTAGGACCTTAAGATCTTGTATGACAGTAGGACTAGCAGCCGCGTTGGACGGGAGAATGTGAAAAGTGTTCGTATGTATAAATACCTCAGAAATCCGACCGTTATCGTCATTTGTTATCGAATCGACTTAAAGCCAGATCGCCACATTGGCCGCCCTTCTCTCTGAAACGGTTACATTTATCGTCTGCAAAGCTATGTCGCGTGCTGCGGTATGCGGGGACACTAAAAGCACTATAGTAGAACACAGAATAAGCTTCTAAGTTGATGTAATAGCCAATAAGAAGCAGTAAAATTCAAGTTGTAGTTATCGATTATTATATTTTTACCCTTCTTTGGTGCCTTGGACATGAGCTAGTACCTTAAGATTTAGCATGAACACAGGACTAGCAGCCGCGTTGCACGGGAGAATGTGAAAAGGTTTCATATGTAGTAAAAACCTGAGATATCCGTTTATTTTCGTCATTTGTTATCGAATCGACTTAAAGCCAGATCGTCAGTTGGCCGCTCTTCTCACTGAAACGGTTACATTTATCGCCTGCAAAGCTATGTCGCGTGCTGCGGTATGCGGAGACACTAAAAGCACCATAGTAGAACACAGAAGAAGCTTCTAAGTTAAAGTAATAGCCAGTAAGGAGCAGTACAATTCAAGTTTTAGTTATCGAATATTGACTTTTTACCATTCTTTGGTGCATTGCGCATGTGCTAGAGCCTTAAGATTTTTGAAGAAAGGAGGACTAGCAGCCGCGTTGCACGGGAGAATGTGAAAAGGTTTCATATGTAGTAAAAACCTGAGATATCAGTCCGTTTTCGTCATTTGTTATCGAATCGACTTGAAGCCATATCGTCACATTGGCCGCTCTTCTCTCTGAAACGGTTACATTTATCGTCTGCAACGCTATATCGCGTGCTGCGGTATGCAGAGACACTAACAGTACCATAGTAGAACACTGATGAAACTTCTAAGTTGATGTAATAGGCAGTAAGAAGTAGTGCAATAACGTTTCAGATATCGATTATTGACTTTTTAGCTGGCTTTGGGGTCTTGGAAATGAGCTAGGAACTTAAGACTTTGCATCAAAGGAGGACCAGCAGCTGCGTTGCACGGGAGAAAGTGAAAAGTGTTCATATGTATTAAGAACCTGAGAAATCCGTCTGTTTTCGTCATTTCTTATCAAATCGACTTAAAGCCAAATCGTCACATTGGTCGCTCTTCTCTCTGAAACGGTTACATTTATCGTCTGCAAAGCTATGTCGCGTGCTGCGGTATGCGGAGACACTAACAGCACTATAGTAGAACACAGATGAAACTTCCAAGTTGATGTAATACCCAGTACGAAGTAGTACAATAACGTTTCAGATATCGATTATTGACTTTTTAGCTGGCTTTGGGGCCTTGGACATGCGATAGGACCTTAAGATTTTGCATCAAAGGAGAACTAGCAACTGCGTTGCACGGGAGAAAGTGAAAAGTGTTCATATGTATTAAGAACCTGAGAAATCCGTCTGTTTTCGTCATTTCTTATCAAATCGACTTAAAGCCAAATCGTCACATTGGTCGCTCTTCTCTCTGAAACGGTTACATTTATCGTCTGCAAAGCTATGTCGCGTGCTGCGGTATGCGGAGACACTAACAGCACCATAGTGGAAAACAGATGAAACTTCTTAGTTGATGTAATAGTCAGTAAGAAGTAGTACAATAACGTTATAGATACCGATTATTGACTTTTAAGCTGGCTTTGGGGTCTTAGACATGAGCTAGGAACTTAAGATTTTGCATCAAAGGAGAACTAGCAGCTACGTTGCACGGGGGAATGAGAAAAGTGTAGATATGTAGTAAAATCCTGGAAATTCGTCCGTTTTCGTCATTTCTTATCAAATCGACTTAAAGCCAGATCGTCACATTGGTCGCTCTTCTCTCTGAAACTGTTACATTTAACATCTGCAAAGCTATGTCGCGTGCTGCGGTATGCGGAGACACTAACAGCACCATAGTAGAACACAGATGAAACTACTAAGTTGATGTAATAGCCAGTAAGAAGTAGTAAAATAACGTTTTAGATATCGATTATTGACTTTTTAGCTGGTTTTGGGGCCTTGGACATGAGCTAGGACCTTAAGATTTTGCATCAAAGGAGGACTAGATGCTCCGTTGCACGTGAGAATGTGAAAAGTGTTCATATGTAGTAAAAACCTGAGAAATCCGTTCGTTTTCGTCATTTCTTATCAAATCGACTTAAAGCCAGATCGTCACATTGGTCTCTCTTCTCTCTGAAACTGTTACATTTATCATCTGCAAAGCTATGTCGCGTGCTGCGGAATGCGGAGACACTAATAGCACCATAGTAGAACACAGATGAAACTTCTAAGTTGATGTAATTGCCAGTAAGATGTAGTACAATAACGTTTTAGATATCGATTACTGACTTTTTAGCTGGCTTTGGGGAATTGGACATGAGCTAGGACCTTAAGATTTTGCATCAAAGGAGGACTAGCAGCTGCGTTGCCCGGGAGAATGTGAAAAGTGTTCATATGTAGTAAAATCCTGAGAAATCCGTCAGTTTTCGTCATTTCTTATCAAATCGACTTAAAGCCAGGTCATCATATTGGTCGCTCTTCTCTCTGAAACGGTCACATTTATCGTCTGCAAAGCTATGTCGCGTGCTGCGATATGCAGAGACACTAACAGCACCATAGTAGAACACTGATGAATCTTCTAAGTTGAAGTTATAGCCAGTAAATGTAGTACAATAACGTTTTAGATATCGATTATTGACTTTTTAGCTGGCATTGGGGTCTTGGACATGAGCTAGGACCTTAAGACTTTGCATCAAAGGAGGACTAGCAGCTGCGTTGCACGGGAGAATGTGAAAAGTGTTCATCTGTAGTAAAAACCTGAGAAATCCGTCCGTTTTCGTCATTTCTGATCAAATCGACTTAAAGCCAGATCGTCACATTGGTCGCTCTTCTCTCTGAAACGGTTACATTTATCGTCTGCAAAGCTATGTCGCGTGCTGCGGTATGCGGAGACACTAACAGCACCATAGTAGAACACAGATGAAACTTCTAAGTAGATGTAATAGCCAGTGAGAAGTAGTACAATAACATTTTAGATATCCATTATTGACTTTTTAGCTGGCTTTGGGGCCTTGGACATGAGCTAGGACCTTAAAATTTTGCATCATAGGAGAACTAGCAGCTGCGTTGCACGGGAGAAAGTGAAAAGTGTTCATATGTAGTAAAAACCTGTGAAATCCGTCCGTTTTCGTCATTTCTTACCAAATCGATTTAAAGCCATATCGTCACATTGGTCGCTCTTCTCTCTGAAACGGTTACATTTATCGTCTGCAAAGCTATGTCGCGTGCTGCGGTATGCGGAGACACTAAAAGCACCATAGCAGAACACAGATGAAGGCTATATGTTGATGTAATAGCCAGTAAGAAGTAGTACAATTTTAATTGTAGTTATCGATTTTTGACTTTTTGTCCGGTTATGTTATAGCCAGTAAGATGTAGTACAATTCCGGTTTTAGTTATCGAATATTGAATTTTTAGCCTCTTTGGTGCTTTGGACATGAGCTAGGACCTTACGATTTTTCACGAAAGGTGGACTAGCAGCCGCGTATCACGGGAGAATGTAAATAGTGTTCATATGTAGTAAAAACCTGAGAAATCCGTCCGTTTTTGTCATTTCTTATCAAATCGACTTAAAGCCAGAACGTCACATTGGCCGCTCTTCTCTCTGAAACGGTAACATTTATCGCCTACAAAGCTATGTCGCGCGCTGCGGTATGCCGAGACACTAACAGCACCATAGTAGAACACAGATGAAGCTTCTAAGTTGTAGTAATTGCCAGTAAGAAGTAGTGCAATAACGTTTTAGATATCGATTATTGACTTTTTAGCTGGCTTTGGGGCCTTGGACATGAGCTAGGGCCTTAAGATTTTGCATCAAAGGAGGACTAGCAGCTGCGTTACACGGGAGAATGTGAAAAGTGTTCATATGTAGTAAAAACCTGAAAAATCCGTCAGTTTTCGTCATTTCTTATCTAATCGACTTAAAGCCAGATCGTCACATTGGTCGCTTTTCTCTCTGAAACTGTTACATTTATCATCTGCAAATCTATGTCGCGTGCTGCGGTATGCGGAGACACTAACAGCACCATAGTAGAACACAGATGAAACTACTAAGTTGATGTAATAGCCAGTAAGAAGTAGTAAAATAACGTTTTAGATATCGATTATTGACTTTTTAGCTGGTTTTGGGGCCTTGGACATGAGCTAGGACCTTAAGATTTTGCATCAAAGGAGGAATAGATGCTCCGTTGCACGGGAGAATGTGCAAAGTGTTCATATGCAGTAAAAACCTGAGAAATCCGTCCGTTTTCGTAATTTCTTATCAAATCGACTTAAAGCCAGGACGTCACATTGGACGCTCTCCTCTCTGAAAAGGTTACATTTATCGTCTGCAAAGCTATGTCGCGTGCTGCGGTATGCGGAGACACTAACAGCACCATAGTAGAACACAGATGAAACTTTCAAGTTGATGTAATTGTCAGTAAGAAGTGGTACAATAACGTTTTAGATATCGATTATTGACTTTTTAGCTGGCTTTGGGAATTGGACATGAGCTAGGACCTTATTATTTTGCATCAAAGGAGGACTAGCAGCTGCGTTGCCCGGGAGAATGTGAAAAGTGTTCATATGTAGTAAAATCCTGAGAAATCTGTCAGTTTTCGTCATTTATTATCAAATCGACTTAAAGCCAGGTCATCATATTGGTCGCTCTTCTCTCTGAAACGGTCACATTTATCGTCTGCAAAGCTATGTCGCGTGCTGCGATATGCAGAGACACTAATAGCACCATAGTAGAACACTGATGAATCTTCTAAGTTGGAGTTATAGCCAGTAAATGTAGTACAATAACGTTTTAGATATCGATTATTGACTTTTTAGCTGGCATTGGGGTCTTGGACATGAGCTAGGACCTTAAGACTTTGCATCAAAGGAGGACTAGCAGCTGCGTTGCACGGGAGAATGTGAAAAGTGTTCATATGTATTAAGAAACTGAGAAATCCGTCCGTTTTCGTCATTTCTTATCAAATCGCCTTAAAGTGAGATCGTCACATTGGTCGCTCTTCTCTCTGAAACGGTTACATTTATCGTCTGCAAAGCTATGTCGCGTGCTGCGGTATGCGGAGACACTAACAGCACCATAGTAGAATACTGATGAAACTTCTAAGTTAATGTAACAGCCAGTAAGAAGTAGTACAATAACGTTTTAGATATCGATTATTGACTTTTTAGCTGGCTTTGGGGTCTTGGACATGAGCTAGGACCTTAAGATTTTGCATCAAAGGGGAACTAGCAGCTGCGTTGCAAGAGAGAATGTGAAAAATGTTCATATGTAGTAAAAACCTGAGAAATCCGTCCATTTTCGTCATTTCTTATCAAATCGACTTAAAGCCAGATCGTCACATTGGTCGCTCTTCTCTCTGAAACGGTTACATTTATCGTCTGCAAAGCTATGTCGCGTGCTGCGGTATGCAGAGACACTAACAGCACCATAGTAGAACACTGATGAAACTTCTAAGTTGATGTAATAACCAGTAAGAAGTAGTGCAATAACGTTTTGGATATCGATTATTGACTTTTAACTGGCTTTTGGCTCTCGGACATGAGCTAGGAACTTAAGACTTTGCATCAAAGGAGGACTAGCAGCTGCGTTGCACGGGAGAATGTGAAAAGTGTTCATATGTAGTAAAAACCTGAGAAATCCGTCCGTTTTCGTCATTTCTTATCAAATCGACTTAAAGCCAGATCGTCACATTGGTCGCTCTTCTCTCTGAAAAGGTTACATTTATCGTCTGCATAGCTATGTCTCGTGCTGCGGTTTGCGGAGACACTAACAGCACCATAGTTGAACAATGATTAATCTTCTAAGTTGATGTAATAGCCAGTAAAAAGTAGTACAATAACGTTTTAGATATCGATTATTGACTTTTTAGCTGGCATTGGGGTCTTGGACATGAGCTAGGACCTTAAGACTTTGCATCAAAGGAGGATTAGCAGCTGCGTTGCACGGGAGAATGTGAAAAGAGTTCATCTGTAGTAAAAACCTGAGAAATCCGTCCGTTTTCGTCATTTCTGATCAAATCGACTTAAAGCCAGATCGTCACATTGGTCGCTCTTCTCTCTGAAACGGTTACATTTATCGTCTGCAAAGCTATGTCGCATGCTGCGGTATGCGGAGACACTAACAGCACCATAGTAGAAACCAGATGAAACTTCTAAGTAGATGTAATAGCCAGTAAGAAGTAGTACAATAACGTTTTAGATATCGATTATTGACTTTTTAGCTGGCTTTGGGGTCTTGGACATGAGCTAGGACCTTAAAATTTTGCATCATAGGAGAACTAGCAGCTGCGTTGCACGGGAGAAATTGAAAAGTGTTCATATGTAGTAAAAACCTGTGAAATCCGTCCGTTTTCATCATTTCTTACCAAATCGATTTAAAGCCATATCGTCACATTGGTCGCTCTTCTCTCTGAAACGGTTACATTTATCGTCTGCAAAGCTATGTCGCGTGCTGCGGTATGCGGAGACACTAAAAGCACCATAGCAGATCACAGATGAAGGCTATATGTTGATGTAATAGCCAGTAAGAAGTAGTACAATTTTAATTGTAGTTATCGATTTTTGACTTTTTGTCCGGTTATGTTATAGCCAGTAAGATGTAGTACAATTCCAGTTTTAGTTATCGAATATTGAATTTTTAGCCTCTTTGGTGCTTTGGACATGAGCTAGGACCTTACGATTTTTCACGAAAGGAGGACTAGCAGCCGCGTATCACGGGGGAATGTAAATAGTGTTCATATGTAGTAAAAACCTGAGAAATCCGTCCGTTTTCGTTATTTGTTATCGAATCGACTTAATGTCAGATCGACTCATTGGCCGCTCATATCTCTGAAACGGTTACATTTATCGTCTGCAAAGCTATGGCGCGTCCTGCGGTATGCGGAGACACTAAAAGCACCATAGTAGAACACAGAAGAAGCTTCTAAGTCGATGTAATAGCCAGTACGAAGTAGTACAATAACGTTTTAGATATCGATTATTGACTTTTTAGCTGGCATTGGGGTCTTGGACATGAGCTAGGACCTTAAGACTTTGCATCATAGGAGAACTAGCAGCTGCGTTGCACGGGAGAAATTGAAAAGTGTTCATATGTAGTAAAAACCTGAGAAATCCGTCCGTTTTCGTCATTTCTGATCAAATCGACTTAAAGCCAGATCGTCACATTGGACGCTCTTCTCTCTGAAACGGTTACATTTATCGTCTGCAAAGCTATGTCGTGTGCTGCGGTATGCGGAGATACTAAAAGCGAAATAGTAGAACACAGATGTAGCTTCTAAGTTGATGTAATAGCCAAAAAGTAGTAATACAATTCAAGTTTTAGTTGTCGATTATTGACTTTTTACCCAGCTTTGGTGCCTTGGACATGAGCTATGACTTCACGATTTTACTTGAAAAGAGGACTAGAAGCCGCGTTGCACGGGCGAATGTGAAAAGAGTTCATATGTATTAAAAACCTGAGAAATCTGTCCGGTTTCGCCAATTTTTATCGTATCGACTTAAAGCCAGATCGTCACATTGTCCTCTCTTCTCTCTGACACGGTTACATTTATCCTCTGCAAAACTATGTCGCGTGGTGCGGTATCCGGAGAGACTAAAAGCATCATAGTAAAACACAGATGAACCTTCATAGTTGATGTTATAGCCAATAAGAAGTAGTAAAACTCAAGTTTTAGTTATCGATTATTGACTTTTTTTGCCGGCTTTGGTGCCTTAGACATTAGATTAGCCATAAGACTTTGCATGAAAGGAGGACTAGCAGCGGTGTTGCGCGGGATAATGTGAAAAGTGTTGATAGGTAGTAAAAACCTGAGAATCCGTCCGTTTTCGTCATTTGTTATCGAATCGACCTAAAGCCAGATCGTCACATTGGCCTCTCTTCTCTCTGACACGGTTACATTTATCCTCTGCAAAATTATGTCCCGTGATGCGGTATCCGGATAGACTAAAAGCATCATAGTAAAACACAAATTAACCTTCTAAGTTGATGTAATAACCAAGAAGAAGTAGTAAAACTCAAGTTTTAGCTTTCGATTATTGACTTTTTAGGCGGCTTTGGTGGGTTGGACATGAGATGGGACCTTACGATTTGCATGAAAATGTGGACCAGCAGCAGCGTTGCGCGGGAGAATGTGAAAAGTGTTCAAATATAGTAAAAACCTGAGAAATCCGTTCGTTTTCGTCATTTGTTACAGAATCGACTTAAATCCGGATCGTCAGATTGGCAGCTCCTCTCTCTGAAACGGTTACATTTTTCGTCTGCAAAGCTATGTCACGTTCTGCGGTATCCGGAGACGCTAAAAGCACCATTGTAGAACACAGATGAATCTTCTAAGTTGATGCTATAGACAATAAGACGTAGTAAAACTCAAGTTTTAGTTATCGATTATTGACTTTTTTTTTCGGCTTTGGTGCCTTGGACATTAGATTGGACCTTACGATTTTGCATGAAAGGAGGACTAGCAGCGGCGTTGAGCGGGCTAATGTGAAAAGTGTTGATAGGTAGTAAAATCCTGAGAATCCGTCCGTTTTCGTCATTTGTTATCGAATCGACTTAAAGCCAGATCGTCACATCAACCTCTCTTCTCTCTGACATGGTAACATTTATCCTGTGTAAAACTATGTCGCGTGGTGCGGTATCCGGAGACACTAAAAGCATCATAGTAAAACACAGATGAACCTTCAAAGTTGATGTAATAGCCAGTAAGAAGTAGTACAATAACGTTTTAGATATCGATTATTGACTTTTTAGCTGGCTTTGGGGCCTTGAACATGCGATAGGACCTTAAGATTTTGCATCAAAGGAGAACTAGCAACTGCGTTGCACGGGAGAAAGTGAAAAGTGTTCATATGTATTAAGAACCTGAGAAATCCGTCTGTTTTCGTCATTTCTTATCAAATCGACTTAAAGCCAAATCGTCACATTGGTCGCTCTTCTCTCTGAAACGGTTACATTTATCGTCTGCAAAGCTATGTCGCGTGCTGCGGTATGCGGAGACACTAACAGCACCATAGTAGAAAACAGATGAAACTTCTTAGTTGATGTAATAGTCAGTAAGAAGTAGTACAATAACGTTATAGATACCGATTATTGACTTTTAAGCTGGCTTTGGGGTCTTAGACATGAGCTAGGAACTTAAGATTTTGCATCAAAGGAGAACTAGCAGCTACGTTGCACGGGAGAATGAGAAAAGTGTAGATATGTAGTAAAATCCTGGAAATTCGTCCGTTTTCGTCATTTCTTATCAAATCGACTTAAAGCCAGATCGTCACATTGGTCGCTCTTCTCTCTGAAACTGTTACATTTAACATCTGCAAAGCTATGTCGCGTGCTGCGGTATGCGGAGACACTAACAGCACCATAGTAGAACACAGATGAAACTACTAAGTTGATGTAATAGCCAGTAAGAAGTAGTAAAATAACGTTTTAGATATCGATTATTGACTTTTTAGCTGGTTTTGGGGCCTTGGACATGAGCTAGGACCTTAAGATTTTGCATCAAAGGAGGACTAGATGCTCCGTTGCACGTGAGAATGTGAAAAGTGTTCATATGTAGTAAAAACCTGAGAAATCCGTTCGTTTTCGTCATTTCTTATCAAATCGACTTAAAGCCAGATCGTCACATTGGTCTCTCTTCTCTCTGAAACTGTTACATTTATCATCTGCAAAGCTATGTCGCGTGCTGCGGAATGCGGAGACACTAATAGCACCATAGTAGAACACAGATGAAACTTCTAAGTTGATGTAATTGCCAGTAAGAAGTAGTACAATAACGTTTTAGATATCGATTACTGACTTTTTAGCTGGCTTTGGGGAATTGGACATGAGCTAGGACCTTAAGATTTTGCATCAAAGGAGGACTAGCAGCTGCGTTTGCCCGGGAGAATGTGAAAAGTGTTCATATGTAGTAAAATCCTGAGAAATCCGTCAGTTTTCGTCATTTCTTATCAAATCGACTTAAAGCCAGGTCATCATATTGGTCGCTCTTCTCTCTGAAACGGTCACATTTATCGTCTGCAAAGCTATGTCGCGTGCTGCGATATGCAGAGACACTAACAGCACCATAGTAGAACACTGATGAATCTTCTAAGTTGAAGTTATAGCCAGTAAATGTAGTACAATAACGTTTTAGATATCGATTATTGACTTTTTAGCTGGCATTGGGGTCTTGGACATGAGCTAGGACCTTAAGACTTTGCATCAAAGGAGGACTAGCAGCTGCGTTGCACGGGAGAATGTGAAAAGTGTTCATATGTATTAAGAAATTGAGAAATCCGTCCGTTTTCGTCATTTCTTATCAAATCGACTTAAAGTGAGATCGTCACATTGGTCGCTCTTCTCTCTGAAACGGTTACATTTATCGTCTGCAAAGCTACGTCGCGTGCTGCGGTATGCAGAGACACTAACAGCACCATAGTAGAACACTGATGAAACTTCTAAGTTGATGTAATAGCCAGTAAGAAGTAGTGCAATAACGTTTTGGATATCGATTATTGACTTTTAACTAGCTTTTGGCTCTCGGACATTAGCTAGGACCTTAAGACTTTGCATCAAAGGAGGACTAGCAGCTGCGTTGCACGGGAGAATGTGAAAAGTGTTCATATGTAGTAAAAACCTGAGAAATCCGTCCGTTTTCGTCATTTCTTATCAAATCGACTTAAAGCCAGTTCATCATATTGGTCGCTCTTCTCTCTGAAACGGTCACATTTATCGTCTGCAAAGCTATGTCGCGTGCTGCGATATGCAGAGACACTAACAGCACCATAGTAGAACACTGATGAATCTTCTAAGTTGAAGTTATAGCCAGTAAATGTAGTACAATAACGTTTTAGATATCGATTATTGACTTTTTAGCTGGCATTGGGGTCTTGGACATGAGCTAGGACCTTAAGACTTTGCATCAAAGGAGGACTAGCAGCTGCGTTGCACGGGAGAATGTGAAAAGTGTTCATCTGTAGTAAAAACCTGAGAAATCCGTCCGTTTTCGTCATTTCTGATCAAATCGACTTAAAGCCAGATCGTCACATTGGTCGCTCTTCTCTCTGAAACGGTTACATTTATCGTCTGCAAAGCTATGTCGCGTGCTGCGGTATGCGGAGACACTAACAGCACCATAGTAGAACACAGATGAAACTTCTAAGTAGATGTAATAGCCAGTGAGAAGTAGTACAATAACATTTTAGATATCCATTATTGACTTTTTAGCTGGCTTTGGGGCCTTGGACATGAGCTAGGACCTTAAAATTTTGCATCATAGGAGAACTAGCAGCTGCGTTGCACGGGAGAAAGTGAAAAGTGTTCATATGTAGTAAAAACCTGTGAAATCCGTCCGTTTTCGTCATTTCTTACCAAATCGATTTAAAGCCATATCGACACATTGGTCGCTCTTCTCTCTGAAACGGTTACATTTATTGTCTGCAAAGCTATGTCGCGTGCTGCGGTATGCGGAGACACTAAAAGCACCATAGCAGAACACAGATGAAGGCTATATGTTGATGTAATAGCCAGTAAGAAGTAGTACAATTTTAATTGTAGTTATCGATTTTTGACTTTTTGTCCGGTTATGTTATAGCCAGTAAGATGTAGTACAATTCCGGTTTTAGTTATCGAATATTGAATTTTTAGCCTCTTTGGTGCTTTGGACATGAGCTAGGACCTTACGATTTTTCACGAAAGGTGGACTAGCAGCCGCGTATCACGGGAGAATGTAAATAGTGTTCATATGTAGTAAAAACCTGAGAAATCCGTCCGTTTTTGTCATTTCTTATCAAATCGACTTAGAGCCAGAACGTCACATTGGCCGCTCTTCTCTCTGAAACGGTAACATTTATCGCCTACAAAGCTATGTCGCGCGCTGCGGTATGCCGAGACACTAACAGCACCATAGTAGAACACAGATGAAGCTTCTAAGTTGTAGTAATTGCCAGTAAGAAGTAGTGCAATAACGTTTTAGATATCGATTATTGACTTTTTAGCTGGCTTTGGGGCCTTGGACATGAGCTAGGGCCTTAAGATTTTGCATCAAAGGAGGACTAGCAGCTGCGTTACACGGGAGAATGTGAAAAGTGTTCATATGTAGTAAAAACCTGAAAAATCCGTCAGTTTTCGTCATTTCTTATCTAATCGACTTAAAGCCAGATCGTCACATTGGTCGCTTTTCTCTCTGAAACTGTTACATTTATCATCTGCAAATCTATGTCGCGTGCTGCGGTATGCGGAGACACTAACAGCACCATAGTAGAACACAGATGAAACTACTAAGTTGATGTAATAGCCAGTAAGAAGTAGTAAAATAACGTTTTAGATATCGATTATTGACTTTTTAGCTGGTTTTGGGGCCTTGGACATGAGCTAGGACCTTAAGATTTTGCATCAAAGGAGGAATAGATGCTCCGTTGCACGGGAGAATGTGCAAAGTGTTCATATGCAGTAAAAACCTGAGAAATCCGTCCGTTTTCGTAATTTCTTATCAAATCGACTTAAAGCCAGGACGTCACATTGGACGCTCTCCTCTCTGAAAAGGTTACATTTATCGTCTGCAAAGCTATGTCGCGTGCTCCGGTATGCGGAGACACTAACAGCACCATAGTAGAACACAGATGAAACTTTCAAGTTGATGTAATTGTCAGTAAGAAGTGGTACAATAACGTTTTAGATATCGATTATTGACTTTTTAGCTGGCTTTGGGAATTGGACATGAGCTAGGACCTTATGATTTTGCATCAAAGGAGGACTAGCAGCTGCGTTGCCCGGGAGAATGTGAAAAGTGTTCATATGTAGTAAAATCCTGAGAAATCTGTCAGTTTTCGTCATTTATTATCAAATCGACTTAAAGCCAGGTCATCATATTGGTCGCTCTTCTCTCTGAAACGGTCACATTTATCGTCTGCAAAGCTATGTCGCGTGCTGCGATATGCAGAGACACTAATAGCACCATAGTAGAACACTGATGAATCTTCTAAGTTGGAGTTATAGCCAGTAAATGTAGTACAATAACGTTTTAGATATCGATTATTGACTTTTTAGCTGGCATTGGGGTCTTGGACATGAGCTAGGACCTTAAGACTTTGCATCAAAGGAGGACTAGCAGCTGCGTTGCACGGGAGAATGTGAAAAGTGTTCATATGTATTAAGAAACTGAGAAATCCGTCCGTTTTCGTCATTTCTTATCAAATCGCCTTAAAGTGAGATCGTCACATTGGTCGCTCTTCTCTCTGAAACGGTTACATTTATCGTCTGCAAAGCTATGTCGCGTGCTGCGGTATGCGGAGACACTAACAGCACCATAGTAGAATACTGATGAAACTTCTAAGTTAATGTAACAGCCAGTAAGAAGTAGTACAATAACGTTTTAGATATCGATTATTGACTTTTTAGCTGGCTTTGGGGTCTTGGACATGAGCTAGGACCTTAAGATTTTGCATCAAAGGGGAACTAGCAGCTGCGTTGCAAGAGAGAATGTGAAAAATGTTCATATGTAGTAAAAACCTGAGAAATCCGTCCATTTTCGTCATTTCTTATCAAATCGACTTAAAGCCAGATCGTCACATTGGTCGCTCTTCTCTCTGAAACGGTTACATTTATCGTCTGCAAAGCTATGTCGCGTGCTGCGGTATGCAGAGACACTAACAGCACCATAGTAGAACACTGATGAAACTTCTAAGTTGATGTAATAACCAGTAAGAAGTAGTGCAATAACGTTTTGGATATCGATTATTGACTTTTAACTGGCTTTTGGCTCTCGGACATTAGCTAGGAACTTAAGACTTTGCATCAAAGGAGGACTAGCAGCTGCGTTGCACGGGAGAATGTGAAAAGTGTTCATATGTAGTAAAAACCTGAGAAATCCGTCCGTTTTCGTCATTTCTTATCAAATCGACTTAAAGCCAGATCGTCACATTGGTCGCTCTTCTCTCTGAAAAGGTTACATTTATCGTCTGCATAGCTATGTCTCGTGCTGCGGTTTGCGGAGACACTAACAGCACCATAGTTGAACAATGATTAATCTTCTAAGTTGATGTAATAGCCAGTAAAAAGTAGTACAATAACGTTTTAGATATCGATTATTGACTTTTTAGCTGGCATTGGGGTCTTGGACATGAGCTAGGACCTTAAGACTTTGCATCAAAGGAGGATTAGCAGCTGCGTTGCACGGGAGAATGTGAAAAGAGTTCATCTGTAGTAAAAACCTGAGAAATCCGTCCGTTTTCGTCATTTCTGATCAAATCGACTTAAAGCCAGATCGTCACATTGGTCGCTCTTCTCTCTGAAACGGTTACATTTATCGTCTGCAAAGCTATGTCGCATGCTGCGGTATGCGGAGACACTAACAGCACCATAGTAGAAACCAGATGAAACTTCTAAGTAGATGTAATAGCCAGTAAGAAGTAGTACAATAACGTTTTAGATATCGATTATTGACTTCTTAGCTGGCTTTGGGGTCTTGGACATGAGCTAGGACCTTAAAATTTTGCATCATAGGAGAACTAGCAGCTGCGTTGCACGGGAGAAATTGAAAAGTGTTCATATGTAGTAAAAACCTGAGAAATCCGTCCGTTTTCGTCATTTCTGATCAAATCGACTTAAAGCCAGATCGTCACATTGGACGCTCTTCTCTCTGAAACGGTTACATTTATCGTCTGCAAAGCTATGTCGTGTGCTGCGGTATGCGGAGATACTAAAAGCGAAATAGTAGAACACAGATGTAGCTTCTAAGTTGATGTAATAGCCAAAAAGTAGTAATACAATTCAAGTTTTAGTTGTCGATTATTGACTTTTTACCCGGCTTTGGTGCCTTGGACATGAGCTATGACTTCACGATTTTACTTGAAAAGAGGACTAGAAGCCGCGTTGCACGGGCGAATGTGAAAAGAGTTCATATGTATTAAAAACCTGAGAAATCTGTCCGGTTTCGCCAATTTTTATCGTATCGACTTAAAGCCAGATCGTCACATTGTCCTCTCTTCTCTCTGACACGGTTACATTTATCCTCTGCAAAACTATGTCGCGTGGTGCGGTATCCGGAGAGACTAAAAGCATCATAGTAAAACACAGATGAACCTTCATAGTTGATGTTATAGCCAATAAGAAGTAGTAAAACTCAAGTTTTAGTTATCGATTATTGACTTTTTTTGCCGGCTTTGGTGCCTTAGACATTAGATTAGCCATAAGACTTTGCATGAAAGGAGGACTAGCAGCGGTGTTGCGCGGGATAATGTGAAAAGTGTTGATAGGTAGTAAAAACCTGAGAATCCGTCCGTTTTCGTCATTTGTTATCGAATCGACCTAAAGCCAGATCGTCACATTGGCCTCTCTTCTCTCTGACACGGTTACATTTATCCTCTGCAAAATTATGTCCCGTGATGCGGTATCCGGATAGACTAAAAGCATCATAGTAAAACACAAATTAACCTTCTAAGTTGATGTAATAACCAAGAAGAAGTAGTAAAACTCAAGTTTTAGCTATCGATTATTGACTTTTTAGGCGGCTTTGGTGGGTTGGACATGAGATGGGACCTTACGATTTGCATGAAAATGTGGACCAGCAGCAGCGTTGCGCGGGAGAATGTGAAAAGTGTTCAAATATAGTAAAAACCTGAGAAATCCGTTCGTTTTCGTCATTTGTTACAGAATCGACTTAAATCCGGATCGTCAGATTGGCAGCTCCTCTCTCTGAAACGGTTACATTTTTCGTCTGCAAAGCTATGTCACGTTCTGCGGTATCCGGAGACGCTAAAAGCACCATTGTAGAACACAGATGAATCTTCTAAGTTGATGCTATAGACAATAAGACGTAGTAAAGCTCAAGTTTTAGTTATCGATTATTGACTTTTTTTTTCGGCTTTGGTGCCTTGGACATTAGATTGGACCTTACGATTTTGCATGAAAGGAGGACTAGCAGCGGCGTTGAGCGGGCTAATGTGAAAAGTGTTGATAGGTAGTAAAATCCTGAGAATCCGTCCGTTTTCGTCATTTGTTATCGAATCGACTTAAAGCCAGATCGTCACATCAACCTCTCTTCTCTCTGACACGGTAACATTTATCCTGTGTAAAACTATGTCGCGTGGTGCGGTATCCGGAGACACTAAAAGCATCATAGTAAAACACAGATGAACCTTCAAAGTTGATGTAATAGCCAGTAAGAAGTAGTACAATAACGTTTTAGATATCGATTATTGACTTTTTAGCTGGCTTTGGGGCCTTGAACATGCGATAGGACCTTAAGATTTTGCATCAAAGGAGAACTAGCAACTGCGTTGCACGGGAGAAAGTGAAAAGTGTTCATATGTATTAAGAACCTGAGAAATCCGTCTGTTTTCGTCATTTCTTATCAAATCGACTTAAAGCCAAATCGTCACATTGGTCGCTCTTCTCTCTGAAACGGTTACATTTATCGTCTGCAAAGCTATGTCGCGTGCTGCGGTATGCGGAGACACTAACAGCACCATAGTAGAAAACAGATGAAACTTCTTAGTTGATGTAATAGTCAGTAAGAAGTAGTACAATAACGTTATAGATACCGATTATTGACTTTTAAGCTGGCTTTGGGGTCTTAGACATGAGCTAGGAACTTAAGATTTTGCATCAAAGGAGAACTAGCAGCTACGTTGCACGGGAGAATGAGAAAAGTGTAGATATGTAGTAAAATCCTGGAAATTCGTCCGTTTTCGTCATTTCTTATCAAATCGACTTAAAGCCAGATCGTCACATTGGTCGCTCTTCTCTCTGAAACTGTTACATTTAACATCTGCAAAGCTATGTCGCGTGCTGCGGTATGCGGAGACACTAACAGCACCATAGTAGAACACAGATGAAACTACTAAGTTGATGTAATAGCCAGTAAGAAGTAGTAAAATAACGTTTTAGATATCGATTATTGACTTTTTAGCTGGTTTTGGGGCCTTGGACATGAGCTAGGACCTTAAGATTTTGCATCAAAGGAGGACTAGATGCTCCGTTGCACGTGAGAATGTGAAAAGTGTTCATATGTAGTAAAAACCTGAGAAATCCGTTCGTTTTCGTCATTTCTTATCAAATCGACTTAAAGCCAGATCGTCACATTGGTCTCTCTTCTCTCTGAAACTGTTACATTTATCATCTGCAAAGCTATGTCGCGTGCTGCGGAATGCGGAGACACTAATAGCACCATAGTAGAACACAGATGAAACTTCTAAGTTGATGTAATTGCCAGTAAGAAGTAGTACAATAACGTTTTAGATACCGATTACTGACTTTTTAGCTGGCTTTGGGGAATTGGACATGAGCTAGGACCTTAAGATTTTGCATCAAAGGAGGACTAGCAGCTGCGTTGCCCGGGAGAATGTGAAAAGTGTTCATATGTAGTAAAATCCTGAGAAATCCGTCAGTTTTCGTCATTTCTTATCAAATCGACTTAAAGCCAGGTCATCATATTGGTCGCTCTTCTCTCTGAAACGGTCACATTTATCGTCTGCAAAGCTATGTCGCGTGCTGCGATATGCAGAGACACTAACAGCACCATAGTAGAACACTGATGAATCTTCTAAGTTGAAGTTATAGCCAGTAAATGTAGTACAATAACGTTTTAGATATCGATTATTGACTTTTTAGCTGGCATTGGGGTCTTGGACATGAGCTAGGACCTTAAGACTTTGCATCAAAGGAGGACTAGCAGCTGCGTTGCACGGGAGAATGTGAAAAGTGTTCATATGTATTAAGAAATTGAGAAATCCGTCCGTTTTCGTCATTTCTTATCAAATCGACTTAAAGTGAGATCGTCACATTGGTCGCTCTTCTCTCTGAAACGGTTACATTTATCGTCTGCAAAGCTACGTCGCGTGCTGCGGTATGCAGAGACACTAACAGCACCATAGTAGAACACTGATGAAACTTCTAAGTTGATGTAATAGCCAGTAAGAAGTAGTGCAATAACGTTTTGGATATCGATTATTGACTTTTAACTAGCTTTTGGCTCTCGGACATTAGCTAGGACCTTAAGACTTTGCATCAAAGGAGGACTAGCAGCTGCGTTGCACAGGAGAATGTGAAAAGTGTTCATATGTAGTAAAAACCTGAGAAATCCGTCCGTTTTCGTCATTTCTTATCAAATCGAATTAAAGCCTGATCGTCACATTGGTCGCTCTTCTCTCTGAAACGGTTACATTTATCGTCTGCAAAGCTATGTCTCGTGCTGCGGTTTGCGGAGACACTAACAGCACCATAGTTGAACAATGATTAATCTTCTAAGTTGATGTAATAGCCAGTAAAAAGTACTACAATAACGTTTTAGATATCGATTATTGACTTTTTAGCTGGCATTGGGGTCTTGGACATGAGCTAGGACCTTAAGACTTTGCATCAAAGGAGGACTAGCAGCTGCGTTGCACGGGAGAATGTGAAAAGTGTTCATCTGTAGTAAAAACCTGAGAAATCCGTCCGTTTTCGTCATTTCTGATCAAATCGACTTAAAGCCAGATCGTCACATTGGTCGCTCTTCTCTCTGAAACGGTTACATTTATCGTCTGCAAAGCTATGTCGCGTGCTGCGGTATGCGGAGACACTAACAGCACCATAGTAGAACACAGATGAAACTTCTAAGTAGATGTAATAGCCAGTGAGAAGTAGTACAATAACATTTTAGATATCCATTATTGACTTTTTAGCTGGCTTTGGGGCCTTGGACATGAGCTAGGACCTTAAAATTTTGCATCATAGGAGAACTAGCAGCTGCGTTGCACGGGAGAAAGTGAAAAGTGTTCATATGTAGTAAAAACCTGTGAAATCCGTCCGTTTTCGTCATTTCTTACCAAATCGATTTAAAGCCATATCGTCACATTGGTCGCTCTTCTCTCTGAAACGGTTACATTTATCGTCTGCAAAGCTATGTCGCGTGCTGCGGTATGCGGAGACACTAAAAGCACCATAGCAGAACACAGATGAAGGCTATATGTTGATGTAATAGCCAGTAAGAAGTAGTACAATTTTAATTGTAGTTATCGATTTTTGACTTTTTGTCCGGTTATGTTATAGCCAGTAAGATGTAGTACAATTCCGGTTTTAGTTATCGAATATTGAATTTTTAGCCTCTTTGGTGCTTTGGACATGAGCTAGGACCTTACGATTTTTCACGAAAGGTGGACTAGCAGCCGCGTATCACGGGAGAATGTAAATAGTGTTCATATGTAGTAAAAACCTGAGAAATCCGTCCGTTTTTGTCATTTCTTATCAAATCGACTTAAAGCCAGAACGTCACATTGGCCGCTCTTCTCTCTGAAACGGTAACATTTATCGCCTACAAAGCTATGTCGCGCGCTGCGGTATGCCGAGACACTAACAGCACCATAGTAGAACACAGATGAAGCTTCTAAGTTGTAGTAATTGCCAGTAAGAAGTAGTGCAATAACGTTTTAGATATCGATTATTGACTTTTTAGCTGGCTTTGGGGCCTTGGACATGAGCTAGGGCCTTAAGATTTTGCATCAAAGGAGGACTAGCAGCTGCGTTACACGGGAGAATGTGAAAAGTGTTCATATGTAGTAAAAACCTGAAAAATCCGTCAGTTTTCGTCATTTCTTATCTAATCGACTTAAAGCCAGATCGTCACATTGGTCGCTTTTCTCTCTGAAACTGTTACATTTATCATCTGCAAATCTATGTCGCGTGCTGCGGTATGCGGAGACACTAACAGCACCATAGTAGAACACAGATGAAACTACTAAGTTGATGTAATAGCCAGTAAGAAGTAGTAAAATAACGTTTTAGATATCGATTATTGACTTTTTAGCTGGTTTTGGGGCCTTGGACATGAGCTAGGACCTTAAGATTTTGCATCAAAGGAGGAATAGATGCTCCGTTGCACGGGAGAATGTGCAAAGTGTTCATATGCAGTAAAAACCTGAGAAATCCGTCCGTTTTCGTAATTTCTTATCAAATCGACTTAAAGCCAGGACGTCACATTGGACGCTCTCCTCTCTGAAAAGGTTACATTTATCGTCTGCAAAGCTATGTCGCGTGCTCCGGTATGCGGAGACACTAACAGCACCATAGTAGAACACAGATGAAACTTTCAAGTTGATGTAATTGTCAGTAAGAAGTGGTACAATAACGTTTTAGATATCGATTATTGACTTTTTAGCTGGCTTTGGGAATTGGACATGAGCTAGGACCTTATGATTTTGCATCAAAGGAGGACTAGCAGCTGCGTTGCCCGGGAGAATGTGAAAAGTGTTCATATGTAGTAAAATCCTGAGAAATCTGTCAGTTTTCGTCATTTATTATCAAATCGACTTAAAGCCAGGTCATCATATTGGTCGCTCTTCTCTCTGAAACGGTCACATTTATCGTCTGCAAAGCTATGTCGCGTGCTGCGATATGCAGAGACACTAATAGCACCATAGTAGAACACTGATGAATCTTCTAAGTTGGAGTTATAGCCAGTAAATGTAGTACAATAACGTTTTAGATATCGATTATTGACTTTTTAGCTGGCATTGGGGTCTTGGACATGAGCTAGGACCTTAAGACTTTGCATCAAAGGAGGACTAGCAGCTGCGTTGCACGGGAGAATGTGAAAAGTGTTCATATGTATTAAGAAACTGAGAAATCCGTCCGTTTTCGTCATTTCT
The DNA here is from genome assembly GCF_023897955.1 of Schistocerca gregaria. Taxonomy (NCBI): domain Eukaryota; kingdom Metazoa; phylum Arthropoda; class Insecta; order Orthoptera; family Acrididae; genus Schistocerca; species Schistocerca gregaria. The sequence continues at coordinate 379,325 of NW_026062089.1, forward strand.
TATCAAATCGCCTTAAAGTGAGATCGTCACATTGGTCGCTCTTCTCTCTGAAACGGTTACATTTATCGTCTGCAAAGCTATGTCGCGTGCTGCGGTATGCGGAGACACTAACAGCACCATAGTAGAATACTGATGAAACTTCTAAGTTAATGTAACAGCCAGTAAGAAGTAGTACAATAACGTTTTAGATATCGATTATTGACTTTTTAGCTGGCTTTGGGGTCTTGGACATGAGCTAGGACCTTAAGATTTTGCATCAAAGGGGAACTAGCAGCTGCGTTGCAAGAGAGAATGTGAAAAATGTTCATATGTAGTAAAAACCTGAGAAATCCGTCCATTTTCGTCATTTCTTATCAAATCGACTTAAAGCCAGATCGTCACATTGGTCGCTCTTCTCTCTGAAACGGTTACATTTATCGTCTGCAAAGCTATGTCGCGTGCTGCGGTATGCAGAGACACTAACAGCACCATAGTAGAACACTGATGAAACTTCTAAGTTGATGTAATAACCAGTAAGAAGTAGTGCAATAACGTTTTGGATATCGATTATTGACTTTTAACTGGCTTTTGGCTCTCGGACATGAGCTAGGACCTTAAGACTTTGCATCAAAGGAGGACTAGCAGCTGCGTTGCACGGGAGAATGTGAAAAGTGTTCATATGTAGTAAAAACCTGAGAAATCCGTCCGTTTTCGTCATTTCTTATCAAATCGACTTAAAGCCAGATCGTCACATTGGTCGCTCTTCTCTCTGAAACGGTTACATTTATCGTCTGCTTAGCTATGTCTCGTGCTGCGGTTTGCGGAGACACTAACAGCACCATAGTTGAACAATGATTAATCTTCTAAGTTGATGTAATAGCCAGTAAAAAGTAGTACAATAACGTTTTAGATATCGATTATTGACTTTTTAGCTGGCATTGGGGTCTTGGACATGAGCTAGGACCTTAAGACTTTGCATCAAAGGAGGATTAGCAGCTGCGTTGCACGGGAGAATGTGAAACGAGTTCATCTGTAGTAAAAACCTGAGAAATCCGTCCGTTTTCGTCATTTCTGATCAAATCGATTTAAAGCCAGATCGTCACATTGGTCGCTCTTCTCTCTGAAACGGTTACATTTATCGTCTGCAAAGCTATGTCGCATGCTGCGGTATGCGGAGACACTAACAGCACCATAGTAGAACCCAGATGAAACTTCTAAGTAGATGTAATAGCCAGTAAGAAGTAGTACAATAACGTTTTAGATATCGATTATTGACTTTTTAGCTGGCTTTGGGGTCTTGGACATGAGCTAGGACCTTAAAATTTTGCATCATAGGAGAACTAGCAGCTGCGTTGCACGGGAGAAATTGAAAAGTGTTCATATGTAGTAAAAACCTGTGAAATCCGTCCGTTTTCATCATTTCTTACCAAATCGATTTAAAGCCATATCGTCACATTGGTCGCTCTTCTCTCTGAAACGGTTACATTTATCGTCTGCAAAGCTATGTCGCGTGCTGCGGTATGCGGAGACACTAAAAGCACCATAGCAGATCACAGATGAAGGCTATATGTTGATGTAATAGCCAGTAAGAAGTAGTACAATTTTAATTGTAGTTGTCGATTTTTGACTTTTTGTCCGGTTATGTTATAGCCAGTAAGATGTAGTACAATTCCAGTTTTAGTTATCGAATATTGAATTTTTAGCCTCTTTGGTGCTTTGGACATGAGCTAGGACCTTACGATTTTTCACGAAAGGAGGACTAGCAGCCGCGTATCACGGGGGAATGTAAATAGTGTTCATATGTAGTAAAAACCTGAGAAATCCGTCCGTTTTCGTTATTTGTTATCGAATCGACTTAATGTCAGATCGACTCATTGGCCGCTCATATCTCTGAAACGGTTACATTTATCGTCTGCAAAGCTATGGCGCGTCCTGCGGTATGCGGAGACACTAAAAGCACCATAGTAGAACACAGAAGAAGCTTCTAAGTCGATGTAATAGCCAGTACGAAGTAGTACAATAACGTTTTAGATATCGATTATTGACTTTTTAGCTGGCATTGGGGTCTTGGACATGAGCTAGGACCTTAAGACTTTGCATCATAGGAGAACTAGCAGCTGCGTTGCACGGGAGAAATTGAAAAGTGTTCATATGTAGTAAAAACCTGAGAAATCCGTCCGTTTTCGTCATTTCTGATCAAATCGACTTAAAGCCAGATCGTCACATTGGACGCTCTTCTCTCTGAAACGGTTACATTTATCGTCTGCAAAGCTATGTCGTGTGCTGCGGTATGCGGAGATACTAAAAGCGAAATAGTAGAACACAGATGTAGCTTCTAAGTTGATGTAATAGCCAAAAAGTAGTAATACAATTCAAGTTTTAGTTGTCGATTATTGACTTTTTACCCGGCTTTGGTGCCTTGGACATGAGCTATGACTTCACGATTTTACTTGAAAAGAGGACTAGAAGCCGCGTTGCACGGGCGAATGTGAAAAGAGTTCATATGTATTAAAAACCTGAGAAATCTGTCCGGTTTCGCCAATTTTTATCGTATCGACTTAAAGCCAGATCGTCACATTGTCCTCTCTTCTCTCTGACACGGTTACATTTATCCTCTGCAAAACTATGTCGCGTGGTGCGGTATCCGGAGAGACTAAAAGCATCATAGTAAAACACAGATGAACCTTCATAGTTGATGTTATAGCCAATAAGAAGTAGTAAAACTCAAGTTTTAGTTATCGATTATTGACTTTTTTTGCCGGCTTTGGTGCCTTAGACATTAGATTAGCCATAAGACTTTGCATGAAAGGAGGACTAGCAGCGGTGTTGCGCGGGATAATGTGAAAAGTGTTGATAGGTAGTAAAAACCTGAGAATCCGTCCGTTTTCGTCATTTGTTATCGAATCGACCTAAAGCCAGATCGTCACATTGGCCTCTCTTCTCTCTGACACGGTTACATTTATCCTCTGCAAAATTATGTCCCGTGATGCGGTATCCGGATAGACTAAAAGCATCATAGTAAAACACAAATTAACCTTCTAAGTTGATGTAATAACCAAGAAGAAGTAGTAAAACTCAAGTTTTAGCTATCGATTATTGACTTTTTAGGCGGCTTTGGTGGGTTGGACATGAGATGGGACCTTACGATTTGCATGAAAATGTGGACCAGCAGCAGCGTTGCGCGGGAGAATGTGAAAAGTGTTCAAATATAGTAAAAACCTGAGAAATCCGTTCGTTTTCGTCATTTGTTACAGAATCGACTTAAATCCGGATCGTCAGATTGGCAGCTCCTCTCTCTGAAACGGTTACATTTTTCGTCTGCAAAGCTATGTCACGTTCTGCGGTATCCGGAGACACTAAAAGCACCATTGTAGAACACAGATGAATCTTCTAAGTTGATGCTATAGACAATAAGACGTAGTAAAACTCAAGTTTTAGTTATCGATTATTGACTTTTTTTTTCGGCTTTGGTGCCTTGGACATTAGATTGGACCTTACGATTTTGCATGAAAGGAGGACTAGCAGCGGCGTTGAGCGGGCTAATGTGAAAAGTGTTGATAGGTAGTAAAATCCTGAGAATCCGTCCGTTTTCGTCATTTGTTATCGAATCGACTTAAAGCCAGATCGTCACATCAACCTCTCTTCTCTCTGACACGGTAACATTTATCCTGTGTAAAACTATGTCGCGTGGTGCGGTATCCGGAGACACTAAAAGCATCATAGTAAAACACAGATGAACCTTCAAAGTTGATGTAATAGCCAGTAAGAAGTAGTACTGTTCAAGTTTTTGTTATGGATTATTGACCTTTTACCATTCTTTGGTGCTTGGACATGAGCTAGGACCTTAAGATTTTGCATGAAGGGAAGTCTAGTGGCCGCGTTGCAGGGGAGAAAGTGACAAGTTTTCATATGTAGTAAAAATCTGAGAAATTCGTCCGTTTTCGTCATTTGTTATCGAATCGACTTAAAGCCAGATCGTCACATTATCCGATCTTCTCTCTGAAACGATTACATTTATCGTCTGCAAAGCTATGTCGCGTGCTACGTTATCCGGAGACACTAAAAGGATTATAGTAAAACACAGATGAACCTTCTAAGTTGATGTAATAGCCAGTAAGAAGTAGTACTATTCAAGTTTTTGTTATCGATTATTGACGTTTTACCATTCTTTGGTGCATGGACATGAGCTAGGACCTTAAGATTTTGCATGAAGGGACGTCTAGTGGCCGCGTTGCAGGGGAGAAAGTGACAAGTTTGCATATGTAGTAAAAATCTGAGAAATTCGTCCGTCTTCGTCATTTGTTTTCGAATCGACTTAAATCCAGATCGACACATTGGCCGCTCTTCTCTCTGAAACGATTACATTTATCGTCTGCAAAGCTATGTCCGGTGCTGCGGTATGCGGAGACACTAAAAGCACCATAATACAATACAGATGAACCTTCTAAGTTAATGTAATAGCCAGTAAGAAGTAGTACAATTCAAGTTTAAGTTATAGATTATTGAATTTTTAGCCGGCTTTGGTGCCTTTGACATGAAATAGGACCTTAAGGTTTTGCATGAAAGGCAGGACTAGCAACCGCGTTGCACAGGGGAATGTGAAAAGTTTTCATATGTAGTAAAAACCTGATAAATCGGTTCGTTTTCGTGATTTGTTATCGAATAGACTTAAATCCAGATCGCCACATTGGCCGCTCTTCTCTCTGAAACGGTTACGTTTTGTCATCAGCAAAGCTATGTCGCGTGCTGCAGTATCCGGAGACACTAAAAGCAGCATAGTAGAACACAGATGAACCTTCTAAGTTGATATAATAGCCAGTAAGAAGTAGTAGAATTCAAGTTTTAGCTATCGATTATTGACTTTTTACCCTTCATTAGCGCTTGGACATGAGTTAGGGCCTTAAGATATTTCATGAAGGGAAGGCTAGTGGCCACGATGCACGGGAGAATGTGAAAAGTGTTCATATGTAGTAAAAATCTGAGAAATTCGTCCGTTTTCGTCATTTGTTATCGAATCGACCTAAATCCAGATCGACACATTTGCCGCTCTGCTCTCTGGAACGATTACATTTATCGTCTGCAAAGCTATGTCGCGTGCTGGGGTATGCGGAGACACTAAAACCATTATGGTAGTACACAGATGAAGCTTCTAAGTAATGTAATAGCCAGTAAGCAGTAGTACAATTCAGGTTTTAGTTATTGGTTATTAACTTTTTAGCACGCTTTGGAGACTTGGACATTTGCTAGGGGCTTAGGATTTTGCATGAAAGGATGATTAGCAACTGCGTTGCACGGGAGAATACGATAAGCGTTCATATGTAGTAAGAATCTGAGAAATCCGTCCGTTTTTGTCATTTGTTATTGATTCGACTTAAATCCAGATCGACACATTGGCCGCTCTTCTCTCTGAAAGGATTACATTTATCGTCTGCAAAGCTATGTCGCGTGCTACGTTATCCGGAGACACTAAAAGCATCAGAGTAAAACACAGATGAACCTCGTAAGTTGATGTAATAGCCAGTAAGAAGTAGTACTATTCAAGTTTTTGTTATCGATTTTTGACTTTTTACCATTCTTTGGTGCTTCGACATGAGCTAGGAAATTAAGTTTTTGCATGAAGGGAAGTCTAGTGGCCGCGTTGCAGGGGAGAATGTGAAAAGTGTTCATATGTAGTAAAAATCTGAAAAATTCGTCCGATTTCGTCATTTGTTATGGAATCGACTTAAAGCCAGATCGTCACATTGGCCGCTCTTCTCTCTGAAACGATTACATTTATCGTCTGCAAAGCTATGTCGCGTGCTGCGGTACACGGAGACACTAAAAGCACCATAGTAGAACACAGATAAAGCTTCTAAGTTGATGTAATAGCCAGTAAGAAGTAGTACAATTCAAGATTTAGTTATCGATTATTGACTTTTTAGCCGGCTTTGGTGCCTTTCACATGAGGTAGGACTATACGATTTTGCATGAAAGGAGGACTAGCAGCCGCGTTGCACGAGCGAATGTGAAAAGTATTCATATGTAGTAAATACCTGAGAAATCCGTCTGTTTTCGTCATTTGTTATTAATTCGACTTAAATCCAGATCGACACATTGGCCGCTCTTCTCTCTGTAACGGTTACATTTATCGTCTGCAAAGCTATGTCGAGTGCTGCGGTATGCGGAGATACTGAAAGCACCATAGTAGAACACAGATGAATCTTCTAAGTTGTTGTAAAGCCAGTAAGAAGTATTACAATTCAAGTTCATTTATCGATTATTGACTTTTTAGCCGGCTTTGGTGCATTGGACATTAGCTAGGACCTTAAGATTTTGCATGAAAGGAGGACTAGCAGCCGCGCTGCACGGGCGAATATGAAAAGTGTCATATGTAGTAAAAACCTAAGAAATCCGTCCGTTTTCGTCATTTGTTATCGAATCGACTTAAATCCAGATCGTCACATTGGCCGCTTTTCTCTCGGAAACGCTTACATTTATCGTCTGCAAAGCTATGTCGCGTGCTGCTGTATGCGGAGATACTGAAAGCACCACAGTAGAACACAGAAGAAGCTTCTAAGTTGATGTAATAGCCAGTAAGAAGTAGTACAATTCAAGTTTTAGTTATTGATTATTGACTTTTTAGCCGGCTTTGGTGCCTTGGACATGAGCTAGGACCTTAAGATTTTGCATGAAAGAAAGACTAGCAGCCAAGTTGCAAGGGACAATGTGAATAGTGTTCATATGTAGTAAAAACCTGAGAAATCCGTTCGTTTTCGTCATATGTTATCGAATCGACTTAAATCCAGATCGACACATTGGCCGCTCTTCTCTCTGAAACGGTTACATTTGTCTTCTGCAAAGCTATGTTGCGTCCTGGGGTATGCGGCGACACTACAAGCACCATAGTAGAACACAGATGAAGCTTCTAAGTTGATGTAATAGACAGTAAGAAGTCATACAATGCAAGTTTTAGTTATCGATTATTGACTTTTTAGCCGACTTTGGTGCCTTGGATATGGTATACGTCTATACGATTTTGCATGAAAGGAGGACTAGCAGCCGCGTTGCACGGGCGAATGTGAAAAGTGTTCATATGTAGTAAAAACCTTAGAAATCTGTCTGTTTTCGTCATTTGTTATCGAATCGACTTAAAGCCAGATCGTCACATTGGCAGGTCTTCTCTCTGAAACGGTTGCATTTATCGTCTGCAAAGCTCTGTCGCGTGCTGCGGTATACGGAGACACTAATAGCACCATAGTAGAACACAGATGAAACTTATAAGTTGATGTAATAGCCAGTAAGATGTAGTACAATTCAGGTTTTAGTTATCGATTATTGACTTTTTAGCAGGCTTTGGTCACTTGGACATTTGCTAGGACCTTAGGATTTTGCATGAAAGGAGGACTAGCAGCCGCGGTCCTCGGGCGAATGTGAAAAGTGTTCATATGTTGTAAGAAACTAAGAAATCCGTCAGTTTTCGTCATTTGTTATCGAATTGACGTAACACCAGACGTCTTATTGGCCGCTCTTCTCTCTGAAACGGCTACATTTATCGTCTGCAAAGATATGTCGCGTGCTGTGGTATGTGGCGAAACTAAAAGCACCATAGAAGAATACAGATGAAACTTCTAAGTTTATGTAATGGCCAGTAAGAAGTAGTAGAATTCAAGTTTCAGCTATCGATTGTTGACTTTTTACCCTTCTTTGGCGCTTGGGCATGAGTTAGGGCCTTAAGATATTTCATGAAGGGAAGGCTAGTGGCCACGATGCACGGAGAATGTGAAAAGAGTTCATATGTAGTAAAAATCTGAGTAATTCGTCCGTTTTCGTCATTTGTTATCGAATCGACTTAAATCCAGATCGACACATTTGCCGCTCTTCTCTCTGGAACGATTACATTTATCGTCTGCAAAGCTATGTCGCGTGCTTCGGTATGCGGAGACACTAAAACCATAGTAGTAGTACACAGATGAAACCTCTAAGTTGATGTAATAGCCAGTAAGAAGTAGTACAATTCAAGTTTTCGTTATCGATTATTGACTTTTTAGCCGGCTTTGGTGGCTTGGACATGAGCTAAGACTTTACGATTTTGCATGAAAGGAGAACTAGCAACCGCGTTGCACGGGAGAATGTGAAAAGTGTTCATATGTAATAAAAACCTGAAAAAGTCGTATCGACTTAATTCCAGATCGACACATTAGCCGCTCTTCTCTCTGAAACGGTTACGTTTTGTCGTCTGCAAAGCTATGTCGCGTGCTGCGGTATGCGGAGACACTAAAAGCAGCATAGTAGAGCACAGATGAAGCCACTAAGTTGATGTAATAGCGAGTAAGAAGTAGTACAATTCAAGTTTTAGGTATCGATTATTGACTTTTTAGCCGGCTTTGGTGCCTTGGACATGAGGTGGAACCTTAAGATTTTGCATGAAAGGAGGACTAGGAGCCGCGTTGCACGGGAGAATGTGAAAAGGGTTCATATGTAGTAAAAACCTGAGAAATCCGTCCTTTTTCGTCAATTGTTATCGAATCGAATTACAGCCACATCGTTACATTGGCCGCTCTTCCCTATGAAACATTTAAATTTATCGTCTCCAATGATATGTCGCGAGCTACGGTATGCGGAGACACTACAATCACCATAGTAGAACACAGAAGTAGCTTCTAAGTTGACGTAATACCCAATAAAAAGTAGTGCAATTAACGTTTTAGTTATCGATTATTGACTTTTCAGCATTTTTGGTGCCTTGGGCATGAGCTAGGACCTTAAGATTTTTCACGAAAGGACGACTAGCAGCCGCGTTGCACGGGAGAATGTGAAAAGTGTTCATATGTAGTAAAAACCTGACAAATCCGTCCGTGTTCGTCAATTGTTATCGAATCGACTTAAAGCCAGATCGTCACATTGGCCGCTCTTCTCTCTGAAACGGTTGTACTGATCGTCTGCAAAGCTATGTCGCGTGCTGCGGTATGCGGAGACACTAAAAGCACCATTGTAGAACACAGATGAAGCTTCTAAATTGATGTAATAGAAAGTAATATGTAGTACAATTCAAGTTTTAGTTATCGATTATTGACTTTTTAACTGGCTTTGGTGCCTTGGAAATGAGCTAGGACCTTAACATTTTGCACGAAAGGAGGACTAGCAGCCGAGTTGAAAGGGAGAATGTGAAAAGTGTTCATATGTAGTAAAAACCTGAGAAATCCGTTACTTTTCGTCATTTGTTATCGAATCGACTTAAAGCCAGATCGTCACATTGGCCGCCCTTCTGTCTGAAACGGTTACATTTATCGTCTGCAAAGCTATGTCGCGTGCTGCGGTGTGTGGAGACACTAAAAGCACAATAGTAGAACACAGATGAAGCTTCTAAGTTGTTGTAATAGCCTGAGAGAAATATTACAATTCAAGTTTTAGGTTTCGTTTATTGACTTTTTACCCTTCTTTGGTGCCTTGGACATGGGCTAGGAAATTAAGATTTTGCATGAAAGGAGGACTAGTAGCCGAATTGCACGGCAGAATGTGAAAAGTTTTCATATGTAGTAAAAACCTGAGATATCCGTCCGTTTTCGTCATTTGTTATCGAATCGACTTAAAGCCAGATCGTCACATTGGCCGCTCTTCTCTCTGAAACGGTTGTACTGATCGTCTGCAAAGCTATGTCGCGTGCTGCGGTATGCGGAGACACTAAAAGCACCATTGTAGAACACAGATGAAGCTTCTAAGTTGATGTAACAGCCAGTAAGATGCAGTACAATTCAAGTTTTAGGTATCGATTACTGACTTTTTAGCTGGCTTTGGTGCCTTGGACATGGGCTAGGACCTTAAGATTCAGCATGAAACGAGGACTAGCAGCCGAATTGCACGGCAGAATGTGAAAAGTTTTCATATGTAGTAAAAACCTGAGAAATCCGTCCGTTTTCGTCATTTGTTATCGAATCGACTTCAAGCCAGATCGTCACATTGGCCGTTCTTCTGTCTGAAACGGATACATTTATCGTCTGCAAAGCTATGTCGCATGCTGCGGTATGCAGAGACACTAAAAGCACCATAGTAGAACACAGATGAAGCTTCTAAGTTGATGTAATAACCAGTAAGAAGTAGTACAATTCAAATTTTTGGAATCGATTATTGACTTTTTACCCTTCTTTGGTGCTTTGGACATGAGCTAGGAACTTAAGATTTTGCATGAAAGGAGGACTAGCAGCCGCGATGCGATGGAGACTGTGAAAAGTGTTCATATGTAGTAAAAACCTGAGAAATACGTCCGTTTTCGTCATTTGTTATCGAATCGACTTAAAGCCAGATCGTCACATTGGCCGCTCTTCCCTCTAAAACGGTTGTACTTATCGTTTGCAAAGCTATGTCTCGTGCTGCGGTATGCGGAGACACAAAAGGCACCATAGTGCACACACAGATGAAGCTTCTAAGTTGATGTAATAGCCAGTAAGAAGTAGTTCAATTCAAGTTTTAGGTATGGATTATTGACTTTTTAGGTATCTTTGGTGCCTTGGACATGAGCTAGGACCTTAAGATTTTGCATGAAAGGAGGACTAGCAGCCACGTTGCATGGGAGAATGTGAAAAGTGTTCATATGTAGTAAAAACCTGAGAAATCCGTCCGTTTTCCTAATTTGTTATGGAATCGACTTAAAGCCAGATCGTCACATTGGCCGCGCTTCTCTCTGAAACGGTTGTACTTATCGTCTGCAAAGCTATGTCGCGTGCTGCGGTATGCGTAGACACTAAAAGCACCATAGTAGAACACAGATGAAGCTTCTAAGTTGGTGTAATAGCCAGTAAGAAGTAGTACAATTCAAGATTTACGTATCGATTATTGACTTTTTTGCTGGCTTTGGTGCCTTGGACATGAGCTAGGACCTTAAGATTCTGCATGAAAGGAGGACTAGCAGAAGAGTTGTATGGGACAATGTGAAAAGTGTTCATATGTAGTAAAAACCTGAGAAATCCGTCCGTTTTCGTCATTTGTTATCGAATCGACTTGAAGCAAGATCGTCACATTGGCCGCTCTTCTCTCTGAAACGGTTGTACTTATCGTCTGCAAAGCTATGTCGCGTGCTGCGGTATGCGGAGACACTAAAAGCACCATAGTGGATCACAGATGAAGCATCTACGTTGATGTAATAGCCAGTAAGAAGTAGTACAATTCAAGTTTTAGGTATCGATTATTGACTTTTTACCCTTCTTTGGTGCCTTGGACATGAGTTAGGTACTTAAGATTTTGCATGAAAGGAGGACTAGTAGCCGCGATGCGCGGGAGAATGTGAAAAGTGTTCATACGTACTAAAAACCTGAGAAATCCGTCCGTTTTCGTCATTTGTTATCGAATCGACTTAAAGCCAGATCGTCACATTGGCCGCTCTTCTGTCTGAAACGGTTACATTTATTGTCTGCAAAGCTATGTCGCATGCTGCGGTATGCGGAGACACTAAAAGCACCATAGTGGATCACAGATGAAGCATCTACGTTGATGTAATAGCCAGTAAGAAGTAGTACAATTCAAGTTTTAAGTATCGATTATTGACTTTTTAGCTGGCTTTGGTGCCTTGGACATGAGCTAGGACCTTAAGATTCTGCATGAAAGGAGGACTAGCAGCCGAGTTGTACGGGAGAATGTGAAAAGTGTTCACACGTTGTAAAAACCTGAGGAACCCGTCCATTTTCGTCATTTGTTATCGAATCGACTTAAAGCCAGATCGTCACATTGGCCGCTCTTCTCTCTGAAACGGTTGTACTTATCGTTTGCAAAGCTATGTCGCATGCTGCGGTATGCAGAGATACTAAAATCACCATAGTGGAACACAGATGAAGCTTCTAAGTTGACGTAATAGCCAGTAAGAAGTAGTACAATTCAAGGTATAGGTATCGATTATTGACTTTTTAGCTGGCTTTGGTGCCTTGGACATGAGATAGGTCCTTAAGATTCTGCATGAAAGGAGGACTAGCAGCCGAGTTGCATGGGAGAATGTGAAAAGTGTTCATCTGTAGTAAATACCTGAGAAATTCGTTCGTTTTCGTCATTTGTTACCGAATCGACTTAAAGCCAGATCGTCACATTGGCCGCTCTTCTCTCTGAAACGGTTGTACTTATCGTTTGCAAAGCTATGTCGCGTGCTGCGGTATGCCGAGACACAAAAAGCACCATAGTGGACACACAGATGAAGCTTCTAAGTTGATGTAATAGCCAGTAAGAAGTAGTACAATTCAAGTTTTAGGTTATGGATTATTGACTTTTTAGCTATCTTTGGTGCCTTGGACATGAGCTAGGACATTAAGATTCTGCATGAAAGGAGGACTAGCAGCCGCGTTGCATGGGAGTATGTGACAAGTGTTCATATGTAGTAAAAACCTGAGAAATCCGTCCGTTTTCGTCATTTGTTATCGAATAGACTTAAAGCCAGATCTTCACATTGGCCGCTCTTCTCTCTGAAACGGTTGTACTTAACGTCTGCAAAGCTATGTCGCGTGCTGCGGTATGCGGAGACACAAAAAGCACCATAGTAGAACACAGACGAAACTTCTAAGTTGATGTAATAGCCAGTAAGAAGTAGTACAATTCAAGTTTTAGGTATCGTTATTGACTTTTTAGCTGGCTTTGGTGACTGGGACATGAGCTAGGACCTTAAGATTCTGCATGAAAGGAGGACTAGCAGCCGAGTTGCATGGGAGAATGTGAAAAGTGTTCATATGTAGTAAGAACCTGAGAAATCCATCCGTTTTCGTCATTTGTTATCGAATCGACTTAAAGCCAGATCGTCACATTGGCTGCTCTTCTCTCTGAAACGGTTGTACTTATCGTCTGCAAAGCTATGTCGCGTGCTGCGGTATGCGGAGACACTAAAAGCACAATAGTAGAACACAGATGAAGCTTCTAAGTTGATGTAATAGCCAGTAAGGAGTAGTACAATTCAAGTTTTAGGTATCGAATATTGACTTTTTAGCAAGCTTTGGTGCATTGGACATGGGCTAGGATCTTAAGATTCTGCATGAAAGGAGGACTAGCAGCCGAGTTGCACGGGAGGATGCGAAAAGTGTTCATATGTAGTAAAAACCTGAGAAATCCGTCCGTTTTCGTAATTTATTATCGAATCGACTTAAAGCAATGCGTCACATTGGCCGCTCTTCTCTCTGAAACGGTTGTACTTATCGTCTGCAAAGCTATGTCGCGTGCTGCGGTATGCGGAGACACTAAAAGCACCATAATAGAACACAGATTAAGCTTCTAAGTTGATGTAATAGCCAGTAAGAAGTAGTACAATTCAAGTTTTAGGTATCGATTATTGACTTTTTAGCTGGCTTTTATGCCTTGGACATAAGCTAGGACCTTATGATTCTGCATGAAAGGAGGACTAGCAGCCGAGATGCATGGGAGAATGTGAATAGTGGTCATATGTAGTAAAAAAATGAGAAATCAGTCCGTTTTCGTCATTTGTTATCGAATCGCCTTAAAGCCAGATCGTCACATTGGCCGCTCTTCTCTCTGAAACGGTTGTACTTATCGTCTGCAAAGCTATGTCGCGTGCTGCAGTATGCGGAGACACTAAAAGCACCATAGTAGAACAGAGATGAAGCTTCTAAGTTGATGTGATAGCCAGTGAGAAGTAGTACAATTCAAGTTTTAGGTATCGATTATTGACTTTTTAGCTGGCTTTGGTGCTTTGGACATGAGCTAGGACCTTAAGATTCTGCATGAAAGGAGGACTAGCAGCCGAGTAGCATGGGAGAATGTGAAAAGTGTTCATATGTAGTAAAAACCTGAGACATCCGTCCGTTTCCGTCATTTGTTATCGAATCGACTTAAAGCCAGATCGTCACATTGGCCGCTCTTCTCTCTGAAACGGTTGTACTTATCGTCTGAAAGCTATGTCGCGTGCTGCGGTATGCGGAGACAGTAAAATCACCATAGTAGAACACAGATGAAGCTTCTAAGTTGATGTAATAGCCAGTAAGGAGTAGTACTATTCAATTTTTAGGTATCGAATATTGACTTTTTAGCTGGCTTTGGTGCCTTATACATGAGCTAGGACCTTAAGATTCTGCATGAAAGTCGGACTAGCAGCCGAGTTGAATGGGAGAATGTGAAAAGTGTTCATATGTAGTAAAAACCTGAGAAATCCGCCCGTTTTCGTCATTTGTTATCGAATCGACTTAAAGCCAGATCGTCACATTGGCCGCTCTTCTCTCTGAAATGGTTGTACTTATCGTCTGCAAAGCTATGTCGCGTGCTACGGTATGCCGAGACACTAAAAGCACCATAGTAGAACACAGATGAAGCTTCAAACTTGATGTAATAGCCAGTAAGAAGTAGTACAATTCAAGATTTAGGTATCGATTATTGACTTTTTTGCTGGCTTTGGTGCCTTGGACATGAGCTAGAACCTTACGATTCTGCATGAAAGGAGGACTAGCAGCCGAGTTGCACGGGATAATGTAAAAAGTGTTCATATGTAGTAAAAACCTGAGAAATCCGTCCGTTTTCGATATTGGTTATCGAATCGACTTAAAGCCAGATCGTCACATTGGCCCCTCTTCTCTCTGAAACGGTTGTACTTATCGTCTGCAAAGCTATGTCGCGTGCTGCAGTATGCGGAGACACTAAAAGCACCATAGTAGAACACAGATGAAGCTTCTAAGTTGATGTGATAGCCAGTGAGCAGTAGTACAATTCAAGTTTTAGGTATGGATTATTGACTTTTTAGCTATCTTTGGTGCCTTGGAAATGAGCTAGGACATTAAGATTCTGCATGAAAGGAGGACTAGCAGCCGCGTTGCATGGGAGTATGTGACAAGTGTTCATATGTAGTAAAAACCTGAGAAATCCGTCCGTTTTCGTCATTTGTTATCGAATAGACTTAAAGCCAGATCGTCACATTGGCCGCTCTTCTCTCTGAAACGGTTGTACTTAACGTCTGCAAAGCTATGTCGCGTGCTGCGGTATGCAGAGACACTAAAAGCACCATTGTAGAACACAGGTTAAGCTTCTAAGTTGATGTAATAGCCAGTAAGAGGTAGTACAATTCAAGTTTTAGGTATCGATTATTGACTTTTTGCTGGCTATGTTGCCTTGGACATGAGCTAGGACCTTAAGATTCTGCATGAAAGGAGGACAAGCAGCCGCGTTGCACGGAGAATGTGAAATGTGTTCATATGTAGTAAAAACCTGAGAAATCCGTCCGTTTTCGTCATTTGTTATCGAATAGACTTAAAGCCAGATCGTCACATTGGTCGCTCTTCTGTCTGAAACGGTTGTACTTAACGTCTGCAAAGATATGTCGCGTGCTGCGGTATGCAGAGACACTAAAAGCACCATACTAGAACACAGGTTAAGCTTCTAAGTTGATGTAATAGCCAGTAAGAGGTAGTACAATTCAAGTTTTAGGTATGGATTATTGACTTTTTGCTGGCTATGTTGCCTTGGACATGAGCTAGGACCTTAAGATTCTGCATGAAAGGAGGACTAGCAGCCGCGTTGCACGGAGAATGTGAAAAGTGTTCATATATAGTAAAAACCTGAGAAATCCGTCCGTTTTCGTCATTTGTTATCGAATCGACTTAAAGCCAGATCGTCACATTGGTCGCTCTTCTCTCTGAAACGGTTGTACTTATCGTCTGCAAAGCTATGTCGCGTGCTGCGGTATGCGGAGACACTAAAATCACCATAGTGGAACACAGATGAAGCTTCTAAGTTGATGTAATAGCCAGTAAGAAGTAGTACAATTCAAGTTTTAGGTTTCCATTATTGACTTTTTAGCTGGCTTTGGTGCCTTGGACATGAGCTATGTCCTTAAGATTCTGCATGAAAGGAGGACTAGCAGCCGAGTTGAAAGGGAGAATGTGAAAAGTGTTCATATGTAATAAAAACCTGAGAAATCCGTCCATTTTCGTCATTTGTTATCGAATCAACTTGAAGCCAGATCGTTACATTGGCCGCCCTTATATCTGAAACGGTTGTACTTATCGTCTGCAAAGCTATGTCGCGTGCTGCGGTATGCGTAGACACTAAAAGCACCATAGTAGAACACACATGAAGCTTCTAAGTTGATATAATAGCCAGTAAGAAGTAGTACAATTCAAGATTTACGTATCGATTATTGACTTTTTTGTGGCTTTGGTGCCTTGGACATGAGCTAGGACCTTAAGATTCTGCATGAAAGGAGGACTAGCAGCCGAGTTGCACGGGAGGATGCGAAAAGTGTTCATATGTAGTAAAAACCTGAGAAATCCGCCCGTTCTCGTAATTTATTATCGAATCGACTTAAAGCAGTGCGTCACATTGGTCGCTCTTCCCTCTGAAACGGTTGTACTTATCGTCTGCAAAGCTATGTCGCTTGCTGCGGTATGCGGAGACACTGAAAGCACCATAGTAGAACACAGATTAAGCTTCTATGTTGATGTAATAGCCAGTAAGAAGTAGTACAATTCAAGTTTTAGGTATCGATTATTGACTTTTTTGCTGGCTTTGGTGCCTTGGACAAGAGCTAGGACCTTAAGATTCTGCATGAAAGGAGGACTAGCAGCCGCGTTGCACGGAGAATGTGAAAAGTGTTCATATGTAGTAAAAACCTGAGAAATCCGTCCGTTTTCGTCATTTGTTATCGAATAGACTTAAAGCCAGATCTTCACATTGGCCGCTCTTCTCTCTGAAACGGTTGTACTTAACGTCTGCAAAGCTATGTCGCGTGCTGCGGTATGCGGAGACACTAAAAGCACCATAGTAGAACACAGACGAAACTTCTAAGTTGATGTAATAGCCAGTAAGAAGTAGTACAATTCAAGTTTTAGGTATCGTTATTGACTTTTTAGCTGGCTTTGGTGACTGGGACATGAGCTAGGACCTTAAGATTCTGCATGAAAGGAGGACTAGCAGCCGAGTTGCATGGGAGAATGTGAAAAGTGTTCATATGTAGTAAAAACCTGAGAAATCCATCCGTTTTCGTCATTTGTTATCGAATCGACTTAAAGCCAGATCGTCACATTGGCCGCTCTTCTCTCTGAAACGGTTGTACTTATCGTCTGCAAAGCTATGTCGCGTGCTGCGGTATGCGGAGACACTAAAAGCACAATAGTAGAACACAGATGAAGCTTCTAAGTTGATGTAATAGCCAGTAAGGAGTAGTACAATTCAAGTTTTAGGTATCGAATATTGACTTTTTAGCAGGCTTTGGTGCATTGGACATGGGCTAGGACCTTAAGATTCTGCATGAAAGGAGGACTAGCAGCCGAGTTGCACGGGAGGATGCGAAAAGTGTTCATATGTAGTAAAAACCTGAGAAATCCGTCCGTTTTCGTAATTTATTATCGAATCGACTTAAAGCAGTGCGTCACATTGGCCGCTCTTCTCTCTGAAACGGTTGTACTTATCGTCTGCAAAGCTATGTCGCGTGCTGCGGTATGCGGAGACACTAAAAGCACCATAATAGAACACAGATTAAGCTTCTAAGTTGATGTAATAGCCAGTAAGAAGTAGTACAATTCAAGTTTTAGGTATGGATTATTGACTTTTTAGCTGGCTTTTATGCCTTTGACATGAGCTAGGACCTTATGATTCTGCATGAAAGGAGGACTAGCAGCCGTGATGCATGGGAGAATGTGAATAGTGGTCATATGTAGTAAAAAAATTAGAAATCCGTCCGTTTTCGTCATTTGTTATCGAAACGCCTTAAAGCCAGATCGTCACATTGGCCGCTCTTCTCTCTGAAACGGTTGTACTTATCGTCTGCAAAGCTATGTCGCGTGCTGCAGTATGCGGAGACACTAAAAGCACCATAGCAGAACAGAGATGAAGCTTCTAAGTTGATGTGATAGCCAGTGAGAAGTAGTACAATTCAAGTTTTAGGTATCGATTATTGACTTTTCAGCTGGCTTTGGTGCTTTGGACATGAGCTAGGACCTTAAGATTCTGCATGAAAGGAGGACTAGCAGCCGAGTAGCATGGGAGAATGTGAAAAGTGTTCATATGTAGTAAAAACCTGAGAAATCCGTCCGTTTCCGTCATTTGTTATCGAATCGACTTAAAGCCAGATCGTCACATTGGCCGCTCTTCTCTCTGAAACGGTTGTACTTATCGTCTGAAAGCTATGTCGCGTGCTGCGGTATGCGGAGACACTAAAATCACCATAGTAGAATACAGATGAAGCTTCTAAGTTGATGTAATAGCCAGTACGGAGTAGTACTATTCAAGTTTTAGGTATCGAATATTGACTTTTTAGCTGGCTTTGGTGCCTTATACATGAGCTAGGACTTTAAGATTCTGCATGAAAGGAGGACTAGCAGCCGAGTTGAATGGGTGAATGTGAAAAGTGTTCATATGTAGTAAAAACCTGAGAAATCCGCCCGTTTTCGTCATTTGTTATAGAATCGACTTAAAGCCAGATCGTCACATTGGCCGCTCTTCTCTCTGAAACGGTTGTACTTATCGTCTGCAAAGCTATGTCGCGTGCTGCGGTATGCGGAGACACTAAAAGCACCATAGTAGAACACAGATGAAGCTTCAAACTTGATGTAATGGCTAGTAAGAAGTAGTACAATTCAAGATTTAGGTATCGATTATTGACTTTTTTGCTGGCTTTGGTGCCTTGGACATGAGCTAGAACCTTACGATTCTGCATGAAAGGAGGACTAGCAGCCGAGTTGCACGGGATAATGTAAAAAGTGTTCATATGTAGTAAAAACCTGAGAAATCCGTCCGTTTTCGATATTTGTTATCGAATCGACTTAAAGCCAGATCGTCACATTGGCCCCTCTTCTCTCTGAAACGGTTGTACTTATCGTCTGCAAAGCTATGTCGCGTGCTGCAGTATGCGGAGACACTAAAAGCACCATAGTAGAACACAGATGAAGCTTCTAAGTTGATGTGATAGCCAGTGAGAAGTAGTACAATTCAAGTTTTAGGTATGGATTATTGACTTTTTAGCTATCTTTGGTGCCTTGGAAATGAGCTAGGACATTAAGATTCTGCATGAAAGGATGACTAGCAGCCGCGTTGCATGGGAGTATGTGACAAGTGTTCATATGTAGTAAAAACCTGAGAAATCCGTCCGTTTTCGTCATTTGTTATCGAATAGACTTAAAGCCAGATCGTCACATTGGCCGCTCTTCTCTCTGAAACGGTTGTACTTAACGTCTGCAAAGCTATGTCGCGTGCTGCGGTATGCAGAGACACTAAAAGCACCATACTAGAACACAGGTTAAGCTTCTAAGTGGATGTAATAGATAGTAAGAGGTAGTACAATTCAAGTTTTAGGTATCGATTATTGACTTTTTGCTGGCTATGTTGCCTTGGACATGAGCTAGAACCTTACGATTCTGCATGAAAGGAGGACTAGCAGCCGAGTTGCACGGAGGATGCGAAAAGTGTTCATATGTAGTAGAAACCTGAGAAATCCGTCCGTTTTCGTAATTTCTTATCGAATCGACTTAAAGCAGTGCGTCACATTGGCCGCTCTTCTCTCTGAAACGGTTGTACTTATCGTCTGCAAAGCTAGGTCGCGTGCTGCGGTATGCGGAGACACTAAAAGTACCATAGTAGAACACAGATTAAGCTTCTAAGTTGATGTAATACCCAGTAAGAAGTAGTACAATTCAAGTTTTAGGTATCGATTATTGACTTTTTATCTGGCTTTTGTGCCTTGGACATGAGTTAGGACCTTAACATTCTGCATGAATGGAGGACTAGCAGCCGCGTTGCACGGGAGTATGTGAAAAGTGTTCATATGTAGTAAAAACCTGAGAAATCCGTCCATTTTCGTCATTTGTTATCCAATCGGCTTATAGCCAGATCGGCACATTAGCCCCTCTTCTCTCTGAAACGGTTGTACTTATCGTCTGCAAAGCTATGTCGCGTGCTGCGGTATGCGGAGACACTAAAAGCACAATAGTAGAACACAGATGAAGCTTCTAAGTTCATGTAATAGCCTGTAAGGAGTTGTACAATTCAAGTTTTAGGTATCGAATATTGACTTTTTAGCTGGCTTTGGTGCCTTGGACATGAGCTAGGACCTTAAGATTCTGCATGAAAGGAGGACTAGCAGCCGAGTTGCACGGAGGATGCGAAAAGTGTTCATATGTAGTAGAAACCTGAGAAATCCGTCTGTTTTCGTAATTTATTATCGAATCGACTTAAAGCAGTGCGTCACATTGGCCGCTCTTCTCTCTGAAACGGTTGTACTTATCGTCTGCAAAGCTATGTCGCGTGCTGCGGTATGCGGAGACACTAAAAGCACCATAGTAGAACACAGATTAAGCTTCTAGGTTGATGTAATAGCCAGTAAGAAGTAGTACAATTGGAGTTTTAGGTATCGATTATTGACTTTTTACCTGGCTTTTGTGCCTTGGACATGAGCTAGGACCTTATGACTCTGCATGAAAGGAAGACTAGTAGCCGAGATGCATGGGAGAATGTGAATAGTGTTCATATGTAGAAAAAAAATGAGAAATCCGTCCGTTTTCGTCATTTGTTATCGAATCGACTTAAAGCCAGATCGTCACATGGGCCCCTCTTCTCTCTGAAACGGTTGTACTTATCGTCTGCAAAGCTATGTCGCGTGCTGCAGTATGCGGAGACGCTAAAAGCACCATAGTAGAACACAGATGAAGCTTCTAAGTTGATGTGATAGCCAGTGAGAAATAGTAGAATTCAAGTTTTAGGTATCGATTATTGACTTTTTAGCTGGCTTTGGTGCCTTGGACATGAGCTAGGACCTAAAGATTCTGCATGAAAGAAGGACTAGCAGCCGCGTAACACGGGAGGATGTAAAAAGTGTTCATATGTAGTAAAAACCTGAGAAATCCGTCCGTTTTCGTCATTTGTTATCGAATCGACTTAAAGCCAGATCGTCACATGGGCCCCTCTTCTCTCTGAAACGATTGTACTTATCGTCTGCAAAGCTATGTCGCGTGCTGCAGTATGCGGAGACACTAAAAGCACCATAGTAGAACACAGATTAAGCTTCTAAATTGATGTAATAGCAGGTAAGACGTAGTAATATTCAAGTTGTAGGTATCGATTATTGACCTTTTAGCTGGCTTTTGTGTCTTGGACATGAGCTAGGACCTTATGATTCTGCACGGAAGGAGGACTAGCAGCCGAATTGCTTGGGAGAATGTGAGAAGTGTTCATATGTAGTAAAAACCTGAAAAATGCGTCCGTTTTCGTCATTTGTTATCGAATCAACTTAAAGCCAGATTGTCACATCGGCCGCTCTTCTGTCTGAAACGGTTGTACTTATCGTCTGCAAAGCTATGTCGCGTGCTGCGGTATGCGGAGACACTAAAAGCACCATAGTAGAATACAGATGAAGCTTCAAAGTTGATGTAATAGCCAGTAAGAAGTAGTACAATTCAAGATTTAGGTATCGATTATTGACTTTTTTGCTGGCTTTGGTGCCTTGGACATGAGCTAGGACCTTACGATTCTCCATGAAAGGAGGACTAGCAGCCGAGTTGCACGGGAGAATGTAAAAAGTGTTCATATGTAGTAAAAACCTGAGAAATCCGTCCATTTTCGTCATTTGTTATCGAATCGACTTAAAGCCAGATCGTCACATTGGCCTCTCTTCTCTCTGAAACGGTTGTACTTATCGCCTGCAAAGCTATGTCGCGTGCTGCGGTATGCGGAGACACTAAAATCACCATAGTGGAACACAGATGAAGCTTCTAAGTTGATGTAATAGCTAGTAAGATGTAGTCAATTTAGGTATCGATTATTGACTTTTTAGCTGGCTTTGGTGCCTTGGACATGAGCTATGTCCTTAAGATTCTGCATGAAAGGAGGACTAGCAGCCGAGTGGCATTGGAGAATGTGGAAAGTGTTCATATGTAGTAAAAGCCTAAGAAATCCGTCCGTTTTAGTCATTTGTTATCGAATCAACTTGAAGCCAGATCGTCACATTGCCCGCTTTTCTCTCTGAAACGGTTGTACTTATCGTCTGCAAAGCTATGTCGCGTGCTGCAGTATGCGGAGACACTAAAAGCACCATAGTAGAACGCAGATGAAGCTTCTAAGTTGATGTGATAGCCAGTGAGAAGTAGTACAATTAAAGTTTTAGGTATCGATTATTGACTTTTTAGCTGGCTTTTGTGCCTTGGACATGAGCTAGGACCTTATGATTCTGCATGAAAGGAGGACTAGCAGCCCAGTTACATGGGAGAATGTGAAAAGTGTTCATATGTAGTAAAAACCTGAGAAATCCGTCCGTTTTCGTCATTTTTTATCGAATCGACTTAAAGCCAGATCGTCACATTGGCCGCTCTTCTCTCTGAAACGGTTGTACTTATCGTCTGCAAAGCTATGTCGCGTGCTGCGATATGCGGAGACACTAAAAGCGCCATAGTAGAACACAGATGAAGCTTCAAAGTTGATGTAATAGCCAGTAAGAAGTAGTACAATTCAAGATTTAGGTATCGATTATTGACTTTTTTGCTGGCTTTGGTGCCTTGGACATGACCTAGGACCTTAAGATTCTGCATGAAAGGAGGACTAGCAGCCGAGTAGCACGGGAGAATGTAAAAAGTGTTCATATGTAGTAAAAACCTGAGAAATCCGTCCGTTTTCGTCATTTGTTATCGAATCGACTTAAAGCCAGATCGTCACATGGGCCCCTCTTCTCTCTGAAACGGTTGTACTTATCGTCTGCAAAGCTATGTCGCGTGCTGCAGTATGCGGAGACACTAAAAGCACCTTAGTAGAACACAGATGAAGCTTCTAAGTTGATGTGATAGCCAGTGAGACGTAGTACAATTCAAGTTTTAGGTATCGATTATTGACTTTTTAGCTGGCTTTGCTGCCTTGGACATGAGCTAGGACCTAAAGATTCTGCATGAAAGGAGGACTAGCAGCCGCATTGCACGGGAGGATGTAAAAAGTGTTCATGTGTAGTAAAAACCTGAGAACTCCGTCCGTTTTCGTCATTTGTTATCGAATCGACTTAAAGCCAGATCGTCACATGGGCCCCTCTTCTCTCTGAAACGGTTGTACTTATCGTCTGCAAAGCTATGTCGCGTGCTGCGGTATGCGGAGAGACTAATAGCACCATAGCAGAACACAGATTAAGCTTCTAAGTTGATGTAATAGCAAGTAAGAAGTAGTACAATTCAAGTTTTAGGTATCGATTATTGACCTTTTAGCTGGCTTTTGTGCCTTGGACATGAGCTAAGACCTTATGATTCCGCACGGAAGGAGGACTAGCAGCCGAGTTGCTTGGGAGAATGTGAAAAGTGTTCATATGTAGTAAAAACCTGAAAAATGCGTCCGTTTTCGTCATGTGTTATCGAATCGACTTAAAGCCAGATTGTCACATTGGCCGCTCTTCTATCTGAAACGGTTGTACTTTTCGTCTGCAAAGCTATGTCGCGTGCTGCTGTATGCGGAGACACTAAAAGCACCATAGTAGAATACAGATGAAGCTTCAAAGTTGATGTAATAGCCAGTAAGAAGTAGTACAATTCAAGATTTAGGTATCGATTATTGACTTTTTTGCTGGCTTTGGTGCCTTGGACATGAGCTAGGACCTTACGATTCTGCATGAAAGGAGGACTAGCAGCCGAGTGGCACGGGAGAATGTAAAAAGTGTTCATATGTAGTATAAACCTGAGAAATCCGTCCGTTTTCGTCACTTGTTATCGAATCCACTTAAAGCCAGATCGTCACATTGGCCCCTCTTCTCTCTGAAACGGTTGTACTTATCGTCTGCAAAAATATGTCGCGTGCTGCGGTATGCGGAGACACTAAAAGCACCATAGTAGAACACAGATGAAGGTTCTAAGTTGATGTGATAGCCAGTGAGAAGTAGTACAATTCAAGTTTTAGGTATCGATTATTGACTTTTTAGCTGGCTTAGGTGCCTTGGACATGAGCTAGGACCTTAAGATTCTGCATGAAAGGAGGACTATCAGCCGCGTTGCACGGGAGTATGTGAAAAGTGTTCATATGTAGTAAAAACCTGAGAAATCCGTCCATTTTCGTCATTTGTTATCGAATCAACTTGAAGCCAGATCGTAACATTGGCCGCTCTTCTCTCTGAAACGGTTGTACTTATCGTCTGCAAAGCTATGTCGCGTGCTGCGGTATGCGGAGACACTAAAAGCACCATAGTAGAACACAGGTGAAGCTTCAAAGTTGATGTAATAGCCAGTAAGAAGTAGTACAATTCAAGTTTTAGGTATCGATTATTGACTTTTTAGCTGGCTTTTATGCCTTGGACATGAGCTAGGACCTAATGATTCTGCATGAAAGGAGGACTAGCAGCCGAGATGCATGGGAGAATGTGAATAGTGTTCATATGTAGTAAAAAAATGAGAAATCCGTCCGTTTTCGTCATTTGTTATCGAATCGACTTAAAGCAGATCGTCACATTGGCCGCTCTTCTCTCTGAAACGGTTGTACTTATCGTCTGCAAAGCTATGTCGCGTGCTGCGGTATGCGGAGACACTAAAAGCACCATAGATTAAGCTTCTAAGTTGATGTAAAGCCAGTAAGAAGTAGTACAATTCAAGTTTTAGGTATCGATTATTGACTTTTTAGCTGGCTTTGGTGCCTTGGACATGAGCTATGTCCTTAAGATTCTGCATGAAAGGAGGACTAGCAGCCGAGTTGCATGGGAGAATGTGAAAGGTGTTCATATGTAGTAAAAACCTGAGAAATCGGGCCTTTTTCGTCAGTTGTTATCGAATCGACTTAAAGCCAGATCGTCACATTGGCCCCTCTTCTCTCTGAAACGGTTGTACTTATCGTCTGCAAAGCTATGTCGCGTGCTGCGGTATGCGGAGACACTAAAATCACCATAGTGGAACACAGATGAAGCTTCTAAGTTGATGTAATAGCCAGTAAGAAGTAGTACAATTCAAGTTTAAGTAGCGATTATTTACTTTTTAGCTGGCTTTGGTGCCTTGGACATGAGCTATGTCCTTAAGATTCTGCATGAAAGGGGGCCTAGCAGCCGAGTTGCATGGGAGAATGTGAAAAGTGTTCATATGTAGTAAAAACCTGAGAAATCCGTCCGTTTTCGTCATTTGTTATCGAATCGACTTAAAGCTAGGTCGTCACATTGGCCGCTCTTCTCTCTGAAACAGTTGTACTTATCGTCTGCAAAGCTATGTCGCGTGCTGCGGTATGCGGAGACACTAAAAGCACCATAGTAGAACATAGATGAAGCTTCTAAGTTGATGTAATAGCCAGTAAGAAGTAGTACAATTCAAGATTTAGGTATCGATTATTGACTTTTTTGCTGGCTTTGGTGCCTTGGACATGAGCTAGGACCTTACGATTCTGCATGAAAGGAGGACTAGCAGCCGAGTTGCATGGGAGAATTTGAAAGGTGTTCATATGTAGTAAAAACCTGAGAAATCGGGCCTTTTTCGTCAGTTGTTATCGAATCGACTTAAAGCCAGGTCGTCACATTGGCCGCTCTTCTCTCTGAAACGGTTGTACTTATCGTCTGCAAAGCTATGTCGCGTGCTGCGGTATGCGGAGACACTAAAAGCACCATAGTAGAACACAGATGAAGCTTCTAAGTTGATGTAATAGCCAGTAAGAAGTAGTACAATTCAAGTTTAAGTAGCGATTATTTACTTTTTAGCTGGCTTTGGTGCCTTGGACATGAGCTATGTCCTTAAGATTCTGCATGAAAGGGGGCCTAGCAGCCGAGTTGCATGGGAGAATGTGAAAAGTGTTCATATGTAGTAAAAACCTGAGAAATCCGTCCGTTTTCGTCATTTGTTATCGAATCGACTTAAAGCTAGGTCGTCACATTGGCCGCTCTTCTCTCTGAAACGGTTGTACTTATCGTCTGCAAAGCTATGTCGCGTGCTGCGGTATGTGGAGACACTAAAATCACCATAGTGGAACACAGATGAAGCTTCTAAGTTGATGTAATAGCCAGTAAGAAGTAGTACAATTCAAGGTTAAGTAGCGATTATTTACTTTTTAGCTGGCTTTGGTGCCTTGGACATCAGCTATGTCCTTAAGATTCTGCATGAATGGAGGACTAGCAGCCGAGTTGCATGGGAAAATGTGAAAGGTGTTCAATGTAGTAAAAACCTGAGAAATCGGGCCTTTTTCGTCAGTTGTTATCGAATAAACTTGAAGCCAGATCGTCACATTGCCCGCTCTTCTCTCTGAAACGGTTGTACTTATCGTCTGCAAAGCTATGTCGCGTGCTGCGGTATGCGGAGTCACTAAAAGCACCATAGTAGAACACAGATGAAGCTTCTAAGTTGATGTAATAGCCAGTAAGGAGTAGTACAATTCAAGTTTTAGGTATCGAATATTGACTTTTTAGCTGGCTTTGGTGCCTTGGACATGAGGTAGGACCTTACGATTCTGCATGAAAGGAGGGCTAGCAGCCGAGTTTCACGGGAGAATGTAAAAAGTGTTCATATGTAGTAAAAACCTGAGAAATCCGTCCGTTTTCGTCATTTGTTATCGAATCGACTTAAAGCCAGATCGTCACATTGGCCCCTCTTCTCTCTGAAACGGTTGTACTTATCGTCTGCAAAGCTATGTCGCGTGCTGCGGTATGCGGAGTCACTAAAAGCACCATAGTAGAACACAGATGAAGCTTCTAAGTTGATGTGATAGCCAGTGAGAAGTAGTACATTTCAAGTTTTAGGTATCGATTATTGACTTTTTAGCTGGCTTTGGTGCCTTGGACATGAGGTAGGACCTTAAGATTGTGCATGAAAGGAGGACTAGCAGCCGCGTTGCACGGGAGTATGTGAAAAGTGTTCATATGTAGTAAAAACCTGAGAAATCCGTCCCCTTTTATTCATTTGTTATCGAATCGACTTAAAGCCAGATCGTCACATTGGCCGCTCTTCTCTCTGAAACGGTTGTACTTATCGTCTGCAAAGCTATGTCGCGTGCTGCGGTATGCGGAGACACTAAAAGCACCATAGTAGAACACAGATGAAGCTTCTAAGTTGATGTAATAGCCAGTAAGGAGCAGTACAATTCAAGTTTTAGGTATCGAATATTGAATTTTTTGCTAGCTTTGGTGCCTTGGACTTGAGCTAGGACCTTAAGATTCTGCATGAAAGGAGGACTAGCAGCCGAGTTGCACGGGAGAATGCGAAAAGTTTTCATATGTAGTAAAAACCTGAGAAATCCGTCCGTTTTTGGAATATATTATCGAATCGACTTAAAGCAGTGCCTCACATTGGCCGCTCTTCTCTCTGAAACGGTTGTACTTATCGTCTGCAAAGCTATGTCGCGTGCTGCAGTATGTGGAGACACTAAAAGCACCATAGTAGAACACAGATGAAGCTTCTAAGTTGATGTAATAGCCAGTAAGAAGTAGTACAATTCAAGTTTAAGTAGCGATTATTTACTTTTTAGCTGGCTTTGGTGCCTTGGACATGAGCTAGGACCTTACGATTCTGCATGAAAGGAGGACTAGCAGCCGAGTTGCATGGGAGAATGTGAAAGGTGTTCATATGTAGTAAAAACCTGAGAAAACCGTCCATTTTCGTCATTTGTTATCGAATCGACTGAAAGCCAGATCGTCACATTGGCTCCTCTTCTCTCTGAAACGGTTGTACTTATCGTCTGCAAAGCTATGTCGTGTGCTGCGGTATGCGGAGACACTAAAATCACCATAGTGGAACACAGATGAAGCTTCTAAGTTGATGTAATAGCCAGTAAGAAGTAGTACAATTCAAGATTTAGGTATCGATTATTGACTTTTTTGCTGGCTTTGGTGCCTTGGACATGAGCTATGTCCTTAAGATTCTGCATGAAAGGAGGACTAGCAGCCGAGTTGCATGGGAGAATGTGAAAGGTGTTCAATGTAGTAAAAACCTGAGAAATCGGGCCTTTTTCGTCAGTTGTTATCGAATAAACTTGAAGCCAGATCGTCACATTGCCCGCTCTTCTCTCTGAAACGGTTGTACTTATCGTCTGCAAAGATATGTCGCGTGCTGCGGTATGCGGAGTCACTAAAAGCACCATACTAGAACACAGGTTAAGCTTCTAAGTTGATGTGATAGCCAGTGAGAAGTAGTACATTTCAAGTTTTAGCTATCGATTATTGACTTTTTAGCTGGCTTTGGTGCCTTGGACATGAGGTAGGACCTTAAGATTGTGCATGAAAGGAGGACTAGCAGCCGCGTTGCACGGGAGTATGTGAAAAGTGTTCATATGTAGTAAAAACCTGAGAAATCCGTCCCCTTTTATTCTTTTGTTATCGAATCGACTTAAAGCCAGATCGTCACATTGGCCGCTCTTCTCTCTGAAACGGTTGTACTTATCGTCTGCAAAGCTATGTCGCGTGCTGCGGTATGCGGAGACACTAAAAGCACCATAGTAGAACACAGATGAAGCTTCTAAGTTGATGTAATAGCCAGTAAGGAGCAGTACAATTCAAGTTTTAAGTATCGAATATTGAATTTTTTGCTAGCTTTGGTGCCTTGGACTTGAGCTAGGACCTTAAGATTCCGCATGAAAGGAGGACTAGCAGCCGAGTTGCACGGGAGAATGCGAAAAGTTTTCATATGTAGTAAAAACCTGAGAAAACCGTCCGTATTCGGAATATATTATCGAATCGACTTAAAGCAGTGCCTCACATTGGCCGCTCTTCTCTCTGAAACGGTTGTACTTATCGTCTGCAAAGATATGTCGCGTGCTGCGGTATGCGGAGTCACTAAAAGCACCATACTAGAACACAGGTTAAGCTTCTAAGTTGATGTGATAGCCAGTGAGAAGTAGTACATTTCAAGTTTTAGGTATCGATTATTGACTTTTTAGCTGGCTTTGGTGCCTTGGACATGAGGTAGGACCTTAAGATTCTGCATGAAAGGAGGACTAGCAGCCGAGTTGCATGGGAGAATGTGGAAAGTGTTCATATGTAGTAAAAATCTGAGAAGTCCGTCCGTTATCGTCATTTGTTATCGAATCAACTTGAAGCCAGATCGTCACATTGCACGCTCTTCTCTCTGAAACGGATGTACGTATCGTCTGCAAAGCTATGTCGCGTGCTGCGGTATGCGGAGACACTAAAAGCACCATAGTAGAACACAGATGAAGTTTCTAAGTTGATGTAATAGCCAGTAAGGAGTAGTACAATTCAAGTTTTAGGTATCGAATATTGACTTTTTAGCTGGTTTAGGTGCCTTGGACATGAGCTAGGACCTTAAGATTCTGCATGAAAGGAGGACTAGCAGCCGAGTTGCACGGGAGGATGTGAAAAGTGTTCATATGTAGTAAAAACCTGAGAAATCCGTCCGTTTTCGTAATTTATTATCGAATCGACTTAAAGTCAGATCGTCACATTCGCCGCTCTTCTCTCTGAAACGATTGTACTTATCGTCTGCAAAGCTATGTCGCGTGCTGCGGAATGCGGAGACACTAAAAGCACCATAGTAGAACACAGATGTAGCTTCAAAGTTGATGTAATAGCCAGTAAGAAGTAGTACAATTCAAGATTTAGGTATCGATTTTTGACTTTTTTGCTGTCTTTGGTGCCTAGGGCATGAGCTAGGACCTTACGATTCTGCATGAAAGGTGGACTAGCAGCCGAGTTGCACGGGAGAATGTAAAAATTGTTCATATGTAGTAAAAACCTGAGAAATCCGTCAGTTTTCGTCATTTGTTATCGAATCGACTTAAAGCCAGGTCGTCACATTGGCCGCTCTTCTCTCTGAAACGGTTGTACTTATCGTCTGCAAAGCTATGTCGCGTGCTGCGGTATGCGGAGTCACTAAAAGCACCATAGTAGAACACAGATGAAGCATCTAAGTTGATGTGATAGCCAGTGAGAAGTAGTACATTTCAAGTTTTAGGTATCGATTATTGACTTTTTAGCTGGCTTTGGTGCCTTGGACATGAGGTAGGACCTTAAGATTGTGCATGAAAGGAGGACTAGCAGCCGCGTTGCACGGGAGTATGTGAAAAGTGTTCATATGTAGTAAAAACCTGAGAAATCCGTCCCCTTTTATTCATTTGTTATCGAATCGACTTAAAGCCAGATCGTCACATTGGCCGCTCTTCTCTCTGAAACGGTTGTACTTATCGTCTGCAAAGCTATGTCGCGTGCTGCGGTATGCGGAGACACTAAAAGCACCATAGTAGAACACAGATGAATCTTCTAAGTTGATGTAATAGCCAGTAAGGAGCAGTACAATTCAAGTTTTAGGTATCGAATATTGAATTTTTTGCTAGCTTTGGTGCCTTGGACTTGAGCTAGGACCTTAAGATTCTGCATGAAAGGAGGACTAGCAGCCGAGTTGCACGGGAGAATGCGAAAAGTTTTCATATGTAGTAAAAACCTGAGAAATCCGTCCGTTTTCGGAATATATTATCGAATCGACTTAAAGCAGTGCCTCACATTGGCCGCTCTTCTCTCTGAAACGGTTGTACTTATCGTCTGCAAAGCTATGTCGCGTGCTGCAGTATGTGGAGACACTAAAAGCACCATAGTAGAACACAGATGAAGCTTCTAAGTTGATGTAATAGCCAGTGAGATGTAGTACAATTCAAGTTTTAGGTATCGATTATTGACTTTTTAGCTGGCTTTGGTGCCTTGGACATGAGCTAGGACCTTAAGATTCTGCATAAAAGGAGGACTAGCAGCCGCGCTGCACGGGAGTATGTGAAAAGTGTTCATATGTAGTAAAAACCTGAGAAATCCGTCCATTTTCGTCATTTGTTATCGAATCGACTTAAAGCCAGATCGTCACATTGGCCCCTCTTCTCTCTGAAACGGTTGTACTTATCGTCTGCAAAGCTATGTCGCGTGCTGCGGTATGCGGAGACACTAAAATCACCATAGTGGAACACAGATGAAGCTTCTAAGTTGATGTAATAGCCAGTAAGACGTAGTAGAATTCAAGTTTAAGTATCGATTATTTACTTTTTAGCTGGCTTTGGTGCCTTGGACATGAGCTATGTCCTTAAGATTCTGCATGAAAGGAGGACTAGCAGCCGAGTTGAATGGGAGAATGTGGAAAGTGTTCATATGTAGTAAAAATCTGAGAAGTCCGTCCGTTATCGTCATTTGTTATCGAATCAACTTGAAGCCAGATCATCACATTGCACGCTCTTCTCTCTGAAACGGATGTACGTATCGTCTGCAAAGCTATGTCGCGTGCTGCGGTATGCGGAGACACTAAAAGCACCATAGTAGAACACAGATGAAGCTTCAAAGTTGATGTAATAGCCAGTAAGAAGTAGTACAATTCAAGATTTAGGTATCGATTATTGACTTTTTTGTTGTCTTTGGTGCCTTGGACATGAGCTTGGACCTTACGATTCTGCATGAAAGGAGGACTAGCAGCCGAGTTGCACGGGAGAATGTGAAAAGTGTTCATATGTAGGAAAAACCTGAGAAATCCGTCCGTTTTCGTCATTTGTTATCGAATCGACTTAAAGCCAGGTCGTCACATTGGCCGCTCTTCTCTCTGAAACGGTTGTACTTATCGTCTGCAAAGCTATGTCGCGTGCTGCGGTATGCGGAGACACTAAAATCACCATAGTAGAACACAGATGAAGCTTCTATTTTGATGTAATAGCCAGTAAGAAGTAGTACAATTCAAGATTTAGGTATCGATTATTGACTTTTTTGTTGTCTTTGGTGCCTTGGACATGAGCTTGGACCTTACGATTCTGCATGAAAGGAGGACTAGCAGCCGAGTTGCACGGGAGGATGCGAAAACTGTTCATATGTAGTAAAAACCTGAGAAATGCGTCCGTTTTCGTAATTTATTATCGAATCGACTTAAAGCAGTGCGTCACATTGGCCGCTCTTCTCTCTGAAACGGTTGTACTTATCGTCTTTAAAGCTATGTCACCTGCTGCGGTATGCGGAGACACTAAAAGCACCATAGTAGAACACAGATGAAGCTTCTAAGTTGATGTGATAGCCAGTAAGAAGTAGTACAATTCAAGTTTTAGGTATCGAATATTGACTTTTTAGCTGGCTTTGGTGCCTTGGACATGAGCTAGGACCTTACGATTCTGCATGAAATCAGGACTTGCAGCCACGTTGCACGGGAGTATGTGAAAAGTGTTCATATGTAGTAAACACCTGAGAAAACCGTCCATTTTCGTCATTTGTTATAGAATCGACTAAACGGCAGATCGTCACATTGGCCCCTCTTCTCTCTGAAACGGTTGTACTTATCGTCTGCAAAGCTATGTCGTGTGCTGCGGTATGCGGAGACACTAAAATCACCATAGTGGAACACAGATGAAGCTTCTAAGTTGATGTAATAGCCAATAAGAAGTAGTACAATTCAAGTTTTAGGTATCGATTATTGACTTTTTAGCTGGCTTTGGTGCCTTGGACATGAGTTATGTCCTTAAGATTCTGCATGAAAGGAGGACTAGCAGCCGAGTTGCATGCGAGAATGTGAAAGGTGTTCATATGTAGTAAAAACCTGAGAAATCGGGCCTATTTCGTCAGTTGTTATCGAATCAACTTGAAGCCAGATCGTCACATTGCCCGCTCTTCTCTCTGAAACGGTTGTACTTATCGTCTGCAAAGCTATGTCGCGTGCTGCGGTATGCGGAGTCACTAAAAGCACCATAGTAGAACACAGATGAAGCTTCTAAGTTGATGTAATAGCCAGTAAGGAGTAGTACAATTCAAGTTTTAGGTATCGAATATTGACTTTTTAGCTGGCTTTGGTGCCTTGGACAGGAGGTAGGACCTTACGATTCTGCATGAAAGGAGGACTAGCAGCCGAGTTGCACGGGAGAATGTAAAAAGTGTTCATATGTAGTAAAAACCTGAGAAATCCGTCCGTTTTCGTCATTTGTTATCGAATCGACTTAAAGCCAGATCGTCACATTGGCCCCTCTTCTCTCTGAAACGGATGTACTTATCGTCTGCAAAGCTAAGTCGCGTGCTGCGGTATGCGGAGTCACTAAAAGCACCATAGTAGAACACAGATGAAGCTTCTAAGTTGATGTGATAGCCAGTGAGAAGTAGTACAATTCAAGTTTTAGGTATCGATTATTGACTTTTTAGCTGGCTTTGGTGCCTTGGACATGAGCTAGGACCTTAAGATTGTGCATGAAAGGAGGACTAGCAGCCGCGTTGCACGGGAGTATGTGAAAAGTGTTCATATGTAGTAAAAACCTGAGAAATCCGTCCCCCAATTTTATTCATTTGTTATCGAATCGACTTAAAGCCAGATCGTCACATTGGCCGCTCTTCTCTCTGAAACGGTTGTACTTATCGTCTGCAAAGCTATGTCGTGTGCTGCGGTATGCGGAGAAACGAAAAGCACCATACTAGAACACAGATGAAGCTTCTAAGTTGATGTAATAGCCAGTAAGGAGCAGTACAATTCAAGTTTTAGGTATCGAATATTGAATTTTTTGCTAGCTTTGGTGCCTTGGACTTGAGCTAGGACCTTAAGATTCTGCATGAAAGGAGGACTAGCAGCCGAGTTGCACGGGAGAATGCGAAAAGTTTTCATATGTAGTAAAAACCTGAGAAATCCGTCCGTTTTCGGAATATATTATCGAATCGACTTGAAGCAGTGCCTCACATTGGCCGCCCTTCTCTCTGAAACGGTTGTACTTATCGTCTGCAAAGCTATGTCGCGTGCTGCAGTATGTGGAGACACTAAAAGCACCATAGTAGAACACAGATGAAGCTTCTAAGTTGATGTAGTAGCCAGTGAGATGTAGTACAATTCAAGTTTTAGGTATCGATTATTGACTTTTTAGCTGGCTTTGGTGCCTTGGACATGAGCTAGGACCTTAAGATTCTGCATAAAAGGAGGACTAGCAGCCGCGCTGCACGGGAGTATGTGAAAAGTGTTCATATGTAGTAAAAACCTGAGAAATCCGTCCATTTTCGTCATTTGTTATCGAATCGACTTAAAGCCAGATCGTCACATTGGCCCCTCTTCTCTCTGAAACGGTTGTACTTATCGTCTGCAAAGCTATGTCGCGTGCTGCGGTATGCGGAGACACTAAAATCACCATAGTGGAACACAGATGAAGCTTCTAAGTTGATGTAATAGCCAGTAAGGAAGTAGTACAATTCAAGTTTAAGTATCGATTATTTACTTTTTAGCTGGCTTTGGTGCCTTGGACATGAGCTATGTCCTTAAGATTCTGCATGAAAGGAGGACTAGCAGCCGAGTTGCATGGGAGAATGTGGAAAGTGTTCATATGTAGTAAAAATCTGAGAAGTCCGTCCGTTATCGTCATTTGTTATCGAATCAACTTGAAGCCAGATCGTCACATTGCACGCTCTTCTCTCTGAAACGGATGTACGTATCGTCTGCAAAGCTATGTCGCGTGCTGCGGTATGCGGAGATGCTAAAAGCACCATAGTAGAACACAGATGAAGTTTCTAAGTTGATGTAATAGCCAGTAAGGAGTAGTACAATTCAAGTTTTAGGTATCGAATATTGACTTTTTAGCTGGTTTAGGTGCCTTGGACATGAGCTAGGACCTTAAGATTCTGCATGAAAGGAGGACTAGCAGCCGAGTTGCACGGGAGGATGTGAAAAGTGTTCATATGTAGTAAAAACCTGAGAATTCCGTACGTTTTCGTAATTTATTATCGAATCGACTTAAAGTCAGATCGTCACATTGGCCGCTCTTCTCTCTGAAACGATTGTACTTATCGTCTGCAAAGCTATGTCGCGTGCTGCGGAATGCGGAGACACTAAAAGCACCATAGTAGAACACAGATGAAGCTTCAAAGTTGATGTAATAGCCAGTAAGAAGTAGTACAATTCAAGATTTAGGTATCGATTTTTGACTTTTTTGCTGTCTTTGGTGCCTAGGGCATGAGCTAGGACCTTACGATTCTGCATGAAAGGTGGACTAGCAGCCGAGTTGCACGGGAGAATGTAAAAATTGTTCATATGTAGTAAAAACCTGAGAAATCCGTCCGTTTTCGTCATTTGTTATCGAATCGACTTAAAGCCAGGTCGTCACATTGGCCGCTCTTCTCTCTGAAACGGTTGTACTTATCGTCTGCAAAGCTATGTCGCGTGCTGCGGTATGCGGAGACACTAAAATCACCATAGTAGAACACAGATGAAGCTTCTATTTTGATGTAATAGCCAGTAAGAAGTAGTACAATTCAAGATTTAGGTATCGATTATTGACTTTTTTGTTGGCTTTGGTGCCTTGGACATGAGCTAGGACCTTACGATTCTGCATGAAAGGAGGACTAGCAGCCGAGTTGCACGGGAGGATGCGAAAAGTGTTCATATGTAGTAAAAACCTGAGAAATGCGTCCGTTTTCGTAATTTATTATCGAATCGACTTAAAGCAGTGCGTCACATTGGCCGCTCTTCTCTCTGAAACGGTTGTACTTATCGTCTGCAAAGCTATGTCACGTGCTGCGGTATGCGGAGACACTAAAAGCACCATAGTAGAACACAGATGAAGCTTCTAAGTTGATGTGATAGCCAGTAAGAAGTAGTACAATTCAAGTTTTAGGTATCGAATATTGACTTTTTAGCTGGCTTTGGTGCCTTGGACATGAGCTAGGACCTTACGATTCTGCATGAAATCAGGACTTGCAGCCACGTTGCACGGGAGTATGTGAAAAGTGTTCATATGTAGTAAACACCTGAGAAAACCGTCCATTTTCGTCATTTGTTATCGAATCGACTAAAAGGCAGATCGTCACATTGGCCCCTCTTCTCTCTGAAACGGTTGTACTTATCGTCTGCAAAGCTATGTCGTGTGCTGCGGTATGCGGAGACACTAAAATCACCATAGTGGAACACATATGAAGCTTCTAAGTTGATGTAATAGCCAGTAAGAAGTAGTACAATTCAAGTTTTAGGTATCGATTATTGACTTTTTAGCTGGCTTTGGTGCCTTGGACATGAGTTATGTCCTTAAGATTCTGCATGAAAGGAGGACTAGCAGCCGAGTTGCATGCGAGAATGTGAAAGGTGTTCATATGTAGTAAAAACCTGAGAAATTGAACCTATTTCGTCAGTTGTTATCGAATCAACTTGAAGCCAGATCGTCACATTGCCCGCTCTTCTCTCTGAAACGGTTGTACTAATCGTCTGCAAAGCTATGTCGCGTGCTGCGGTATGCGGAGTCACTAAAAGCACCATAGTAGAACACAGATGAAGCTTCTAAGTTGATGTAATAGCCAGTAAGGAGTAGTACAATTCAAGTTTTAGGTATCGAATATTGACTTTTTAGCTGGCTTTGGTGCCTTGGACATGAGGTAGGACCTTACGATTCTGCATGAAAGGAGGACTAGCAGCCGAGTTGCACGGGAGAATGTAAAAAGTGTTCATATGTAGTAAAAACCTGAGAAATCCGTCCGTTTTCGTCATTTGTTATCGAATCGACTTAAAGCCAGATCGTCACAATGGCCCCTCTTCTCTCTGAAACGGTTGTACTTATCGTCTGCAAAGCTAAGTCGCGTGCTGCGGTATGCGGAGTCACTAAAAGCGCCATAGTAGAACACAGATGAAGCTTCTAAGTTGATGTGATAGCCAGTGAGAAGTAGTACAATTCAAGTTTTAGGTATCGATTATTGACTTTTTAGCTGGCTTTGGTGCCTTGGACATGAGCTAGGACCTTAAGATTGTGCATGAAAGGAGGACTAGCAGCCGCGTTGCACGGGAGTATGTGAAAAGTGTTCATATGTAGTAAAAACCTGAGAAATCCGTCCCCCAATTTTATTCATTTGTTATCGAATCGACTTAAAGCCAGATCGTCACATTGGCCGCTCTTCTCTCTGAAACGGTTGTACTTATCGTCTGCAAAGCTATGTCGTGTGCTGCGGTATGCGGAGAAACGAAAAGCACCATAGTAGAACACAGATGAAGCTTCTAAGTTGATGTAATAGCCAGTAAGGAGTAGTACAATTCAAGTTTTAGGTATCGAATATTGAATTTTTAGCTGGCTTTGGTGCCTTGGACTTGAGCTAGGACCTTAAGATTCTGCATGAAAGGAGGACTAGCAGCCGAGTTGCACGGGAGAAT
This sequence comes from Schistocerca gregaria, assembly GCF_023897955.1. Taxonomy (NCBI): domain Eukaryota; kingdom Metazoa; phylum Arthropoda; class Insecta; order Orthoptera; family Acrididae; genus Schistocerca; species Schistocerca gregaria. Next base: position 416,218 of record NW_026062089.1, read on the forward strand.
GCGAAAAGTTTTCATATGTAGTAAAAACCTGAGAAATCCGTACGTTTTCGGAATATATTATCGAATCGACTTAAAGCAGTGCGTCACATTGGCCGCTCTTCTCTCTGAAACGGTTGTACTTATCGTCTGCAAAGCTATGTCGCGTGCTGCAGTATGTGGAGACACTAAAAGCACCATAGTAGAACACAGATGAAGCTTCTAGGTTGATGTGATAGCCAGTGAGATGTAGTACAATTCAAGTTTTAGGTATCGATTATTGACTTTTTAGCTGGTTTTGGTGCCTTGGACGTGAGCTAGGACCTTAAGATTCTGCATAAAAGGAGGACTAGCAGCCGCGCTGCACGGGAGTATGTGAAAAGTGTTCATATGTAGTAAAAACCTGAGAAATCCGTCCATTTTCGTCATTTGTTATCGAATCGACTTAAAGCCAGATCACCACATTGGCCCCTCTTCTCTCTGAAACGGTTGTACTTATCGTCTGCAAAGCTATGTCGCGTGCTGCGGTATGCGGAGACACTAAAATCACCATAGTGGAACACAGATGAAGCTTCTAAGTTGATGTAATAGCCAGTAAGAAGTAGTACAATTCAAGTTTAAGTAGCGATTATTTACTTTTTAGCTGGCTTTGGTGCCTTGGACATGAGCTATGTCCTTAAGATTCTGCATGAAAGGGGGCCTAGCAGCCGAGTTGCATGGGAGAATGTGAAAAGTGTTCATATGTAGTAAAAACCTGAGAAATCCGTCCGTTTTCGTCATTTGTTATCGAATCGACTTAAAGCTAGGTCGTCACATTGGCCGCTCTTCTCTCTGAAACGGTTGTACTTATCGTCTGCAAAGCTACGTCGCGTGCTGCGGTATGCGGAGACACTAAAAGCACCATAGTAGAACACAGATGAAGCTTCTAAGTTGATGTAATAGCCAGTAAGAAGTAGTACAATTCAAGATTTAGGTATCGATTACTGACTTTTTTGCTGGCTTTGGTGCCTTGGAGATGAGGTAGGACCTTACGATTCTGCATGAAAGGAGGACTAGCAGCCACGTTGCACGGGAGGATGCGAAAAGTGTTCATATGTAGTAAAAACCTGAGAAATCCGTCCGTTTTCGTCATTTGTTATCGAATCGACTTAAAGCCAGATCGTCACATTGGCCCCTCTTCTCTCTGAAACGGTTGTACTTATCGTCTGCAAAGCTATGTCGCGTGCTGCGGTATGCCGAGACACTAAAAGCACCATAGTAGAACACAGATGAAGCTTCTAAGTTGATGTAATAGCCAGTAAGGAGCAGTACAATTCAAGTTTTAGGTATCGAATATTGAATTTTGTTGGGGCTTTGGTGCCTTGGACTTGAGCTAGGACCTTAAGATTCTGCATGAAAGGAGGACTAGCAGCCGAGTTGCACGGGAGAATGCGAAAAGTTTTCATATGTAGTAAAAACCTGAGAAATCCGTCCGTTTTCGGAATATATTATCGAATCGACTTACGGCAGTGCCTCACATTGGCCGCTCTTCTCTCTGAAACGGTTGTACTTATCGTCTGCAAAGCTATGTCGCGTGCTGCAGTATGTGGAGACACTAAAAGCACCATAGTAGAACACAGATGAAGCTTCTAAGTTGATGTGATAGCCAGTGAGATGTAGTACAATTCAAGTTTTAGGTATCGATTATTGACTTTTTAGCTGGCTTTGGTGCCTTGGACATGAGCTAGAACCTTAAGATTCTGCATAAAAGGAGCACTAGCAGCCGCGCTGCACGGGAGTATGTGAAAAGTGTTCATATGTAGTAAAAACCTGAGAAATCCGTCCATTTTCGTCATTTGTTGTCGAATCGACTTAAAGCCAGATCGTCACATTGGCCCCTCTTCTCTCTGAAACGGTTGTACTTATCGTCTGCAAAGCTATGTCGCGTGCTGCGGTATGCGGAGACACTAAAATCACCATAGTGGAACACAGATGAAGCTTCTAAGTTGATGTAATAGCCTGTAAGAAGTAGTACAATTCAAGTTTAAGTATCGATTATTTACTTTTTAGCTGGCTTTGGTGCCTTGGACATGAGCTATGTCCTTAAGATTCTGCATGAAAGGAGACCTAGCAGCCGAGTTGCATGGGAGAATGTGAAAAGTGTTCATATGTAGTAAAAACCTGAGAAATCCGTCCGTTTTCGTAATTTATTATCGAATCGCCTTAAAGCAGTGCGTCACATTGGCCGCTCATCTCTCTGAAACGGTTGTACTTATCGTCTGCAAAGCTATGTCGTGTGCTGCGGTATGCGGAGACACTAAAAGCACCATAGTAGAACACAGATGAAGCTTCTAAGTTGATGTAATAGCCAGTAAGGAGTAGTACAATTCAAGTTTTAGGTATCGAATATTGACTTTTTAGCTTGTTTAGGTGCCTTGGACATGAGCTAGGACCTTAAGATTCTGCATGAAAGGAGGACTACCAGCCGAGTTGCACGGGAGGATGTGATAAGTGTTCATATGTAGTAGAAACCTGAGAAATCCGTCCGTTTTCGTAATTTATTATCGAATCGACTTAAAGCCAGATCGTCACATTGGCCGCTCTTCTCTCTGAAACGATTGTACTTATCGTCTGCAAAGCTATGTCGCGTGCTGCGGAATGCGGAGACACTAAAAGCACCATAGTAGAACACAGATGAAGCTTCAAAGTTGATGTAATAGCCAGTAAGAAGTAGTACAATTCAAGGTTTAGGTATCGATTTTTGACTTTTTTGCTGTCTTTGGTGCCTAGGGCATGAGCTAGGACCTTACGATAATGCATGAAAGGAGGACTAGCAGCCGAGTTGCACGGGAGAATGTAAAAATTGTTCATATGTAGTAAAAACCTGAGAAATCCGTCCGTTTTCGTCATTTGTTATCGAATCGACTTAAAGCCAGATCGTCACATTGGCCCCTCTTCTCTCTGAAACGGTTGTTCTTATCGTCTGCAAAGCTATGTCGCGTGCTGCAGTATGCGGAGACACTAAAAGCACCGTAGCAGAACACAGATGAAGCTTCTAAGTTGATGTAATAGCCAGTAAGGAGTAGTACAATTCAAGTTTTAGGTATCGAATATTGAATTTTTAGCTGGCTTTGGTGCCTTGGACATGAGCTAGGACCTTAAGATTCTGCATGAAAGGAGGACTAGCAGCCGAGTTGCACGGGAGAATGCGAAAAGTTTTCATGTGTAGTAAAAACCTGAGAAATCCGTCCGTTTTCGTAATTTATTATCGAATCGACTTAAAGCAGTGCGTCACATTGGCCGCTCTTCTCTCTGAAACGGTTGTACTTATCGTCTGCAAAGCTATGTCGCGTGCTGCGGTATGCGCAGACACTAAAAGCACCATAGTAGAACACAGATTAAGCTACTAAGTTGTAATAGCCAGTAAGAAGTAATACAATTCAAGTTTTAGGTATCGATTATTAACTTTTTAGCTGGCTTTTGTGCCTTGGACAAGAGCTAGGACCTTATGATTCCGCATGGAAGGAGGACTAGCAGCCGAGTTGCATGGGAGAATGTGAAAAGATTTCATATGTAGTAAAAACCTGAGAAATCCGTCCGTTTTCGTCATTTGTTATCGAATCGACTTAAAGCCAGGTCGTCACATTGGCCGCTCTTCTCTCTGAAACGGTTGTACTTATCGTCTGCAAAGCTATGTCGCGTGCTGCGGTATGCGGAGACACTAAAATCACCATAGTAGAACACAGATGAAGCTTCTATGTTGATGTAATAGCCAGTAAGAAGTAGTACAATTCAAGATTTACGTACCGATTATTGACTTTTTTGCTGGCTTTGGTGCCTTGGACATGAGCTAGGACCTTACGATTCTGCGTGAAAGGAGGACTTGCAGCCGAGTTGCACGGGAGTATGTGAAAAGTGTTCATATGTAGTAAACACCTGAGAAAACCGTCCATTTTCGTCATTTGTTATCGAATCGATTAAAAGCCAGATCGTCACATTGGCCGCTCTTCTCTCTGAAACGGTTGTACTTATCGTCTGCAAAGCTATGTCGCGTCTTGCGGTATGCGGAGAAACTAAAATCACCATAGTGGAACACAGATGAAGCTTCTAAGTTGATGTAATAGCCAGTAAGAAGTAGTACAATTCAAGATTTAGGTATCGATTATTGACTATTTACCCTTCTTTGGTGCCTTGGACATGCGCTGGGGCCTTAAGATTCTGCATGAAGCGAGGACTAGCAGCCGAGTTGCACGGCAGAATGTGAAAAGTGTTCATATGTATTAAAAACCTGAGAAATCTGTCCGTTTTCGTCATTTGTTATCGAATCGACTCAAAGCCAGATCGTCACATTGGTCGCTCTTCTCTCTGAAACGGTTGTACTTATCGTCTGCAAAGCTATGTCGCGTGCTGCGGTATGCGGAGACACTAAAATCACCATAGTGGAACACAGATGAAGCTTCTAAGTTGATGTAATAGCCAGTAAGAAGTAGTACAATTCAAGTTTTAGGTATCGATTATTGACTTTTTACCCTTCTTTGGTGCCTCGGACATACGCTGGGGCCTTAAGATTCTGCATGAAGCGAGGACTAGCAGCCGAGTTGCACGGCAGAATGTGAAAAGTGTTCATATGTATTAAAAACCTGAGAAATCCGTCCGTTTTCGTCATTTGTTATCGAATCGACTCAAAGCCAGATCGTCACATTGGCCGCTCTTCTCTCTGAAACGGTTGTACTTATCGTCTGCAAAGCTATGTCGCGTGCTGCGGTATGCGGAGACACTAAAATCACCACAGTGGAACACAGATGAAGCTTCTAAGTTGATGTAATAGCCAGTAAGAAGTAGTACAATTCAAGTTTTAGGTATCGATTATTGACTTTTTAGCTGGCTTTGGTGCTTTGGTCATGAGCTATGTCCTTAAGATTCTGCATGAGAGGAGGACTAGCAGCCGAGTTGCATGGGAGAATGTGAAAAGTGTTCGTATGTAGTAAAAACCTGAGAAATCCGTCCGTTTTCGTCATTTGTTATCGAATCAACTTGAAGCCAGATCGTCACATTGGCCGCTCTTCTCTCTGAAACGGTTGTACTTATCGTCTTCAAAGCTATGTCGCGTGCTGCGGTATGCGGAGACACTAAAAGCACCATAGTAGAACACAGATGAAGCTTCAAAGTTGATGTAATAGCCAGTAAGAAGTAGTACAATTCAAGATTTAAGTATCGATTATTGACATTTTTGCTGGCTTTGGTGCCTTGGACATGAGCTTCGACCTTACGATTCTGCATGAAAGGAGGACTAGCAGCCGAGTTGCACGGGAGAATGTAAAAATTGTTCAAATGTAGTAAAAAACTGAGAAATCCGTCCGTTTTCGTCATTTGTTATCGAATCGACTTAAAGCCAGATCGTTACATTGGCCGCTCTTCTCTCTGAAACGGTTGTACTTATCGTCTGCAAAGCTATGTCGTGTGCTGCGGTATGCGGAGATACATAAAGCACCATAGTAGAACACAGATGAAGCTTCTAAGTTGATGTAATAGCCAGTAAGAAGTAGTACAATTCAAGATTTAGGTATCGATTATTGACTTTTTACCCTTCTTTGGTGCCTTGGACATGCGCTGGGGCCTTAAGATTCTGCATGAAGCGAGGACTAGCAGCCGAGTTGCACGGCAGAATGTGAAAAGTGTTCATATGTATTAAAAACCTGAGAAATCCGTCCGTTTTCGTCATTTGTTATCGAATCGATTCAAAGCCAGATCGTCACATTGGCCGCTCTTCTCTCTGAAACGGTTGTACTTATCGTCTGCAAAGCTATGTCGCGTGCTGCGGTATGCGGAGACACTAAAATCACCATAGTGGAACACAGATGAAGCTTCTAAGTTGATGTAATAGCCAGTAAGAAGTAGTACAATTCAAGTTTTAGGTATCGATTATTGACTTTTTAGCTGGCTTTGGTGCTTTGGTCATGAGCTATGTCCTTAAGATTCTGCATGAAAGGAGGACTAGCAGCCGAGTTGCATGGGAGAATGTGAAAAGTGTTCGTATGTAGTAAAAACCTGAGAAATCCGTCCGTTTTCGTCATTTGTTATCGAATCGACTAAAAGCCAGATCGTCACATTGGCCGCTCTTCTCTCTGAAACGGTTGTACTTATCGTCTGCAAAGCTATGTCGCGTGCGGCGGTATGCGGAGAAACTAAAATCACCATAGTGGAACACAGATGAAGCTTCTAAGTTGATGTAATAGGCAGTAAGAAGTAGTACAATTCAAGATTTAGGTATCGATTATTGACTATTTACCCTTCTTTGGTGCCTTGGACATGCGCTGGGGCCTTAAGATTCTGCATGAAGCGAGGACTAGCAGCCGAGTTGCACGGCAGAATGTGAAAAGTGTTGATATGTATTAAAAACCTGAGAAATCTGTCCGTTTTCGTCATTTGTTATCGAATCGACTCAAAGCCAGATCGTCACATTGGTCGCTCTTCTCTCTGAAACGGTTGTACTTATCGTCTGCAAAGCTATGTCGCGTGCTGCGGTATGCGGAGACACTAAAATCACCATACGGGAACACAGATGAAGCTTCTAAGTTGATGTAATAGCCAGTAAGAAGTAGTACAATTCAAGTTTTAGGTATCGATTATTGTCTTTTTACCCTTCTTTGGTGCCTCGGACATGCGCTGGGGCCTTAAGATTCTGCATGAAGCGAGGACTAGCAGCCGAGTTGCACGGCAGAATGTGAAAAGTGTTCATATGTATTAAAAACCTGAGAAATCCGTCCGTTTTCGTCATTTGTTATCGAATCGACTCAAAGCCAGATCGTCACATTGGCCGCTCTTCTCTCTGAAACGGTTGTACTTATCGTCTGCAAAGCTATGTCGCGTGCTGCGGTATGCGGAGACACTAAAATCACCACAGTGGAACACAGATGAAGCTTCTAAGTTGATGTAATAGCCAGTAAGAAGTAGTACAATTCAAGTTTTAGGTATCGATTATTGACTTTTTAGCTGGCTTTGGTGCTTTGGTCATGAGCTATGTCCTTAAGATTCTGCATGAAAGGAGGACTAGCAGCCGAGTTGCATGGGAGAATGTGAAAAGTGTTCGTATGTAGTAAAAACCTGAGAAATCCGTCCGTTTTCGTCATTTGTTATCGAATCAACTTGAAGCCAGATCGTCACATTGGCCGCTCTTCTCTCTGAAACGGTTGTACTTATCGTCTTCAAAGCTATGTCGCGTGCTGCGGTATGCGGAGACACTAAAAGCACCATAGTAGAACACAGATGAAGCTTCAAAGTTGATGTAATAGCCAGTAAGAAGTAGTACAATTCAAGATTTAAGTATCGATTATTGACATTTTTGCTGGCTTTGGTGCCTTGGACATGAGCTAGGACCTTACGATTCTGCATGAAAGGAGGACTAGCAGCCGAGTTGCACGGGAGAATGTAAAAATTGTTCAAATGTAGTAAAAAACTGAGAAATCCGTCCGTTTTCGTCATTTGTTATCGAATCGACGTAAAGCCAGATCGTTACATTGGCCGCTCTTCTCTCTGAAACGGTTGTACTTATCGTCTGCAAAGCTATGTCGTGTAATGCGGTATGCGGAGATACATAAAGCACCATAGTAGAACACAGATGAAGCTTCTAAGTTGATGTAATAGCCAGTAAGAAGTAGTACAATTCAAGATTTAGGTATCGATTATTGACTTTTTACCCTTCTTTGGTGCCTTGGACATGCGCTGGGGCCTTAAGATTCTGCATGAAGCGAGGACTAGCAGCCGAGTTGCACGGCAGAATGTGAAAAGTGTTCATATGTATTAAAAACCTGAGAAATCCGTCCGTTTTCGTCATTTGTTATCGAATCGACTTAAAGCCAGATCGTCACATTGGCCCCTCTTCTCTCTGAAACGGTTGTTCTTATCGTCTGCAAAGCTATGTCGCGTGCTGCGGTATGCGGTGACACTAAAATCACCATAGTGGAACACTGATGAAGCTTCTAAGTTGATGTAATAGCCAGTAAGAAGTAGTACAATTCAAGATTTAGGTATCGATTATTGACTTATTTGCTGGCTTTGGTGCCATGGACATGATCTAGGACCTTACGATTCTGCAGGAAAGTAGGACTAGCAGCCGAGTTGCACGGGAGAATGTAAAAAGTGTTCATATGTAGTAAAAACCTGAGAAATCCGTCCGTTTTCGTCATTTTTTATTGAATCGACTTAAAGCCAGATCGTTACATTGGCCGCTTTTCTCTCTGAAACGGTTGTACTTATCGTCTGCAAAGCTATGTCGTGTGCTGCGGTATGCGGAGATACATAAAGCACCATAGTAGAACACAGATGAAGCTTCTAAGTTGATGTAATAGCCAGTAAGAAGTAGTACAATTCAAGATTTAGGTATCGAATATTGACTTTTTAGATGGCTTTGGTGCCTTGGACAAGAACTAGGACCTTAAGACTCTGCATGAAAGGAGGACTAGCAGCCGAGTTGCACGGGAGGATGCGAAAAGTGTTCATATGTAGTAAAAACCTGAGAAATCCGTCCGTTTTCTTACTTTCTTATCGAATCGACTTAAAGCAGTGCTCCACATTTGCCGCTCTTCTCTCTGAAACGGTTGTACTTATCGTCTGCAAAGCTATGTCGCGTGCTGCGGTATGCGGAGACACTAAAAGCACCGTAGTAGAACACAGATGAAGCTTCTAAGTTGATGTAATAGCCAGTAAGAAGTAGTACAATTCAAGTTTTAGGTATCGATTATTACTTTTCAGCTTGCTTTTTTGCCTTGGACATGAGCTAGGACCTAATGATTCTGCATGAAAGGAGGACTAGCAGCCGAGTTGCATGTGAGAATGTGAAAAGTGTTCATATATAGTAAAAACCTGAGAAATCCGTTCGTTTTTGTCATTTGTTATCGAATCGACTTAAAGCCAGATCGTCACATTGGCCGCTCTTCACTCTGAAACGGTTGTACTTATCGTCTGCAAAGCTATGTCGCGTGCTGCGGTATGCGGAGACACTAAAAGCACCATAGTAGAACACAGATGAAGCTTCTATTTTGATGTAATAGCCAGTAAGAAGTAGTACAATTCAAGATTTAGGTATCGATTATTGACATTTTTGCTGGCTTTGGTGCCTTGGACATGAGCTAGGACCTTACGATTCTGCATGAAAGGAGGAGTAGCAGCCGAGTTGCACGGGAGAATGTAAAAAAGTGTTCATATGTAGTAAAAACCTGAGAAATCCGTCCGTTTTCGTCATTTGTTATCGAATCGACTTAAAGCCAGATCGTCACATTGGCCCCTCTCCTCTCTGAAACGGTTGTACTTATCGTCTGCAAAGCTATGTCGCGTACTGCAGTAGGCGGAGACACTAAAAGCACCATAGTAGAACACAGATGAAGCTTCAAAGTTGATGTAATAGCCAGTAAGAAGTAGTACAATTCAAGATTTAGGTATCGATTATTGACTTTTTTGCTGGCTTTGGTGCCTTGGTCAAGAGCTAGGACCTTACGATTCTGCATGAAAGGAGGACTAGCAGCCGAGTTGCACGGGAGAATGTAAAAAGTGTTCATATGTAGTAAAAACCTGAGAAATCCGTCCGTTTTCGTCATTTGTTATCGAATCGACTTAAAGCCAGATCGTCACATTGGCCCCTCTCCTCGCTGAAACGGTTGTACTTATCGTCTGCTAAGCTATGTCGCGTGCAGCAATATGCGGAGACACTAAAAGCACCATAGTAGAACACAGATGAAGCTTGTAAGTTGATGTGATAGCCAGTGAGAAGTAGTACAACTCAAGTTTTAGGTATCGAATATTGACTTTTTATCTGGCTTTTGTGCCTTAGACATGAGCTAGGACCTTAAGATTCCGCATGAAAGGAGGAGTAGCAGCCGCGTTGCACGGGAGTATGTTAAAAGTGTTCATATGTATTAAAAACCTGAGAAATCCGTCCGTTTTCGTCATTTGTTATCGAATCGACTCAAAGCCAGATCGTCACATTGGTCGCTCTTCTCTCTGAAACGGTTGTACTTATCGTCTGCAAAGCTATGTCGCGTGCTGCGGTATGCGGAGATACATAAAGCACCATAGTAGAACACAGATGAAGCTTCTAAGTTGATGTAATAGCCAGTAAGAAGTAGTACAATTCAAGATTTAGGTATCGAATATTGACTTTTTAGATGGCTTTGGTGCCTTGGACAAGAACTAGGACCTTAAGACTCTGCATGAAAGGAGGACTAGCAGCCGAGTTGCACGGGAGGATGCGAAAAGTGTTCATATGTAGTAAAAACCTGAGTAATCCGTCCGTTTTCTTAATTTCTTATCGAATCGACTTAAAGCAGTGCTCCACATTGGCCGCTCTTCTCTCTGAAACGGTTGTACTTATCGTCTGCAAAGCTATGTCGCGTGCTGCGGTATGCGGAGACACTAAAAGCACCATACTAGAACACAGATGAAGCTTCTAAGTTGATGTAATAGCCAGTAAGAAGTAGTACAATTCAATTTTTAGGTATCGATTATTACTTTTCAGCTTGCTTTTTTGCCTTGGACATGAGCTAGGACCTAATGATTCTGCATGAAAGGAGGACTAGCAGCCGAGTTGCATGTGAGAATGTGAAAAGTGTTCATATATAGTAAAAACCTGAGAAATCCGTCCGTTTTTGTCATTTGTTATCGAATCGACTTAAAGCCAGATCGTCACATTGGCAGCTCTTCACTCTGAAACGGTTGTACTTATCGTCTGCAAAGCTATGTCGCGTGCTGCGGTATCCGGAGACACTAAAAGCACCATAGTAGAACACAGATGAAGCTTCAAAGTTGATGTAATAGCCAGTAAGAAGTAGTAAAATTCAAGATTTAGGTATCGATTATTGACTATTTTGCTGGCTTTGGTGCCTTGGACATGAGCTAGGACCTTACGATTCTGCATGAAAGGAGGAGTAGCAGCCGAGTTGCACGGGTGAATGTAAAAAGTGTTCATATGTAGTAAAAACCTGAGAAATCCGTCCGTTTTCGTCATTTGTTATCGAATCGACTTAAAGCCAGATCGTCACATTGGCCCCTCTCCTCTCTGAAACGGTTGTACTTATCGTCTGCAAAGCTATGTCGCGTGCTGCGGTATGCGGTGACACTAAAAGCACCATAGTAGAACACAGATGAAGCTTCAAAGTTGATGTAATAGCCAGTAAGAAGTAGTACAATTCAAGATTTAGGTATCGATTATTGACTTTTTTGCTGGCTTTGGTGCCTTGGTCAAGAGCTAGGACCTTACGATTCTGCATGAAAGGAGGACTAGCAGCCGAGTTGCACGGGAGAATGTAAAAAGTGTTCATATGTAGTAAAAACCTGAGAAATCCGTCCGTTTTCGTCATTTGTTATCGAATCGACTTAAAGCCAGATCGTCACATTGGCCCCTCTCCTCGCTGAAACGGTTGTACTTATCGTCTGCAAAGCTATGTCGCGTGCTGCAATATGCGGAGACACTAAAAGCACCATAGTAGAACACAGATGAAGCTTCTAAGTTGATGTGATAGCCAGTGAGAAGTAGTACAACTCAAGTTTTAGGTATCGAATATTGACTTTTTATCTGGCTTTTGTGCCTTGGACATGAGCTAGGACCTTAAGATTCCGCATGAAGGAGGAGTAGCAGCCGCGTTGCACGGGAGTATGTGAAAAGTGTTCATATGTAGTAAAAACCTGAGAAATCCGTCCATTTTCGTCATTTGTTATCGAATCGACTTAAAGCCAGATCGTCACATTGGCTGCTCTTCTCTCTGAAACGGTTGTACATATCGTCTGCACAGCTTTGTCGCGTGCTGCGGTATGCGGAGACACTAAAAGCACCATAGTAGAACACAGATTAAGCTTCTAAGTTGATGTAATAGCCAGTAAGGAGTAGTACAATTCAAGTTTTAGGTATCGAATATTGACTTTTTAGCTGGCTTTAGTGCCTTGGACATGAGCTAGGACCTTAAGATTCTGCATGAGAGGAGGACTAGCAGCCGAGTTGCACGGGAGGATGCGAAAAGTGTTCATATGTAGTAAAAACCTGTGAAATCCTTCCGTTTTCGTAATTTATTATCGAATCGACTTAAAGCAGTGCGTCACATTGGCCGCTCTTCTCTCTGAAACGGTTGTACTTATCGTCTGCAAAGCTATGTCGCGTGCTGCGGTATGCGGAGACACTAAAATCACCATAGTATAACACAGATTAAGCTTCTAAGTTGATGTAATAGCCAGTAAGAGGTAGTACAATTCAAGTTTTAGGTATCGATTATTGACTTTTTAGCTGGCTTTGGTGCCTTGGATATGAGCTAGGACCTTACGATTCTGCATGAAAGGAGGACTAGCAGCCGGGTTGCATGGGAGAATGTGAAAAGTGTTCATATGTAGTAAAAACCTGAGAAATCCGTCCGTTTTCGTCATTTGTTATCGAATCGACTTAAAGCCAGATCGTCACATTGGCCCCTCTTCTCTCTGAAACGGTTGTACGTATCGTCTGAAAAGCTATGTAGCGTGCTGCAGTATGCGGAAACACTAAAAGCACCATAGTAGAACACAGATGAAGCTTCTAAGTTGATGTGATAGCCAGTGAGAAGTAGTACAACTCAAGTTTTAGGTATCGATTATTGACTTTGTAGCTGGCTTTGGTGCCTTGGACATGAGCTAGGACCTTAAGACTCTGCATGAAAGGAGGACTAGCAGCCGAGTTGCACGGGAGGATGCGAAAAGTGTTCATATGTAGTAAAAACCTGAGAAATCCGTCCGTTTTCGTAATTTACTATCGAATCGACTTAATGCAGTGCGTCACATTGGCCGCTCTTCTCTCTGAAACGGTTGTACTTATCGCCTGCAAAGCTATGTCGCGTGCTGCGGTATGAAGAGACACTAAAAGCACCATAGTAGAACACAGATGAAGCTTCAAAGTTGATGTAATAGCCAGTAAGAAGTAGTACAATTCAAGATTTAGGTATCGATTATTGACTTTTTTGCTAGCTTTGGTGAATTGGACATGAGCTAGGACCTTACGATTCTGCATGAAAGGAGGACTAGCAGCCGCGTTACACGGGAGTAAGTGAAAATTGTTCATATGTAGTAAAAACCTGAGAAATCCGTCCATTTTTGCCATTTGTTATCGAATCGACTTAAAGCCAGATCGTCACATTGGCCCCTCTTCTCTCTGAAACGGTTGTTCTTATCGTCTGCAAAGCTATGTCGCGTGCTGCGGTATGCGGTGACACTAAAATCACCATAGTGGAACACTGATGAAGCTTCTAGGTTGATGTAATAGCCAGTAAGAAGTAGTACAATTCAAGATTTAGGTATCGATTATTGACTTATTTGCTGGCTTTGGTGCCTTGGACATGATCTAGGACCTTACGATTCTGCATGAAAGTAGGACTAGCAGCCGAGTTGCACGGGAGAATGTAAAAAGTGTTCATATGTAGTAAAAACCTGAGAAATCCGTCCGTTTTCGTCATTTGTTATCGAATCGACTTAAAGCCAGATCGTTACATTGGCCGCTCTTCTCTCTGAAACGGTTGTACTTATCGTCTGCAAAGCTATGTCGTGTGCTGCGGTATGCGGAGATACATAAAGCACCATAGTAGAACACAGATGAAGCTTCTAAGTTGATGTAATAGCCAGTAAGAAGTAGTACAATTCAAGATTTAGGTATCGAATATTGACTTTTTAGATGGCTTTGGTGCCTTGGACAAGAACTAGGACCTTAAGACTCTGCATGAAAGGAGGACTAGCAGCCGAGTTGCACGGGAGGATGCGAAAAGTGTTCATATGTAGTAAAAACCTGAGAAATCCGTCCGTTTTCGTCATTTGTTATCGAATCGACTTAAAGCCAGATCGTCACATTGGCCCCTCTCCTCTCTGAAACGGTTGTACTTATCGTCTGCAAAGCTATGTCGCGTGCTGCGGTATGCGGTGACACTAAAAGCACCATAGTAGAACACAGATGAAGCTTCAAAGTTGATGTAATAGCCAGTAAGAAGTAGTACAATTCAAGATTTAGGTATCGATTATTGACTTTTTTGCTGGCTTTGGTGCCTTGGTCAAGAGCTAGGACCTTACGATTCTGCATGAAAGGAGGACTAGCAGCCGAGTTGCACGGGAGAATGTAAAACGTGTTCATATGTAGTAAAAACCTGAGAAATCCGTCCGTTTTCGTCATTTGTTATCGAATCGACTTAAAGCCAGATCGTCACATTGGCCCCTCTCCTCGCTGAAACGGTTGTACTTATCGTCTGCAAAGCTATGTCGCGTGCTGCAATATGCGGAGACACTAAAAGCACCATAGTAGAACACAGATGAAGCTTCTAAGTTGATGTGATAGCCAGTGAGAAGTAGTACAACTCAAGTTTTAGGTATCGAATATTGACTTTTTATCTGGCTTTTGTGCCTTGGACATGAGCTAGGACCTTAAGATTCCGCATGAAGGAGGAGTAGCAGCCGCGTTGCACGGGAGTATGTGAAAAGTGTTCATATGTAGTAAAAACCTGAGAAATCCGTCCATTTTCGTCATTTGTTATCGAATCGACTTAAAGCCAGATCGTCACATTGGCTGCTCTTCTCTCTGAAACGGTTGTACATATCGTCTGCACAGCTTTGTCGCGTGCTGCGGTATGCGGAGACACTAAAAGCACCATAGTAGAACACAGATTAAGCTTCTAAGTTGATGTAATAGCCAGTAAGGAGTAGTACAATTCAAGTTTTAGGTATCGAATATTGACTTTTTAGCTGGCTTTAGTGCCTTGGACATGAGCTAGGACCTTAAGATTCTGCATGAGAGGAGGACTAGCAGCCGAGTTGCACGGGAGGATGCGAAAAGTGTTCATATGTAGTAAAAACCTGTGAAATCCTTCCGTTTTCGTAATTTATTATCGAATCGACTTAAAGCAGTGCGTCACATTGGCCGCTCTTCTCTCTGAAACGGTTGTACTTATCGTCTGCAAAGCTATGTCGCGTGCTGCGGTATGCGGAGACACTAAAAGCACCATAGTATAACACAGATTAAGCTTCTAAGTTGATGTAATAGCCAGTAAGAGGTAGTACAATTCAAGTTTTAGGTATCGATTATTGACTTTTTAGCTGGCTTTGGTGCCTTGGATATGAGCTAGGACCTTACGATTCTGCATGAAAGGAGGACTAGCAGCCGGGTTGCATGGGAGAATGTGAAAAGTGTTCATATGTAGTAAAAACCTGAGAAATCCGTCCGTTTTCGTCATTTGTTATCGAATCGACTTAAAGCCAGATCGTCACATTGGCCCCTCTTCTCTCTGAAACGGTTGTACGTATCGTCTGCAAAGCTATGTAGCGTGCTGCAGTATGCGGAAACACTAAAAGCACCATAGTAGAACACAGATGAAGCTTCTAAGTTGATGTGATAGCCAGTGAGAAGTAGTACAACTCAAGTTTTAGGTATCGATTATTGACTTTGTAGCTGGCTTTGGTGCCTTGGACATGAGCTAGGACCTTAAGACTCTGCATGAAAGGAGGACTAGCAGCCGAGTTGCACGGGAGGATGCGAAAAGTGTTCATATGTAGTAAAAACCTGAGAAATCCGTCCGTTTTCGTAATTTACTATCGAATCGACTTAATGCAGTGCGTCACATTGGCCGCTCTTCTCTCTGAAACGGTTGTACTTATCGCCTGCAAAGCTATGTCGCGTGCTGCGGTATGAAGAGACACTAAAAGCACCATAGTAGAACACAGATGAAGCTTCAAAGTTGATGTAATAGCCAGTAAGAAGTAGTACAATTCAAGATTTAGGTATCGATTATTGACTTTTTTGCTAGCTTTGGTGAATTGGACATGAGCTAGGACCTTACGATTCTGCATGAAAGGAGGACTAGCAGCCGCGTTACACGGGAGTAAGTGAAAATTGTTCATATGTAGTAAAAACCTGAGAAATCCGTCCATTTTTGCCATTTGTTATCGAATCGACTTAAAGCCAGATCGTCACATTGGCCCCTCTTCTCTCTGAAACGGTTGTTCTTATCGTCTGCAAAGCTATGTCGCGTGCTGCGGTATGCGGTGACACTAAAATCACCATAGTGGAACACTGATGAAGCTTCTAGGTTGATGTAATAGCCAGTAAGAAGTAGTACAATTCAAGATTTAGGTATCGATTATTGACTTATTTGCTGGCTTTGGTGCCTTGGACATGATCTAGGACCTTACGATTCTGCATGAAAGTAGGACTAGCAGCCGAGTTGCACGGGAGAATGTAAAAAGTGTTCATATGTAGTAAAAACCTGAGAAATCCGTCCGTTTTCGTCATTTGTTATCGAATCGACTTAAAGCCAGATCGTTACATTGGCCGCTCTTCTCTCTGAAACGGTTGTACTTATCGTCTGCAAAGCTATGTCGTGTGCTGCGGTATGCGGAGATACATAAAGCACCATAGTAGAACACAGATGAAGCTTCTAAGTTGATGTAATAGCCAGTAAGAAGTAGTACAATTCAAGATTTAGGTATCGAATATTGACTTTTTAGATGGCTTTGGTGCCTTGGACAAGAACTAGGACCTTAAGACTCTGCATGAAAGGAGGACTAGCAGCCGAGTTGCACGGGAGGATGCGAAAAGTGTTCATATGTAGTAAAAACCTGAGAAATCCGTCCGTTTTCGTCATTTGTTATCGAATCGACTTAAAGCCAGATCGTCACATTGGCCCCTCTCCTCTCTGAAACGGTTGTACTTATCGTCTGCAAAGCTATGTCGCGTGCTGCGGTATGCGGTGACACTAAAAGCACCATAGTAGAACACAGATGAAGCTTCAAAGTTGATGTAATAGCCAGTAAGAAGTAGTACAATTCAAGATTTAGGTATCGATTATTGACTTTTTTGCTGGCTTTGGTGCCTTGGTCAAGAGCTAGGACCTTACGATTCTGCATGAAAGGAGGACTAGCAGCCGAGTTGCACGGGAGAATGTAAAAAGTGTTCATATGTAGTAAAAACCTGAGAAATCCGTCCGTTTTCGTAATTTGTTATCGAATCGACTTAAAGCCAGATCGTCACATTGGCCCCTCTCCTCGCTGAAACGGTTGTACTTATCGTCTGCAAAGCTATGTCGCGTGCTGCAATATGCGGAGACACTAAAAGCACCATAGTAGAACACAGATGAAGCTTCTAAGTTGATGTGATAGCCAGTGAGAAGTAGTACAACTCAAGTTTTAGGTATCGAATATTGACTTTTTATCTGGCTTTTGTGCCTTGGACATGAGCTAGGACCTTAAGATTCCGCATGAAGGAGGAGTAGCAGCCGCGTTGCACGGGAGTATGTGAAAAGTGTTCATATGTAGTAAAAACCTGAGAAATCCGTCCATTTTCGTCATTTGTTATCGAATCGACTTAAAGCCAGATCGTCACATTGGCTGCTCTTCTCTCTGAAACGGTTGTACATATCGTCTGCACAGCTTTGTCGCGTGCTGCGGTATGCGGAGACACTAAAAGCACCATAGTAGAACACAGATTAAGCTTCTAAGTTGATGTAATAGCCAGTAAGGAGTAGTACAATTCAAGTTTTAGGTATCGAATATTGACTTTTTAGCTGGCTTTAGTGCCTTGGACATGAGCTAGGACCTTAAGATTCTGCATGAGAGGAGGACTAGCAGCCGAGTTGCACGGGAGGATGGGAAAAGTGTTCATATGTAGTAAAAACCTGTGAAATCCTTCCGTTTTCGTAATTTATTATCGAATCGACTTAAAGCAGTGCGTCACATTGGCCGCTCTTCTCTCTGAAACGGTTGTACTTATCGTCTGCAAAGCTATGTCGCGTGCTGCGGTATGCGGAGACACTAAAAGCACCATAGTATAACACAGATTAAGCTTCTAAGTTGATGTAATAGCCAGTAAGAGGTAGTACAATTCAAGTTTTAGGTATCGATTATTGACTTTTTAGCTGGCTTTGGTGCCTTGGATATGAGCTAGGACCTGACGATTCTGCATGAAAGGAGGACTAGCAGCCGGGTTGCATGGGAGAATGTGAAAAGTGTTCATATGTAGTAAAAACCTGAGAAATCCGTCCGTTTTCGTCATTTGTTATCGAATCGACTTAAAGCCAGATCGTCACATTGGCCCCTCTTCTCTCTGAAACGGTTGTACGTATCGTCTGCAAAGCTATGTAGCGTGCTGCAGTATGCGGAAACACTAAAAGCACCATAGTAGAACACAGATGAAGCTTCTAAGTTGATGTGATAGCCAGTGAGAAGTAGTACAACTCAAGTTTTAGGTATCGATTATTGACTTTGTAGCTGGCTTTGGTGCCTTGGACATGAGCTAGGACCTTAAGACTCTGCATGAAAGGAGGACTAGCAGCCGAGTTGCACGGGAGGATGCGAAAAGTGTTCATATGTAGTAAAAACCTGAGAAATCCGTCCGTTTTCGTAATTTACTATCGAATCGACTTAATGCAGTGCGTCACATTGGCCGCTCTTCTCTCTGAAACGGTTGTACTTATCGCCTGCAAAGCTATGTCGCGTGCTGCGGTATGAAGAGACACTAAAAGCACCATAGTAGAACACAGATGAAGCTTCAAAGTTGATGTAATAGCCAGTAAGAAGTAGTACAATTCAAGATTTAGGTATCGATTATTGACTTTTTTGCTAGCTTTGGTGAATTGGACATGAGCTAGGACCTTACGATTCTGCATGAAAGGAGGACTAGCAGCCGCGTTACACGGGAGTAAGTGAAAATTGTTCATATGTAGTAAAAACCTGAGAAATCCGTCCATTTTTGCCATTTGTTATCGAATCGACTTAAAGCCAGATCGTCACATTGGCCCCTCTTCTCTCTGAAACGGTTGTTCTTATCGTCTGCAAAGCTATGTCGCGTGCTGCGGTATGCGGTGACACTAAAATCACCATAGTGGAACACTGATGAAGCTTCTAGGTTGATGCAATAGCCAGTAAGAAGTAGTACAATTCAAGATTTAGGTATCGATTATTGACTTATTTGCTGGCTTTGGTGCCTTGGACATGATCTAGGACCTTACGATTCTGCATGAAAGTAGGACTAGCAGCCGAGTTGCACGGGAGAATGTAAAAAGTGTTCATATGTAGTAAAAACCTGAGAAATCCGTCCGTTTTCGTCATTTGTTATCGAATCGACTTAAAGCCAGATCGTTACATTGGCCGCTCTTCTCTCTGAAACGGTTGTACTTATCGTCTGCAAAGCTATGTCGTGTGCTGCGGTATGCGGAGATACATAAAGCACCATAGTAGAACACAGATGAAGCTTCTAAGTTGATGTAATAGCCAGTAAGAAGTAGTACAATTCAAGATTTAGGTATCGAATATTGACTTTTTAGATGGCTTTGGTGCCTTGGACAAGAACTAGGACCTTAAGACTCTGCATGAAAGGAGGACTAGCAGCCGAGTTGCACGGGAGGATGCGAAAAGTGTTCATATGTAGTAAAAACCTGAGAAATCCGTCCGTTTTCTTAATTTCTTATCGAATCGACTTAAAGCAGTGCTCCACATTGGCCGCTCTTCTCTCTGAAACGGTTGTACTTATCGCCTGCAAAGCTATGTCGCGTGCTGCGGTATGCGGAGACACTAAAAGCACCGTAGTAGAACACAGATGAAGCTTCTAAGTTGATGTAATAGCCAGTAAGAAGTAGTACAATTCAATTTTTAGGTATCGATTATTACTTTTCAGCTTGCTTTTTTGCCTTGGACATGAGCTAGGACCTAATGATTCTGCATGAAAGGAGGACTAGCAGCCGAGTTGCATGTGAGAATGTGAAAAGTGTTCATATATAGTAAAAACCTGAGAAATCCGTCCGTTTTTGTCATTTGTTATCGAATCGACTTAAAGCCAGATCGTCACATTGGCAGCTCTTCACTCTGAAACGGTTGTACTTATCGTCTGCAAAGCTATGTCGCGTGCTGCGGTACCCGGAGACACTAAAAGCACCATAGTAGAACACAGATGAAGCTTCAAAGTTGATGTAATAGCCAGTAAGAAGTAGTAAAATTCAAGATTTAGGTATCGATTATTGACTTTTTTGCTGGCTTTGGTGCCTTGGACATGAGCTAGGACCTTACGATTCTGCATGAAAGGAGGAGTAGCAGCCGAGTTGCACGGGAGAATGTAAAAAGTGTTCATATGTAGTAAAAACCTGAGAAATCCGTCCGTTTTCGTCATTTGTTATCGAATCGACTTAAAGCCAGATCGTCACATTGGCCCCTCTCCTCTCTGAAACGGTTGTACTTATCGTCTGCAAAGCTATGTCGCGTGCTGCAGTAGGCGGAGACACTAAAAGCACCATAGTAGAACACAGCTGAAGCTTCTAAGTTGATGTAATAGCCAGTAAGGAGTAGTACAATTCAAGTTTCAGGTATCGAATATTGACTTTTTAGCTGGCTTTGGTGCCTTGGACATGAGCTAGGACCTTATGATTCTGCATGAAAGGAGGACTAGCAGCCGAGTTGCACTCGAGGATGCGAAAAATGTTCATATGTAGTAAAAACCTGAGAAATCCGTCCGTTTTCGTAATTTATTATCGAAACGACTTAAAGCAGTGCGTCACATTGGCCGCTCTTCTCTCTGAAACGGTTGTACTTATCGTCTGCAAAGCTATGTCGCGTGCTGCGGTATGCGGAGACACTAAAAGCACCATAGTAGAACACAGATGAAGCTTCTAAGTTGATGTAATAGCCAGTAAGAAGTAGTACAATTCAAGATTTAGGTATCGATTATTGACTTTTTTGCTGGCTTTGGTGCCTTGGTCAAGAGCTAGGACCTTACGATTCTGCATGAAAGGAGGACTAGCAGCCGAGTTACACGGGAGAATGTAAAAAGTGTTCATATGTAGTAAAAACCTGAGAAATCCGTCCGTTTTCGTCATTTGTTATCGAATCGACTTAAAGCCAGATCGTCACATTGGCCCCTCTCCTCGCTGAAACGGTTGTACTTATCGTCTGCAAAGCTATGTCGCGTGCTGCAATATGCGGAGACACTAAAAGCACCATAGTAGAACACAGATGAAGCTTCTAAGTTGATGTGATAGCCAGTGAGAAGTAGTACAACTCAAGTTTTAGGTATCGAATATTGACTTTTTATCTGGCTTTTGTGCCTTGGACATGAGCTAGGACCTTAAGATTCCGCATGAAAGGAGGAGTAGCAGCCGCGTTGCACGGGAGTATGTGAAAAGTGTTCATATGTAGTAAAAACCTGAGAAATCCGTCCATTTTCGTCATTTGTTATCGAATCGACTTAAAGCCAGATCGTCACATTGGCCGCTCTCCTCTCTGAAACGGTTGTACATATCGTCTGCACAGCTTTGTCGCGTGCTGCGGTATGCGGAGACACTAAAAGCACCATAGTAGAACACAGATTAAGCTTCTAAGTTGATGTAATAGCCAGTAAGGAGTAGTACAATTCAAGTTTTAGGTATCGAATATTGACTTTTTAGCTGGCTTTGGTGCCTTGGACATTAGCTAGGACCTTAAGATTCTGCATGAGAGGAGGACTAGCAGCCGAGTTGCACGGGAGGATGGGAAAAGTGTTCATATGTAGTAAAAACCTGTGAAATCCTTCCGTTTTCGTAATTTATTATCGAATCGACTTAAAGCAGTGCGTCACATTGGCCGCTCTTCTCTCTGAAACGGTTGTACTTATCGTCTGCAAAGCTATGTCGCGTGCTGCGGTATGCGGAGACACTAAAAGCACCATAGTATAACACAGATTAAGCTTCTAAGTTGATGTAATAGCCAGTAAGAGGTAGTACAATTCAAGTTTTAGGTATCGATTATTGACTTTTTAGCTGGCTTTGGTGCCTTGGATATGAGCTAGGACCTTACGATTCTGCATGAAAGGAGGACTAGCAGCCGGGTTGCATGGGAGAATGTGAAAAGTGTTCATATGTAGTAAAAACCTGAGAAATCCGTCCGTTTTCGTCATTTGTTATCGAATCGACTTAAAGCCAGATCGACACATTGGCCCCTCTTCTCTCTGAAACGGTTGTACGTATCGTCTGCAAAGCTATGTAGCGTGCTGCAGTATGCGGAAACACTAAAAGCACCATAGTAGAACACAGATGAAGCTTCTAAGTTGATGTGATAGCCAGTGAGAAGTAGTATAACTCAAGTTTTAGGTATCGATTATTGACTTTGTAGCTGGCTTTGGTGCCTTGGACAAGAGCTAGGACCTTAAGATTCCGCATGAAAGGAGGACTAGCAGCCGCGTTGCACGGGAGTATGTGAAAAGTGTTGATATGTAGTAAAAACTTGAGAACTCCGTCCATTTTCGTCATTTTTTATTGAATCGACTTAAAGCCAGATCGTCACATTGGCCGCTCTACTCTCTGAAGCGGTTGTACTTATCGTCTGCACAGCTATGTCGCCTGCTGCGGTATGCGGAGACACTAAAAGCACCATAGTAGAACACAGATTAAGCTTCTAAGTTGATGTAATAGCAAGTAAGAAGTAGTACAATTCAAGTTTTAGGTATCGATTATTGACTTTTTCGCTGGCTTTGGTGCATTGGACATGAGCTAGGACCTTAAGATTCAGCATGAAAGGAGGACTAATAGCCGAGTTGCACGGGAGGATGCGAAAAGTGTACATATGTAGTAAAAACGTGAGGAATCCGTCCGTTTTCGTAATTTATTATCGAATCGACTTCAAGCAGTGCGTCACATTGGCCGCTATTCTCTCTGAAACGGTTGTACTTATCGTCTGCAAAGCTATGTCGCGTGCTGCAGTATGCGGAGACACTAAAAGCACCATAGTAGAACACAGATGAAGCTTCTAAGTTGATGTAATAGCAAGTAAGAAGAAGTACAATTCAAGTTTTAGATATCGATTATTGACTTTTTAGCTGGCTTTTGTGCCTTGTACATGAGCTAGGACCTTAAGATTCCGCATGAAAGGAGGAGTAGCAGCCGCGTTGCACGGGAGTATGTGAAAAGTGTTCATATGTAGTAAAAACCTGAGAAATCCGTCCATTTTCGTCATTTGTTATCGAATCGACTTAAAGCCAGATCGTCACATTGGCCGCTCTTCTCTCTGAAACGGTTGTACTTATCGTCTGCACAGCTTTGTCGCGTGCTGCGGTATGCGGAAACACTAAAAGCACCATAGTAGAACACAGATGAAGCTTCAAAGTTGATGTAATAGCCAGTAAGAAGTAGTACAAGTCAAGATTTAGGTATCGATTATTGACTTTTTAGCTGGCTTTGGTGCCTTGGATATGAGCTAGGACCTTAAGATTCGGCATGAAAGGAGGACTAGCAGCCGAGTTGCACGGGAGGATGCGAAAAGTGTTCATATGTAGTAAAAACCTGAGAAATCCGTCCGTTTTCGTAATTAATTATCGAATCGACTTAAAGCCAGATCGTCACATTGGCCGCTCCTCTCTGAAACGGTTGTACTTATCGTCTGCACAGCTATGTCGCGTGCTGCGATATGCGGAGACACTAAAAGCACCATAGTAGAACAGAGATGAAGCTTCTAAGTTGATGTAGTAGCAAGTAAGAAGAAGTATAATTCAAGTTTTAGGTATCGATTATTGACTTTTTAGCTGGCTTTGGTGCCTTTGGCATGAGCTAGGTCCTTATGATTATGCATGAAAGGAGGACTAGCTGCCGAGTTGCATGGGAGAATGTGAAATGTGTTCATATGTAGTAAAAACCTGAGAAATCCATCCGTTTTCGTCATTTGTTATCGAATCGACTTAAAGCCAGATCGTCACATTGGCCGCTCTTCTCTCTGAAACGGTTGTACTTATCGTCTGCAAAGCTATGTCGCGTGCTGCGGTATGCGGAGACACTAAAAGCACCATAGTAGAACACAGATTAAGCTTCTAAGTTGATGTTATAGCCAGTAAGAAGTAGTACAATTCAAGTTTTTGGTATCGATTATGGACTTTTTGCTGGCTTTGGTGCCTTGGACATGAGCTAGGACCTTACGATTCTGCATGAAAGGAGGACTAGCAGCTGCGTTGGACGGGAGTATGTGAAAAGTGTTCATATGTAGTAAAAACCTGAGAAATCCGTCCATTTTAGTCATTTGTTATCGAATCGACTTAAAGCCAGATCGTCACATTGGCCCCTCTTCTCTCTGAAACGGTTGTACTTATCGTCTGCAAAGCTATGTCGCGTGCTGCGGTATGCGGAGTCACTAAAATCACCATAGCGGAACACAGATGAAGCCTCTAAGTTGATGTAATAGCCAGTAAGAAGTAGTACAATTCAAGTTTTAGGTATCGATTATTTACTTTTTAGCTGGCTTTGGTGCCTTGGACATGAGCTAGGACCTTAAGATTCTGCATGATAGGAGGACTAGCAGCCGAGTTGCACGGGAGGATGCGAAAAGTGTTCATATGTAGTAAGAACCTGACAAATCCGTCCGTTTTCGAAATTTATTATCGAATCGACTTAAAGCAGTGCGTCACATTCGCCGCTCTTCTCTCTGAAACGGTGTACTTATCGTCTGCAAAGCTATGTCGCGTGCTGCGGTATGCGGAGACACTAAAAGCACCATAGTAGAACACAGATTAAGCTTCTAAGTTGATGTAATACCCAGTAAGAAGTAGTATAATTCAAGTTTTAGGTATCGATTATTGACTTTTTGCTGGCTTTGGTGCCTTGGACATGAGGTAGGACCTTAAGATTCTGCATGAAAGGAGGGCTAGCAGCCGAGTTGCAAGGGAGAATGATAAAAGTGTTCATATGTAGTAAAAACCTGAGTAATCCGCTCGTTTTCGTCATTTGTTATCGAATCGACTTAAAGCCAGATCGTCACATTGGCCACTCTTCTCTCTGAAACGGTTGTACTTATCGTCTGCAAAGCTATGTCGCGTGCTGCGATATGCGGAGACACTCAAAGCACCATAGTAGAACACAGATGAAGCTTCTAAGTTGATGTAATAGCCAGTAAGGAGTAGTACAATTCAAGTTTTAGGTATCGAATATTGACTTTTTAGCTGGCTTTGGTGCCTTGGACATAAGCTAGGACCTTAAGATTCTGCATGAAAGGAGGACTAGCAGCCGAGTTGCATGGGACAATGTGAAAAGTGTTCATATGTCGTAAAAACCTGAGAAATCCATCCGTTTTCGTCATTTGTTATCAAATCGACTTGAAGCCAGATCGTGACATTGTCCGCTCTTCTCTCTGAAACGGTTGTACTTATCGTCTGCAAAGCTATGTCGCGTGCTGCGGTATGCGGAGACACTAAAAGCACCATAGTAGAACACAACTGAAGCTTCTAAGTTGATGTAATAGCCAGTAAGGAGTAGTACAATTCAAGTTTTAGATATCGAATATTGACTTTTTAGCTGGCTTTAGTGCCTTGGACATGAGCTAGGACTTTAAGATTCTGCATGAAAGGTGGACTAGCAGCCGAGTTGCACGGGAGGATGCGAAAAGTGTTCATATGTAGTAAAAACCTGAGAAATCCGTCCGTTTTCGTAATTTATTATCGAATCGACTTAAAGCAGTGCGTCACATTGGCCGCTCTTCTCTCTGAAACGGTTGTACTTATCGTCTACAAAGCTAGGTCGCGTGCTGCGGTATGCGGAGACACTAAAAGTACCATAGTAGAACACAGATTAAGCTTCTAAGTTGATGTAATACCCAGTAAGAAGTAGTACAATTCAAGTTTTAGGTATCGATTATTGACTTTTTAGCTGGCTTATCTGCCTTGGACATGAGCTAGGACTTTATGATTCTGCATGAAAGGAGGACTAGCAGCCGAGTTGCATGGGAGAATGTGAAAAGTGTTCATATGTAGTAAAAACCTGAGAAATCCGTCCGTTTTCGTCATTCGTTATCGAATCGACTTAAATCCATATCGTCACATTGGCCGCCCTTCTCTCTGAAACGGTTGTACTTATCGTCTGCAACGCTATGTCGCGTGCTGCGGTATGCGGAGACTCTGAAAGCACCATAGTAGAACACAGATGAAGCTTCAAAATTGATGTAATAGCCAGTAAGAGGTAGTACAATTCAAGATTTAGGTATCGATTATTGACTTTTTAGATGGCTTTCGTGCCTTTGACATGAGCTAGGACCTTAAGATTCTGCATGAAAGGAGGACTAGCAGCCGCGTTGCACGGGGGTATGTGAAAAGTGTTCATATGTAGTAAAAACCTGAGAAATCCGTCCATTTTCGTCATTTGTTATCGAATCGACTTAAAGCCAGATCGTCACATTGGCCCTTCTTCTCTCTGAAACGGTTGTACTTATCGTCTGCAAATCTATGTCGCGTGCTGCGGTATGCGGAGACACTAAAAGCACCATAGTAGAACACAGATGAAGCTTCTAAGTTGATGTAATAGCCAGTCAGAAGTAGTACAATTCAAGTTTTAGGTATCGATTATTAACTTTTTAGCTGGCTTTGGTGCCTTGGACCTGTGCTAGGACCTTAAGATTCTGCATGAAAGGAGGACTAGCAGCCGAGTTGATCGGGAGTATGTGAAAAGTGTTCATATGTAGTAAAAACCTGAGAAATCCGTCCGTTTTCGTCATTTGTTATCGAATCAACTTGAAGCCAGATCGTCACATTGGCCGCTCTTCTCTCTGAAACGGTTGTACTTATCGACTGCAAAGCTATGTCGCGTGCTGCGATATGCGGAGACACTCAAAGCACCATAGTAGAACACAGATGAAGCTTCTAAGTTGATGTAATAGCCAGTAAGGAGTAGTACAATTCAAGTTTTAGGTATCGAATATTGACTTTTTAGCTGGCTTTGGTGCTTTGGACATAAGCTAGGACATTAAGATTCTGCATGAAAGGAGGACTAGCAGCCGAGTTGCACGGGAGGATGCGAAAAGTGTTCATATGTAGTAAAAACCTGAGAAATCCGTCCGTTTTCGTAATTTATTATCGAATCGACTTAAAGCAGTGCGTCACATTGGCCGCTCTTCTCTCTGAAACGGTTGTACTTATCGTCTGCAAAGCTATGTCGCGTGCTGTGGTATGCGGAGACCCTAAAAGCACCATAGTAGAACACAGATTAAGCTTCTAAGTTGATGTAATAGCAAGTAAGAAGTAGTACAATTCAAGTTTTAGGTATCGATAATTGACTTTTTAGCTGGCTTTGGTGCCCTGGTCATGATCTATGTCTTTAAGATTCTGCATGAAAATAGGACTAGCAGCCGAATTGCATGGGAAAATGTGAAAAGTGTTCATATGTAGTAAAAACCTGAGAAATCCGTCCGATTTCGTCATTTGTTATCGAATCAACTTGAAGCCAGATCGTCACATTGGCCGCTCTTCTTTCTGAAACGGTTGTACTTATCGTCTGCAAACCTATGTCGCGTGATGCGGTATGCGGAGACACTAAAAGCACCATAGTAGAACACAGATGAAGCTTCTAAGTTGATGGAATAGCCAGTAAGGAGTAGTACAATTCAAGTTTTATGTATCGAATATTGACTTTTTAGCTGGCTTTGGTGCCTTGGACATGAGCTAGGACCTTATGATTCTGCATGAAAGGAGGAATAGCAGCCGAGTTGCACGGGAGGATGCGAAAAGTGTTCATATGTAGTAAAAACCTGAGAAATCCGTCCGTTTTCGTAATTTATTATCGAATCGACTTAAAGCAGTGCGTCACATTGGCCGCTTTTCTCTCTGAAACGGTTGTACTTATCGTCTGCAAAGCTATGTCGCGTGCTGCGGTATGCGGAGACACTAAAAGCACCATAGTAGAACACAGATAAAGCTTCTAAGTTGATGTAATAGCCAGTCAGAAGTAGTACAATTCAAGTTTTAGGTATCGATTATTGACTTTTTAGCTGGCTTTGGTGCCTTGGACCTGAGCTAGGACCTTACGATTCTGCATGAATGGAGGACTAGCAGCCGAGTTGATCTTGAGTATGTGAAAAGTGTTCATATGTAGTAAAAACCTGAAAAATCCGTCCGTTTTCGTCATTTGTTATCGAATCAACTTGAAGCCATATCGTCACATTGGCCGCTCTTCTCTCTGAAACGGTTGTACTTATCGTCTGCAAATCTATGTCGCGTGCTGCGGTATGCGGAGACACTAAAAGCACCATAGTAGAACACAGATGAAGCTTCTAAGTTGATGTAATAGCCAGTCAGAAGTAGTACAATTCAAGTTTTAGGTATCGATTATTAACTTTTTAGCTGGCTTTGGTGCCTTGGACCTGTGCTAGGACCTTAAGATTCTGCATGAAAGGAGGACTAGCAGCCGAGTTGATCGGGAGTATGTGAAAAGTGTTCATATGTAGTAAAAACCTGAGAAATCCGTCCGTTTTCGTCATTTGTTATCGAATCAACTTGAAGCCAGATCGTCACATTGGCCGCTCTTCTCTCTGAAACGGTTGTACTTATCGACTGCAAAGCTATGTCGCGTGCTGCGATATGCGGAGACACTCAAAGCACCATAGTAGAACACAGATGAAGCTTCTAAGTTGATGTAATAGCCAGTAAGGAGTAGTACAATTCAAGTTTTAGGTATCGAATATTGACTTTTTAGCTGGCTTTGGTGCCTTGGACATAAGCTAGGACATTAAGATTCTGCATGAAAGGAGGACTAGCAGCCGAGTTGCACGGGAAGATGCGAAAAGTGTTCATATGTAGTAAAAACCTGAGAAATCCGTCCGTTTTCGTAATTTATTATCGAATCGACTTAAAGCAGTGCGTCACATTGGCCGCTCTTCTCTCTGAAACGGTTGTACTTATCGTCTGCAAAGCTATGTCGCGTGCTGTGGTATGCGGAGACCCTAAAAGCACCATAGTAGAACACAGATTAAGCTTCTAAGTTGATGTAATAGCCAGTAAGAAGTAGTACAATTCAAGTTTTAGGTATCGATAATTGACTTTTTAGCTGGCTTTGGTGCCCTGGTCATGATCTATGTCTTTAAGATTCTGCATGAAAATAGGACTAGCAGCCGAATTGCATGGGAAAATGTGAAAAGTGTTCATATGTAGTAAAAACCTGAGAAATCCGTCCGATTTCGTCATTTGTTATCGAATCAACTTGAAGCCAGATCGTCACATTGGCCGCTCTTCTTTCTGAAACGGTTGTACTTATCGTCTGCAAACCTATGTCGCGTGATGCGGTATGCGGAGACACTAAAAGCACCATAGTAGAACACAGATGAAGCTTCTAAGTTGATGGAATAGCCAGTAAGGAGTAGTACAATTCAAGTTTTATGTATCGAATATTGACTTTTTAGCTGGCTTTGGTGCCTTGGACATGAGCTAGGACCTTAAGATTCTGCATGAAAGGAGGAATAGCAGCCGAGTTGCACGGGAGGATGCGAAAAGTGTTCATATGTAGTAAAAACCTGAGAAATCCGTCCGTTTTCGTAATTTATTATCGAATCGACTTAAAGCAGTGCGTCACATTGGCCGCTTTTCTCTCTGAAACGGTTGTACTTATCGTCTGCAAAGCTATGTCGCGTGCTGCGGTATGCGGAGACACTAAAAGCACCATAGTAGAACACAGATAAAGCTTCTAAGTTGATGTAATAGCCAGTCAGAAGTAGTACAATTCAAGTTTTAGGTATCGATTATTGACTTTTTAGCTGGCTTTGGTGCCTTGGACCTGAGCTAGGACCTTACGATTCTGCATGAATGGAGGACTAGCAGCCGAGTTGATCTTGAGTATGTGAAAAGTGTTCATATGTAGTAAAAACCTGAAAAATCCGTCCGTTTTCGTCATTTGTTATCGAATCAACTTGAAGCCAGATCGTCACATTGGCCGCTCTTCTCTCTGAAACGGTTGTACTTATCGTCTGCAAAGCTATGTCGCGTGCTGCGATATGCGGAGACACTAAAAGCACCATAGTAGAACACAGAAGAAGCTTCTAAGTTGATGTAATAGCCAGTAAGGAGTAGTACAATTCAAGATTTAGGTATCGAATATTGACTTTTTAGCTGGCTTTGGTGCCTTGGACCTGAGCTAGGACCTTAAGATTCTGCATGAAAGGAGGACTAGCGGCCGCGTTGCACGAGAGTATGTGAAAAGTGTTCATATGTAGTAAAAAACTGAGAAATCCGTCCATTTTCGTCATTTGTTATCGAATCGACTTAAAGCCAGATCGTCACATTGGCCCTTCTTCTCTCTGAAACGGTAGTACTTATCGTCTGCAAAGCTATGTCGCGTGCTGCGGTATGCGGAGACACTAAAAGCACCATAGTAGAACACGGATGAAGCTTCTAAGTTGATGTAATAGCCAGTAAGGAGTAGTACAATTCAAGTTTTAGGTATCGAATATTGACTTTTTAGCTGGCTTTGGTGCCTTGGACATGAGCTAGGACCTTAAGATTCAGCATGAAAGGAGGACTAGCAGCCGAGTTACACGGGAGGATGCGAAAAGTGTTCATATGTAGTAAGAACCTGAGAAATCCGTCCGTTTTCGTCATTTGTTATCGAATCGACTTAAAGCCAGATCGTCACATTGGCCCCTCTTCTCTCTGAAACGGTTGTACTTATCGTCTGCAAAGCTATGTCGCGTGCTGCAGTATGCGGAGACACTAAAAGCACCATAGTAGAACACAGATGAAGCTTCTAAGTTGATGTGATAGCCAGTGAGAAGTAGTACAACTCAACTTTTAGGTATCGATTATTGACTTTTTAGCTGGCTTTGGTGCGTTGGACATGAGCTAGGACCTTAAGATTTCGCATGAAAGGAGGACTAGCAGCCGCGTTGCACGGGAGCATGTGAAAAGTGTTCATATGTAGTAAAAACCTGAGAAATCCGTCCATTTTCGTCATTTGTTATCGAATCGACTTAAAGCCAGATCGTCACATTGGCCGCTCTTCTCTCTGAAACGGTTGTACTTATCGTCTGCAAAGCTATGTCGCGTGCTGCGGTATGCGGAGACACTAAAAGCACCATAGTAGAACACAGATTAAGCTTCTAAGTTGATGTAATAGCAAGTAAGAAGTAGTACAATTCAAGTTTTAGGTATCGATTATGGACTTTTTGCTGGCTTTGGTGCCTTGGACATGAGCTAGGACCTTAAGATTCTGCATGAAAGGAGGACTAGCAGCCCAGTTGCAAGGGAGAATATGAAAAGTGTTCATATGTAGTAAAAACGTGAGGAATCCGTCCGTTTTCGTAATTTATTATCGAATCGACTTCAAGCAGTGCGTCACATTGGCCGCTCTTCTCTCTGAAACGGTTGTACTTATAGTCTGCAAAGCTATGTCGCGTGCTGCGGTATGTGGAGACACTAAAAGCACTATAGTAGAACACAGATTAAGCTTCTAAGTTGATGTAATAGCCAGTAAGAAGTAGTGCAATTCAAGTTTTAGGTAACGATTATTGACTTTTTAGCTGGCTTTGGTGCCTTGGACATTAGCTAGGACCTTAAAATTCTGCATGAAAGGAGGACTAGCAGCCGAGTTGAACGGGAGAATGCGAAAAGTGTTCATGTGTAGTAAAATCCTGAGAAATCTGTCCGTTTACGTAATTTATTATCGAATCGACTTAAAGCCAGATCGTCACATTGGTGGCTCTTCTCTCTGAAACGGTTGCACTTATCGTCTGCAAAGCTATGTCGCGTGCTGCGGTATGCGGAGACACTAAAAGCACCATAGTAGAACACAGATTAAGCTTCTATGTTGATGTAATAGCCAGTAAGAGGTAGTACAATTCAAGTTTTAGGTATCGATTATGGACTTTTTGCTGTCTTTGGTGCCTTGGACATGAGCTAGGACCTTAAGATTCTGCATGAAAGGAGGACTAGCAGCCGAGGTGCAAGGGACAATGTTAAAAGTGTTCATATGTAGTAAAAACCTGATAAATCCGTTCGTATTTGTCATTTGTTATCGAATCGACTTAAAGCCAGATCGTCACATTGGTCGCTCTTCTCTCTGAAACGGTTGTACTTATCGTCTGCAAAGCTATGTCGCGTGCTGCGGTATGCGGAGACACTAAAAGCACCATAGTAGAACACGGATGAAGCTTCTAAGTTGATGTAATAGCCAGTAAGGAGTAGTACAATTCAAGTTTTAGGTATCGAATATTGACTTTTTAGCTGGCTTTGGTGCCTTGGACATGAGCTAGGACCTTAAGATTCAGCATGAAAGGAGGACTAGCAGCCGAGTTACACGGGAGGATGCGAAAAGTGTTCATATGTAGTAAGAACCTGAGAAATCCGTCCGTTTTCGTCATTTGTTATCGAATCGACTTAAAGCCAGATCGTCACATTGGCCCCTCTTCTCTCTGAAACGGTTGTACTTATCGTCTGCAAAGCTATGTCGCGTGCTGCAGTATGCGGAGACACTAAAAGCACCATAGTAGAACACAGATGAAGCTTCTAAGTTGATGTGATAGCCAGTGAGAAGTAGTACAACTCAACTTTTAGGTATCGATTATTGACTTTTTAGCTGGCTTTGGTGCGTTGGACATGAGCTAGGACCTTAAGATTTCGCATGAAAGGAGGACTAGCAGCCGCGTTGCACGGGAGTATGTGAAAAGTGTTCATATGTAGTAAAAACCTGAGAAATCCGTCCATTTTCGTCATTTGTTATCGAATCGACTTAAAGCCAGATCGTCACATTGGCCGCTCTTCTCTCTGAAACGGTTGTACTTATCGTCTGCAAAGCTATGTCGCGTGCTGCGGTATGCGGAGACACTAAAAGCACCATAGTAGAACACAGATTAAGCTTCTAAGTTGATGTAATAGCAAGTAAGAAGTAGTACAATTCAAGTTTTAGGTATCGATTATGGACTTTTTGCTGGCTTTGGTGCCTTGGACATGAGCTAGGACCTTAAGATTCTGCATGAAAGGAGGACTAGCGGCCGCGTTGCACGAGAGTATGTGAAAAGTGTTCATATGTAGTAAAAACCTGAGAAATCCGTCCATTTTCGTCATTTGTTATCGAATCGACTTAAAGCCAGATCGTCACATTGGCCCTTCTTCTCTCTGAAACGGTAGTACTTATCGTCTGCAAAGCTATGTCGCGTGCTGCGGTATGCGGAGACACTAAAAGCACCATAGTAGAACACGGATGAAGCTTCTAAGTTGATGTAATAGCCAGTAAGGAGTAGTACAATTCAAGTTTTAGGTATCGAATATTGACTTTTTAGCTGGCTTTGGTGCCTTGGACATGAGCTAGGACCTTAAGATTCAGCATGAAAGGAGGACTAGCAGCCGAGTTACACGGGAGGATGCGAAAAGTGTTCATATGTAGTAAGAACCTGAGAAATCCGTCCGTTTTCGTCATTTGTTATCGAATCGACTTAAAGCCAGATCGTCACATTGGCCCCTCTTCTCTCTGAAACGGTTGTACTTATCGTCTGCAAAGCTATGTCGCGTGCTGCAGTATGCGGAGACACTAAAAGCACCATAGTAGAACACAGATAAAGCTTCTAAGTTGATGTAATAGCCAGTCAGAAGTAGTACAATTCAAGTTTTAGGTATCGATTATTGACTTTTTAGCTGGCTTTGGTGCCTTGGACCTGAGCTAGGACCTTACGATTCTGCATGAATGGAGGACTAGCAGCCGAGTTGATCTTGAGTATGTGAAAAGTGTTCATATGTAGTAAAAACCTGAAAAATCCGTCCGTTTTCGTCATTTGTTATCGAATCAACTTGAAGCCAGATCGTCACATTGGCCGCTCTTCTCTCTGAAACGGTTGTACTTATCGTCTGCAAAGCTATGTCGCGTGCTGCGATATGCGGAGACACTAAAAGCACCATAGTAGAACACAGAAGAAGCTTCTAAGTTGATGTAATAGCCAGTAAGGAGTAGTACAATTCAAGATTTAGGTATCGAATATTGACTTTTTAGCTGGCTTTGGTGCCTTGGACCTGAGCTAGGACCTTAAGATTCTGCATGAAAGGAGGACTAGCGGCCGCGTTGCACGAGAGTATGTGAAAAGTGTTCATATGTAGTAAAAAACTGAGAAATCCGTCCATTTTCGTCATTTGTTATCGAATCGACTTAAAGCCAGATCGTCACATTGGCCCTTCTTCTCTCTGAAACGGTAGTACTTATCGTCTGCAAAGCTATGTCGCGTGCTGCGGTATGCGGAGACACTAAAAGCACCATAGTAGAACACGGATGAAGCTTCTAAGTTGATGTAATAGCCAGTAAGGAGTAGTACAATTCAAGTTTTAGGTATCGAATATTGACTTTTTAGCTGGCTTTGGTGCCTTGGACATGAGCTAGGACCTTAAGATTCAGCATGAAAGGAGGACTAGCAGCCGAGTTACACGGGAGGATGCGAAAAGTGTTCATATGTAGTAAGAACCTGAGAAATCCGTCCGTTTTCGTCATTTGTTATCGAATCGACTTAAAGCCAGATCGTCACATTGGCCCCTCTTCTCTCTGAAACGGTTGTACTTATCGTCTGCAAAGCTATGTCGCGTGCTGCAGTATGCGGAGACACTAAAAGCACCATAGTAGAACACAGATGAAGCTTCTAAGTTGATGTGATAGCCAGTGAGAAGTAGTACAACTCAACTTTTAGGTATCGATTATTGACTTTTTAGCTGGCTTTGGTGCGTTGGACATGAGCTAGGACCTTAAGATTTCGCATGAAAGGAGGACTAGCAGCCGCGTTGCACGGGAGCATGTGAAAAGTGTTCATATGTAGTAAAAACCTGAGAAATCCGTCCATTTTCGTCATTTGTTATCGAATCGACTTAAAGCCAGATCGTCACATTGGCCGCTCTTCTCTCTGAAACGGTTGTACTTATCGTCTGCAAAGCTATGTCGCGTGCTGCGGTATGCGGAGACACTAAAAGCACCATAGTAGAACACAGATTAAGCTTCTAAGTTGATGTAATAGCAAGTAAGAAGTAGTACAATTCAAGTTTTAGGTATCGATTATGGACTTTTTGCTGGCTTTGGTGCCTTGGACATGAGCTAGGACCTTAAGATTCTGCATGAAAGGAGGACTAGCAGCCCAGTTGCAAGGGAGAATATGAAAAGTGTTCATATGTAGTAAAAACGTGAGGAATCCGTCCGTTTTCGTAATTTATTATCGAATCGACTTCAAGCAGTGCGTCACATTGGCCGCTCTTCTCTCTGAAACGGTTGTACTTATAGTCTGCAAAGCTATGTCGCGTGCTGCGGTATGTGGAGACACTAAAAGCACTATAGTAGAACACAGATTAAGCTTCTAAGTTGATGTAATAGCCAGTAAGAAGTAGTGCAATTCAAGTTTTAGGTAACGATTATTGACTTTTTAGCTGGCTTTGGTGCCTTGGACATTAGCTAGGACCTTAAAATTCTGCATGAAAGGAGGACTAGCAGCCGAGTTGAACGGGAGAATGCGAAAAGTGTTCATGTGTAGTAAAATCCTGAGAAATCTGTCCGTTTACGTAATTTATTATCGAATCGACTTAAAGCCAGATCGTCACATTGGTGGCTCTTCTCTCTGAAACGGTTGCACTTATCGTCTGCAAAGCTATGTCGCGTGCTGCGGTATGCGGAGACACTAAAAGCACCATAGTAGAACACAGATTAAGCTTCTATGTTGATGTAATAGCCAGTAAGAGGTAGTACAATTCAAGTTTTAGGTATCGATTATGGACTTTTTGCTGTCTTTGGTGCCTTGGACATGAGCTAGGACCTTAAGATTCTGCATGAAAGGAGGACTAGCAGCCGAGGTGCAAGGGACAATGTTAAAAGTGTTCATATGTAGTAAAAACCTGATAAATCCGTTCGTATTTGTCATTTGTTATCGAATCGACTTAAAGCCAGATCGTCACATTGGTCGCTCTTCTCTCTGAAACGGTTGTACTTATCGTCTGCAAAGCTATGTCGCGTGCTGCGGTATGCGGAGACACTAAAAGCACCATAGTAGAACACGGATGAAGCTTCTAAGTTGATGTAATAGCCAGTAAGGAGTAGTACAATTCAAGTTTTAGGTATCGAATATTGACTTTTTAGCTGGCTTTGGTGCCTTGGACATGAGCTAGGACCTTAAGATTCAGCATGAAAGGAGGACTAGCAGCCGAGTTACACGGGAGGATGCGAAAAGTGTTCATATGTAGTAAGAACCTGAGAAATCCGTCCGTTTTCGTCATTTGTTATCGAATCGACTTAAAGCCAGATCGTCACATTGGCCCCTCTTCTCTCTGAAACGGTTGTACTTATCGTCTGCAAAGCTATGTCGCGTGCTGCAGTATGCGGAGACACTAAAAGCACCATAGTAGAACACAGATGAAGCTTCTAAGTTGATGTGATAGCCAGTGAGAAGTAGTACAACTCAACTTTTAGGTATCGATTATTGACTTTTTAGCTGGCTTTGGTGCGTTGGACATGAGCTAGGACCTTAAGATTTCGCATGAAAGGAGGACTAGCAGCCGCGTTGCACGGGAGTATGTGAAAAGTGTTCATATGTAGTAAAAACCTGAGAAATCCGTCCATTTTCGTCATTTGTTATCGAATCGACTTAAAGCCAGATCGTCACATTGGCCGCTCTTCTCTCTGAAACGGTTGTACTTATCGTCTGCAAAGCTATGTCGCGTGCTGCGGTATGCGGAGACACTAAAAGCACCATAGTAGAACACAGATTAAGCTTCTAAGTTGATGTAATAGCAAGTAAGAAGTAGTACAATTCAAGTTTTAGGTATCGATTATGGACTTTTTGCTGGCTTTGGTGCCTTGGACATGAGCTAGGACCTTAAGATTCTGCATGAAAGGAGGACTAGCGGCCGCGTTGCACGAGAGTATGTGAAAAGTGTTCATATGTAGTAAAAACCTGAGAAATCCGTCCATTTTCGTCATTTGTTATCGAATCGACTTAAAGCCAGATCGTCACATTGGCCCTTCTTCTCTCTGAAACGGTAGTACTTATCGTCTGCAAAGCTATGTCGCGTGCTGCGGTATGCGGAGACACTAAAAGCACCATAGTAGAACACGGATGAAGCTTCTAAGTTGATGTAATAGCCAGTAAGGAGTAGTACAATTCAAGTTTTAGGTATCGAATATTGACTTTTTAGCTGGCTTTGGTGCCTTGGACATGAGCTAGGACCTTAAGATTCAGCATGAAAGGAGGACTAGCAGCCGAGTTACACGGGAGGATGCGAAAAGTGTTCATATGTAGTAAGAACCTGAGAAATCCGTCCGTTTTCGTCATTTGTTATCGAATCGACTTAAAGCCAGATCGTCACATTGGCCCCTCTTCTCTCTGAAACGGTTGTACTTATCGTCTGCAAAGCTATGTCGCGTGCTGCAGTATGCGGAGACACTAAAAGCACCATAGTAGAACACAGATGAAGCTTCTAAGTTGATGTGATAGCCAGTGAGAAGTAGTACAACTCAACTTTTAGGTATCGATTATTGACTTTTTAGCTGGCTTTGGTGCGTTGGACATGAGCTAGGACCTTAAGATTTCGCATGAAAGGAGGACTAGCAGCCGCGTTGCACGGGAGTATGTGAAAAGTGTTCATATGTAGTAAAAACCTGAGAAATCCGTCCAGTTTCGTCATTTGTTATCGAATCGACTTAAAGCCAGATCGTCACATTGGCCGCTCTTCTCTCTGAAACGGTTGTACTTATCGTCTGCAAAGCTATGTCGCGTGCTGCGGTATGCGGAGACACTAAAAGCACCATAGTAGAACACAGATTAAGCTTCTAAGTTGATGTAATAGCAAGTAAGAAGTAGTACAATTCAAGTTTTAGGTATCGATTATGAACTTTTTGCTGGCTTTGGTGCCTTGGACATGAGCTAGGACCTTAAGATTCTGCATGAAAGGAGGACTAGCAGCCCAGTTGCAAGGGAGAATATGAAAAGTGTTCATATGTAGTAAAAACGTGAGGAATCCGTCCGTTTTCGTAATTTATTATCGAATCGACTTCAAGCAGTGCGTCACATTGGCCGCTCTTCTCTCTGAAACGGTTGTACTTATAGTCTGCAAAGCTATGTCGCGTGCTGCGGTATGCGGAGACACTAAAAGCACTATAGTAGAACACAGATTAAGCTTCTAAGTTGATGTAATAGCCAGTAAGAAGTAGTGCAATTCAAGTTTTAGGTAACGATTATTGACTTTTTAGCTGGCTTTGGTGCCTTGGACATTAGCTAGGACCTTAAAATTCTGCATGAAAGGAGGACTAGCAGCCGAGTTGAACGGGAGAATGCGAAAAGTGTTCATGTGTAGTAAAATCCTGAGAAATCTGTCCGTTTACGTAATTTATTATCGAATCGACTTAAAGCCAGATCGTCACATTGGTGGCTCTTCTCTCTGAAACGGTTGCACTTATCGTCTGCAAAGCTATGTCGCGTGCTGCGGTATGCGGAGACACTAAAAGCACCATAGTAGAACACAGATTAAGCTTCTATGTTGATGTAATAGCCAGTAAGAGGTAGTACAATTCAAGTTTTAGGTATCGATTATGGACTTTTTGCTGTCTTTGGTGCCTTGGACATGAGCTAGGACCTTAAGATTCTGCATGAAAGGAGGACTAGCAGCCGAGGTGCAAGGGACAATGTTAAAAGTGTTCATATGTAGTAAAAACCTGATAAATCCGTTCGTATTTGTCATTTGTTATCGAATCGACTTAAAGCCAGATCGTCACATTGGTCGCTCTTCTCTCTGAAACGGTTGTACTTATCGTCTGCAAAGCTATGTCGCGTGCTGCGGTATGCGGAGACACTAAAATAACCATAGTGGAACACAGATGAAGCTTCTAAGTTGATGTAATAGCAAGTAAGAAGTAGTACAATTCAAGTTTTAGGTATCGATTATTGACTTTTTAGCTGGCTTTGGTGCCTTGGACACGAGCTATTACCTTAAGATTCTGCATGAAAGGAGGACTAGCAGCCGAGTTGCAAGGGAGAATGTGAAAAGTGTTCATATGTAGTAAAAACGTGAGGAATCCGTCCGTTTTCGTAATTTATTATCGAATCGACTTCAAGCAGTGCGTCACATTGGCCGCTCTTCTCTCTGAAACGGTTGTACTTATCGTCTGCAAAGCTATGTCGCGTGCTGCGGTATGCGGAGACACTAAAAACACCATAGTAGAACACAGATTAAGCTTCTAAGTTGATGTAAAAGCCAGTAAGAAGTAGCACAATTCAAGTTTTATGTATCGATTATTGACTTTTTAGCTGGCTTTGGTGCCTAGGACATGAGCTAGGACCTTAAGATTCTGCATGAAAGGAGGACTAGCAGCCGAGTTGCACGGGAGTATTGTGAAAAGTGTTCATATGTAGTAAAAACCTGAGAAATCCGACCGTTTTCGTAATTTATTATCGAATCGACTTAAAGCAGTGCGTCACATTGGCAGCTCTTCTCTCTGAAACGGTTGTACTTATCGTCTGCAAAGCTATGTCGCGTGCTGCGGTATGCGGAGACACTAAAAGCACTATAGTAGAACACAGATTAAGCTTTTAAGTTGATGAAATAGCCAGTAAGAAGTAGTACAATTCAAGTTTTAGGTATCGATTATTGACTTTTTGCTGGCTTTGGTGCCTTGGACACAGGCTAGGACCTTAAGATTTCGCATGAAAGGAGGACTAGCAGCCGAGTTGCAAGGGAGAATGTGAAAAGTGTTCATATGTAGTAAAAACGTGAGGAATCCGTCCGTTTTCGTAATTTATTATCGAATCGACTTCAAGCAGCGCGTCACATTGGCCGCTCTTCTCTCTGAAACGGTTGTACTTATCGTCTGCAAAGCTATGTCGCGTGCTGCGGTATGCGGAGACACTAAAAGCACCATAGTAGAACACAGATTAAACTTCTAAGTTGATGTAATAGCCAGTAAGTAGTAGTACAATTCAAGTTTTAGGTATCGATTATTGACTTTTTA
The DNA here is from genome assembly GCF_023897955.1 of Schistocerca gregaria. NCBI lineage: Eukaryota > Metazoa > Arthropoda > Insecta > Orthoptera > Acrididae > Schistocerca > Schistocerca gregaria. Next base: position 455,859 of record NW_026062089.1, read on the forward strand.
GCTGGCTTTGGTGCCTTGGACATGAGCTAGGACCTTAAGATGCTGCATGAAAGGAGGACTAGCAGCCGCGTTGCATGGGAGGATGTGAAAAGTGTTCATAATTAGTAAAAACCTGAGAAATCCGACCGTTTTCCTAATTTATTATCGAATCGACTTAAAGCAGTGCGTCACATTGGCCGCTCTTCTCTCTGAAACGGTTGTACTTATCGTCTGCAAAGCCATGCCACGTGCTGCGGTATGCGGAGGCACTAAAATCAACATAGCGGAACACAGATGAAGCTTCTAAGTTGAAGTAATATCCTGTAAGAAGTAGTACAATTCAAGTTTTAGGTATCGATTATTGACTTTTTAGCTGGCTTTGGTGCCTTGGACATGAGCTAGGACCTTAAGATTCTGCATGAAAGGAGGACTAGCAGCCGCGTTGCATGGGAGTATGTGAAAAGAGTTTATATGTAGTAAAAACCTGAGAAATCCGTCCATTTTCGTCTTTTGTTATCGAATCGACTTAAAGCCAGATTGTCACATTGGCCGCTCCTCTATCTGAAACGGTTGAACTTATCGTCTGCAAAACTATGTCGCGTGCTGCGGTATGCGGAGACACTAAAAGCACCATAGTAGAACACAGATTAAGCTTCTAAGTTGATGTAATAGCCAGTAAGAAGTAGTACAATTCAAGTTTTAGGTAACGATTATTGACTTTGTAGCTGGCTTTGGTGCCTTGGACATGAGCTAGGACCTTAAGATTCTGCATGAAAAGAGGACTAGCAGCCGAGTTGAACGGGAGAATGCGAAAAGTGTTCATGTGTAGTAAAAACCTGAGAAATCCGTTCGTTTTCGTAATTTATTATCGAATCGACATAAGCCAGATCGTCACATTGGCCGCTCTTCTGTCTGAAACGGTTGTACTTATCGTCTGCAAAGCTATGTCGCGCGCTGCTGTATGCGGAGACACTAAAAGCACCATAGTAGAACACAGATGAAGCTTCTAAGTTGATGTAATAGCCAGTAGGAAGTAGTACAATTTACGTTTTAGGTATCGATTTTTGACTTTTTAGCTGGCTTTGGAGCCTTGGACATGAGGTAGGACCTTAAGATTCTGCACGAAAGGAGGACTAGCAGCCGCGTTGCACGGGAGTATTGTGAAAAGTGTTCATATGTAGTAAAAACCTGCGAAATCCGTCCGTTTTCGTCATTTGTTATCGAATCAACTTGAAGCCAGATCGTCACATTGGCCGCTCTTCTCTCTGAAACGGTTGTACTTATCGTCTGCAAAGCTATGTCGCGTGATGCGGTATGCGGAGACACTAAAAGCACCAAAGTAGAACACAGATGAAGCTTCTAAGTTGATGTAATAGCCAGTAAGAAGTAGTAAAATTCAAGTTTTAGGTATCGATTATTGACTTTTTAGCTGGCTTTGGTGCCTTGGACATGAGCTATGTCCTTAAGATTCTGCATGAAAGGAGGACTAGCAGCCGAGTTGCATGGGAGAATGTGAAAAGTGTTCATATGTAGTTAAAACCTGAGAAATCCATCCGTTTTCGTCATTTGTTATCGAATCAACTTGAAGCCAGATCGTCACATTGCCCGCTCTTCTCTCTGAAACGGTTGTACTTATCGTCTGCAAAGCTATGTCGCGTGCTGCGTTATGCGGAGACACTAAAAGCTCCATAGTAGAACACAGATGAAGCTTCTAAGTTGATGTGATAGCCAGTAAGGAGTAGTACAATTTAAGTTTTAGGTATCGAATATTGACTTTTTAGCTGGCTTTGGTGCCTTGGACATGAGCTAGGACCCTAAGATTCTGCATGAAAGGAGGACTAGCAGCCGAGTTGCACGGGAGAATGCGAAAAGTGTTCATATGTAGTAAAAACCTGAGAAATCCGTCCGTTTTCGTAATTTATTATCGAATCGACTTAAAGCAGTGCGTCACAGTAGCCGCTCTTCTCTCTGAAACGGTTGTACTTATCGTCTGCAAAGCTATGTCGCGTGCTGCGGTATGCGGAGACACTAAAAGCACCATAGTAGAACAAAGATTAAGCTTCTAAGTTGATGTAATAGCCAGTAAGAAGTAGTACAATTCTAGTTTTAGGTATCGATTATTGACATTTTAGCTGGCTTTGGTGCCTTGGACATGAGCTAGGACCTTAAGATTCTGCATGAAAGGAGGACTAGGAGTCGAGATGAACGGGAGAATGCGAAAAGTGTTCATGTGTAGTTAAATCCTGAGAAATCCGTCCGATTACGTAATTTATTATCGAATCGACTTAAAGCCAGATCGTCACATTGGCCGCTCTTCTCTCTGAAACGTTTGTACTTATCGTCTGCAAAGCTATGTCGCGTGCTGCGGTATGCGGAGACACTAAAATCACCATAGTGGAACACAGATGAAGCTTCTAAGTTGATGTAATAGCCAGTAAGAAGTAGTTCAATTCAAGTTTTAGGTAACGATTATTGACTTTGTAGCTGGCTTTGGTGCCTTGGACATGAGCTAGGACCTTAAGATTCTGCATGAAAAGAGGACTAGCAGCCGAGTTGAACGGGAGAAAGCGAAAAGTGTTCATGTGTAGTAAAAACCTGAGAAATCCGTTCGTTTTCGTAATTTATTATCGAATCGACATAAGCCAGATCGTCACATTGGCCGCTCTTCTCTCTGAAACGGTTGTTCTTATCGTCTGCAAAGCTATGTCGCGCGTTGCGGTATGCGGAGAAACTAAAAGAACCATAGTAGAACACAGATGAAGCTTCTAAGTTCATGTAATAGCCAGTAAGAAGTAGTACAATTTACGTTTTAGTTATCGATTTTTGACTTTTTAGCGGGCTTTGGAGCCTTGGACATGAGGTAGGACCTTAAGATTCTGCACGAAAGGAGGACTAGCAGCCGCGTTGCACGGGAGTATTGTGAAAAGTGTTCATATGTAGTAAAAACCTGAGAAATCCGTCCGTTTTCGTCATTTGTTTTCGAATCAACTTGAAGCCAGATCGTCACATTGGCCGCTCTTCTCTCTGAAACGGTTGTACTTATCGTCTGCAAAGCTATGTCGCGTGATGCAGTATGCGGAGACACTAAAAGCACCATAGTAGAACACAGATGAAGCTTCTAAGTTGATGTAATAGCCAGTAAGAAGTAGTAAAATTCAAGTTTTAGGTATCGATTACTGACTATTTTTCTGGCTTTGGTGCCTTGGACATGAGCTAGGACCTTAAGATTCTGAATGAAAGGAGAACTAGCAGCCGCGTTGCACGGAAGTATGTGAAAAGTGTTCATATGTAGTAAAAACCTGAGAAATCCGTCCGTTTTCGTCATTTGTTATCGAATCGACTAAAAGCCAGATCGTCACATTGGCCGCTCTTCTCTCTGAAACGGTAGTACTTATCGTCTGCAAAGCTATTTCGCGTGCTGCGGTATGCGGAGACACTAAAAGCACCATAGTGGAACACAGATGAGGCTTCTAAGTTGATGTAATAGCCAGTAAGAAGTAGTAAAGTTCATGTTTTAGGTATCGATTATTGACTATTTTGCTGGCTTTTGTGCCTTGGACATGAGCTAGGAGCTTAAGATTATGCATGAAAGGAGGACTAGCAGCCGCGTTGCACGGGAGTATGTGAAAAGTGTTCATATGCAGTAAAAACCTGAGAAATCCGTCCGTTTTCGTCATTTGTTATCGAAACGACTTAAAGCCAGATCGTCTCATTGGCCGCTCTTCTCTCTGAAACGGTTGTACTTATCGTCTGCACAGGTATGTCGAGTGCTGCGGTATGTGGAGACACTAAAAGCACCATAGTAGAACACAGATGAAGCTTCTAAGTTGATTTAATAGCAAGTAAGAAGTAGTACAATTCAAGTTTTAGGTATCGATTATTGACTTTTTAGCCGGCTTTGGTGCCTTGAACATGAGCTAGGACCTTAAGATTCTGCATGAAAGGAAGACTAGCAGCCGAGTTGCAAGGGAGAATGTGAAAAGTGTTCATATGTAGTAAAAACCTGAGAAATCCGTCCGTTTTCGTCATTTGTTATCGAATCGACTTAAACCCAGATTGACATATTGGCCCCTCTTCTCTCAAACGTTTGTACTTATCGTCTGCAAAGCTATGTCGCGTGCTGCGGTATACGGAGACACTAAAAGCACCATAGTAGAACACAGGTGAAGCTTCTAAGTTGATGTAATAGCCAGTAAGAAGTAGTAAAATTCAAGTTTTAGGTATCGATTATTGACTTTTTAGCTGGCTTTGGTGCCTTGGACATGAGCTATGTCCCTAAGATTCTGCATGAAAGGAGGACTGGCAGCCGAGTTGCATGGGAGAATGTGAAAAGTGTTCATATGTAGTAAAAACCTGAGAAATCGGTCCGTTTTCGTCATTTGTTATCGAATCAACTTGAAGCCAGATCGTCACATTGCCCGCTGTTCTCTCTGAAACGGTTGTACTTATCGTCTGCAAAGCTATGTCGCGTGCTGCGTTATGCGGAGACACTAAAAGCTCCATAGTAGAACACAGATGAAGCTTCTAAGTTGATGTGATAGCCAGTAAGGAGTAGTACAATTTAAGTTTTGGGTATCGAATATTGACTTTTTAGCTGGCTTTGGTGCCTTGGACATGAGCTAGGACCTTAAGATTCTGCATGAAAGGAGGACTAGCAGCCGAGTTGCACGGGAGAATGCGAAAAGTGTTCATATGTAGTAAAAACCTGAGAAATCCGTCCGTTTTCGTAATTTATTATCGAATCGACTTAAAGCAGTGCGTCACAGTAGCCGCTCTTCTCTCTGAAACGGTTGTACTTATCGTCTGCAAAGCTATGTCGCGTGCTGCGGTATGCGGAGACACTAAAAGCACCATAGTAGAACAAAGATTAAGCTTCTAAGTTGATGTAATAGCCAGTAAGAAGTAGTACAATTCAAGTTTTAGGTATCGATTATTGACATTTTAGCTGGCTTTGGTGCCTTGGACATGAGCTAGGACCTTAAGATTCTGCATGAAAGGAGGACTAGCAGTCGAGTTGAACAGGAGAATGCGAAAAGTGTTCATGTGTAGTTAAATCCTGAGAAATCCGTTCGTTTTCGTAATTTATTATCGAATCGACATAAGCCAGATCGTCACATTGGCCGCTCTTCTATCTGAAACGGTTGTACTTATCGTCTGCAAAGCTATGTCGCGCGTTGCGGTATGCGGAGACACTAAAAGCACCATAGTAGAACACAGATGAAGCTTCTAAGTTGATGTAATAGCCAGTAAGAAGTAGTACAATTTACGTTTTAGGTATCGATTTTTGGCTTTTTAGCTGGCTTTGGAGCCTTGGACATGAGGTAGGACCTTAAGATTCTGCACGAAAGGAGGACTAGCAGCCGCGTTGCACGGGAGTATTGTGAAAAGTGTTCATATGTAGTAAAAACCTGCGAAATCCGTCCGTTTTCGTCATTTGTTATCGAATCAACTTGAAGCCAGATCGTCACATTGGCCGCTCTTCTCTCTGAAACGGTTGTACTTATCGTCTGCAAAGCTATGTCGCGTGATGCGGTATGCGGAGACACTAAAAGCACCATAGTAGAACACAGATGAAGCTTCTAAGTTGATGTAATAGCCAGTAAGAAGTAGTAAAATTCAAGTTTTAGGTATCGATTACTGACTTTTTTGCTGGCTTTGGTGCCTTGGACATGAGCTAGGACCTTAAGATTCTGCATGAAAGGAGAACTAGCAGCCGCGTTGCACGGGAGTATTTGAAAAGTGTTCATATGTAGTAAAAACCTGAGAAATCCGTCCGTTTTCGTCATTTGTTATCGAATCGACTTAAAGCCAGATCGTCACAATGGCCGCTCTTCTCTCTGAAACGGTAGTACTTATCGTCTGCAAAGCTATGTCGCGTGCTGCGGTATGCGGAGACACTAAAAGCACCATAGTGGAACACAGATGAGGCTTCTAAGTTGATGTAATAGCCAGTAAGAAGTAGTACAGTTCAAGTTTTAGGTATCGATTATTGACTATTTTGCTAGCTTTTGTGCCTTGGACATGAGCTAGGAGCTTAAGATTATGCATGAAAGGAGGACTAGCAGCCGCGTTGCACGGGAGTACGTGAAAAGTGTTCATATGCAGTAAAAACCTGAGAAATCCGTCCGTTTTCGTCATTTGTTATCGAAACGACTTAAAGCCAGATCGTCTAATTGGCCGCTCTTCTCTCTGAAACGGTTGTACTTATCGTCTGCAAAGGTATGTCGTGTGCTGCGGTATGTGGAGACACTAAAAGCACCATAGTAGAACACAGATGAAGCTTCTAAGTTGATTTAATAGCAAGTAAGAAGTAGTAAAATTCAAGTTTTAGGTATCGATTATTGACTATTTTGCTGGCTTTTGTGCCTTTGTACATGAGCTAGGAGCTTAAGAATCTGCATGAAAAGAGGACTAGCAGCCGCGTTGCACGGGAGTATGTGAAAAGTGTTCATATGTAGTAACAACCTGAGAAATCCGTCCGTTTTCGTCATTTGTTATCGAATCGACTTAAATCCAGATCATCACATTGGCCGCTCTTCTCTCTGAAACGGTTGTACTTATCGTCTGCAAAGCTATGTGGCGTGCTGCGGTATGCGGAGACACTTAAATCACCATTGTAGAACACAGATGAAGCTTCTAAGTTGAAGTAATATCCAGTTAAATGTAGTACAATTGAAGACTTAGGTTCGATTATTGACTTTTTGCCATTCTTTGGTGCCTTGGACATGAGCTAGGACCTTAAGATTCTGCATGAAAGGAGGACTAGCAGCCGAGTTGCATGGGAGAATGTGAAAAGTGTTCATATGTAGTAAAAACCTGAGAAATCCGTCCGTTTTCATCATTTGTTATCGAATCGACTTAAACCCAGATTGTCACATTGGCCCCTCTTCTCTGAAACGGTTGTACTTATCGTCTGCAAAGCTATGTCGCGTGCTGCGGTATACGGAGACACTCAAAGCACCATAGTAGAACACAGATGAAGCTTCTAAGTTGATGTAATAGCCAGTAAGAAGTAGTACAGTTCAATTTTAGGTATCGATTATTGACTATTTAGCTGGCTTTTGTGCCTTTGTACATGAGCTAGGAGCTTAAGAATCTGCATGAAAAGAGGACTAGCAGCCGCGTTGCACGGGAGTATGTGAAAAGTGTTCATATGTAGTAACAACCTGAGAAATCCGTCCGTTTTCGTCATTTGTTATCGAATTGACTTAAAGCCAGATCGTTACATTGTCCGCTCTTCTCTCTGAAACGGTTGTACTTATCGTCTGCAAACCTATGTCGCGTGCTGCGGTATGCGGAGACACTAAACCACCATAGTAGAACATAGATGAAGCTTCTAAGTTGATGTAATAGCCAGTAAGAAGTAGTACAATTCAAGTTTTAGGTATCGATTATTGACTATTTTGCTAGCTTTTGTGCCTTGGACATGAGCTAGGAGCTTAAGATTATGCATGAAAGGAGGACTAGCAGCCGCGTTGCACGGGAGTATGTGAAAAGTGTTCATATGTAGTAAGAAACTGAGAAATCCGTCCGTTTTCGTCACTTGTTATCGAATCGACTGAAAGCCAGATCGTCACATTGGCCGCTCTTCTCTCTGAAACGGTTGTACTTATCGTCTGCAAAGCTATGTCGCGTGATGCGGTATGCGGAGACACTAAAAGCACCATAGTAGAACACAGATGAAGCTTCTAAGTTGATGTAATAGCCAGTAAGAAGTAGTAAAATTCAAGTTTTAGGTATCGATTACTGACTTTTTTGCTGGCTTTGGTGCCTTGGACATGAGCTAGGACCTTAAGATTCTGCATGAAAGGAGAACTAGCAGCCGCGTTGCACGGGAGTATTTGAAAAGTGTTCATATGTAGTAAAAACCTGAGAAATCCGTCCGTTTTCGTCATTTGTTATCGAATCGACTTAAAGCCAGATCGTCACAATGGCCGCTCTTCTCTCTGAAACGGTAGTACTTATCGTCTGCAAAGCTATGTCGCGTGCTGCGGTATGCGGAGACACTAAAAGCACCATAGTGGAACACAGATGAGGCTTCTAAGTTGATGTAATAGCCAGTAAGAAGTAGTACAGTTCAAGTTTTAGGTATCGATTATTGACTATTTTGCTAGCTTTTGTGCCTTGGACATGAGCTAGGAGCTTAAGATTATGCATGAAAGGAGGACTAGCAGCCGCGTTGCACGGGAGTATGTGAAAAGTGTTCATATGTAGTAAGAAACTGAGAAATCCGTCCGTTTTCGTCACTTGTTATCGAATCGACTGAAAGCCAGATCGTCACATTGGCCGCTCTTCTCTCTGAACGGTTGTACTTATCGCCTGCAAAGCTATGTCGCGTGCTGCTGTATGCGGAGACACTAAAAGCACCATAGTAGAACACAGATGAATTTTCTAAGTAATGTAATAGCCAGTAACAAGTAGTACAGTTCAACTTTTAGGTATCGATTATTGACTTTTTAGCTATCTTTGGTGCCTTGGACATGCGCTAACACCTTAAGATTCTGCATGAAAGGAGGACGAGCAGTCGAGTTGCACGGGAGAATGTGAATAGTGTTCATATGTAGTAAAAACCTAAAGAAATCCGTCCGTTTTCGTCATTTGTTATCGAATCGACTTAAAGCCAGATCGTCACATTGGCCCCTCTTCTCTGAAACGGTTGTACTTATCGTCTGCAAAGCTATGTCGCGTGCTGCGTTATGCGGAGACACTAAATGCACCATAGTAGAACACAGATGAAGCTTCTAAGTTGATGTAATAACCAGTAAGAAGTAGTACAATTCAAGATATAGTTATAGGTTATTGACTTTTTAGCTGGCTTTGGTGCCTTGGACATGAGCTAGGACCTTAAGATTCTGCATGAAAGAAGGACTAGCAGCCGAGTTGCACGGGAGAATGTGACAAGTGTTCAAATGTAGTAAAAACCTGAGAAATACGTCCGTTTTCGTCATTTGTTATCGAATCGACTTAAAGCCAGATCGTCACATTGGCCGATCTTCTCTCTGAAACGATAGTACTTATCGCCTGCAAAGCTATGTCGCGTGCTGCGGTATGCGGAGACACTAAAAGCACCATAGTAGAACATAGATGAAGCTTCTAAGTTGATGTAATAGCCAGTAAGAAGTAGTACAATTTACGTTTTAGGTATCGATTTTTGACTTTTTAGCTGGCGTTGATGCCTTGGACATGAGCTAGGACCTTAAGATTCTGCATGAAAGGAGGACTAACAGCCGAGTTTCATGGGAGAATGCGAAAAGTGTTCATATGTAGTAAAAACCTGAGAAATCCGTCCGTTTTCGTCATTTGTTATCGAATCGACTTAAAGCAAGATCGTCACATTGGCCGCACTTCTCTCTGAAACGGTTGTACTTATCGTCTGCAAAGCTATGTCGCGTGCTGCGGTATGCGGAGACACTAAAATCACCATTGTATAACACAGATGAAGCTTCTAAGTTGAAGTAATATCCAGTTAAATGTAGTACAATTCAAGACTTAGGTTCGATTATTGACTTTTTACCATTCTTTGGTGACTTGGACATGAGCTAGGACATTAAGATTCTGCATGAAAGGAGGACTAGCAGCCGAGTTGCATGGGAGAATGTGAAAAGTGTTCATATGTTAAAAACCTAAAGAAATCCGTCCGTTTTCGTCATTTGTTATGGAATCGACTTAAAGCCAGATCGTCACATTGGCCGCTCTTCTCACTGTAAAGATTGTACTTATCGTCTGCAAAGCTATGTCGCGTCCTGCGGTATGCGGAGACACTAAAAGCACCATAGTAGGACACAGATGAAGCTTCTAAGTTGATGTAATAGCTAGTAAGAGGTAGTACAGTTCAAGTTTTAGGTATCGATTATTGACTATTAAGATGGTTTTGGTGACTTGGACATTAGCTAGGAGCTTAAGATTCTGCATGAAAGGAGGACTAGCAGCCGCGTTGCACGGGAGTATGTGCAAAGTGTTCATATGTAGTAAAAACCTGAGAAATCCGTCCGTTTTCGTCATTTGTTATCGTATCGACTGAAAGCCAGATCGTCACATTGGCCGCTCTTCTCTCTGAACGGTTGTACTTATCGTCTGCAAAGCTATGTCGCGTGCTGCGGTATGCGGAGACACTAAAAGCACCATAGTAGAACACAGATGAAGCTTCTAAGTAATGTAATAACCAGTAACAAGTAGTACAGTTCAAAGTTTAGGTATCGATTATTGACTTTTTAGCTATCTTTGGTGCCTTGGACATGGGCTAGGACCCTAAGATTCTGCATGAAAGGAGGACTAGCAGCCGAGTTGCATGGGAGAATGTGAAAAGTGTTCATATGTAGTAAAAATATGAGAAATCCGACCGTTTTCGTCATTTGTTATCGAATCGACTAAAAGCCAGATCGTCACATTGACCGCTCTTCTCTCTGAAACGGTTGTACTTATCGTCTGCAAAGCTATGTCGCGTGCTGCGGTATGCGGAGACACTAAAAGCACCATAGTAGAACATAGATGAAGCTTCTAAGTTGATGTAATAGCCAGTAAGAAGTAGTACAATTTACGTTTCAGGTATCGATTTTTGACTTTTTAGCTGGCTTTGAAGCCTTGGACATGAGCTAGGACCTTAAGGTTCTGCATGAAAGGAGGACTAGCAGCCGAGTTTCATGGAAGAATGCGAAAAGTGTTCATATGTAGTAAAAACCTGAGAAATCCGTCAGTTTTCGTCATTTGTTATCGAATCGACTTAAAGCAAGATCGTCACATTGGCCGCTCTTCTCTCTGAAACGGTTGTACTTATCGTCTGCAAAGCTATGTCGCGTGCTGCGGTATGCGGAGACACTAAAATCACCATAGTAGAACACAAATGAAGCTTCTAAGTTGATGTAATAGCCAGTAAGAAGTAGTACAATTCAAGTTATAGGTATCGATTATTGACCTTTTTCTGGCTTTGGTGCCTTGGACATGAGCTAGGACCTTAAGATTCTGTATGAAAGGAGGACTAGCAGCCGAGTTGCATGGGAGAATGTGAAAAGTGTTCATATGTAGTAAAAACCTGAGAAATCCGTCCGTTTTCGTTATTTGTTATCGAATCGACTTAAAGCCAGATCGTCACATTGGCCCCTCTTCTCTCTGAAACGGTTGTACTTATCGTCTGCAAAGCTATGTCGCGTGCTGCGGTATGCGGAGACACTAAAAGCACCATAGTAGAACACAGATGAAGCTTCTAAGTTGATGTAATAGCCAGTAAGAAGTAGTACAATTCAAGTTTTATGTATCGATTATTGACTTTTTAGCTGGCTTTGGTGCCTTGGACATGAGCTAGGACCTTAAGATTCTGCATGAAAGGAGGACTAGCAGCCGAGTTGCATGGGAGAATGTGAAAAGTGTTCATATGTAGTAAAAATATGAGAAATCCGTCCGATTTCGTCATTTGTTATCGAATCGACTTAAAGCCAGATCGTCACATTATCCCCTCTTCTCTGAAACGGTTGTACTTATCGTCTGCAAAGCTATGTCGGGTGCTGCGTTATGCGGAGACACTAAAAGCACCATAGTAGAACACAGATGAAGCTTCTAAGTTGATGTAATAACCAGTAAGAAGTAGTACAATTCAAGTTTTAGGTATAGATTATTGACTTTTTAACTGGCTTTGGTGCCTTGGACATGTGCTAGGACCTTAAGATTCTGCATGAAAGAAGGACTAGCAGCCGAGTTGCACGGGAGAATGTGACAAGTGTTCATATGTAGTAAAAACCTGAGAAATCCGTCCGTTTTCGTCATTTGTTATCGAATCGATTTAAAGCCAGATTGTCACATTGGCCGCTCTTCTCTCTGAAACGGTTGTACTTATCGTCTGCAAAGCTATGTCGCGTGCTGCGGTATGCGGAGACACTAAAAGCACCATAGTAGAACACAGATGAAGCTTCTAAGTTGATGTAATAGCCAGTAAGAAGTAGTACAATTCAAGTTTTACCTATCGATTATTGACATTTTAGCTGGCTTTGGTGCCTTGGACATGAGCTAGGACCTTAAGATTCTGCAAGAAAGAAGGACTAGCAACCGTGTTGCACGGGAGAATGTGAAAAGTGTTCATATGTAGTAAAAACCTGAGAAATCCGTCCGTTTTCGTCATTTGTTATCGAATCGACTTAAAGCCAGATCGTCACATTGGCCGCAGTTCTGTCTGAAACGGTTGTACTTATCGTCTGCACAGCTATGTCGCGTGCTGCGGTATGCGGAGACACTAAAAGCACCATAGTAGAACATAGATGAAGCTTCTAAGTTGATGTAATAGCCTGTAAGAAGTAGTACAATATACGATTTAGGTATCGATTTTTGACTTTTTAGCTGGCTTTGGTGCCTTGGACATGAGCTAGGACCTTAAGATTCTGCATGAAAGGAGGACTAGCAGCCGAGTTTCATGGGAGAATGCGAAAAGTGTTCATATGTAGTAAAAACATGAGAAATCCGTCCGTTTCCGTCATTTGTTATCGAATCGACTTAAAGCAAGATCGTCACATTGGCCGCTCTTCTCTCTGAAACGGTTGTACTAATCGTCTGCAAAGCTATGTCGCGTGCTGCGGTATGCGGAGACACTAAAAGCACCATAGTAGAACACAGATGAAGCTTCTAAGTTGATGTAATAGCCAGTAAGAAGTAGTACAATTCAAGTTTTATGTATCGATTATTGACTTTTTAGCTGGCTTTGGTGCCTTGGACATGAGCTAGGACCTTAAGATTCTGCATGAAAGGAGGACTAGCAGCCGAGTTGCATGGGAGAATGTGAAAAGTGTTGATATGTAGTAAAAATATGAGAAATCCGTCCGTTTTCGTCATTTGTTATAGAATCGACTAAAAGCCAGATCGTCACATTGACCGCTCTTCTCTCTGAAACGGTTGTACTTATCGTCTGAAAAGCTATGTCGCGTGCTGCGGTATGCGGAGACGCTAATAGCACCATAGCAGAACACAGATGAAGCTTCTATGTTGATGTAATAGCATGCAGGAAGTAGTACAATTCAAGTTTTAGGTATCGATTATTGATTTTTAGCTGGCTTTGGTGCCTTGGATATGAGATAGGACCTTAAGATTCTGCATGAAAGGAGGACTAGCAGTCGAGTTGCACGGGAGAATGTGAAAAGTGTTCATATGTAGTAAAAACCTAAAGAAATCCGTCCGTTTTCGTCATTAGTTATCGAATCGACTTAAAGCCAGATCGTCACATTGGCCCCTCTTCTCTGAAACGGTTGTACTTATCGTCTGCAAAGCTATGTCGCGTGCTGCGTTATGCGGAGACACTAAGAGCACCATAGTAGAGCACAGATGAAGCTTCTAAGTTGATGTAATAACCAGTAAGAAGTAGTACAATTTACGTTTTAGGTATCGATTTTTGAATTTTTAGCTGGCTTTGGTGCCTTGGACATGAGCTAGGACCTTAAGATTCTGCATGAAAGGAGGACTAGCAGCCGAGTTGCACGGGAGAATGTGACAAGTGTTCAAATGTAGTAAAAATCCTGAGAAATACGTCCGTTTTCGTCATTTGATATCGAATCGACTTAAAGCCAGATCGTCACATTGGCCGACCTTCTCTCTGAAAGGGTAGTACTTATCGTCTGCAAAGCTATGTCGCGTGCTGCGGTATGCGGAGACACTAAAAGCACCATAGTAGAGCACAGATGAAGCTTCTAAGTTGATGTAATAGCAAGTAAGAAGTAGTACAATTAAAGTTTTAGGTATCGATTATTGACTTTTTAGCCGGCTTTGGTGCCTTGAACATGAGCTAGGACCTTAAGATTCTGCATGAAAGGAGGACTAGCAACCGAGTTGCACGGGAGAATGTGAAAAGTGTTCATATGTAGTAAAAACCTGAAAAATCCGTTCGTTTTCATAATTTGTTATAGAATCAACTTAAATCAGGATCATCACATTGGCTGCAGTTCTGTCTGAAACGGTTGTACTTATCGTCTGCAAAGCTATGTCGCGTGCTGCGGTATGCGGAGAGACTAAAAGCACCATAGTAGAACATAGATGAAGCTTCTAAGTTGATGTAATAGCCAGTAAGAAGTAGTACAATTTACGTTTTAGGTATCGATTTTTGATTTTTTAGCTGGCTTTGGTGCCTTCTACATGAGCTAGGACCTTAAGATTCTGCATGAAAGGAGGACTAGCAGCCGAGTTTCATGGAAGAATGCGAAAAGTGTTCATATGTAGTAAAAACCTGAGAAATCCGTCCGTTTTCGTCATTTGTTGTCGAATCGACTTAAAGCAAGATCGTCACATTGGCCGCTCTTCTCTCTGAAACGGTTGTACTTATCGTCTGCAAAGCTATGTCGCGTGCTGCGGTATGCGGAGACACTAAAAGCACCATCGTAGAACACAGATGAAGCTTCTAAGTTGATGTAATAGCCAGTAAGAAGTAGTACAATTCAAGTTATATGTATCGATTATTGACCTTTTTTCTGGCTTTGGTGCCTTGGACATGAGCTAGGACCTTAAGATTCTGTATGAAAGGAGGACTAGCAGCCAAGTTGCATGGGAGAATGTGAAAAGTGTTCATATGTTGTAAAAACCAGAGAAATCCGTCCGTTTTCGTTATTTGTTATCGAATCGACTTAAAGCGAGATCGTCACATTGGCCCCTCTTCTCTCTGAAACGGTTGTACTTATCGTCTGCAAAGCTATGTCGCGTGCTGCGGTATGCGGAGACACTAAAAGCACCATAGTAGAACACAGATGAAGCTTCTAAGTTGATGTAATAGGCAGTAAGAAGTAGTACAATTCAAGTTTTATGTATCGATTATTGACTTTTTAGCTGGCTTTGGTGCCTTGGACATGAGCTAGGACCTTAAGATTCTTCATGAAAGGAGGACTAGCAGCCGAGTTGCATGGGAGAATGTGAAAAGTGTTCATATGTAGTAAAAATATGAGAAATCCGTCCGTTTTCGTCATTTGTTATCGAATCGACTTAAAGCCAGATCGTCACATTATCCCCTCTTCTCTGAAACGGTTGTACTTATCGTCTGCAAAGCTATGTCGCGTGCTGCGTTATGCGGAGACACTAAATCACCATAGTAGAACACTGATGAAGCTTCTAAGTTGATGTAATAGCCAGTATATGTAGTACAATTCAAGTTTTAGGTATCGATTATTGACTTTTTAGGTGGCTTTGATGCCTTGGACATGAGGTAGGACCTTAAGATTCAGTATGAAAGGAGGACTAGCAGCCGAGTTGCATGGGAGAGTGTGAAAAGTGTTCATATGTAGTAAAAACCTGAGAAATCCGTCCGTTTTCGTCATTTGTTATCGAATCGATTTAAAGCCAGATCGTCACATTGGCCGCTCTTCTCTCTGAAACGGTTGTACTTATCGTCTGCAAAGCTATGTCGCGTGCTGCGGTATGCGGAGACAGTAAAAGCACCATAGTAGAACACAGATGAAGCTTCTAAGTTGATGTAATAGCCAGTAAGAAGTAGTACAATTCAAGTTTTATGTATCGATTATTGACTTTTTAGCTGGCTTTGGTGCCTTGGACATGAGCTAGGACCTTAAGATTCTGCATGAAAGGAGGACTAGCAGCCGAGTTGCATGGGAGAATGTGAAAAGTGTTCATATGTAGTAAAAATATGAGAAATCCGTCCGATTTCGTCATTTGTTATCGAATCGACATAAAGCCAGATCGTCACATTATCCCCTCTTCTCTGAAACGGTTGTACTTATCGTCTGCAAAGCTATGTCGCGTGCTGCGTTATGCGGAGACACTAAAAGCACCATAGTAGAACACAGATGAAGCTTCTAAGTTGATGTAATAACCAGTAAGAAGTAGTACAATTCAAGTTTTAGGTATAGATTATTGACTTTTTAACTGGCTTTGGTGCCTTGGACATGTGCTAGGACCTTAAGATTCTGCATGAAAGAAGGACTAGCAGCCGAGTTGCACGGGAGAATGTGACAAGTGTTCATATGTAGTAAAAACCTGAGAAATCCGTCCGTTTTCGTCATTTGTTATCGAATCGACTTAAAGCCAGATCGTCACATTGGCCGCAGTTCTGTCTGAAACGGTTGTACTTATCGTCTGCACAGCTATGTCGCGTGTTGCGGTATGCGGAGACACTAAAAGCACCATAGTAGAACATAGATGAAGCTTCTAAGTTGATGTAATAGCCTGTAAGAAGTAGTACAATTTACGATTTAGGTATCGATTTTTGACTTTTTAGCTGGCTTTGGTGCCTTGGACATGAGCTAGGACCTTAAGATTCTGCATGAAAGGAGGACTAGCAGCCGAGTTTCATGGGAGAATGCGAAAAGTGTTCATATGTAGTAAAAACATGAGAAATCCGTCCGTTTCCGTCATTTGTTATCGAATCGACTTAAAGCAAGATCGTCACATTGGCCGCTCTTCTCTCTGAAACGGTTGTACTAATCGTCTGCAAAGCTATGTCGCGTGCTGCGGTATGCGGAGACACTAAAAGCACCATAGTAGAACACAGATGAAGCTTCTAAGTTGATGTAATAGCAAGTAAGAAGTAGTACAATTCAAGTTTTATGTATCGATTATTGACTTTTTAGCTGGCTTTGGTGCCTTGGACATGAGCTAGGACCTTAAGATTCTGCATGAAAGGAGGACTAGCAGCCGAGTTGCATGGGAGAATGTGAAAAGTGTTGATATGTAGTAAAAATATGAGAAATCCGTCCGTTTTCGTCATTTGTTATAGAATCGACTAAAAGCCAGATCGTCACATTGACCGCTCTTCTCTCTGAAACGGTTGTACTTATCGTCTGTAAAGCTATGTCGCGTGCTGCGGTATGCGGAGACACTAATAGCACCATAGCAGAACACAGATGAAGCTTCTATGTTGATGTAATAGCATGCAGGAAGTAGTACAATTCAAGTTTTAGGTATCGATTATTGATTTTTAGCTGGCTTTGGTGCCTTGGATATGAGATAGGACCTTAAGATTCTTCATGAAAGGAGGACTAGCTGTCGAGTTGCACGGGAGAATGTGAAAAGTATTCATATGTAGTAAAAACCTAAAGAAATCCGTCCGTTTTCGTCATTTGTTATCGAATCGACTTAAAGCCAGATCGTCACATTGGCCCCTCTTCTCTGAAACGGTTGTACTTATCGTCTGCAAAGCTATGTCGCGTGCTGCGTTATGCGGAGACACTAAGAGCACCATAGTAGAGCACAGATGAAGCTTCTAAGTTGATGTAATAACCAGTAAGAAGTAGTACAATTAAAGTTTTAGGTATCGATTATTGACTTTTTAGCCGGCTTTGGTGCCTTGAACATGAGCTAGGACCTTAAGATTCTGCATGAAAGGAGGACTAGCAACCGAGTTGCACGGGAGAATGTGAAAAGTGTTCATATGTAGTAAAAACCTGAGTAATCCGTCCGTTTTCGTAATTTGTTATAGAATCAACTTAAATCAGGATCATCACATTGGCTGCAGTTCTGTCTGAAACGGTTGTACTTATCGTCTGCAAAGCTATGTCGCGTGCTGAGGTATGCGGAGAGACTAAAAGCACCATAGTACAACATAGATGAAGCTTCTAAGTTGATGTAATAGCCAGTAAGAAGTAGTACAATTTACGTTTTAGGTATTGATTTTTGACTTTTTAGCTGGCTTTGGTGCCTTCTACATGAGCTAGGACCTTAAGATTCTGCATGAAAGGAGGACTAGCAGCCGAGTTTCATGGAAGAATGCGAAAAGTGTTCATATGTAGTAAAAACCTGAGAAATCCGTCCGTTTTCGTCATTTGTTGTCGAATCGACTTAAAGCGAGATCGTCACATTGGCCCCTCTTCTCTCTGAAACGGTTGTACTTATCGTCTGCAAAGCTATGTCGCCTGCTGCGGTATGCGGAGACACTAAAAGCACCATAGTAGAACACAGATGAAGCTTCTAAGTTGATGTAATAGCCAGTAAGAAGTAGTACAATTCAAGTTATATGTATCGATTATTGACCTTTTGTCTGGCTTTGGTGCCTTGGACATGAGCTAGGACCTTAAGATTCTGTATGAAAGGAGGACTAGCAGCCAAGTTGCATGGGAGAATGTGAAAAGTGTTCATATGTTGTAAAAACCTGAGAAATCCGTCCGTTTTCGTTATTTGTTATCGAATCGACTTAAAGCGAGATCGTCACATTGGCCCCTCTTCTCTCTGAAACGGTTGTACTTATCGTCTGCAAAGCTATGTCGCCTGCTGCGGTATGCGGAGACACTAAAAGCACCATAGTAGAACACAGATGAAGCTTTTAAGTTGATGTAATAGCCAGTAAGAAGTAGTACAATTCAAGTTTTATGTATCGATTATTGACTTTTTAGCTGGCTTTGGTGCCTTGGACATGAGCTAGGACCTTAATATTCTGCATGAAAGGAGGACTAGCAGCCGAGTTGCAGGGGAGAATGTGAAAAGTGTTCATATGTAGTAAAAATATGAGAAATCCGTCCGTTTTCGTCATTTGTTATCGAATCGACTTAAAGGCAGATCGTCACATTATCCCCTCTTCTCTGAAACGGTTGTACTTATCGTCTGCAAAGCTATGTCGCGTGCTGCGTTATGCGGAGACACTAAAAGCACCATAGTAGAACACTGATGAAGCTTCTAAGTTGATGTAATAGCCAGTATAAGTAGTACAATTCAAGTTTTAGGTATCGATTATTGACTTTTTAGGTGGCTTTGATGCCTTGGACATGAGGTAGGACCTTAAGATTCAGTATGAAAGGAGGACTAGCAGCCGAGTTGCATGGGAGAATGTGAAAAGTGTTCATATGTAGTAAAAACCTGAGAAATCCGTCCGTTTTCGTCATTTGTTATGGAGTCAACTTAAAGCCAGATCGTCTCATTGGCCGCTCTTCTCTCTGAAACGGTTGTACTTAACGTCTGCAAAGCTATGTCGCGTGCTGCGGTATGCGGAGACACTAAAAGCACCATAGTAGAACATAGATGAGGCTTCTAAGTTGGTGTAATAGCCTGTAAGAAGTAGAACAATTTACGATTTAGGTATCGATTTTTGACTTTTTAGCTGGCTTTGGTGCCTTGGACATGAGCTAGGACCTTAAGATTCTGCATGAAAGGAGGACTAGCAGCCGAGTTTCATGGGAGAATGCGAAAAGTGTTCATATGTAGTAAAAACATGAGAAATCCGTCCGTTTCCGTCATTTGTTATCGAATCGACTTAAAGCAAGATCGTCACATTGGCCGCTCTTCTCTCTGAAACGGTTGTACTAATCGTCTGCAAAGCTATGTCGCGTGCTGCGGTATGCGGAGACACTAAAAGCACCATAGTAGAACACAGATGAAGCTTCTAAGTTGATGTAATAGCCAGTAAGAAGTAGTACAATTCAAGTTTTATGTATCGATTATTGACTTTTTAGCTGGCTTTGGTGCCTTGGACATGAGCTAGGACCTTAATATTCTGCATGAAAGGAGGACTAGCAGCCGAGTTGCATGGGAGAATGTGAAAAGTGTTGATATGTAGTAAAAATATGAGAAATCCGTCCGTTTTCGTCATTTGTTATAGAATCGACTAAAAGCCAGATCGTCACATTGACCGCTCTTCTCTCTGAAACGGTTGTACTTATCGTCTGTAAAGCTATGTCGCGTGCTGCGGTATGCGGAGACACTAATAGCACCATAGCAGAACACAGATGAAGCTTCTATGTTGATGTAATAGCATGCAGGAAGTAGTACAATTCAAGTTTTAGGTATCGATTATTGATTTTTAGCTGGCTTTGGTGCCTTGGATATGAGATAGGACCTTAAGATTCTTCATGAAAGGAGGACTAGCTGTCGAGTTGCACGGGAGAATGTGAAAAGTGTTCATATGTAGTAAAAACCTAAAGAAATCCGTCCGTTTTCGTCATTTGTTATCGAATCGACTTAAAGCCAGATCGTCACATTGGCCCCTCTTCTCTGAAACGGTTGTACTTATCGTCTGCAAAGCTATGTCGCGTGCTGCGTTATGCGGAGACACTAAGAGCACCATAGTAGAGCACAGATGAAGCTTCTAAGTTGATGTAATAACCAGTAAGAAGTAGTACAATTAAAGTTTTAGGTATCGATTATTGACTTTTTAGCCGGCTTTGGTGCCTTGAACATGAGCTAGGACCTTAAGATTCTGCATGAAAGGAGGACTAGCAACCGAGTTGCACGGGAGAATGTGAAAAGTGTTCATATGTAGTAAAAACCTGAGAAATCCGTCCGTTTTCATAATTTGTTATAGAATCAACTTAAATCAGGATCATCACATTGGCTGCAGTTCTGTCTGAAACGGTTGTACTTATCGTCTGCAAAGCTATGTCGCGTGCTGCGGTATGCGGAGAGACTAAAAGCACCATAGTACAACATAGATGAAGCTTCTAAGTTGATGTAATAGCCAGTAAGAAGTAGTACAATTTACGTTTTAGGTATTGATTTTTGACTTTTTAGCTGGCTTTGGTGCCTTCTACATGAGCTAGGACCTTAAGATTCTGCATGAAAGGAGGACTAGCAGCCGAGTTTCATGGAAGAATGCGAAAAGTGTTCATATGTAGTAAAAACCTGAGAAATCCGTCCGTTTTCGTCATTTGTTGTCGATTCGACTTAAAGCGAGATCGTCACATTGGCCCCTCTTCTCTCTGAAACGGTTGTACTTATCGTCTGCAAAGCTATGTCGCCTGCTGCGGTATGCGTAGACACTAAAAGCACCATAGTAGAACACAGATGAAGCTTCTAAGTTGATGTAATAGCCAGTAAGAAGTAGTACAATTCAAGTTATATGTATCGATTATTGACCTTTTGTCTGGCTTTGGTGCCTTGGACATGAGCTAGGACCTTAAGATTCTGTATGAAAGGAGGACTAGCAGCCAAGTTGCATGGGAGAATGTGAAAAGTGTTCATATGTTGTAAAAACCTGAGAAATCCGTCCGTTTTCGTTATTTGTTATCGAATCGACTTAAAGCGAGATCGTCACATTGGCCCCTCTTCTCTCTGAAACGGTTGTACTTATCGTCTGCAAAGCTATGTCGCCTGCTGCGGTATGCGGAGACACTAAAAGCACCATAGTAGAACACAGATGAAGCTTCTAAGTTGATGTAATAGCCAGTAAGAAGTAGTACAATTCAAGTTTTATGTATCGATTATTGACTTTTTAGCTGGCTTTGGTGCCTTGGACATGAGCTAGGACCTTAATATTCTGCATGAAAGGAGGACTAGCAGCCGAGTTGCAGGGGAGAATGTGAAAAGTGTTCATATGTAGTAAAAATATGAGAAATCCGTCCGTTTTCGTCATTTGTTATCGAATCGACTTAAAGCCAGATCGTCACATTATCCCCTCTTCTCTGAAACGGTTGTACTTATCGTCTGCAAAGCTATGTCGCGTGATGCAGTATGCGGAGACACTAAAAGCACCATAGTAGAACACTGATGAAGCTTCTAAGTTGATGTAATAGCCAGTATAAGTAGTACAATTCAAGTTTTAGGTATCGATTATTGACTTTTTAGGTGGCTTTGATGCCTTGGACATGAGGTAGGACCTTAAGATTCAGTATGAAAGGAGGACTAGCAGCCGAGTTGCATGGGAGAATGTGAAAAGTGTTCATATGTAGTAAAAACCTGAGAAATCCGTCCGTTTTCGTCATTTGTTACGGAGTCAACTTAAAGCCAGATCGTCTCATTGGCCGCTCTTCTCTCTGAAACGGTTGTACTTAACGTCTGCAAAGCTATGTCGCGTGCTGCGGTATGCGGATACACTAAAAGCACCATAGTAGAACACAGATGAAGCTTCTAAGTTGATGTAATAGCCAGTAAGAAGTAATACAATTCACGTTTTAGGTATCGATTATTGACTTGTTAGCTGGCTTTGGTGCCTTAGACATGAGCTAGGACCTTAAGATTCTGCATTAAAGGAGGACTAGCAGCCGAATTGCATGGGAGAATGCGAAAAGTGTTTATATGTAGTAAATACCTGAGAAATCCGTCCGTTTTCGTCATTTGTTATCGAATCGATTTAAAGCCAGATCGTCACATTGGCCGCTCTTCTCTCTGAAACGGTTGTACTTATCGTCTGCAAAGCTATGTCGCGTACTGCGGTATGCGGAGACATTAAAAGCACCATGATTGAACACAGATGAAGCTTCTAAGTTGATGTAACAGCAAGCAAGAAGTAGTAAAATTCAAGTTTTAGATATCGATTATTGACTTTTTAGCCGGCTTTGGTGCCTTGGACATGAGCTAGGACCTTAAGATTCTGCATGAAAGGAGGACTAGCAGCCGAGTTGCACGGGAGAATGTGAAAAGTGTTCATATGTAGTAAAAAACTGAGAAATCCGTCCGTTTTCGTCATTTGTTATGGAATTGACTTAAAGCCAGATCGTCACATTGGCCGCTCTTTTCTCTGAAACGGTTGTACTTATCGTCTGCAAAGCTATGTCGCGTGCTGCGGTATGCAGAGACACTAAAAGCACCATAGTAGAACACAGATGAAGCTTCTAAGTTGATGTAATAGCCAGTAAGAAGTAGTACAATTCAAGTTTTACCTATCGATTATTGTCATTTTAGCTGGCTTTGGTGCCTTGGACATGAGCTAGGACCTTAAGATTCTGCATGAAAGAAGGACTAGCAACCGAGTTGCACGGGAGAATGTGAATAGTGTTCATATGTAGTAAAAACCTGAGAAATCCGTCCGTTTTCGTCATTTGTTATGGAATCGACTTAAAGCCAGATCGTCACATTGCCGCTCTTCTCTCTGAAACGGTTGTACTTACCGTCTGCAAAACTATGTCGCGTGCTGCGTTATGCGGAGACACTAAAATCACCACAGTGGAACACAGATGAAGCTTCTAAGTTGATGTAATAGCCAGTATAAGTAGTACAATTCAAGTTTTAGGTATCGATTATTGACTTTATAGGTGGCTTTGATGCCTTGGACATGAGGTAGTACCTTAAGATTCAGTATGAAAGGAGGACTAGAAGCCGAGTTGCATGGAAGAATGTGAAAAGTGTTCATATGTAGTAAAAACCTGAGAAATCCGTCCGTTTTCGTCATTTGTTATGGAATAAACTTAAAGCCAGATCGTCACATTGGCCGCTCTTCTCTCTGAAACGGTTGTACTTATCGTCTGCAAAGCTATGTCGCGTGCTGCGTTATGCGGAGACACTAAAATCTCCACAGTGGAACACAGATGAAGCTTCTAAGTTGAAGTAATAGCCAGTAAGAAGTAGTACAATTCAAGTTTTAGGTATCGATTATTGACTTTTTAGCTGGCTTTGATGCCTTGGACATGAGCTAGGACCTTAAGATTCTGCATGAAAGGAGGACTAGCAGCCGAGTTGCCCGGGAGAATGTGACAAGTGTTCATATGTAGTAAAAACCTGAGAAATCCGTCCGTTTTCGTCATTTGTTATCGAATCGATTTAAAGTCAGATCGTCACATTGGCCGCTCTCCTCTCTGAAACGGTTGTACTTGTCGTCTGCAAAGCTATGTCGCGTGCTGCGGTATGCGGATACACTAAAAGCACCATAGTAGAACACAGATGAAGCTTCTAAGTTGATGTAATAGCAAGCAAGATGTAGTACAATTCAAGTTTTACGTATCGATTATTGACTTTTTAGCCGGCGTTGGTGCCTGGGACATGAGCTGGGACCTTAAGATTCTGCATGAAAGGCGGACTAGCAGCCGAGTTGCACGGGAGAATGTGAAAAGTGTTCATATGTAGTATAAACCTGAGAAATACGTCCGTTTTCGTCATTTGTTATCGAATCGACTTAAAGCCAGATCGTCACATTTTCCGCTCTTCTGTCTGAAACGGTTGTACTTATCGTCTGCAAAGCTATGTCGCGTGCTGCGTTATGCGGAGACACAAAAATCAGCACATTGGAACACAGATGAAGTTTCTAAGTTGATGTAATAGCCAATAAGAAGTAATACAATTCACGTTTTAGGTATCGATTATTGACTTTTTAGCTGGCTTTGGTGCCTTGGACATTAGCTAGGACCTTAAGATTCTGCATGAAAGGAGGACTATCAGCCGAGTTGCACGGGAGAATGTGAAAAGTGTTCATATGTAGTATAAACCTGAGAAATACGTCCGTTTTCGTCATTTGTTATCGAATCGCCAAAAAAAAAAAAATAAAGCCAGATCGTCACATTGGCCGCTCTTCTCTCTGAAACGGTTGTACTTATCGTCTGCAAAGCTATGTCGCGTGCTGCGTTATACGGAGACACTAAAATCAGCACAGTGGAACACATATGAAGCTTCTAAGTTGATGTAATAGCCAGTAAGAAGTAGTACAATTCAAACTTTAGGTATCGATTATTGACTTTTTAGCTGGCTTTGATGACTTGGACATGAGCTAGGACCTTAAGATTCAGTATGAAAGGAGGACTAGCAGCCGAGTTGCATGGGAGAATGTGAAAAGTGTTCAAATGTAGTAAAAACCTGAGAAATCCGTCCGTTTTCGTCATTTGGTATGGAATCAACTTAAAGCCAGATCGTCACATTGGCCGCTCTTCTCTCTGAAACGGTTGTACTTATCGTCTGCAAAGCTATGTCGCGTGCTGCGTTACGCGGAGACACTAAAATCACCACAGTGGAACACAGATGAAGCTTCTAAGTTGATGTAATAGCCAGTAAGAATTAGTACGATTCAAGTTTTAGGTATCTATTATTGACTTTTTAGCTGGCTTTGGTGCCTTGGACATGAGCTAGGACCTTAAGATTCAGTATGAAAGGAGGACTAGCAGCCGCGTTGCATGGGAGAATGTGAAAAGTGTTCATATGTAGTACAAATCCTGAGAAATCGGTCCGTTTTCGTCATTTGGTATGGAATCAACTTAAAGCCAGATCGTCATATTGGCCGCTCTTTTCCCTGAAACGGTTGTACTTATCGTCTGCAAACCTATGTCGCGTGCTGCGGTATGCGGAGACACTAAAAGCACCATAGTAGAACACAGAAGAAGCTTCTAAGTTGATGTAATAGCCAGTAAGAAGTAGTACAATTCAAGTTTTAGGTATCGATTATTGACATTTTAGCTGGCTTTGGTGCCTTGGACATAAGCTAGGACCTTAAGATTCTGCATGAAAGGAGGATTAGCAGCCGAGTTGTACGGGAGAATGTGAAACGTCTTCATATGTAGTAAAAACCTGAGAAATCCGTCCGTTTTCGTCATTTGTTAAGGATTCGACTTAAAGCCAGATCGTCACATTGCCGCTCTTCCCTCTGAAACGGTTGTACTTATCGTCTGCAAAGCTATGTCGCGTGCTGCGTTATGCGGAGACACTAAAAGCACCATAGTAGAACACAGATGAAGCTTCTGAGCTAGGACCATAAGATTCTGCATGAAAGGTGGACTAGCAGCCGAGTTGCATGGGAGAAAGCGAAAAGTGTTCATATGTAGTAAAAAACTGAGAAATCCGTCCGTTTTCGTCATTTGTTATCGAATCGATTTAAAGCCAGATCGTCACATTGGCCGCTCTTCTCTCTGAAACGGTTGTACTTATCGTCTGCAAAGCTATGTCGCGTACTGCGGTATGCGGAGACATTAAAAGCACCATGATTGGACACAGATGAAGCTTCTAAGTTGATGTAACAGCAAGCAAGAAGTAGTACAATTCAAGTTTTACCTATCGATTATTGTCATTTTAGCTGGCTTTGGTGCTTTGGACATGAGCTAGGACCTTAAGATTCTGCATGAAAGAAGGACTAGCAACCGAGTTGCACGGGAGAATGTGAATAGTGTTCATATGTAGTAAAAACCTGAGAAATCCGTCCGTTTTCGTCATTTGTTATGGAATCGACTTAAAGCCAGATCGTCACATTGCCGCTCTTCTCTCTGAAACGGTTGTACTTACCGTCTGCAAAACTATGTCGCGTGCTGCGTTATGCGGAGACACTAAAATCACCACAGTGGAACACAGATGAAGCTTCTAAGTTGATGTAATAGCCAGTATAAGTAGTACAATTCAAGTTTTAGGTATCGATTATTGACTTTATAGGTGGCTTTGATGCCTTGGACATGAGGTAGTACCTTAAGATTCAGTATGAAAGGAGGACTAGCAGCCGAGTTGCATGGAAGAATGTGAAAAGTGTTCATATGTAGTAAAAACCTGAGAAATCCGTCCGTTTTCGTCATTTGTTATGGAATAAACTTAAAGCCAGATCGTCACATTGGCCGCTCTTCTCTCTGAAACGGTTGTACTTATCGTCTGCAAAGCTATGTCGCGTGCTGCGTTATGCGGAGACACTAAAATCTCCACAGTGGAACACAGATGAAGCTTCCAAGTTGAAGTAATAGCCAGTAAGAAGTAGTACAATTCAAGTTTTAGGTATCGATTATTGACTTTTTAGCTGGCTTTGAAACCTTGGACATGAGCTAGGACCTTAAGATTCTGCATGAAAGGAGGACTAGCAGCCGAGTTGCCCGGGAGAATGTGACAAGTGTTCATATGTAGTAAAAACCTGAGAAATCCGTCCGTTTTCGTCATTTGTTATCGAATCGATTTAAAGTCAGATCGTCACATTGGCCGCTCTCCTCTCTGAAACGGTTGTACTTGTCGTCTGCAAAGCTATGTCGCGTGCTGCGGTATGCGGATACACTAAAAGCACCATAGTAGAACACAGATGAAGCTTCTAAGTTGATGTAATAGCAAGCAAGATGTAGTACAATTCAAGTTTTACGTATCGATTGTTGACTTTTTAGCCGGCGTTGGTGCCTTGGACATGAGCTGGGACCTTAAGATTCTGCATGAAAGGCGGACTAGCAGCCGAGTTGCACGGGAGAATGTGAAAAGTGTTCATATGTAGTAAAAAACTGAGAAATCCGTCCGTTTTCGTCATTTGTTATGGAATCGACTTAAAGCCAGATCGTCACATTGGCTGCTCTTCTCTCTGAAACGATTGTACTTATCGTCTGCAAAGCTATGTCGCGTGCTGCGGTATGCGGAGACACTAAAAGCAACATAGTAGAACACAGATCAAACTTCTACGTTAATGTAATAGCCAGTAAGAAGTAGTACAATTCAAGTTTTGGGTACTGATTATTTACTTTTTAGCTGGCTTTGGTGCCTTGGACATGAGCTAGGACCTTAAGATTCTGCATGAAAGGAGGACTAGCGGGCGAGTTGAACGGGAGAATGTGAGAAGTGTTCATATGTAGCAAAAACCAGAGAAATCCGTCCGTTTTCGTCATTTGTTATCGAATCGACTTAAAGCCAGATCGTCACATTTTCCGCTCTTCTGTCTGAAACGGTTGTACTTATCGTCTGCAAAGCTATGTCGCGTGCTGCGTTATGCGGAGACACAAAAATCAGCACATTGGAACACAGATGAAGTTTCTAAGTTGATGTAATAGCCAATAAGAAGTAATACAATTCACGTTTTAGGTATCGATTATTGACTTTTTAGCTGGCTTTGGTGCCTTGGACATTAGCTAGGACCTTAAGATTCTGCATGAAAGGAGGACTATCAGCCGAGTTGCACGGGAGAATGTGAAAAGTGTTCATATGTAGTATAAACCTAAGAAATACGTCCGTTTTCGTCATTTGTTATCGAATCGCCAAAAAAAAAAAATAAAGCCAGATCGTCACATTGGCCGCTCTTCTCTCTGAAACGGTTGTACTTATCGTCTGCAAAGCTATGTCGCGTGCTGCGTTATACGGAGACACTAAAATCAGCACAGTGGAACACATATGAAGCTTCTAAGTTGATGTAATAGCCAGTAAGAAGTAGTACAATTCAAACTTTAGGTATCGATTATTGACTTTTTAGCTGGCTTTGATGACTTGAACATGAGCTAGGACCTTAAGATTCATATGAAAGGAGGACTAGCAGCCGAGTTGCATGGGAGAATGTGAAAAGTGTTCAAATGTAGTAAAAACCTGAGAAATCCGTCCGTTTTCGTCATTTGGTATGGAATCAACTTAAAGCCAGATCGTCACATTGGCCGCTCTTCTCTCTGAAACGGTTGTACTTATCGTCTGCAAAGCTATGTCGCGTGCTGCGTTACGCGGAGACACTAAAATCACCACAGTGGAACACAGATGAAGCTTCTAAGTTGATGTAATAGCCAGTAAGAAGTAGTACAATTCAAGTTTTAGGTATCGACTATTGACTTTTTAGCTGGCTTTGATGCCTTGGACATGAGCTAGGACCTTAAGATTCAGTATGAAAGGAGGACTAGCAGCCGCGTTGCATGGGAGAATGTGAAAAGTGTTCATATGTAGTACAAAACCTGAGAAATCGGTCCGTTTTCGTCATTTGGTATGGAATCGACTTAAAGCCAGATCGTCACATTGGCCGCTCTTCTCTCTGAAACGGTTGTACTTATCGTCTGCAAAGCTATGTCGCGTGCTGCGGTATGCGGAGACACTAAAAGCACCATAGTAGAACACAGAAGAAGCTTCTAAGTTGATGTAATAGCCAGTAAGAAGTAGTACAATTCAAGTTTTAGGTATCGATTATTGACATTTTAGCTGGCTTTGGTGCCTTGGACATAAGCTAGGACCTTAAGATTCTGCATGAAAGGAGGATTAGCAGCCGAGTTGTACGGGAGAATGTGAAACTTCTTCATATGTAGTAAAAACCTGAGAAATCCGTCCGTTTTCGTCATTTGTTAAGGATTCGACTTAAAGCCAGATCGTCACATTGCCGCTCTTCCCTCTGAAACGGTTGTACTTATCGTCTGCAAAGCTATGTCGCGTGCTGCGGTATGCGGAGACACTAAAAGCACCATAGTAGAACACAGATCAAACTTCTAAGTTAATGTAATAGCCAGTAAGAAGTAGCACAATTCAAGTTTTGGGTACTGATTATTTACTTTTTAGCTGGCTTTGGTGCCTTGGACATGAGCTAGGACCTTAAGATTCTGCAGAAAAGGAGGACTAGCTTGCGAGTTGAACGGGAGAATGTGAGAAGTGTTCATATGTAGTAAAAACCAGAGAAATCCGTCCGTTTTAGTCATTTGTTATCGAATTGACTTAAAGCCAGATCGTCACATTTTCCGCTCTTCTGTCTGAAACGGTTGTACTTATCGTCTGCAAAGCTATGTCGCGTGCTGCGTTATGCGGAGACACTAAAATCAGCACATTGGAACACAGATGAAGTTTCTAAGTTGATGTAATAGCCAGTAAGAAGTAGTACAATTCAAATTTTAGGTATCGATTATTGACTTTTTAGCTGGCTTTGATGCCTTGGACATGAGCTAGGACCTGAAGATTCAGTATGAAAAGAGGACTAGCAGCCGAGTTGCATGGGAGAATGTGAAAAGTGTTCAAATGTAGTAAAAATCTGAGAAATCCGTCCGTTTTCGTCATTTGGTATGGAATCAACTTAAAGCCAGATCGTCATATTGGCCGCTCTTCTCTCTGAAACGGTTGTACTTATCGTCTGCAAACCTATGTCGCGTGCTGCGGTATGTGGAGACACTAAAAGCACCATAGTAGAACACAGATGAAGCTTCTAAGTTGATGTAATAGCCAGTAAGAATTAGTACGATTCAAGTTTTAGGTATCGATTATTGACTTTTTAGCTGGCTTTGGTGCCTTGGACATGAGCTAGGACCTTAAGATTCTGCATGAAAGGAGGATTAGCAGCCGAGTTGTACGGGAGAATGTGAAAAGTCTTCATATGTACTAAAAACCTGAGAAATCCGTCCGTTTTCGTCATTTGTTATGGAATCGACTTAAAGCCAGATCGTCACATTGCCGCTCTTCTCTCTGAAACGGTTGTACTTATCGTCTGCAAAGCTATGTCGCGTGCTGCGTTACGCGGAGACACTAAAATCACCACAGTGGAACACAGATGAAGCTTCTAAGTTGATGTAATAGCCAGTAAGAATTAGTACGATTCAAGTTTTAGGTATCTATTATTGACTTTTTAGCTGGCTTTGGTGCCTTGGACATGAGCTAGGACCTTAAGATTCAGTATGAAAGGAGGACTAGCAGCCGCGTTGCATGGGAGAATGTGAAAAGTGTTCATATGTAGTACAAATCCTGAGAAATCGGTCCGTTTTCGTCATTTGGTATGGAATCAACTTAAAGCCAGATCGTCATATTGGCCGCTCTTTTCCCTGAAACGGTTGTACTTATCGTCTGCAAACCTATGTCGCGTGCTGCGGTATGCGGAGACACTAAAAGCACCATAGTAGAACACAGAAGAAGCTTCTAAGTTGATGTAATAGCCAGTAAGAAGTAGTACAATTCAAGTTTTAGGTATCGATTATTGACATTTTAGCTGGCTTTGGTGCCTTGGACATAAGCTAGGACCTTAAGATTCTGCATGAAAGGAGGATTAGCAGCCGAGTTGTACGGGAGAATGTGAAACGTCTTCATATGTAGTAAAAACCTGAGAAATCCGTCCGTTTTCGTCATTTGTTAAGGATTCGACTTAAAGCCAGATCGTCACATTGCCGCTCTTCCCTCTGAAACGGTTGTACTTATCGTCTGCAAAGCTATGTCGCGTGCTGCGTTATGCGGAGACACTAAAAGCACCATAGTAGAACACAGATGAAGCTTCTGAGCTAGGACCATAAGATTCTGCATGAAAGGTGGACTAGCAGCCGAGTTGCATGGGAGAAAGCGAAAAGTGTTCATATGTAGTAAAAAACTGAGAAATCCGTCCGTTTTCGTCATTTGTTATCGAATCGATTTAAAGCCAGATCGTCACATTGGCCGCTCTTCTCTCTGAAACGGTTGTACTTATCGTCTGCAAAGCTATGTCGCGTACTGCGGTATGCGGAGACATTAAAAGCACCATGATTGGACACAGATGAAGCTTCTAAGTTGATGTAACAGCAAGCAAGAAGTAGTACAATTCAAGTTTTACCTATCGATTATTGTCATTTTAGCTGGCTTTGGTGCTTTGGACATGAGCTAGGACCTTAAGATTCTGCATGAAAGAAGGACTAGCAACCGAGTTGCACGGGAGAATGTGAATAGTGTTCATATGTAGTAAAAACCTGAGAAATCCGTCCGTTTTCGTCATTTGTTATGGAATCGACTTAAAGCCAGATCGTCACATTGCCGCTCTTCTCTCTGAAACGGTTGTACTTACCGTCTGCAAAACTATGTCGCGTGCTGCGTTATGCGGAGACACTAAAATCACCACAGTGGAACACAGATGAAGCTTCTAAGTTGATGTAATAGCCAGTATAAGTAGTACAATTCAAGTTTTAGGTATCGATTATTGACTTTATAGGTGGCTTTGATGCCTTGGACATGAGGTAGTACCTTAAGATTCAGTATGAAAGGAGGACTAGCAGCCGAGTTGCATGGAAGAATGTGAAAAGTGTTCATATGTAGTAAAAACCTGAGAAATCCGTCCGTTTTCGTCATTTGTTATGGAATAAACTTAAAGCCAGATCGTCACATTGGCCGCTCTTCTCTCTGAAACGGTTGTACTTATCGTCTGCAAAGCTATGTCGCGTGCTGCGTTATGCGGAGACACTAAAATCTCCACAGTGGAACACAGATGAAGCTTCCAAGTTGAAGTAATAGCCAGTAAGAAGTAGTACAATTCAAGTTTTAGGTATCGATTATTGACTTTTTAGCTGGCTTTGAAACCTTGGACATGAGCTAGGACCTTAAGATTCTGCATGAAAGGAGGACTAGCAGCCGAGTTGCCCGGGAGAATGTGACAAGTGTTCATATGTAGTAAAAACCTGAGAAATCCGTCCGTTTTCGTCATTTGTTATCGAATCGATTTAAAGTCAGATCGTCACATTGGCCGCTCTCCTCTCTGAAACGGTTGTACTTGTCGTCTGCAAAGCTATGTCGCGTGCTGCGGTATGCGGATACACTAAAAGCACCATAGTAGAACACAGATGAAGCTTCTAAGTTGATGTAATAGCAAGCAAGATGTAGTACAATTCAAGTTTTACGTATCGATTGTTGACTTTTTAGCCGGCGTTGGTGCCTTGGACATGAGCTGGGACCTTAAGATTCTGCATGAAAGGCGGACTAGCAGCCGAGTTGCACGGGAGAATGTGAAAAGTGTTCATATGTAGTAAAAAACTGAGAAATCCGTCCGTTTTCGTCATTTGTTATGGAATCGACTTAAAGCCAGATCGTCACATTGGCTGCTCTTCTCTCTGAAACGATTGTACTTATCGTCTGCAAAGCTATGTCGCGTGCTGCGGTATGCGGAGACACTAAAAGCAACATAGTAGAACACAGATCAAACTTCTACGTTAATGTAATAGCCAGTAAGAAGTAGTACAATTCAAGTTTTGGGTACTGATTATTTACTTTTTAGCTGGCTTTGGTGCCTTGGACATGAGCTAGGACCTTAAGATTCTGCATGAAAGGAGGACTAGCGGGCGAGTTGAACGGGAGAATGTGAGAAGTGTTCATATGTAGCAAAAACCAGAGAAATCCGTCCGTTTTCGTCATTTGTTATCGAATCGACTTAAAGCCAGATCGTCACATTTTCCGCTCTTCTGTCTGAAACGGTTGTACTTATCGTCTGCAAAGCTATGTCGCGTGCTGCGTTATGCGGAGACACAAAAATCAGCACATTGGAACACAGATGAAGTTTCTAAGTTGATGTAATAGCCAATAAGAAGTAATACAATTCACGTTTTAGGTATCGATTATTGACTTTTTAGCTGGCTTTGGTGCCTTGGACATTAGCTAGGACCTTAAGATTCTGCATGAAAGGAGGACTATCAGCCGAGTTGCACGGGAGAATGTGAAAAGTGTTCATATGTAGTATAAACCTAAGAAATACGTCCGTTTTCGTCATTTGTTATCGAATCGCCAAAAAAAAAAAAATAAAGCCAGATCGTCACATTGGCCGCTCTTCTCTCTGAAACGGTTGTACTTATCGTCTGCAAAGCTATGTCGCGTGCTGCGTTATACGGAGACACTAAAATCAGCACAGTGGAACACATATGAAGCTTCTAAGTTGATGTAATAGCCAGTAAGAAGTAGTACAATTCAAACTTTAGGTATCGATTATTGACTTTTTAGCTGGCTTTGATGACTTGAACATGAGCTAGGACCTTAAGATTCATATGAAAGGAGGACTAGCAGCCGAGTTGCATGGGAGAATGTGAAAAGTGTTCAAATGTAGTAAAAACCTGAGAAATCCGTCCGTTTTCGTCATTTGGTATGGAATCAACTTAAAGCCAGATCGTCACATTGGCCGCTCTTCTCTCTGAAACGGTTGTACTTATCGTCTGCAAAGCTATGTCGCGTGCTGCGTTACGCGGAGACACTAAAATCACCACAGTGGAACACAGATGAAGCTTCTAAGTTGATGTAATAGCCAGTAAGAAGTAGTACAATTCAAGTTTTAGGTATCGACTATTGACTTTTTAGCTGGCTTTGATGCCTTGGACATGAGCTAGGACCTTAAGATTCAGTATGAAAGGAGGACTAGCAGCCGCGTTGCATGGGAGAATGTGAAAAGTGTTCATATGTAGTACAAAACCTGAGAAATCGGTCCGTTTTCGTCATTTGGTATGGAATCGACTTAAAGCCAGATCGTCACATTGGCCGCTCTTCTCTCTGAAACGGTTGTACTTATCGTCTGCAAAGCTATGTCGCGTGCTGCGGTATGCGGAGACACTAAAAGCACCATAGTAGAACACAGAAGAAGCTTCTAAGTTGATGTAATAGCCAGTAAGAAGTAGTACAATTCAAGTTTTAGGTATCGATTATTGACATTTTAGCTGGCTTTGGTGCCTTGGACATAAGCTAGGACCTTAAGATTCTGCATGAAAGGAGGATTAGCAGCCGAGTTGTACGGGAGAATGTGAAACTTCTTCATATGTAGTAAAAACCTGAGAAATCCGTCCGTTTTCGTCATTTGTTAAGGATTCGACTTAAAGCCAGATCGTCACATTGCCGCTCTTCCCTCTGAAACGGTTGTACTTATCGTCTGCAAAGCTATGTCGCGTGCTGCGGTATGCGGAGACACTAAAAGCACCATAGTAGAACACAGATCAAACTTCTAAGTTAATGTAATAGCCAGTAAGAAGTAGCACAATTCAAGTTTTGGGTACTGATTATTTACTTTTTAGCTGGCTTTGGTGCCTTGGACATGAGCTAGGACCTTAAGATTCTGCAGAAAAGGAGGACTAGCTTGCGAGTTGAACGGGAGAATGTGAGAAGTGTTCATATGTAGTAAAAACCAGAGAAATCCGTCCGTTTTAGTCATTTGTTATCGAATTGACTTAAAGCCAGATCGTCACATTTTCCGCTCTTCTGTCTGAAACGGTTGTACTTATCGTCTGCAAAGCTATGTCGCGTGCTGCGTTATGCGGAGACACTAAAATCAGCACATTGGAACACAGATGAAGTTTCTAAGTTGATGTAATAGCCAGTAAGAAGTAGTACAATTCAAATTTTAGGTATCGATTATTGACTTTTTAGCTGGCTTTGATGCCTTGGACATGAGCTAGGACCTGAAGATTCAGTATGAAAAGAGGACTAGCAGCCGAGTTGCATGGGAGAATGTGAAAAGTGTTCAAATGTAGTAAAAATCTGAGAAATCCGTCCGTTTTCGTCATTTGGTATGGAATCAACTTAAAGCCAGATCGTCATATTGGCCGCTCTTCTCTCTGAAACGGTTGTACTTATCGTCTGCAAACCTATGTCGCGTGCTGCGGTATGTGGAGACACTAAAAGCACCATAGTAGAACACAGATGAAGCTTCTAAGTTGATGTAATAGCCAGTAAGAATTAGTACGATTCAAGTTTTAGGTATCGATTATTGACTTTTTAGCTGGCTTTGGTGCCTTGGACATGAGCTAGGACCTTAAGATTCTGCATGAAAGGAGGATTAGCAGCCGAGTTGTACGGGAGAATGTGAAAAGTCTTCATATGTACTAAAAACCTGAGAAATCCGTCCGTTTTCGTCATTTGTTATGGAATCGACTTAAAGCCAGATCGTCACATTGCCGCTCTTCTCTCTGAAACGGTTGTACTTATCGTCTGCAAAGCTATGTCGCGTGCTGCGGTATGTGGAGACACTAAAAGCACCATAGTAGAACACAGATCAAACTTCTAAGTTAATGAAATAGCCAGTAAGAAGTAGTACAATTCAAGTTTTGGGTACTGATTATTTACTTTTTAGCTGGCTTTGGTGCCTTGGACATGAGCTAGGACCTTAAGATTCTGCATGAAACGAGGACTAGCGGGCGAGTTGAACGGGAGAATGTGAGAAGTGTTCATATGTAGTAAAAACCTGAGAAATCCGTCCGTTTTCGTCATTTGTTATCGAATCGACTTAAAGCCAGATCGTCACATTTTCCGCTCTTTTCCCTGAAACGGTTGTACTTAACGTCTGCAAAGCTATGTCGCGTACTGCGGTATGCGGAGACACTAAAAGCACCATAGTAGATCACAGATGAAGCTTCTAAGTTGATGTAATAGCCAGTAAGAAGTAATACAATTCACGTTTTAGGTATCAATTATTGACTTTTTAGCTGGCTTTGGTGCCTTGGACATTAGCTAGAACCTTAAGATTCTGCATGAAAGGAGGACTAGCAGGCGAGTAGTACGGGAGAAAGTGAGAAGTGTTCATATCTAGTAAAAACCTGAGAAATCCGTCAGTTTTCGTCATTTGTTATCGAATCGACTTCAGGCCAGATCGTCACATTGGCCACTCTTCTCTCTGAAACGGTTGTACTTATCGTCTGCAAAGCTATGTCGCGTGCTGCGGTATGCGGAGACACTAAAAGCACCATAGTAGAACACAGATGAAGCTTCTAAGTTGATGTAATAGCCAGTAAGAAGTAGTACAATTCAAGTTTTAGGTATCGATTATTAACATTTTAGCTGGCTTTGGTGCCTTGGACATGAGCTAGGACCTTAAGATTCTGCATGAAAGGATGACTAGCAGCCGAGTTGCACGAAAGAATGTGAAAGGTGTTCATATGTAGCAAAAATCTGAGAAATACGTCCGTTTTCGTCATTTGTTATCGAATCGACTTAAAGCCAGATCGTCACATTGGCCGCTCTTCTCTCTGAAACGGTTGTACTTATCGTCTGCAAAGCTATGACGCGTGCTGCGATATGCGGAGACACTAAAGTCACCATAGTGGAACACAGATGTAGCTTCTAAGTTGTGTAATAGCCAGTAAGAAGTTGTACAATTTACGTTTTAGGTATCGATTATTGACTTTTTAGCTGGCTTTGGTGCCTTGGACATGAGCTAGGACATTAAGATTCTGCATGAAACGAGGACCAGCAGCGGAGTTCCACGGTAGAATGTGAAAGGTGTTCATATGTAGGAAAAACCTGAGAAATCCAATCGTTTTCGACATTTGTTATCGAATCGACTTAAAGCCAGATCGTCACATTGGCCGCTCTTCTCTCTGAAACGGTTGTACTTATCGTCTGCAAAGCTATGTCGCGTGTTGCGTTATGCGGAGTCACTAAAATCACCATAGTATAACACAGATGAAGCTTCTAAGTTGATGTAATAGCCAGTAAGAAGTAGTACAAATTCAAGTTTTAGGTATCAATTATTGCCTTTTTGCTGGCTTTGATGCCTTGGTCGTGAGCTAGAACCTTAAGATTCTGCATGGAAGGAGGACTAGCAGCCGAGTTGCACGGGAGAATGTGAAAAGTGTTCATATGTAGTAAAAACCTTAGAAATTCGTCCTTTTTCGTCAATTTGTTATCGAATCGACTTAAAGCCAGATCGTCACATTGGCCGCTCTTCTCTCTGAAACGGTTGTACTTATCGTCTGCTAAACTATGTCGCGTGCTGCGGTATGCGGAGACACAAAAACCACCATAGTAGAACACAGATGAAGCTTCTACGTTGATGTAATAACCAGTAAGAAGTAGTACAATACAAGTTTTACGTATCGATTATTGCCTTTTTGCTGGCTTTGATGCCTTGGACATGAGCTAGAACCTTAAGATTCTGCATGAAAGGAAGACTAGCAGCCGAGTTGCACGGGAGAATGTGAAAAGTGTTCATATGTAGTAAAAACCTTAGAAATTCGTCCGTTTTCGTCAATTTGTTATCGTATCGACTTAAAGCCAGATCGTCACATTGGCCGCTCTTCTCTCTGAAACGGTTGTACTTATCGTCTGCAAAGCTATGTCGCGTGCTGCGGTATGCGGAGACACAAAAAGCACCATAGTGGAACACAGATGAAGCTTCTAAATTGATGTAATAGCCAGTAAGAAGTAGTACATTTCAAGTTTTAGGTATCGATTATTGACTTTTTAGCTGGCTTTGGTGCCTTGGATGTGAGCTAGGACCTTAAGATTCAGCATGAAAGGGGGACTAGCAGCCGAGTTGCACGGGAGAATTTGAAAAGTGTTCATATGTAGTAAAAACCTGAGAAACCCGTCCGTTTTCGTCATTTGTTATCGAATCGACTTAAAGCCAGATCGTTACATTGGCCGCTCTTCTCTCTGAAACGGTTGTACTTATCGTCTGCAAAGCTATGTCGTGTGCTGCGGTATGCGGAGATACATAAAGCACCATAGTAGAACACAGATGAAGCTTCTAAGTTGATGTAATAGCCAGTAAGAAGTAGTACAATTCAAGATTTAGGTATCGAATATTGACTTTTTAGATGGCTTTGGTGCCTTGGACAAGAACTAGGACCTTAAGACTCTGCATGAAAGGAGGACTAGCAGCCGAGTTGCATGTGAGAATGTGAAAAGTGTTCATATGTAGTAAAAACCTGAGAAATCCGTCCGTTTTCGTCATTTGTTATCGAATCGACTTACAGCCAGGTCGTCACATTGGCCGCTCTTCTCTCAGAAACGGTTGTACTTATCGTCTGAAAGCTATGTCGCGTGCTGCGGTATGTGGGGACACTAAAAGCACCATAGTAGAACACAGATGAAGCTTCTAAGATGATGTAATAACCAGTAAGAAGTAGTACAATTCAAGTTTTAGGTATCGATTATTACTTTTCAGCTTGCTTTTTTGCCTTGGACATGAGCTAGGACCTAATGATTCTGCATGAAAGGAGGACTAGCAGCCGAGTTGCATGTGAGAATGTGAAAAGTGTTCATATGTAGTAAAAACCTGAGAAATCCGTCCGTTTTCGTCATTTGTTATCGAATCGACTTAAAGCCAGGTCGTCACATTGGCCGTTCTTCTCTCTGAAACGGTTGTACATATCGTCTGCAAAGCTATGTCGCGTGCTGCGGTATGCGGAGACACTAAAATCACCATAGTAGAACACAGATGAAGCTTCTAAGTAGATGTAATAGCCAGTAAGAAGTAGTACAATTCAAGTTTTAGGCATCGATTATTGACTTTTAGCTGGCTTTGGTGCCTTGGACATGATCTACGACCTTAAGATTCTGCATCAAAGGAGGACTAGCAGCCGAGTTGCACGGGAGAATGTGAAAAGTGTTCATATGTAGTAAAAACCTGTGATATCCGTCCGTTTTCGTCATTTGTTATCGAATCGACTTAAAGCCAGATCGTCACATTGGCCGCTCTTCTCTCTGAAACGGTTGTACTTATCGTCTGCAAACCTATGTCGCGTGCTGTGGTATGTGAAGACTCTAAAAGCACCGTAGTAGAACACAGAAGAAGCTTCTAAGTTGATGTAATAGCCAGTAAGAAGTAGTACAACTCAAGTTTTAGGTATCGATTATTGACTTTTTAGCTGGCTTTGGTGCCTTTTACATGAGCTAGGACCTTAAGATTCTGCATGAAAGGAGGACTAGCAGCCGAATTGCACGGGAGATTGTGAAAAGTGTTCATATGTAGTAAAAACCTGAGAAATCCGTCCGTTTTCGTCATTTGTTATAGAATCGACGTAAGCCAGAACGTCACATCGGCCGCTCTTCTCTCTGAAACGGTTGTACATATCGTCTGCAAAGCTATGTCGCGTGCTGCGGTATGCGGAGACACTAAAAGCCCCATAGTAGAACACAGATGAAGCTTCTAAATTGATGTAATAGCCAGTAAGAAGTAGTACAATTCAAGTTTTACGTATCGATTATTGCCTTTTTGCTGGCTTTGGTGCCTTGGACATGAGCTAGGACCTTAAGATTCTGCATGAAAGGAGGACTAGCAGCCGAGTTGCACGGGAGAATGTGAAAAGTGTTCATATGTAGTAAAAACCTTAGAAATCCGTTTGTTATCGTCATTTGTCTTCGAATCGACTTCAAGCCAGATCGTCACATTGGCTACTCTTCTCTCTGAAACGGATGTACTTATCGTCTGCAAAGCTATGTTGCGTGCTGCGATATGCGGAGACACTAAAATCACCATAGTAGGACACAGATGAAGCTTCTAAGTTGATGTAATAGCCAGTAAGAAGTAGTACAATTCAAGTTTTAGGTATCGATTATTGACTTTTAGCTGGATTTGGTGCCTTGGACATGAGCTTGGACCTTAAGATTCTGCATGAAAGGAGGACTAGCAGCCGAATTGCATGGGATAATGTGAAAAGTGTTCATATGTAGTAAAAACCTGAGAAATCCGTCCGTTTTCGTCATTTGTTATCGAATCGACTTAAAGCCAGATCGTCACATTGGCCGCTCTTCTCTCTGAAACGGTTGTACTTATCGTCTGCAAAGCTATGTCGCAAGCTGCGGTATGTGTAGACACTAAAAATACCATAGTAGAACACAGATGAAGCTTCTAAGTTGATGTAATAACCAGTAAGAAGTAGTACAATTCAAGTTTTAGGTATCGATTATTGAATTTTAGCTGGGTTTGGTGCCTTGGACATGAGCTAGGACCTTAAGATTCTGCATGAAAGGAGGACTAGCAGCTGAGTTGCACGGGAGAATGTGAAAAGTGTTCATATGTAGTAAAAACTTGAGAAATCCGTCCGTTTTCGTCATTTGTTATCGAATCGACTTAAAGCCAGGTCGTCACATTGGCCGCTCTTCTCTGAGAAACGGTTATACTTATCGTCTGAAAGCTATGTCGCGTGCTGCGGTATGCGGAGACACTAAAAGCACCATAGTAGAACACAGATGAAGCTTCTAAAATGATGTAATAGCCAGTAAGAATTAATACAATACCAGTTTTAGGTATCGATTATTGACTTTTTAGCTGGCTTTGGTGCCTTGGACATGAGCTAGGACCTTAAGATTCTGCACGAAAGGAGGACTAGCAGCCAAGTTGCAGGTTAGAATGTGAAAAGTGTTCATATGTAGTAAAAACCTGAGAAATCCGTCCGTTTTGGTCATTTGTTATCGAATTGACTTAAAGCCAGGTCGTCACATTGGCCGTTCTTCTCTCTGAAACGGTTGTACAATTCGTCTGCAAAGCTATGTCGCGTGCTGCGGTATGTGGAGACACTAAAAGCACCATAGTAGAACACAGATGAAGCTTCTAAGTTGATGTAATAGCTAGTAAGAAGTAGTACAATTGAAATTTTAGATATCGATTATTGACTTTTTAGCTGGCTTTGATGCCTTGGACATGAGCTAGGACCTTAAGATTCTGCATCAAAGGAGGACTAGCAGCCGAGTTGCACGGGAGAATGTGAAAAGGGTTCATATGTAGTAAAAACCTGTGAAATAGGTCCGTTTTCGTCATTTGTTATCGAATCTACTTAAAGCCAGATCGTCACATTGGATGCTCTTCTCTCTGAAGCGGTTGTACTTATCGTCTGCAAAGCTATGTCGCGTGCTGCGGTATGTGAAGCCTCAAAAAGCACCATAGTAGAACACAGATGAAGCTTCTAAGTTGATGTAATAGCCAGTAAGAAGTAGTACAACACAAGTTTTAGGTATCGATTATTGAATTTTTAGCTGGCTTTTTTCCTTTTTACATGAGCTACGACCTTAAGATTCTGCATGAAAGGAGGACTAGCAGCCGAATTGCACGGAAGATTGTGAAAAGTGTTCATATGTAGTAAAAACCTGAGAAATCCGTCCGTTTTCGTCATTTGTTAAGGATTCGACTTAAAGCCAGATCGTCACATTGCCGCTCTTCCCTCTGAAACGGTTGTACTTATCGTCTGCAAAGCTATGTCGCGTGCTGCGTTATGCGGAGACACTAAAAGCACCATAGTAGAACACAGATGAAGCTTCTGAGCTAGGACCATAAGATTCTGCATGAAAGGTGGACTAGCAGCCGAGTTGCATGGGAGAAAGCGAAAAGTGTTCATATGTAGTAAAAAACTGAGAAATCCGTCCGTTTTCGTCATTTGTTATCGAATCGATTTAAAGCCAGATCGTCACATTGGCCGCTCTTCTCTCTGAAACGGTTGTACTTATCGTCTGCAAAGCTATGTCGCGTACTGCGGTATGCGGAGACATTAAAAGCACCATGATTGAACACAGATGAAGCTTCTAAGTTGATGTAACAGCAAGCAAGAAGTAGTAAAATTCAAGTTTTAGATATCGATTATTGACTTTTTAGCCGGCTTTGGTGCCTTGGACATGAGCTAGGACCTTAAGATTCTGCATGAAAGGAGGACTAGCAGCCGAGTTGCACGGGAGAATGTGAAAAGTGTTCATATGTAGTAAAAAACTGAGAAATCCGTCCGTTTTCGTCATTTGTTATGGAATCGACTTAAAGCCAGATCGTCACATTGGCCGCTCTTTTCTCTGAAACGGTTGTACTTATCGTCTGCAAAGCTATGTCGCGTGCTGCGGTATGCGGAGACACTAAAAATACCATAGTAGAACACAGATGAAGCTTCTAAGTTGATGTAATAACCAGTAAGAAGTAGTACAATTCAAGTTTTAGGTATCGATTATTGAATTTTAGCTGGGTTTGGTGCCTTGGACATGAGGTAGTACCTTAAGATTCTGCATGAAAGGAGGACTAGCAGCTGAGTTGCACGGGAGAATGTGAAAAGTGTTCATATGTAGTAAAAACTTGAGAAATCCGTCCGTTTTCGTCATTTGTTATCGAATCGACTTAAAGCCAGGTCGTCACATTGGCCGCTCTTCTCTGAGAAACGGTTATACTTATCGTCTGAAAGCTATGTCGCGTGCTGCGGTATGCGGAGACACTAAAAGCACCATAGTAGAACACAGATGAAGCTTCTAAAATGATGTAATAGCCAGTAAGAATTAATACAATACCAGTTTTAGGTATCGATTATTGACTTTTTAGCTGGCTTTGGTGCCTTGGACATGAGCTAGGACCTTAAGATTCTGCACGAAAGGAGGACTAGCAGCCGAGTTGCAGGTTAGAATGTGAAAAGTGTTCATATGTAGTAAAAACCTGAGAAATCCGTCCGTTTTGGTCATTTGTTATCGAATTGACTTAAAGCCAGGTCGTCACATTGGCCGTTCTTCTCTCTGAAACGGTTGTACAATTCGTCTGCAAAGCTATGTCGCGTGCTGCGGTATGTGGAGACACTAAAAGCACCATAGTAGAACACAGATGAAGCTTCTAAGTTGATGTAATAGCTAGTAAGAAGTAGTACAATTGAAATTTTAGATATCGATTATTGACTTTTTAGCTGGCTTTGATGCCTTGGACATGAGCTAGGACCTTAAGATTCTGCATCAAAGGAGGACTAGCAGCCGAGTTGCACGGGAGAATGTGAAAAGGGTTCATATGTAGTAAAAACCTGTGAAATAGGTCCGTTTTCGTCATTTGTTATCGAATCTACTTAAAGCCAGATCGTCACATTGGATGCTCTTCTCTCTGAAGCGGTTGTACTTATCGTCTGCAAAGCTATGTCGCGTGCTGCGGTATGTGAAGCCTCAAAAAGCACCATAGTAGAACACAGATGAAGCTTCTAAGTTGATGTAATAGCCAGTAAGAAGTAGTACAACACAAGTTTTAGGTATCGATTATTGAATTTTTAGCTGGCTTTTTTGCCTTTTACATGAGCTACGACCTTAAGATTCTGCATGAAAGGAGGACTAGCAGCCGAATTGCACGGAAGATTGTGAAAAGTGTTCATATGTAGTAAAAACCTGAGAAATCCGTCCGTTTTCGTCATTTGTTAAGGATTCGACTTAAAGCCAGATCGTCACATTGCCGCTCTTCCCTCTGAAACGGTTGTACTTATCGTCTGCAAAGCTATGTCGCGTGCTGCGTTATGCGGAGACACTAAAAGCACCATAGTAGAACACAGATGAAGCTTCTGAGCTAGGACCATAAGATTCTGCATGAAAGGTGGACTAGCAGCCGAGTTGCATGGGAGAAAGCGAAAAGTGTTCATATGTAGTAAAAAACTGAGAAATCCGTCCGTTTTCGTCATTTGTTATCGAATCGATTTAAAGCCAGATCGTCACATTGGCCGCTCTTCTCTCTGAAACGGTTGTACTTATCGTCTGTAAAGCTATGTCGCGTACTGCGGTATGCGGAGACATTAAAAGCACCATGATTGAACACAGATGAAGCTTCTAAGTTGATGTAACAGCAAGCAAGAAGTAGTACAATTCAAGTTTTAGATATCGATTATTGACTTTTTAGCCGGCTTTGGTGCCTTGGACATGAGCTAGGACCTTAAGATTCTGCATGAAAGGAGGACTAGCAGCCGAGTTGCACGGGAGAATGTGAAAAGTGTTCATATGTAGTAAAAAACTGAGAAATCCGTCCGTTTTCGTCATTTGTTATGGAATCGACTTAAAGCCAGATCGTCACATTGGCCGCTCTTTTCTCTGAAACTGTTGTACTTATCGTCTGCAAAGCTATGTCGCGTGCTGCGGTATGCGGAGACACTAAAAGCACCATAGTAGAACACAGATGAAGCTTCTAAGTTGATGTAATACCCAGTAAGAAGTAGTACAATTCAAGTTTTACCTATCGATTATTGTCATTTTAGCTGTCTTTGGTGCCTTGGACATGAGCTAGGACCTTAAGATTCTGCATGAAAGAAGGACTAGCAACCGAGTTGCACGGGAGAATGTGAATAGTGTTCATATGTAGTAAAAACCTGAGAAATCCGTCCGTTTTCGTCATTTGTTATGGAATCGACTTAAAGCCAAATCGTCACATTGCCGCTCTTCTCTCTGAAACGGTTGTACTTACCGTCTGCAAAACTATGTCGCGTGCTGCGTTATGCGGAGACACTAAAATCACCACAGTGGAACACAGATGAAGCTTCTAAGCTGATGTAATAGCCAGTATAAGTAGTACAATTCAAGTTTTAGGTATCGATTATTGACTTTATAGGTGGCTTTGATGCCTTGGACATGAGGTAGTACCTTAAGATTCAGTATGAAAGGAGGACTAGCAGCCGAGTTGCATGGAAGAATGTGAAAAGTGTTCATATGT
Source organism: Schistocerca gregaria (assembly GCF_023897955.1). Classification (NCBI taxonomy): domain Eukaryota; kingdom Metazoa; phylum Arthropoda; class Insecta; order Orthoptera; family Acrididae; genus Schistocerca; species Schistocerca gregaria. The sequence goes on from NW_026062089.1 coordinate 499,930, forward strand.
AGTAAAAACCTGAGAAATCCGTCCGTTTTCGTCATTTGTTATGGAATAAACTTAAAGCCAGATCGTCACATTGGCCGCTCTTCTCTCTGAAACGGTTGTACTTATCGTCTGCAAAGCTATGTCGCGTGCTGCGTTATGCGGAGACACTAAAATCTCCACAGTGGAACACAGATGAAGCTTCTAAGTTGAAGTAATAGCCAGTAAAAAGTAGTACAATTCAAGTTTTAGGTATCGATTATTGACTTTTTAGCTGGCTTTGATGCCTTGGACATGAGCTAGGACCTTAAGATTCTGCATGAAAGGAGGACTAGCAGCCGAGTTGCCCGGGAGAATGTGACAAGTGTTCATATGTAGTAAAAACCTGAGAAATCCGTCCGTTTTCGTCATTTGTTATCGAATCGATTTAAAGTCAGATCGTCACATTGGCCGCTCTCCTCTCTGAAACGGTTGTACTTGTCGTCTGCAAAGCTATGTCGCGTGCTGCGGTATGCGGATACACTAAAAGCACCATAGTAGAACACAGATGAAGCTTCTAAGTTGATGTAATAGCAAGCAAGATGTAGTACAATTCAAGTTTTACGTATCGATTATTTACTTTTTAGCTGGCGTTGGTGCCTTGGACATGAGCTGGGACCTTAAGATTCTGCATGAAAGGCGGACTAGCAGCCGAGTTGCACGGGAGAATGTGAAAAGTGTTCATATGTAGTAAAAAACTGAGAAATCCGTCCGTTTTCGTCATTTGTTATGGAATCGACTAAAAGCCAGATCGTCACATTGGCTGCTCTTCTCTCTGAAACGATTGTACTTATCGTCTGCAAAGCTATGTCGCGTGCTGCGGTATGCGGAGACACTAAAAGCAACATAGTAGAACACAGATCAAACTTCTAAGTTAATGTAATAGCCAGTAAGAAGTAGTACAATTCAAGTTTTGGGTACTGATTATTTACTTTTTAGCTGGCTTTGGTGCCTTGGACATGAGCTAGGACCTTAAGATTCTGCATGAAAGGAGGACTAGCGGGCGAGTTGAACGGGAGAATGTGAGAAGTGTTCATATGTAGCAAAAACCAGAGAAATCCGTCCGTTTTCGTCATTTGTTATCGAATCGACTTAAAGCCAGATCGTCACATTTTCCGCTCTTCTGTCTGAAACGGTTGTACTTATCGTCTGCAAAGCTATGTCGCGTGCTGCGTTATGCGGAGACACAAAAATCAGCACATTGGAACACAGATGAAGTTTCTAAGTTGATGTAATAGCCAATAAGAAGTAATAAAATTCACGTTTTAGGTATCGATTATTGACTTTTTAGCTGGCTTTGGTGCCTTGGACATTAGCTAGGACCTTAAGATTCTGCATGAAAGGAGGACTATCAGCCGAGTTGCACGGGAGAATGTGAAAAGTGTTCATATGTAGTATAAACCTGAGAAATACGTCCGTTTTCGTCATTTGTTATCGAATCGCCAAAAAAAAAAATAAAGCCAGATCGTCACATTGGCCGCTCTTCTCTCTGAAACGGTTGTACTTATCGTCTGCAAAGCTATGTCGCGTGCTGCGTTATACGGAGACACTAAAATCAGCACAGTGGAACACATATGAAGCTTCTAAGTTGATGTAATAGCCAGTAAGAAGTAGTACAATTCAAACTTTAGGTATCGATTATTGACTTTTTAGCTGGCTTTGATGACTTGGACATGAGCTAGGACCTTAAGATTCAGTATGAAAGGAGGACTAGCAGCCGAGTTGCATGGGAGAATGTGAAAAGTGCTCAAATGTAGTAAAAACCTGAGAAATCCGTCCGTTTTCGTCATTTGGTATGGAATCAACTTAAAGCCAGATCGTCACATTGGCCGCTCTTCTCTCTGAAACGGTTGTACTTATCGTCTGCAAAGCTATGTCGCGTGCTGCGTTACGCGGAGACACTAAAATCACCACAGTGGAACACAGATGAAGCTTCTAAGTTGATGTAATAGCCAGTAAGAAGTAGTACAATTCAAGTTTTAGGTATCGACTATTGACTTTTTAGCTGGCTTTGATGCCTTGGACATGAGCTAGGACCTTAAGATTCAGTATGAAAGGAGGACTAGCAGCCGCGTTGCATGGGAGAATGTGAAAAGTGTTCATATGTAGTACAAAACCTGAGAAATCGGTCCGTTTTCGTCATTTGGTATGGAATCAACTTAAAGCCAGATCGTCATATTGGCCGCTCTTTTCCCTGAAACGGTTGTACTTATCGTCTGCAAACCTATGTCGCGTGCTGCGGTATGTGGAGACACTAAAAGCACCATAGTAGAACACAGATGAAGCTTCTAAGTTGATGTAATAGCCAGTAAGAATTAGTACGATTCAAGTTTTAGGTATCGATTATTGACTTTTTAGCTGGCTTTGGTGCCTTGGACATGAGCTGGGACCATAAGATTCTGCATGAAAGGAGGACCAGCAGCGGAGTTCCACGGGAGAATGTGAAAAGTGTTCATATGTAGTAAAAACCTGAGAAATCCGTCCGTTTTCGTCATTTGTTATCGAATCGACTTAAAGCCAGATCGTCACATTGGCCGCTCTTCTCTCTGAAACGGTTGTACTTATCGTCTGCAAAGCTATGTCGCGTGCTGCGGTATGCGGAGACACTAAAAGCACCATAGTAGAACACAGAAGAAGCTTCTAAGTTGATGTAATAGCCAGTAAGAAGTAGTACAATTCAAGTTTTAGGTATCGATTATTGACATTTTAGCTGGCTTTGGTGCCTTGGACATAAGCTAGGACCTTAAGATTCTGCATGAAAGGAGGATTAGCAGCCGAGTTGTACGGGAGAATGTGAAACGTCTTCATATGTAGTAAAAACCTGAGAAATCCGTCCGTTTTCGTCATTTGTTAAGGATTCGACTTAAAGCCAGATCGTCACATTGCCGCTCTTCCCTCTGAAACGGTTGTACTTATCGTCTGCAAAGCTATGTCGCGTGCTGCGTTATGCGGAGACACTAAAAGCACCATAGTAGAACACAGATGAAGCTTCTGAGCTAGGACCATAAGATTCTGCATGAAAGGAGGACTAGCAGCCGAGTTGCATGGGAGAAAGCGAGAAGTGTTCATATGTAGTAAAAAACTGAGAAATCCGTCCGTTTTCGTCATTTGTTATCGAATCGACTTAAAGCCAGATCGTCACATTGGCTGCTCTTCTCTCTTAAACGATTGTACTTATCGTCTGCAAAGCTATGTCGCGTGCTGCGGTATGCGGAGACACTAAAAGCACCATAGTAGAACACAGATCAAACTTCTAAGTTAATGTAATAGCCAGTAAGAAGAAGCACAATTCAAGTTTTGGGTACTGATTATTTACTTTTTAGCTGGCTTTGGTGCCTTGGACATGAGCTAGGACCTGAAGATTCAGTATGAAAAGAGGACTAGCAGCCGAGTTGCATGGGAGAATGTGAAAAGTGTTCAAATGTAGTAAAAATCTGAGAAATCCGTCCGTTTTCGTCATTTGGTATGGAATCAACTTAAAGCCAGATCGTCATATTGGCCGCTCTTCTCTCTGAAACGGTTGTACTTATCGTCTGCAAACCTATGTCGCGTGCTGCGGTATGTGGAGACACTAAAAGCACCATAGTAGAACACAGATGAAGCTTCTAAGTTGATGTAATAGCCAGTAAGAATTAGTACGATTCAAGTTTTAGGTATCGATTATTGACTTTTTACCTGGCTTTGGTGCCTTGGACATGAGCTAGGACCTTAAGATTCTGCATGAAAGGAGGATTAGCAGCCGAGTTGTACGGGAGAATGTGAAAAGTCTTCATATGTACTAAAAACCTGAGAAATCCGTCCGTTTTCGTCATTTGTTATCGAATCGACTTAAAGCCAGATCGTCACATTTTCCGCTCTTTTCCCTGAAACGGTTGTACTTAACGTCTGCAAAGCTATGTCGCGTGCTGCGGTATGCGGAGACACTAAAAGCACCATAGTAGATCACAGATGAAGCTTCTAAGTTGATGTAATAGCCAGTAAGAAGTAATACAATTCACGTTTTAGGTATCAATTATTGACTTTTTAGCTGGCTTTGGTGCCTTGGACATTAGCTAGAACCTTAAGATTCTGCATGAAAGGAGGACTAGCAGCCGAGTTGCACGGGAGAATGTGAAAAGTGTTCATAAGTAGTATAAACATGAGAAATACGTCCGTTTTCGTCATTTGTTATCGAATCGACTTAAAGCCAGATCGTCACATTGGCCGCTCTTCTCTCTGAAACGGTTGTACTTATCGTCTGCAAAGCTATGTCGCGTGCTGCGTTATACGGAGACACTAAAATCACCACAGTGGAACACAGATGAAGCTTCTAAGTTGATGTAATAGCCAGTAAGAAGTAGTACAATTTAAGTTTTAGGTATCGACTATTGACTTTTTAGCTGGCTTTGATGCCTTGGACATGAGCTAGGACCTTAAGATTCAGTATGAAAGGAGGACTAGCAGCCGCGTTGCATGGGAGAATGTGAAAAGTGTTCATATGTAGTAAAAACCTGAGAAATCCGTCCGTTTTCGTCATTTGGTATGGAATCAACTTAAAGCCAGATCGTCATATTGGCCGCTCTTCTCTCTGAAACGGTTGTACTTATCGTCTGCAAAGCTATGTCGCGTGCTGCGGTATGCGGAGACACTAAAAGCACCATAGTAGAACACAGATGAAGCTTCTAAGTTGATGTAATAGCCAGTAAGAAGTAGTACAATTCAAGTTTTAGGTATCGATTATTGACATTTTAGCTGGCTTTGGTGCCTTGGACATAAGCTAGGACCTTAAGATTCTGCATGAAAGGAGGATTAGCAGCCGAGTTGTACGGGAGAATGTGAAAAGTCTTCATATGTAGTAAAAACCTGAGAAATCCGTCCGTTTTCGTCATTTGTTATGGATTCGACTTAAAGACAGATCGTCACATTGCCGCTCTTCTCTCTGAAACGGTTGTACTTATCGTCTGCAAAGCTATGTCGCGTGCTGCGTTATGCGGAGACACTAAAAGCACCATAGTAGAACACAGATAAAGCTTCTAAGTTGATGTAATAGCCAGTAAGAAGTAGTACAATTCAAGTTTTAGGTTCTCATTAATTACTTTTTAGCTGGCTTTGGTGCCTTGGACATGAGCTGGGACCTTAAGATTCTGCATGAAAGGAGGACTAGCAGGCGAGTAGTACGGGAGAAAGTGAGAAGTGTTCATATCTAGTAAAAACCTGAGAAATCCGTCAGTTTTCGTCATTTGTTATCGAATCGACTTCAGGCCAGATCGTCACATTGGCCACTCTTCTCTCTGAAACGGTTGTACTTATCGTCTGCAAAGCTATGTCGCGTGCTGCGGTATGCGGAGACACTAAAAGCACCATAGTAGAACACAGATGAAGCTTCTAAGTTGATGTAATAGCCAGTAAGAAGTAGTACAATTCAAGTTTTAGGTATCGATTATTAACATTTTAGCTGGCTTTGGTGCCTTGGACATGAGCTAGGACCTTAAGATTCTGCATGAAAGGATGACTAGCAGCCGAGTTGCACGAAAGAATGTGAAAGGTGTTCATATGTAGCAAAAATCTGAGAAATACGTCCGTTTTCGTCATTTGTTATCGAATCGACTTAAAGCCAGATCGTCACATTGGCCGCTCTTCTCTCTGAAACGGTTGTACTTATCGTCTGCAAAGCTATGACGCGTGCTGCGATATGCGGAGACACTAAAGTCACCATAGTGGAACACAGATGAAGCTTCTAAGTTGTGTAATAGCCAGTAAGAAGTTGTACAATTTACGTTTTAGGTATCGATTATTGACTTTTTAGCTGGCTTTGGTGCCTTGGACATGAGCTAGGACCTTAAGATTCTGCAAGAAACGAGGACCAGCAGCGGAATTCCACGGTAGAATGTGAAAGGTGTTCATATGTAGGAAAAACCTGAGAAATCCAATCGTTTTCGACATTTGTTATCGAATCGACTTAAAGCCAGATCGTCACATTGGCCGCTCTTCTCTCTGAAACGGTTGTACTTATCGTCTGCAAAGCTATGTCGCGTGTTGCGTTATGCGGAGTCACTAAAATCACCATAGTATAACACAGATGAAGCTTCTAAGTTGATGTAATAGCCAGTAAGAAGTAGTACAATTCAAGTTTTAGGTATCAATTATTGCCTTTTTGCTGGCTTTGATGCCTTGGTCGTGAGCTAGAACCTTAAGATTCTGCATGGAAGGAGGACTAGCAGCCGAGTTGCACGGGAGAATGTGAAAAGTGTTCATATGTAGTAAAAACCTTAGAAATTCGTCCTTTTTCGTCAATTTGTTATCGAATCGACTTAAAGCCAGATCGTCACATTGGCCGCTCTTCTCTCTGAAACGGTTGTACTTATCGTCTGCTAAACTATGTCGCGTGCTGCGGTATGCGGAGACACAAAAACCACCATAGTAGAACACAGATGAAGCTTCTAAGTTGATGTAATAACCAGTAAGAAGTAGTACAATTCAAGTTTTACGTATCGATTATTGCCTTTTTGCTGGCTTTGATGCCTTGGACATGAGCTAGAACCTTAAGATTCTGCATGAAAGGAAGACTAGCAGCCGAGTTGCACGGGAGAATGTGAAAAGTGTTCATATGTAGTAAAAACCTTAGAAATTCGTCCGTTTTCGTCAATTTGTTATCGTATCGACTTAAAGCCAGATCGTCACATTGGCCGCTCTTCTCTCTGAAACGGTTGTACTTATCGTCTGCAAAGCTATGTCGCGTGCTGCGGTATGCGGAGACACAAAAAGCACCATAGTGGAACACAGATGAAGCTTCTAAATTGATGTAATAGCCAGTAAGAAGTAGTACATTTCAAGTTTTAGGTATCGATTATTGACTTTTTAGCTGGCTTTGGTGCCTTGGATGTGAGCTAGGACCTTAAGATTCAGCATGAAAGGGGGACTAGCAGCCGAGTTGCACGGGAGAATTTGAAAAGTGTTCATATGTAGTAAAAACCTGAGAAACCCGTCCGTTTTCGTCATTTGTTATCGAATCGACTTACAGCCAGGTCGTCACATTGGCCGCTCTTCTCTCAGAAACGGTTGTACTTATCGTCTGAAAGCTATGTCGCGTGCTGCGGTATGTGGGGACACTAAAAGCACCATAGTAGAACACAGATGAAGCTTCTAAGATGATGTAATAACCAGTAAGATGTAGTACAATTCAAGTTTTAGGTATAGATTATTGACTTTTTTGCTGGCTTTGGTGCCTTGGACATGAGCTAGGACCTTAAGATTCTGCATGAAAGGAGGACTAGCAGCCGAGTTGCATGTTAGAATATGAAAAGTGTTCATATGTAGTAAAAACCTGAGAAATCCGTCCGTTTTCGTCATTTGTTATCGAATCGACTTAAAGCCAGGTCGTCACATTGGCCGTTCTTCTCTCTGAAACGGTTGTACATATCGTCTGCAAAGCTATGTCGCGTGCTGCGGTATGCGGAGACACTAAAATCACCATAGTAGAACACAGATGAAGCTTCTAAGTAGATGTAATAGCCAGTAATTAGTAGTACAATTCAAGTTTTAGGCATCGATTATTGACTTTTAGCTGGCTTTGGTGCCTTGGACATGATCTACGACCTTAAGATTCTGCATCAAAGGAGGACTAGCAGCCGAGTTGCACGGGAGAATGTGAAAAGTGTTCATATGTAGTAAAAACCTGTGATATCCGTCCGTTTTCGTCATTTGTTATCGAATCGACTTAAAGCCAGATCGTCACATTGGCCGCTCTTCTCTCTGAAACGGTTGTACTTATCGTCTGCAAACCTATGTCGCGTGCTGCGGTATGTGAAGACTCTAAAAGCACCGTAGTAGAACACAGAAGAAGCTTCTAAGTTGATGTAATAGCCAGTAAGAAGTAGTACAACTCAAGTTTTAGGTATCGATTATTGACTTTTTAGCTGGCTTTGGTGCCTTTTACATGAGCTAGGACCTTAAGATTCTGCATGAAAGGAGGACTAGCAGCCGAATTGCACGGGAGATTGTGAAAAGTGTTCATATGTAGTAAAAACCTGAGAAATCCGTCCGTTTTCGTCATTTGTTATAGAATCGACGTAAGCCAGAACGTCACATCGGCCGCTCTTCTCTCTGAAACGGTTGTACATATCGTCTGCAAAGCTATGTCGCGTGCTGCGGTATGCGGAGACACTAAAAGCCCCATAGTAGAACACAGATGAAGCTTCTAAATTGATGTAATAGCCAGTAAGAAGTAGTACAATTCAAGTTTTACGTATCGATTATTGCCTTTTTGCTGGCTTTGGTGCCTTGGACATGAGCTAGGACCTTAAGATTCTGCATGAAAGGAGGACTAGCAGCCGAGTTGCACGGGAGAATGTGAAAAGTGTTCATATGTAGTAAAAACCTGAGAAATCCGTTCGTTATCGTCATTTGTCTTCGAATCGACTTCAAGCCAGATCGTCACATTGGCTACTCTTCTCTCTGAAACGGATGTACTTATCGTCTGCAAAGCTATGTCGCGTGCTGCGATATGCGGAGACACTAAAATCACCATAGTAGGACACAGATGAAGCTTCTAAGTTGATGTAATAGCCAGTAAGAAGTAGTACAATTCAAGTTTTAGGTATCGATTATTGACTTTTAGCTGGATTTGGTGCCTTGGACATGAGCTTGGCCCTTAAGATTCTGCATGGAAGGAGGACTAGCAGCCGAATTGCATGGGATAATGTGAAAAGTGTTCTTATGTAGTAAAAACCTGAGAAATCCGTCCGTTTTCGTCATTTGTTATCGAATCGACTTAAAGCCAGATCGTCACATTGGCCGCTCTTCTCTCTGAAACGGTTGTACTTATCGTCTGCAAAGCTATGTCGCAAGCTGCGGTATGTGGAGACACTAAAAATACCATAGTAGAACACAGATGAAGCTTCTAAGTTGATGTAATAACCAGTAAGAAGTAGTACAATTCAAGTTTTAGGTATCGATTATTGAATTTTAGCTGGGTTTGGTGCCTTGGACATGAGCTAGGACCTTAAGATTCTGCATGAAAGGAGGACTAGCAGCTGAGTTGCACGGGAGAATGTGAAAAGTGTTCATATGTAGTAAAAACTTGAGAAATCCGTCCGTTTTCGTCATTTGTTATCGAATCGACTTAAAGCCAGGTCGTCACATTGGCCGCTCTTCTCTGAGAAACGGTTATACTTATCGTCTGAAAGCTATGTCGCGTGCTGCGGTATGCGGAGACACTAAAAGCACCATAGTAGAACACAGATGAAGCTTCTAAAATGATGTAATAGCCAGTAAGAATTAATACAATACCAGTTTTAGGTATCGATTATTGACTTTTTAGCTGGCTTTGGTGCCTTGGACATGAGCTAGGACCTTAAGATTCTGCATGAAAGGAGGACTAGCAGCCGAATTGCACGCGAGATTGTGAAAAGTGTTCATATGTAGTAAAAACCTGAGAAATCCGTCCGTTTTGGTCATTTGTTATCGAATTGACTTAAAGCCAGGTCGTCACATTGGCCGTTCTTCTCTCTGAAACGGTTGTACAATTCGTCTGCAAAGCTATGTCGCGTGCTGCGGTATGTGGAGACACTAAAAGCACCATAGTAGAACACAGATGAAGCTTCTAAGTTGATGTAATAGCTAGTAAGAAGTAGTACAATTGAAATTTTAGATATCGATTATTGACTTTTTAGCTGGCTTTGATGCCTTGGACATGAGCTAGGACCTTAAGATTCTGCATCAAAGGAGGACTAGCAGCCGAGTTGCACGGGAGAATGTGAAAAGGGTTCATATGTAGTAAAAACCTGTGAAATAGGTCCGTTTTCGTCATTTGTTATCGAATCTACTTAAAGCCAGATCGTCACATTGGATGCTCTTCTCTCTGAAGCGGTTGTACTTATCGTCTGCAAAGCTATGTCGCGTGCTGCGGTATGTGAAGCCTCTAAAAGCACCATAGTAGAACACAGATGAAGCTTCTAAGTTGATGTAATAGCCAGTAAGAAGTAGTACAACACAAGTTTTAGGTATCGATTATTGAATTTTTAGCTGGCTTTTTTGCCTTTTACATGAGCTACGACCTTAAGATTCTGCATGAAAGGAGGACTAGCAGCCGAATTGCACGGAAGATTGTGAAAAGTGTTCATATGTAGTAAAAACCTGAGAAATCCGTCCGTATTCGTCATTTGTTATGGAATCGACTTAAAGACAGATCGTCACATTGGCCGATCTTCTCTCTCAAACGGTTGTACTTATCGTCTGCAAAGCTATTTTGTGTGCTGCGGTATGTGGAGACACTAAAAGCACCATAGTAGAACACAGATGAAGCTTCTAAGTTGATGTAATAGCCAGTAAGAAGTAGTACAACACAAGTTTTAGGTATCGATTATTGAATTTTTAGCTGGCTTTTTTGCCTTTTATATGAGCTAGGACCTTAAGATTCTGCAGGAAAGGAGGACTAGCAGCCGAATTGCACGGAAGATTGTGAAAAGTGTTCATATGTAGTAAAAACTTGAGAAATCCGTCCGGTCATTTGTTATCGAATCGACTTAAAGCCAGGTCGTCACATTGGCCGCTCTTCTATCAGAAACGGTTTTACTTATCGTCTGAAAGCTATGTCGCGTGCTGCGGTATGCGGAGACACTAAAAGCACCATAGTAGAACACAGATGAAGCTTCTAAAATGATGTAATAGCCAGTAAGAATTAATACAATACCAGTTTTAGGTATCGATTATTGACTTTTTAGCTGGCTTTGGTGCCTTGGACATGAGCTAGGACCTTAAGATTCCGCATGAAAGGAGGACTAGCAGCCGAGTTGCAAGGGAGAATGTGAAAAGTGTTCGTATGTAGTAAAAACCTGAGAAATCCATCCGTTTTCGTCATTTTTTATCGAATCGACTTAATGCCAGATCATCACATTCGCCGCTCTTCTCTCTGAAACGGTTGTACGTATCGTCCGAATGCTATGTCGCGTGCTGCGGTATGCGGAGACACTAAAAGCACCATAGTAGAACACAGATGAAGCTTCTAAGATGATGTAATAGCCAGTAAGAAGTAGTACATCTCAAGTTCTAGGTATCGATTATTGCCTTTTTAGCTGGCTTTGGTGCCTTGGACATGAGCTAGGACCATAAGATTCTGCATGAAAGGAGGACTAGCAGCCGAATTGCACGCGAGATTGTGAAAAGTGTTCATATGTAGTAAAAACCTGAGAAATCCGTCCGTATTCGTCATTTGTAATGGAATCGACTTAAAGTCAGATCGTCACATTGGCCGCTCTTCTCTCTGAAACGGTTGTACTTATCGTCTGCAAAGCTATGTCGCGTGCTGCGGTTTGTGGAGACACTAAAAGCACCATACTAGAACACAGATGAAGCTAGTAAGTAGATGTAATAGCCAGTAAGAAGTAGTACAATACCAGATTTAGGTATCGATTATTGACTTTTTAGCTGGATTTGGTGTCTTGGACATGAGCTAGGACCTTAAGATTCGGCATGAAAGGAGGACCAGCAGCCGAATTGCACGCGAGATTGTGAAAAGTGTTCATATGTAGTAAAAACCTGAGAAATCCGTCCGTATTCGTCATTTGTTATGGAATCGACTTAAAGCCAGATCGTCACATTGGCCGCTCTTCTCTCTGAAACGATTGTACTTATCGTCTGCAAAGCTATGTCGCGTGCTGCGGTTTGTGGAGACACTAAAAGCACCATAGTAGAACACAGATGAAGCTTCTAAGATGATGTAATAGCCAGTAAGAAGTAGTACAATTCAAGTTTTAAGTATCGATTATTGACTTTTTAGCTGGCTTTGGTGATTTGGACATGAGCTAGGACCTTAAGATTCTGCATGAAAGGAGGACTAGCAGCCGAGTTGCACGGGAGGATGTGACAAGTGTTCATATGTAGTAAAAACCTGAGAAATCCGTCCGTTTTCGTCATTTGTTATCGAATCGACTTAAAACCAGATCGTCACATTGGCCGCTCTTCGCTCTGAAACGGTTGTACTTATCGTCTGCAAAGCTATGTCGCGTGTTGCGGTATGCGGAGACACTAATAGCACCATAGTAGAACAGAGATGAAGCTTTTAAGTTGATGTAATAGCCAGTAAGAAGTAGTACAATTCAAGTTTTAGGTATCGATTATTGACTTTTTAGCTGGCTTTGGTGCATTGGACGTGAGCTAGGACCTTAAGATTCTGCATGAAAGGCGGACTAGCAGCCGAGTAGTAAGGGAGAATGTGAAAAGTGTTCATATGTAGTAAAAACCTGAGAAATCCATCCGTTTTCGTCAATTGTTATCGAATCGACTTAAAGCCACGTCGTCACATTGGCCGCTCTTCTCTCAGAAACGGTTATACTTATCGTCTGAAAGCTATGTCGCGTGCTGCGGTATGCGGAGACACTAAAGGCACCATAGTAGAACACAGATGAAGCTTCTAAGATGAAGTAATAGCCAGAAAGAATTAATACAATACCAGTTTTAGGTATCGATTATTGACTTTTTAGCTGGCTTTGGTGCCTTGGACATAGCTAGGACCATAAGATTCTGCATGAAAGGAGGACTAGCTGCCGAGTTGCACGGGAGAATGTGAAAAGTGTTCATATGTAGTAAAAACCTGAAAAATCCGTCCGTTTTCGTCATTTGTTATCGAATCGACTTAAAGCCAGATCGTCACATTGGCCGCTCTTATCTCTGAAACGGTTGTACTTATCGTCTGCAAAGCTATGTCGCATGCTGCGGTATGCGGAGACACTAAAAGCACCATAGTAGGACACAGATGAAGCTTCTAAGATGATGAAATAGCCAGTAAGAATTAGTACAATACCAGTTTTAGGTATCGATTATTGACGTTTTAGCAGGCTTTGGTGCCTTTTACATGATGTAGGACCTTAAGATTCTGCATGAAAGGAGGACTAGCAGCCGAGTTGCACGGGAGGATGTGAAAAGTGTTCATATGTAGTAAAACCCTGAGAAATCCGTCCGTTTTCGTCATTTGTTATCGAATCGACTTAAAGCCAGGTCGTCACATTGGTCGCTCTTCTCTCTGAAACAGTTGTACATATCGTCTGCAAAGCTATGTCGCGTGTTGCGGTATGTGGAGACTCTAAAAGCACCATAGTAGAACACAGATGATGCTTGTAAGTTGATGTAATAGCCAGTAAGAAGTAGTACAACTCAAGTTCTAGGTATCGATTATTGACTTTTTAATTGGCTTTGGTGCCTTGGACATAGCTAGGACCATAAGATTCTGCATGAAAGGAGGACTAGCAGCCGAGTTGCACGGGAGAATGTGAAAAGTGTTCATATGTAGTAAAAACCTGAGAAATCCGTCCGTTTTCGTCATTTGTTATCGAATCGACTTAAAGCCAGATCGTCACATTGGGCGCTCTTCTCTCTGAAACGGTTGTACTTATCGTCTGAAAGCTATGTCGCGTGCTGCGGGTTGCGGTGACACTAAAAGCACCATAGTATAACACATAGATGAAGCTTCTAAGATGATGAAAGAGCCAGTAAGATGTAGTACAATTCTAGTTTTAAGTATCGATTATTGACTTTTTAGTTGGCTTTGGTGCATTGGACATGAGGTAGGACCTTAAGATTCTGCATGAAAGGAGGACTAGCAGCCGAGTTACACGGGAGGATGTGAAAAGTGTTCATATGTAGTAAAAACCTGCGAAATCCGTCCGTTTTCGTCATTTGTTATCGAATCGACTTAAAGCCAGGTCGTCACATTGGCCGCTCTTCTCTCTGAAACGGTTGTACACATCGTCTGCAAAGCTATGTCGCGTGTTTGCGGTATGTGGAGACTCTAAAAGCACCATAGTAGAACACAGATGATGCTTGTAAGTTGATGTAATAGCCAGTAAGAAGTAGTACAACTCAAGTTCTAGGTATCGATTATTGACTTTTTAGCTGGCTTTGGTGCCATGGACATGAGCTAGGACCATAAGATTCTGCATGAAAGGAGGACTAGCAGCCGAGTTGATCGGGAGAATGAGAAAAGTGTTCATATGTAGTAAAAACCTGAGAAATCCGTCCGTTTTCGTCATTTGTTACGGAATCGACTTAAAGCCAGGTCGTCACATTGGTCGCTCTTCTCTCTGAAACGGTTGTACTTATCGTCTGCAAAGCTATGTCGCGTGCTGAGGTATGCGGAGACACTAAAAGCACTATAGTAGAACACAGATGATGCTTGTAAGTTGATGTAATAGCCAGTAAGAAGTAGTACAACTCAAGTTCTAGGTATCGATTATTGACTTTTTAGCTGGCTTTGGTGCCATGGACATGAGCTATGACCATAAGATTCTGCATGAAAGGAGGACTAGCAGCCGAGTTGCACGGGAGAATGTGAAAAGTGTTCATATGTAGTAAAATCCTGAGAAATCCGTCCGTTTTCGTCATTTGTTATCGAATCGACTTAAAGCCAGATCGTCACATTGGCCGCTCTCCTCTCTGAAACGGTTGTACTTATCGTCTGAAAGCTATGTCGCGTGCTGCGGTATGCGGAGGCACTAAAAGCACCATAGTAGGACACAGATGAAGCTTCTAAGATGATGAAATAGCCAGTAAGAATTAGTACAATACCAGTTTTAGGTATCGATTATTGACTTTTTAGCAGGCTTTGGTGCCTTGGACATGAGCTAGGACCTTAAGATTCTGCATGAAAGGAGGACTAGCAGCCGAATTGCACGCGAGATTGTGAAAAGTGTTCATATGTAGTAAAAACCTGAGAAATCCGTCTGTATTCGTCATTTGGTATGGAATCGACTTAAAGCCAGATCGTCACATTGGCCGCTCTTCTCTCTGAAACGGTTGTACTTATCGTCTGCAAAGCCATGTCGCGTGCTGCGGTTTGTGGAGACACTAAAAGCACCATAGTAGAACACAGATGAAGCTTCTAAGTTGATGTAATAGCCAGTAAGAAGTAGTACAATTCAAGTTTTAGGTATCGATTATTGACTTTTTAGCTGGCCTTGGTGCATTGGACGTGAGCTAGGACCTTAAGATTCTGCATGAAAGGAGGACTAGCAGCCGAGTTGCATGGGAGAATGTGAAAAGTGTTCATATGTAGTAAAAACCGGAGAAATCCGTCCGTTGTCTTCATTTGTTACGGAATCGATTTAAAGCCAGGTAGTCACATTGTCCGCTCTTCTCTCTGAAACGGTTGTACATATAGTCTGCAAAGCTATGTCGCGTGCTGCGATATGCGGGGACACTAAAATCACCATAGTAGAACATTGATGAAGCTTCTAAGTTGATGTAATAGCTAGTAAGAATTAGTACAATACCAGATTTAGGTATCGATTATTGACTTTTTAGCTGGATTTGGTGCCTTGGACATGAGCTAGGACCTTAAGGTTGTGCATGAAAGGAGGACTAGCAGCCGAATTGCACACGAGATTGTGAAAAGTGTTCATATGTAGTAAAAACCTGCGAAATCCGTCTGTATTCGTCATTTGGTATGCAATCGACTTAAAGCCAGATCTTCACATTGGCCGCTCTTCTCTTTGAAACGGTTGTACATATCGTCTGCAAAGCTATGTCGCGTGTTGCGGTATGTGGAGACTCTAAAAGCACCATAGTAGAACACAGATGGTGCTTGTAAGTTGATGTAATAGCCAGGAAGAAGTAGTACAACTCAAGTTCTAGGTATCGATTATTGACTTTTTAGCTGGCTTTGGTGCCTTGGACATAGCTAGGACCATAAGATTCTGCATGAAAGGAGGACTAGCAGCCGGGTTCACGGGAGAATGTGAAAAGTGTTCATATGTAGTAAAATCCTGAGAAATCCGTCCGTTTTCGTCATTTGTTATCGAATCGACTTAAAGCCAGATCGTCACATTGACCGCTCTTCTCTCTGAAACGGTTGTACTTATCGTCAGAAAGCTATGTCGCGTGCTGCGGTATGCGGAGACACTAAAACCACCATAGTAGGACACAGATGAAGCTTCTAAGATGATGAAATAGCCAGTAAGAATTAGTACAATACCAGTTTTAGGTATCGATTATTGACTTTTTAACAGGCTTTGGTGCCTTGGACATGAGCTAGGACCTTAAGATTCTGCATGAAAGGAGGACTAGCAGCCGAGTTTCACGGGAGGATGTGAAAAGTGTTCATATGTAGTAAAAACCTGAGAAATCCGTCCGTTTTCGTCATTTGTTATCGAATCGACTTAAAGCCAGATCGTCACATTGGCCGCTCTTCTCTCTGAAACGGTTGTACATATCGTCTGCAAAGCTATGTCACGTGTTGCGGTATGTGGAGACTCTAAAAGCACCATAGTAGAACACAGATGATGCTTGTAAGTTGATGTAATAACCAGTAAGAAGTAGTACAACTCAAGTTCTAGGTATCGATTATTGACTTTTTAGCTGGCTTTGGTGCCTTGGACATGAGCTAGCACCATAAGATTCTGCATGAAAGGAGGACTAGCAGCCGAGTTGCATGGGCGAATGTGAAAAGTGTTCATATGTAGTAAAAACTGGAGAAATCCGTCCGTTTTCGTCATTTGTTATCGAATCGACTTAAAGCCAGGTCGTCACATTGGCCGCTCTTCTCTCAGAAACGGTTTTACTTATCGTCTGCAAAGCTATGTTGCGAGCTGCGGTATGTGGAGACACTAAAAATACCATAGTAGAACACAGATGAAGCTTCTAAGTTGATGTAATAACCAGTAAGAAGTAGTACAATTCAAGTTTTAGGTATCGATTATTGAATTTTAGCTGGATTTGGTGCCTTGGACATGAGCTAGGGCATTAAGATTCTGCATGAAAGGAGGACTAGCAGCCGAGTTGCACGGGAGAATGTGAAAAGTGTTCATATGTAGTAAAAACCTGAGAAATCCGTCCGTTTTCGTCATTTGTTATCGAATCGACTTAAAGCCAGGTCGTCACATTGGCCGCTCTTCTCTCAGAAACGGTTTTACTTATCGTCTGCAAAGCTATGTCACGTGTTGCGGTATGTGGAGACTCTAAAAGCACCATAGTAGAACACAGATGATGCTTGTAAGTTGATGTAATAACCAGTAAGAAGTAGTACAACTCAAGTTCTAGGTATCGATTATTGACTTTTTAGCTGGCTTTGGTGCCTTGGACATGAGCTAGCACCATAAGATTCTGCATGAAAGGAGGACTAGCAGCCGAGTTGCATGGGCGAATGTGAAAAGTGTTCATATGTAGTAAAAACTGGAGAAATCCGTCCGTTTTCGTCATTTGTTATCGAATCGACTTAAAGCCAGGTCGTCACATTGGCCGCTCTTCTCTCAGAAACGGTTTTACTTATCGTCTGCAAAGCTATGTTGCGAGCTGCGGTATGTGGAGACACTAAAAATACCATAGTAGAACACAGATGAAGCTTCTAAGTTGATGTAATAACCAGTAAGAAGTAGTACAATTCAAGTTTTATGTATCGATTATTGAATTTTAGCTGGATTTGGTGCCTTGGACATGAGCTAGGGCATTAAGATTCTGCATGAAAGGAGGACTAGCAGCCGAGTTGCACGGGAGAATGTGAAAAGTGTTCATATGTAGTAAAAACCTGAGAAATCCGTCCGTTTTCGTCATTTGTTATCGAATCGACTTAAAGCCAGGTCGTCACATTGGCCGCTCTTCTCTCAGAAACGGTTTTACTTATCGTCTGAAAGCTATGTCGCGTGCTGCGGTATGCGGAGACACTAAAAGCACCATAGTAGAACACAGATGAAGCTTCTAAAATGATGTAATAGCAGTAAGAATTAATACAATACCAGTTTTAGGTATCGATTATTGACTTTTTAGCTGGCTTTGGTGCCTTGGACATGAGCTAGGACCTTAAGATTCTGCACGAAAGGAGGACTAGCAGCCGAGTTGCATGTTAGAATGTGAAAAGTGTTCATATGTAGTAAAAACCTGAGAAATCCGTCCGTTTTCGTCATTTGTTATCGAATCGACTTAAAGCCAGGACGTCACATTGGCCGTTCTTCTCTCTGGAACGGTTGTACAATTCGTCTGCAAAGCTATGTCGCGTGCTGCGGTATGTGGAGACACTAAAAGCACCATAGTAGAACACATATGAAGCTTCTATGTTGATGTAATAGCTAGTAAGAAGTAGTACAATTGAAATTTTAGATATCGATTATTGACTTTTTAGCTGGCTTTGATGCCTTGGACATGAGCTAGGACCTTAAGATTCTGTATCAAAGGAGGACTAGCAGCCGAGTTGCACGGGAGAATGTGAAAAGTCTTCATATGTAGTAAAAACCTGTGAAATAGGTCCGTTTTCGTCATTTGTTATCGAATCGTCTTACAGCCAGATCGTCACATTGGCCGCACTTCTCTCTGAAGCGGTTGTACTTATCGTCTGCAAAGCTATGTCGCGTGCTGCGGTATGTGAAGCCTCTAAAAGCACCATAGTAGAACACAGATGAAGCTTCTAAGTTGATGTAATAGCCAGTAAGAAGTAGTACAACACAAGTTCTAGGTATCGATTATTGAATTTTTGGCTGGCTTTTTTGCCTTTTACATGAGGTAGGACCTTAAGATTCTGCATGAAAGGAGGACTAGCAGCCGAATTGCATGGAAGATTGTGAAAAGTGTTCATATGTAGTAAAAACCTGAGAAATCCGTCCGTATTCGTCATTTGTTATGGAATCGACTTAAAGACAGATCGTCACATTGGCCGCTCTTCTCTCTGAAACGGTTGTACTTATCGTCTGAAAAGCTATGTTGTGTGCTGCGGTATGTGGAGACACTAAAAGCACCATAGTAGAACACAGATGAAGCTTCTAAGTTGATGTAATAAATAGTAAGAAGTAGTACAATTCAAGTTTTAGGTATCGATTATTGAATTTTTAGCTGGCTTAGGTGCCTTAGACATGAGCTAGGACCTTAAGATTCTGCATGAAAATAGGACTAGCAGCCGAATTGCATGGGAGAATGTGAAAAGTGTTCATATGTAGTAAAAACCTGAGAAATCCGTCCGTTTTCGTCATTTGTTATCGAATCGACTTAAAGCCAGATCTTCACATTGGCCGCTCTTCTCTCTGAAACGGTTGTACTTATCGTCTGAAAGCTATATCGCGTGCTGCGGTATGCGGAGACACTAGAAGCACCATAGTAGAACACAGATGAAGCTTCTAAGATGATGTAATAGCCAGTAAGAATTAGTACAATACCAGTTTTAGGTATCGATTATTGACTTTTTAGCTGGCTTTGGTGTCTTGGACATGAGCTAGGACCTTAAGATTCTGCATGAAAGGAGGACTAGCAGCCGAGTTGCACGGGAGAATGTGAAAAGTGTTCATATGTAGTAAAAACCTGAGAAATCCGTCCGTTGTCGTCATTTGTTACGGAATCGACTTAAAGCCAGGTCGTCACATTAGCCGCTCTTCTCTCTGAAACGGTTGTAATTATCGCCTGCAAAGCTATGTCGCGTGCTGCGGTATGCGGAGACACTGAAAGCACCATAGTAGAACACAGATGAAGATTCTAAGATGATGTAATAGCCAGTAAGATGTAGTACAATTCAAGTTTTAGGTATCGATTATTGACTTTTAGCAGGATTTGGTGCCTTAGACATGAGCTAGGACCTTAAGATTCGGCATGAAAGGAGGACTAGCAGCCGAATTGCACGCGAGATTGTGAAAAGTGTTCATATGTAGTAAAAACCTGAGAAATCCGTCCGTTTTCGTCATTTGTTATCGAATCGACTTAAAGCCAGGTCGTCACATTGGCCGCTCTTCTCTCAGAAACGGTTATACTTATCGTCTGAAAGCTATGTCGCGTGCTGCGGTATGCGGAGACACTAAAGGCACCATAGTAGAACACAGATGAAGCTTCTAAGATGATGTAATAGCCAGTAAGAATTAATACAATACCAGTTTTAGGTATCGATTATTGACTTTTTAGCTGGCTTTGGTGCCTTGGACATAGCTAGGACCATAAGATTCTGCATGAAAGGAGGACTAGCGGCCGAGTTGCACGGGAGAATGTGAAAAGTGTTCATATGTAGTAAAAACCTGAGAAATCCGTCCGTTTTCGTCATTTGTTATCGAATCGACTTAAAGCCAGATCTTCACATTGGCCGCTCTTCTCTCTGAAACGGTTGTACTTATCGTCTGAAAGCTATGTCGCGTGCTGCGGGTTGCGGAGACACTAAAAGCACCATAGTAGGACACAGATGAAGCTTCTAAGATGATGAAATAGCCAGTAAGATGTGGTACAATTCTAGTTTTAAGTATCGATTATTGACTTTTTAGTTTGCTTTGGTGCCTTGGACATGAGCTAGGATCTTAAGATTCTGCATGAAAGGAGGACTAGCAGCCGAGTTGCACGGGAGGATGTGAAAAGTGTTCATATGTAGTAAAAACCTGAGAAATCCGCCCATTTTCGTCATTTGTTATGGAATCGACTTAAAGCCGGATCGTCACGTTGGCCGCTCTTCTCTCTGAAACGGTTGTACTTATCGTTTGCAAAGCTATGTCGCGTGCTGCGGTATGTGGAGACACTAAAAGCACCATAGTAGAACACAGATGAAGCTTCTAAGTTGATGTAATAGCCAGTAAGAAGTAGTACAACTCAAGTTTTAGGTATCGATTATTGACTTTTTAGCTGGCTTTGGTGCCTTGGACATAGCTAGGTCCATAAGATTCTGCATGAGAGGAGGACTAGCAGCCGAGTTGCACGGGAGAATGTGAAAAGTGTTCATATGTAGTAAAAACCTGAGAAATCCGTCCGTTATCGTCATTTGTTACGGAATCGACTTAAAGCCAGGTCGTCACATTGGTCTCACTTCTCTCTGAAGCGGTTGTACTTATCGTCTGCAAAGCTATGTCGCGTGCTGTGGTATGCGGAGACACTAAAAGCACTATAGTAGAACACAGATGAAGATTCTAAGATGATGTAATAGCCAGTAAGATGTAGTACAATACAAGTTTTAAGTATCGATTATTGACTTTTTAGCTGGCGCTGGTGCCTTGGACATGAGCTACGACCTTAAGATTCTGCATGAAAGGAGGACTAGCAGCCGAGTTGCCCGGGAGGATGTGAAAAGTTTTCATATGTAGTAAAAACCTGAGAAATCCGCCCATTTTCGTCATTTGTTATCGAATCGACTTAAAGCCGGATCGTCACATTGGCAACTCAACTCTCTGAAACGGTTGTACTTATCGTCTGCAAAGCTATGTCGCGTGCTGCGGTATGTGGAGACACTAAAAGCACCATAGTAGAACACAGATGAAGCTTCTAAGTTGATGTAATAGCCAGTAAGAAGTAGTACAACTCAAGTTTTAGGTATCGATTATTGACTTTTTAGCTGGCTTTGGTGCCTTGGACATAGCTAGGACCATAAGATTCTGCATGAAAGGAGGACTAGCAGCCGAGTTGCACGGGAGAATGTGAAAAGTGTTCATATGTAGTAAAATCCTGAGAAATCCGTCCGTTTTCGTCATTTGTTATCGAATCGACTTAAAGCCAGATCGTCACATTGGCCGCTCTCCTCTCTGAAACGGTTGTACTTATCGTCTGAAAGGTATGTCGCGTGCTGCGGTATGCGGAGACACTAAAAGCACCATAGTAAGACACAGATGAAGCTTCTAAGATGATGAAATAGCCAGTAAGAATTAGTACAATACCAGTTTTAGGTATCGATTATTGACTTTTTAGCAGGCTTTGGTGCCTTGGACATGAGCTAGGACCTTAAGATTCTGCATGAAAGGAGGACTAGCAGCCGAATTGCACGCGAGATTGTGAAAAGTGTTCATATGTAGTAAAAACCTGAGAAATCCGTCTGTATTCGTCATTTGGTATGGAATAGACTTAAAGCCAGATCGTCTCATTGGCCGCTCTTCTCTCTGAAACGGTTGTACTTATCGTCTGCAAAGCTATGTCGCGTGTTGCGGTTTGTGGAGACACTAAAAGCACCATAGTAGAACACAGATGAAGCTTCTAAGTTGATGTAATAGCCAGTCAGAAGTAGTACAATTCAAGTTTTAGGTATCGATTATTGACTTTTTAGCTGGCCTTGGTGCATTGGACGTGAGCTAGGACCTTAAGATTCTGCATGAAAGGAGGACTAGCAGCCGAGTTGCATGGGAGATTGTGAAACGTGTTCATATGTATTAAAAACCTGAGAAATCCGTCCGTTTTCGTCATTTGTTATCGATTCGACTTAAAGCCAGATCGTCGCATTGGCCGCTCTTCTCTCTGAAACGGTTGTACTTATCGTCTGAAAGCTATGTCGCGAGCTGCGGTATGCGGAGACACTAAAAGCACCATAGTAGAACACATATGAAGCTTCTACGATGATGTAATAGCCAGTAAGAATTAGTACAATACCAGTTTTACGTATCGGTTATTGACTTTTTAGCTGGCTTTGGTGCCTTGGACATGAGCTAGGACCTTAAGATTCTGCATGAAAGGAGGACTAGCAGCCGAATTGCACGGGAGAATGTGAAAAGTGTTCATATGTAGTAAAAACCTGAGAAATCCGTCCGTTTTCGTCATTTGTTATGGAATCGACTTAAAGCCAGGTCGTCACATTGGCCGCTCTTCTCTCTGAAACGGTTGTACATATCTTCTGCAAATCTATGTCGCGTGCTGCGATATGCGGAGACACTAAAATCACCATAGTAGAACACAGATGAAGCTTCTAAGTTGTTGTAATAGCCAGTAAGAAGTAGTACAATTCAAGTTTTAAGTATCGATTATTGACTTTTTGGCTGGCTTTGGTGCCTTGGACATGAGCTAGGACCTTAAGATTCCGCATGAAAGGAGGACTAGCAGCCGAGTTGCAAGGGAGAATGTGAAAAGTGTTCGTATGTAGTAAAAACCTGAGAAATCCATCCGTTTTCGTCATTTTTTATCGATTCGACTTAAAGCCAGATCATCACATTCGCCGCTCTTCTCTCTGATTCGGTTGTACGTATCGTCCGAATGCTATGTCGCGTGCTGCGGTATGCGGAGACACTAAAAGCACCATAGTAGAACACAGATGAAGCTTCTAAGATGATGTAATAGCCAGTAAGAAGTAGTACATCTCAAGTTCTAGGTATCGATTATTGCCTTTTTAGCTCGCTTTGGTGCCTTGGACATGGGATAGGACCATAAGTTTCTGCATGAAAGGAGGACTAGCAGCCGAATTGCACGCGAGATTGTGAAAAGTGTTCATATGTAGTAAAAACCTGAGAAATCCGTCCGTTTTCGTCATTTGTTATCGAATCGACTTAAAGCCAGATCGTCTCATTGCCCGCTCTTCTCTCTGAAACGGTTGTACTTATCGTCTGCAAAGCTATGTCGCGTGCTGCGGGTTGCGGAGACACTAAAAGCACCATAGTAGGACACAGATGAAGCTTCTAAGATGATGAAATAGCCAGTAAGATGTGGTACAATTCTAGTTTTAAGTATCGATTATTGACTTTTTAGTTTGCTTTGGTGCCTTGGAAATGAGCTAGGACCATAAGATTCTGCATGAAAGGAGGACTAGCAGCCGAGTTGCACAGGAGAATGTGAAAAGTGTTCATATGTAGTAAAAACCTGAGAAATCCGTCCGTTTTCGTCATTTGTTACGGAATCGACTTAAAGCCAGGTCGTCACATTGGTCGCACTTCTCTCTGAAGCGGTTGTACTTATCGTCTGCAAAGCTATGTCGCGTGCTGTGGTATGCGGAGACACTAAAAGCACTATAGTAGAACACAGATGAAGATTCTAAGATGATGTAATAGCCAGTAAGAAGTAGTACAATACAAGTTTTAAGTATCGATTATTGACTTTTTAGCTGGCTTTGGTGCCTTGGACATGAGCTACGACCTTAAGATTCTGCATGAAAGGAGGACTAGCAGCCGAGTTGCCCGGGAGGATGTGAAAAGTTTTCATATGTAGTAAAAACCTGAGAAATCCGCCCATTTTCGTCATTTGTTATCGAATCGACTTAAAGCCGGATCGTCACATTGGCAACTCAACTCTCTGAAACGGTTGTACTTATCGTCTGCAAAGCTATGTCGCGTGCTGCGGTATGTGGAGACACTAAAAGCACCATAGTAGAACACAGATGAAGCTTCTAAGTTGATGTAATAGCCAGTAAGAAGTAGTACAACTCAAGTTTTAGGTATCGATTATTGACTTTTTAGCTGGCTTTGGTGCCTTGGACATAGCTAGGACCATAAGATTCTGCATGAAAGGAGGACTAGCAGCCGAGTTGCACGGGAGAATGTGAAAAGTGTTCATATGTAGTAAAATCCTGAGAAATCCGTCCGTTTTCGTCATTTGTTATCGAATCGACTTAAAGCCAGATCGTCACATTGGCCGCTCTCCTCTCTGAAACGGTTGTACTTATCGTCTGAAAGCTATGTCGCGTGCTGCGGTATGCGGAGACACTAAAAGCACCATAGTAGGACACAGATGAAGCTTCTAAGATGATGAAATAGCCAGTAAGAATTAGTACAATACCAGTTTTAGGTATCGATTATTGACTTTTTAGCAGGCTTTGGTGCCTTGGACATGAGCTAGGACCTTAAGATTCTGCATGAAAGGAGGACTAGCAGCCGAATTGCACGCGAGATTGTGAAAAGTGTTCATATGTAGTAAAAACCTGAGAAATCCGTCTGTAATCGTCATTTGGTATGGAATAGACTTAAAGCCAGATCGTCACATTGGCCGCTCTTCTCTCTGAAACGGTTGTACTTATCGTCTGCAAAGCTATGTCGCGTGCTGCGGTTTGTGGAGACACTAAAAGCACCATAGTAGAACACATATGAAGCTTCTACGATGATGTAATAGCCAGTAAGAATTAGTACAATACCAGTTTTACGTATCGGTTATTGACTTTTTAGCTGGCTTTGGTGCCTTGGACATGAGCTAGGACCTTAAGATTCTGCATGAAAGGAGGACTAGCAGCCGAATTGCACGGGAGAATGTGAAAAGTGTTCATATGTAGTAAAAACCTGAGAAATCCGTCCGTTTTCGTCATTTGTTATGGAATCGACTTAAAGCCAGGTCGTCACATTGGCCGCTCTTCTCTCTGAAACGGTTGTACATATCTTCTGCAAATCTATGTCGCGTGCTGCGATATGCGGAGACACTAAAATCACCATAGTAGAACACAGATGAAGCTTCTAAGTTGTTGTAATAGCCAGTAAGAAGTAGTACAATTCAAGTTTTAAGTATCGATTATTGACTTTTTGGCTGGCTTTGGTGCCTTGGACATGAGCTAGGACCTTAAGATTCCACATGAAAGGAGGACTAGCAGCCGAGTTGCAAGGGAGAATGTGAAAAGTGTTCGTATGTAGTAAAAACCTGAGAAATCCATCCGTTTTCGTCATTTTTTATCGATTCGACTTAAAGCCAGATCATCACATTCGCCGCTCTTCTCTCTGATTCGGTTGTACGTATCGTCCGAATGCTATGTCGCGTGCTGCGGTATGCGGAGACACTAAAAGCACCATAGTAGAACACAGATGAAGCTTCTAAGATGATGTAATAGCCAGTAAGAAGTAGTACATCTCAAGTTCTAGGTATCGATTATTGCCTTTTTAGCTCGCTTTGGTGCCTTGGACATGGGATAGGACCATAAGTTTCTGCATGAAAGGAGGACTAGCAGCCGAATTGCACGCGAGATTGTGAAAAGTGTTCATATGTAGTAAAAACCTGAGAAATCCGTCCGTTTTCGTCATTTGTTATCGAATCGACTTAAAGCCAGATCGTCTCATTGCCCGCTCTTCTCTCTGAAACGGTTGTACTTATCGTCTGCAAAGCTATGTCGCGTGCTGCGGGTTGCGGAGACACTAAAAGCACCATAGTAGGACACAGATGAAGCTTCTAAGATGATGAAATAGCCAGTAAGATGTGGTACAATTCTAGTTTTAAGTATCGATTATTGACTTTTTAGTTTGCTTTGGTGCCTTGGAAATGAGCTAGGACCATAAGATTCTGCATGAAAGGAGGACTAGCAGCCGAGTTGCACGGGAGAATGTGAAAAGTGTTCATATGTAGTAAAAACCTGAGAAATCCGTCCGTTTTCGTCATTTGTTACGGAATCGACTTAAAGCCAGGTCGTCACATTGGTCGCACTTCTCTCTGAAGCGGTTGTACTTATCGTCTGCAAAGCTATGTCGCGTGCTGTGGTATGCGGAGACACTAAAAGCACTATAGTAGAACACAGATGAAGATTCTAAGATGATGTAATAGCCAGTAAGAAGTAGTACAATACAAGTTTTAAGTATCGATTATTGACTTTTTAGCTGGCTTTGGTGCCTTGGACATGAGCTACGACCTTAAGATTCTGCATGAAAGGAGGACTAGCAGCCGAGTTGCCCGGGAGGATGTGAAAAGTTTTCATATGTAGTAAAAACCTGAGAAATCCGCCCATTTTCGTCATTTGTTATCGAATCGACTTAAAGCCGGATCGTCACATTGGCAACTCAACTCTCTGAAACGGTTGTACTTATCGTCTGCAAAGCTATGTCGCGTGCTGCGGTATGTGGAGACACTAAAAGCACCATAGTAGAACACAGATGAAGCTTCTAAGTTGATGTAATAGCCAGTAAGAAGTAGTACAACTCAAGTTTTAGGTATCGATTATTGACTTTTTAGCTGGCTTTGGTGCCTTGGACATAGCTAGGACCATAAGATTCTGCATGAAAGGAGGACTAGCAGCCGAGTTGCACGGGAGAATGTGAAAAGTGTTCATATGTAGTAAAATCCTGAGAAATCCGTCCGTTTTCGTCATTTGTTATCGAATCGACTTAAAGCCAGATCGTCACATTGGCCGCTCTCCTCTCTGAAACGGTTGTACTTATCGTCTGAAAGCTATGTCGCGTGCTGCGGTATGCGGAGACACTAAAAGCACCATAGTAGGACACAGATGAAGCTTCTAAGATGATGAAATAGCCAGTAAGAATTAGTACAATACCAGTTTTAGGTATCGATTATTGACTTTTTAGCAGGCTTTGGTGCCTTGGACATGAGCTAGGACCTTAAGATTCTGCATGAAAGGAGGACTAGCAGCCGAATTGCACGCGAGATTGTGAAAAGTGTTCATATGTAGTAAAAACCTGAGAAATCCGTCTGTATTCGTCATTTGGTATGGAATAGACTTAAAGCCAGATCGTCACATTGGCCGCTCTTCTCTCTGAAACGGTTGTACTTATCGTCTGCAAAGCTATGTCGCGTGCTGCGGTTTGTGGAGACACTAAAAGCACCATAGTAGAACACAGATGAAGCTTCTAAGTTGATGCAATAGCCAGTCAGAAGTAGTACAATTCAAGTTTAGGTATCGATTATTGACTTTTTAGCTGGCCTTGGTGCATTGGACGTGAGCTAGGACCTTAAGATTCTGCATGAAAGGAGGACTAGCAGCCGAGTTGCATGGGAGATTGTGAAACGTGTTCATATGTATTAAAAACCTGAGAAATCCGTCCGTTTTCGTCATTTGTTATCGAATCGACTTAAAGCCAGATCGTCGCATTGGCCGCTCTTCTCTCTGAAACGGTTGTACTTATCGTCTGAAAGCTATGTCGCGAGCTGCGGTATGCGGAGACACTAAAAGCACCATAGTAGAACACATATGAAGCTTCTACGATGATGTAATAGCCAGTAAGAATTAGTACAATACCAGTTTTACATATCGGTTATTAACTTTTTAGCTGGCTTTGGTGCCTTGGACATGAGCTAGGACCTTAAGATTCTGCATGAAAGGAGGACTAGCAGCCGAATTTCACGGGAGAATGTGAAAAGTGTTCATATGTAGTAAAAACCTGAGAAATCCGTCCGTTTTCGTCATTTGTTATGGAATCGACTTAAAGCCAAGTCGTCACATTGGCCGCTCTTCTCTCTGAAACGGTCGTACATATCTTCTGCAAATCTATGTCGCGTGCTGCGATATGCGGAGACACTAAAATCACCATAGTAGAACACAGATGAAGCTTCTAAGTTGATGTAATAGCCAGTAAGAAGTAGTACAATTCAAGTTTTAGGTATCGATTATTGACTTTTTAGCTGGCTTTGGTGCCTTGGACATGAGCTAGGACCTTAAGATTCCGAATGAAAGGAGGACTAGCAGCCGAGTTGCAAGGGAGAATGTGAAAAGTGTTCGTATGTAGTAAAAACCTGAGAAATCCAAACGTTTTCGTCATTTTTTATCGAATCGACTTAAAGCCAGATCATCACATTCGCCGCTCTTCTCTCTGATTCGGTTGTACGTATCGTCCGAATGCTATGTCGCGTGCTGCGGTATGCGGAGACACTAAAAGCACCATAGTAGAACACAGATGAAGCTTCTAAGATGATGTAATAGCCAGTAAGAAGTAGTACATCTCAAGTTCTAGGTATCGATTATTGCCTTTTTAGCTCGCTTTGGTGCCTTGGACATGAGCTAGGACCTTAAGATTCTGCATGAAAGGAGGACTAGCAGCCGAGTTGCACAGGAGAATGTGAAAAGTGTTCATATGTAGTAAAAACCTGAGAAATCCGTCCGTTGTCGTCATTTGTTACGGAATCGACTTAAAGCCAGGTCGTCACATTAGCCGCTCTTCTCTCTGAAACGGTTGTACTTATCGCCTGCAAAGCTATGTCGCGTGCTGTGGTATGCGGAGACACTGAAAGCACCATAGTAGAACACAGATGAAGATTCTAAGATGATGTAATAGCCAGTAAGATGTAGTACAATTCAAGTTTTAGGTATCGATTATTGACTTTTAGCTGGATTTGGTGCCTTGGACATGAGCTAGGACCTTAAGTTTCTGCATGAAAGGGGGACTAGCAGCCGAGTTGCACGGGAGAATGTGAAAAGTGTTCATATGTAGTAAAAACCTGAGAAATCCGTCCGTTTTCGTCATTTGTTATCGAATCGACTTAAAGCCAGGTCGTCACATTGGCCGCTCTTCTCTCAGAAACGGTTATACTTATGGTCTGAAAGCTATGCCGCATGCTGCGGTATGCGGAGACACTAAAGGCACCATAGTAGAACACAGATGAAGCTTCTAAGATGATGTAATAGCCAGTAAGAATTAATACAATACCAGTTTTAGGTATCGATTATTGACTTTTTAGCTGGCTTTGGTGCCTTGGACATAGCTAGGACCATAAGATTCTGCATGAAAGGAGGACTAGCAGCCGAGTTGCACGGGAGAATGTGAAAAGTGTTCATATATAGTAAAAACCTGAGAAATCCGTCCGTTTTCGTCATTTGTTATCGAATCGACTTAAAGCCAGATCGTCACATTGGCCGCTCTTCTCTCTCAAACGGTTGTACTTATCGTCTGCAAAGCTATGTCGCGTGCTGCGGTATGCGGAGACACTAAAAGCACCATAGTAGGACGCAGATGAAGCTTCTAAGATGATGAAATAGCCAGTAAAAATTAGAACAATACCAGTTTTAGGTATCGATTATTGACTTTTTAGCTGGCTTTGGTGCCTTGGACATAGCTAGGACCATAAGATTCTGCATGAAAGGAGGACTAGCAGCCGAGTTGCATGGGAGAATGTGAAAAGTGTTCATATGTAGTAAAAACCTGAGAAATCCGTCCGTTTTCGTCATTTGTTATCGAATCGACTTAAAGCCAGATCGTCACATTGGCCGCTCTTCTCTCTGAAACAGTTGTACTTATCGTCTGCAAAGCTATGTCGCGTGCTACGGTATGTGGAGACACTAAAAGCACCATAGTAGAACACAGATGAAGATTCTAAGATGATGTAATAGCCAGTAAGATGTAGTACAATTCAAGTTTTAGGTATCGATTATTGACTTTTAGCTGGATTTGGTGCCTTGGACATGAGCTAGGACCTTAAGATTCTGCATGAAAGGAGGACTAGCAGCCGAGTTGCACGGGAGAATGTGAAAAGTGTTCATATGTAGTAAAAACCTGAGAAATCCGTCCGTTTTCGTCATTTGTTATCGAATCGACTTAAAGCCAGGTCGTCACATTGGCCGCTCTTCTCTCAGAAACGGTAATACTTATCGTCTGAAAGCTATGTCGCGTGCTGCGGTATGCGGAGACACTAAAAGCACCATAGTAGAACACAGATGAAGCTTCTAAGATGATGAAATAGCCAGTAAGAATTAGTACAATACAAGTTTTAAGTATCGATTATTGACTTTTTAGCTGGCTTTGGTGCCTTGGACATGAGCTACGACCTTAAGATTCTGCATGAAAGGAGGACTAGCAGCCGAGTTGCCCGGGAGGATGTGAAAAGTTTTCATATGTAGTAAAAACCTGAGAAATCCGCCCATTTTCGTCATTTGTTATCGAATCGACTTAAAGCCGGATCGTCACATTGGCAACTCAACTCTCTGAAACGGTTGTACTTATCGTCTGCAAAGCTATGTCGCGTGCTGCGGTATGTGGAGACACTAAAAGCACCATAGTAGAACACAGATGAAGCTTCTAAGTTGATGTAATAGCCAGTAAGAAGTAGTACAACTCAAGTTTTAGGTATCGATTATTGACTTTTTAGCTGGCTTTGGTGCCTTGGACATAGCTAGGACCATAAGATTCTGCATGAAAGGAGGACTAGCAGCCGAGTTGCACGGGAGAATGTGAAAAGTGTTCATATGTTGTAAAATCCTGAGAAATCCGTCCGTTTTCGTCATTTGTTATCGAATCGACTTAAAGCCAGATCGTCACATTGGCCGCTCTCCTCTCTGAAACGGTTGTACTTATCGTCTGAAAGCTATGTCGCGTGCTGCGGTATGCGGAGACACTAAAAGCACCATAGTAGGACACAGATGAAGCTTCTAAGATGATGAAATAGCCAGTAAGAATTAGTACAATACCAGTTTTAGGTATCGATTATTGACTTTTTAGCAGGCTTTGGTGCCTTGGACATGAGCTAGGACCTTAAGATTCTGCATGAAAGGAGGACTAGCAGCCGAGTTTCACGCGAGATTGTGAAAAGTGTTCATATGTAGTAAAAACCTGAGAAATCCGTCTGTATTCGTCATTTGGCAGCGTGCTGCGGTTTGTGGAGACACTAAAAGCACCATAGTAGAACACAGATGAAGCTTCTAAGTTGATGTAATAGCCAGTCAGAAGTAGTACAATTCAAGTTTAGGTATCGATTATTGACTTTTTAGCTGGCCTTGGTGCATTGGACGTGAGCTAGGACCTTAAGATTCTGCATGAAAGGAGGACTAGCAGCCGAGTTGCATGGGAGATTGTGAAACGTGTTCATATGTATTAAAAACCTGAGAAATCCGTCCGTTTTCGTCATTTGTTATCGAATCGACTTAAAGCCAGATCGTCGCATTGGCCGCTCTTCTCTCTGAAACGGTTGTACTTATCGTCTGAAAGCTATGTCGCGAGCTGCGGTATGCGGAGACACTAAGAGCACCATAGTAGAACACATATGAAGCTTCTACGATGATGTAATAGCCAGTAAGAATTAGTACAATACCAGTTTTACATATCGGTTATTGACTTTTTAGCTGGCTTTGGTGCCTTGGACATGAGCTAGGACCTTAAGATTCTGCATGAAAGGAGGACTAGCAGCCGAATTTCACGGGAGAATGTGAAAAGTGTTCATATGTAGTAAAAACCTGAGAAATCCGTCCGTTTTCGTCATTTGTTATGGAATCGACTTAAAGCCAGGTCGTCACATTGGCCGCTCTTCTCTCTGAAACGGTTGTACATATCTTCTGCAAATCTATGTCGCGTGCTGCGATATGCGGAGACACTAAAATCACCATAGTAGAACACAGATGAAGCTTCTAAGTTGATGTAATAGCCAGTAAGAAGTAGTACAATTCAAGTTTTAGGTATCGATTATTGACTTTTTAGCTGGCTTTGGTGCCTTGGACATGAGCTAGGACCTTAAGATTCCGCATGAAAGGAGGACTAGCAGCCGAGTTGCAAGGGAGAATGTGAAAAGTGTTCGTATGTAGTAAAAACCTGAGAAATCCAAACGTTTTCGTCATTTTTTATCGAATCGACTTAAAGCCAGATCATCACATTCGCCGCTCTTCTCTCTGATTCGGTTGTACGTATCGTCCGAATGCTATGTCGCGTGCTGCGGTATGCGGAGACACTAAAAGCACCATAGTAGAACACAGATGAAGCTTCTAAGATGATGTAATAGCCAGTAAGAAGTAGTACATCTCAAGTTCTAGGTATCGATTATTGCCTTTTTAGCTCGCTTTGGTGCCTTGGACATGGGATAGGACCATAAGATTCTGCATGAAAGGAGGACTAGCAGCCGAATTGCACGCGAGATTGTGAAAAGTGTTCATATGTAGTAAAAACCTGAGAAATCCGTCCGTATTCGTCATTTGTTATGGAATCGACTTAAAGCCAGATCGTCACATTGGCCGCTCTTCTCTCTGAAACGGTTGTACTTATCGTCTGCAAAGCTATGTCGCGTGCTGCGGTTTGTGGAGACACTAAAAGCACCATACTAGAACACAGATGAAGCTTCTAAGAAGATGTAATAGCCAGTAAGAAGTAGTACAATACCAGATTTAGGTATCGATTATTGACTTTTTAGCTGGATTTGGTGCCTTAGACATGAGCTATGACCTTAAGATGCGGGATGAAAGGAGGACTAGCAGCCGAATTGCACGCGTGATTGTGAAAAGTGTTCATATGTAGTAAAAACCTGAGAAATCCGTCCGTATTCGTCATTTGTTATGGAATCGACTTAAAGCCAGATCGTCACATTGGCCGCTCTTCGCTCTGAAACGGTTGTACTTATCGTCTGAAAGCTATGTAGCGTGCTGCGGTATGCGGAGACACTAGAAGCACCATAGTAGAACACAGATGAAGCTTCTAAGATGATGTAATAGCCAGTAAGAATTAGTACAATACCAGTTTTAGGTATCGATTATTGACTTTTTAGCAGGCTTTGGTGCCTTGGACATGAGCTAGGACCTTAAGATTCTGCATGAAAGGAGGACTAGCAGCCGAGTTGCACGGGAGAATGTGAAAAGTGTTCATATGTAGTAAAAACCTGAGAAATCCGTCCGTTGTCGTCATTTGTTACGGAATCGACTTAAAGCCAGGTCGTCACATTAGCCGCTCTTCTCTCTGAAACGGTTGTACTTATCGCCTGCAAAGCTATGTCGCGTGCTGTGGTATGCGGAGACACTGAAAGCACCATAGTAGAACACAGATGAAGATTCTAAGATGATGTAATAGCCAGTAAGATGTAGTACAATTCAAGTTTTAGGTATCGATTATTGACTTTTAGCTGGATTTGGTGCCTTGGACATGAGCTAGGACCTTAAGATTCTGCATGAAAGGAGGACTAGCAGCCGAGTTGCACGGGAGAATGTGAAAAGTGTTCATATGTAGTAAAAACCTCAGAAATCCGTCCGTTTTCGTCATTTGTTATCGAATCGACTTAAAGCCAGGTCGTCACATTGGCCGCTCTTCTCTCAGAAACGGTTATACTTATCGTCTGAAAGCTATGCCGCATGCTGCGGTATGCGGAGACACTAAAGGCACCATAGTAGAACACAGATGAAGCTTCTAAGATGATGTAATAGCCAGTAAGAATTAATACAATACCAGTTTTAGGTATCGATTATTGACTTTTTAGCTGGCTTTGGTGCCTTGGACATAGCTAGGACCATAAGATTCTGCATGAAAGGAGGACTAGCAGCCGAGTTGCACGGGAGAATGTGAAAAGTGTTCATATGTAGTAAAAACCTGAGAAATCCGTCCGTTTTCTTCATTTGTTACGGAATCGATTTAAAGCCAGGTCGTCACATTGTCCGCTCTTCTCTCTGAAACGGTTGTACATATCGTCTGCAAAGCTATGTCGCGTGCTGCGATATGCGGGGACACTAAAATCACCATAGTAGAACATTGATGAAGCTTCTAAGTTGATGTAATAGCTAGTAAGAATTAGTACAATACCAGATTTAGGTATCGATTATTGACTTTTTAGCTGGATTTGGTGCCTTGGACATGAGCTAGGACCTTAAGGTTCTGCATGAAAGGAGGACTAGCAGCCGAATTGCACGCGAGATTGTGAAAAGTGTTCATATGTAGTAAAAACCTGAGAAATCCGTCTGTATTCGTCATTTGGTATGCAATCGACTTAAAGCCAGATCTTCACATTGGCCGCTCTTCTCTCTGAAACGGTTGTACATATCGTCTGAAAGCTATGTCGCGTGCTGCGGTATGCGGAGACACTAAAAGCACCATAGTAGGACACAGATGAAGCTTCTAAGATGATGAAATAGCCAGTAAGAATTAGTACAATACTAGTTTTAGGTATCGATTATTGACTTTTTAGCAGGCTTTGGTGCCTTGGACATGAGCTAGGACCTTAAGATTCTGCATGAAAGGAGGACTAGCAGCCGAGTTGCACGGGAGGATGTGAAAAGTGTTCATATGTAGTAAAAACCTGAGAAATCCGTCCGTTTTCGTCATTTGTTATCGAATCGACTTAAAGTCAGATCGTCACATTGGCCGCTCTTCCCTCTGAAACGGTTGTACATATCGTCTGCAAAGCTATGTCACGTGTTGCGGTATGTGGAGACTCTAAAAGCACCATAGTAGAACACAGATGATGCTTGTAAGTTGATGTAATAGCCAGTAAGAAGTAGTACAACTCAAGTTTTAGGTATCGATTATTGACTTTTTAGCTGGCTTTGGTGCCTTGGACATGAGCTAGGACCTTAAGATTCTGCATGAAAGGAGGACTAGCAGCCGAATTGCACGCGAGATTGTGAAAAGTGTTCATATGTAGTAAAAACCTGAGAAATCCGTCCGTATTCGTCATTTGTTATGGAATCGACTTAAAGCCAGATCGTCACATTGGCCGCTCTTCTCTCTGAAACGGTTGTACTTATCGTCTGCAAAGCTATGTCGCTTGCTGCGGGTTGCGGAGACACTAAAAGCACCATAGTAGGACACAGATGAAGCTTCTAAGATGATGAAATAGCCAGTAAGATGTAGTACAATTCTAGTTTTAAGTATCGATTATTGACTTTTTAGTTGGCTTTGGTGTCTTGGACATGAGCTAGGACCTTAAGATTCTGCATGAAAGGAGGACTAGCAGCCGAGTTGCACGGGAGAATGTGAAAAGTGTTCATATGTAGTAAAAACCTGAGAAATCCGTCCGTTTTCGTCATTTGTTACGGAATCGACTTAAAGCCAGGTCGTCACATTGGTCGCTCTTCTCTCTGAAACGGTTGTACTTATCGTCTGCAAAGCTATGTCGCGTGCTGCGGATTGTGGAGACACTAAAAGCACCATAGTAGAACACAGATGAAGCTTCTAAGTTGATGTAATAGCCAGTAAGAAGTAGTACAATTCAAGTTTCAGGTATCGATTATTGACTTTTTAGCTGGCCTTGGTTCATTGGACGTGCGCTAGGACCTTAAGACTCTGCATTAAAGGAGGACTAGCAGCCGAGTAGCAAGGGAGAATGTAAAAAGTGTTCATATGTAGTAAAAACCTGAGAAATCCGTCCGTTTTCGTCATTTGTTATCGAATCGACTTAAAGCCAGATCGTCACATTGGCCGCTCTTCTCTCTGAAACGGTTGTACTTATCGTCTGCAAAGCTATGTCGCGTGCTGCGGTATGTGGAGACACTAAAAGCACCATAGTAGAACACAGATGAAGCATCTAAGTTGATGTAATAGCCAGTAAGAAGTAGTACAACTCAAGTTTTAGGTATCGATTATTGACTTTTTAGCTGGCTTTGGTGCCTTGGACATGAGCTAGGACCATAAGATTCTGCATGAAAGGAGGACTAGCAGCCGAGTAGCATGGGAGAATGTGAAACGTGTTCATATGTAGTAAAAACCTGAGAAATTCGTCTGTTTTCGTCATTTGTTATCGAATCGACTTAAAGCCAGATCGTCGCATTGGCCGCTCTTCTCTCTTAAACGGTTGTACTTATCGTCTGAAATCTATGTCGCGTGCTGCGGTATGCGGAGACAGTAAAAGCACCATAGTAGAACATAGATGAAGCTTCTAAGATGATGTAATAGCCAGTAAGAATTAGTACAATACCAGTTTTAGGTATCGATTATTGACTTTTTAGCAGGCTTTGGTGCCTTGGACATGAGCTAGGACCTTAAGATTCTGCATGAAAGGAGGACTAGCAGCCGAGTTGCACGGGAGGATGTGAAAAGTGTTCATAAGTAGTAAAAACCTGAGAAATCCGTCCGTTTTCGTCATTTGTTATCGAATCGACTTAAAGCCAGGTCGTCACATTGGCCGCTCTACTCTCTGAAACGGTTGTACATATCGTCTGCAAAGCTATGTCGCGTGCTGCGGTATGTGAAGCCTCTAAAAGCACCATAGTAGAACACAGATGAAGCTTCTAAGTTGATGTAATAGCTAGTAAGAAGTAGTACAATTGAAATTTTAGATATCGATTATTGACTTTTTAGCTGGCTTTGATGCCTTGGACATGAGCTAGGACCTTAAAATTCTGCATCAAAGGAGGACTAGCAGCCGAGTTGCACGGGAGAATGTGAAAAGTGTTCATATGTAGTAAAAACCTGTGAAATAGGTCCGTTTTCGTCATTTGTTATCGAATCGACTTAAAGCCAGATCGTCACATTGGCCGCTCTTCTCTCTGAAGCGGTTGTACTTATCGTCTGCAAAGCTATGTCGCATGCTGCGGTATGTGAAGCCTCTAAAAGCACCATAGTAGAACACAGATGAAGCTTCTAAGTTGATGTAATAGCCAGTAAGAAGTAGTACAACACAAGTTTTAGGTATCGATTATTGAATTTTTAGCTGGCTTTTTTGCCTTTTACATGAGGTAGGACCTTAAGATTCTGCATGAAAGGAGGACTAGCAGCCGAATTGCACGGAAGAACGTGAAAAGTGTTCATATGTAGTAAAAACCTGAGAAATCCGTCCGTATTCGTCATTTGTTATGGAATCGACTTAAAGACAGATCGTCACATTGGCCGCTCTTCTCTCTCAAACGGTTGTATTTATCGTCTGCAAAGCTATGTTGTGTGCTGCGGTATGTGGAGACACTAAAAGCACGATAGTAGAACACAGATGAAGCTTCTAAGTTGATGTAATAATTAGTAAGAAGTAGTACAATTCAAGTTTTAGGTATCGATTATTCAATTTTTAGCTGGCTTAGGTGCCTTAGACATGAGCTAGGACCTTAAGATTCTGCATGAAAATAGGACTAGCAGCCGAATTGCATGGGATAATGTGAAAAGTGTTCATATGTAGCTGGCTTATGTGCCTTAGACATGAGCTAGGACCTTAAGATTCTGCATGAAAATAGGACTAGCAGCCGAATTGCATGGGATAATGTGAAAAGTGTTCATATGTAGTAAAAACCTGAGAAATCCGTCCGTTTTCGTCATTTGTTATGGAATCGACTTAAAGCCAGGTCGTCACATTGGCCGCTCTTCTCTCTGAAACGGTTGTACATATCTTCTGCAAAGCTATGTCGCGTGCTGCGATATGCGGAGACACTAAAATCACCATAGTAGAACACAGATGAAGCTTCTAAGTTGATGTAATAGCCAGTAAGAAGTAGTACAATTCAAGTTTTAGGTATCGATTATTGACTTTTTAGCTGGCTTTGGTGCCTTGGACATGAGCTAGGACCTTAAGATTCCGCATGAAAGGAGGACTAGCAGCCGAGTTGCAAGGGAGAATGTGAAAAGTGTTCGTATGTAGTAAAAACCTGAGAAATCCATCCGTTTTCGACATTTTTTATCGAATCGACTTAAAGCCAGATCATCACATTCGCCGCTCTTCTCTCTGAAACGGTTGTACGTATCGTCCGAATGCTATGTCGCGTGCTGCGGTATGCGGAGACACTAAAAGCACCATAGTAGAACACAGATGAAGCTTCTAAGATGATGTAATAGCCAGTAAGAAGTAGTACATCTCAAGTTCTAGGTATCGATTATTGACTTTTTAGCTGGCTTTGGTGCCTTGGACATGAGCTAGGACCTTAAGATTCCGCATGAAAGGAGGACTAGCAGCCGAGTTGCAAGGGAGAATGTCAAAAGTGTTCGTATGTAGTAAAAACCTGAGAAATCCATCCGTTTTCGTCATTTTTTATCGAATCGACTTAAAGCCAGATCATCACATTCGCCGCTCTTCTCTGTGAAACGGTTGTACGTATCGTCCGAATGCTATGTCGCGTGCTGCGGTATGCGGAGACACTAAAAGCACCATAGTAGAACACAGATGAAGCTTCTAAGATGATGTAATAGCCAGTAAGAAGTAGTACATCTCAAGTTCTAGGTATCGATTATTGCCTTTTTAGCTGGATTTGGTACCTTGGACATGAGCTAGGACCATAAGATTCTGCATGAAAGGAGGACTAGCAGCCGAATTGCAAGCGAGATTGTGAAAAGTGTTCATATGTAGTAAAAACCTGAGAAATCCGTCCGTATTCGTCATTTGTTATGGAATCGACTTAAAGCCAGATCGTCACATTGGCCGCTCTTCTCTCTGAAACGGTTGTACTTATCGTCTGCAAAGCTATGTCGCGTGCTGCGGTATGCGGAGACACTAAAAAAGCACCATAGTAGGACACAGATGAAGCTTCTAAGATGATGAAATAGCCAGTAAGAATTAGTACAATACCAGTTTTAGGTATCGATTATTGACGTTTTAGCAGGCTTTGGTGCCTTTTACATGAGGTAGGACCTTAAGATTCTGCATGAAAGGAGGACTAGCAGCCGAGTTGCACGGGAGGATGTGAAAAGTGTTCATATGTAGTAAAAACCTGAGAAATCTGTCCGTTTTTGTCATCTGTTATCGAATCGACTTCAAGCCAGATCGTCACATTGGGCGCTCTTCTCTCTGAAACGGTTGTACTTATCGTCTGAAAGCTATGTCGCGTGCTGCGGGTTGCGGAGACACAAAAAGCACCATAGTAGGACACAGATGAAGCTTCTAAGATGATGAAATAGCCAGTAAGATGTAGTACAATTCTAGTTTTAAGTATCGATTATTGACTTTTTAGTTGGCTTTGGTGTCTTGGACATGAGCTAGGACCTTAAGATTCTGCATGAAAGGAGGACTAGCAGCCGAGTTGCACGGGAGAATGTGAAAAGTGTTCATATGTAGTAAAAACCTGAGAAATCCGTCCATTTTCGTCATTTGTTACGGAATCGACTTAAAGCCAGGTCGTCACATTGGTCGCTCTTCTCCCTGAAACGGTTGTACTTATCGTCTGCAAAGCTATGTCGCGTGCTGCGGATTGTGGAGACACTAAAAGCACCATAGTAGAACACAGATGAAGCTTCTAAGTTGATGTAATAGCCAGTAAGAAGTAGTACAATTCAAGTTTCAGGTATCGATTATTGACTTTTTAGCTGGCCTTGGTGCATTGGACGTGAGCTAGGACCTTAAGACTCTGCATTAAAGGAGGACTAGCAGCCGAGTAGCAAGGGAGAATGTGAAAAGTGTTCATATGTAGTAAAAACCTGAGAAATCCGTCCGTTTTCGTCATTTGTTATCGAATCGACTTAAAGCCAGATCGTCACATTGGCCGCTCTTCTCTCTGAAACGGTTGTACTTATCGTCTGCAAAGCTATGTCGCGTGCTGCGGTATGTGGAGACACTAAAAGCACCATAGTAGAACACAGATGAAGCTTCTAAGTTGATGTAATAGCCAGTAAGAAGTAGTACAACTCAAGTTTTAGGTATCGATTATTGACTTTTTAGCTTGCTTTGGTGCCTTGGACATGAGCTAGGACCATAAGATTCTGCATGAAAGGAGGACTAGCAGCCGAGTAGCATGGGAGAATGTGAAACGTGTTCATCTGTAGTAAAAACCTGAGAAATTCGTCTGGTTTCGTCATTTGTTAACGAATCGACTTAAAGCCAGATCGTCGCATTGGCCGCTCTTCTCTCTGAAACGGTTGTAGTTATCGTCTGAAAGCTATGTCGCGTGCTGCGGTATGCGGAGACAGTAAAAGCACCATAGTAGAACACAGATGAAGCTTCTAAGATGATGTAATAGCCAGTAAGAATTAGTACAATACCAGTTTTAGGTATCGATTATTGACTTTTTAGCAGGCTATGGTGCCTTGGACATGAGCCAGGACCTTAAGATTCTGCATGAAAGGAGGACTAGCAGCCGAGTTGCACGGGAGGATGTGAAAAGTGTTCATATGTAGTAAAAACCTGAGAAATCCGTCCGTTATCGTCATTTGTTATCGAATCGACTTAAAGCCAGGTCGTCACATTGGCCGCTCTTCTCTCTGAAACGGTTGTGCATATCGTCTGCAAAGCTATGTCGCGTGCTGCGGTATGTGAAGCCTCTAAAAGCACCATAGTAGAACACAGATGAAGCTTCTAAGTTGATGTAATAGCTAGTAAGAAGTAGTACAATTGAAATTTTAGATATCGATTATTGACTTTTTAGCTGGCTTTGATGCCTTGGACATGAGCTAGGACCTTAAAATTCTGCATCAAAGGAGGACTAGCAGCCGAGTTGCACGGGAGAATGTGAAAAGTGTTCATATGTAGTAAAAACCTGTGAAATAGGTCCGTTTTCGTCATTTGTTATCGAATCGACTTAAAGCCAGATCGTCACATTGGCCGCTCTTCTCTCTGAAGCGGTTGTACTTATCGTCTGCAAAGCTATGTCGCGTGCTGCGGTATGTGAAGCCTCTAAAAGCACCATAGTAGAACACAGATGAAGCTTCTAAG
The DNA here is from genome assembly GCF_023897955.1 of Schistocerca gregaria. Taxonomy (NCBI): domain Eukaryota; kingdom Metazoa; phylum Arthropoda; class Insecta; order Orthoptera; family Acrididae; genus Schistocerca; species Schistocerca gregaria. Next base: position 540,475 of record NW_026062089.1, read on the forward strand.
TTCATGTAATAGCCAGTAAGAAGTAGTACAACACAAGTTTTAGGTATCGATTATTGAATTTTTAGCTGGCTTTTTTGCCTTTTACATGAGGTAGGACCTTAAGATTCTGCATGAAAGGAGGACTAGCAGCCGAATTGCACGGAAGATTGTGAAAAGTGTTCATATGTAGTAAAAACCTGAGAAATCCGTCCGTATTCGTCATTTGTTATGGAATCGACTTAAAGACAGATCGTCACATTGGCCGCTCTTCTCTCTGAAACGGTTGTACGTATCGTCCGAATGCTATGTCGCGTGCTGCGGTATGCGGAGACACTAAAAGCACCATAGTAGAACACAGATGAAGCTTCTAAGATGATGTAATAGCCAGTAAGAAGTAGTACATCTCAAGTTCTAGGTATCGATTATTGCCATTTTAGCTGGATTTGGTACCTTGGACATGAGCTAGGACCATAAGATTCTGCATGAAAGGAGGACTAGCAGCCGAATTGCAAGCGAGATTGTGAAAAGTGTTCATATGTAGTAAAAACCTGAGAAATCCGTCCATTTTCGTCATTTGTTACGGAATCGACTTAAAGCCAGGTCGTCACATTGGTCGCTCTTCTCCCTGAAACGGATGTACTTATCGTCTGCAAAGCTATGTCGCGTGCTGCGGATTGTGGAGACACTAAAAGCACCATAGTAGAACACAGATGAAGCTTCTAAGTTGATGTAATAGCCAGTAAGAAGTAGTACAATTCAAGTTTCAGGTATCGATTATTGACTTTTTAGCTGGCCTTGGTGCATTGGACGTGAGCTAGGACCTTAAGACTCTGCATTAAAGGAGGACTAGCAGCCGAGTAGCAAGGGAGAATGTGAAAAGTGTTCATATGTAGTAAAAACCTGAGAAATCCGTCCGTTTTCGTCATTTGTTATCGAATCGACTTAAAGCCAGATCGTCACATTGGCCGCTCTTCTCTCTGAAACGGTTGTACTTATCGTCTGCAAAGCTATGTCGCGTGCTGCGGTATGTGGAGACACTAAAAGCACCATAGTAGAACACAGATGAAGCTTCTAAGTTGATGTAATAGCCAGTAAGAAGTAGTACAACTCAAGTTTTAGGTATCGATTATTGACTTTTTAGCTTGCTTTGGTGCCTTGGACATGAGCTAGGACCATAAGATTCTGCATGAAAGGAGGACTAGCAGCCGAGTAGCATGGGAGAATGTGAAACGTGTTCATATGTAGTAAAAACCTGAGAAATTCGTCTGTTTTCGTCATTTGTTAACGAATCGACTTAAAGCCAGATCGTCGCATTGGCCGCTCTTCTCTCTGAAACGGTTGTAGTTATCGTCTGAAAGCTATGTCGCGTGCTGCGGTATGCGGAGACAGTAAAAGCACCATAGTAGAACACAGATGAAGCTTCTAAGATGATGTAATAGCCAGTAAGAATTAGTACAATACCAGTTTTAGGTATCGATTATTGACTTTTTAGCAGGCTATGGTGCCTTGGACATGAGCCAGGACCTTAAGATTCTGCATGAAAGGAGGACTAGCAGCCGAGTTGCACGGGAGGATGTGAAAAGTGTTCATATGTAGTAAAAACCTGAGAAATCCGTCCGTTTTCGTCATTTGTTATCGAATCGACTTAAAGCCAGGTCGTCACATTGGCCGCTCTTCTCTCTGAAACGGTTGTGCATATCGTCTGCAAAGCTATGTCGCGTGCTGCGGTATGTGAAGCCTCTAAAAGCACCATAGTAGAACACAGATGAAGCTTCTAAGTTGATGTACTAGCTAGTAAGATGTAGTACAATTGAAATTTTAGATATCGATTATTGACTTTTTAGCTGGCTTTGATGCCTTGGACATGAGCTAGGACCTTAAAATTCTGCATCAAAGGAGGACTAGCAGCCGAGTTGCACGGGAGAATGTGAAAAGTGTTCATATGTAGTAAAAACCTGTGAAATAGGTCCGTTTTCGTCATTTGTTATCGAATCGACTTAAAGCCAGATCGTCACATTGGCCGCTCTTCTCTCTGAAGCGGTTGTACTTATCGTCTGCAAAGCTATGTCGCGTGCTACGGTATGTGAAGCCTCTAAAAGCACCATAGTAGAACACAGATGAAGCTTCTAAGTTCATGTGATAGCCAGTAAGAAGTAGTACAACACAAGTTTTAGGTATCGATTATTGAATTTTTAGCTGGCTTTTTTGCCTTTTACATGAGGTAGGACCTTAAGATTCTGCATGAAAGGAGGACTAGCAGCCGAATTGCACGGAAGATTGTGAAAAGTGTTCATATGTAGTAAAAACCTGAGAAATCCGTCCGTATTCGTCATTTGTTATGGAATCGACTTAAAGACAGATCGTCACATTGGCCGCTCTTCTCTCTCAAACGGTTGTACTTATCGTCTGCAAAGCTATGTTGTGTGCTGCGGTATGTGGGGACACTAAAAGCACCATAGTAGAACACAGATGAAGCTTCTAAGTTGATGTAATAAATAGTAAGAAGTAGTACAATTCAAGTTTTAGGTATCGATTATTGAATTTTTAGCTGGCTTAGGTGCCTTAGACATGAGCTAGGACCTTAAGATTCAGCATGAAAATAGGACTAGCAGCCGAATTGCATGGGATAATGTGAAAAGTGTTCATATGTAGTAAACCCGGAGAAATCCGTCCGTTTTCGTCATTTGTTATGGAATCGACTTAAAGCCAGGTCGTCACATTGGCCGCTCTTCTCTCTGAAACGGTTGTACATATCTTCTGCAAAGCTATGTCGCGTGCTGCGATATGCGGAAACACTAAAATCACCATAGTAGAACACAGATGAAGCTTCTAAGTTGATGCAATAGCCAGTAAGAAGTAGTAAAATTCAAGTTTTAGGTATCGATTATTGACTTTTTAGCTGGCTTTGGTGCCTTGGACATGAGCTAGGACCTTAAGATTCCGCATGAAAGGAGGACTAGCAGCCGAGTTGCAAGGGAGAATGTGAAAAGTGTTCGTATGTAGTAAAAACCTGAGATATCCATCCGTTTTCGTCATTTTTTATCGAATCGACTTAAAGCCAGATCATCACATTCGCCGCTCTTCTCTCTGAAACGGTTGTACGTATCGTCCGAATGCTATGTCGCGTGCTGCGGTATGCGGAGACACTAAAAGCACCATAGTAGAACACAGATGAAGCTTCTAAGTTGATGTAATAAATAGTAAGAAGTAGTACAATTCAAGTTTTAGGTATCGATTATTGAATTTTTAGCTGGCTTAGGTGCCTTAGACATGAGCTAGGACCTTAAGATTCCGCATGAAAGGAGGACTAGCAGCCGAGTTGCAAGGGAGAATGTGAAAAGTGTTCGTATGTAGTAAAAACCTGAGATATTCATCCGTTTTCGTCATTTTTTATCGAATCGACTTAAAGCCAGATCGTCACATTGGGCGCTCTTCTCTCTGAAACGGTTGTACTTATCGTCTGAAAGCTATGTCGCGTCCTGCGGGTTGCGGAGACACTAAAAGCACCATAGTAGGACACAGATGAAGCTTCTAAGATGATGAAATAGCCAGTAAGATGTAGTACAATTCTAGTTTTAAGTATCGATTATTGACTTTTTAGTTGGCTTTGGTGCCTTGGACATGAGCTAGGACCTTAAGATTCTGCATGAAAGGAGGACTAGCAGCCGAGTTGCACGGGAGAATGTGAAAAGTGTTCATATGTAGTAAAAACCTGAGAAATCCGTCCGTTTTCGTCATTTGTTACGGAATCGACTTAAAGCCAGGTCGTCACATTGGTCGCTCTTCTCTCTGAAACGGTTGTACTTATCGTCTGCAAAGCTATGTCGCGTGCTGCGGTATGCGGAGACACTAAAAGCACTATAGTAGAACACAGATGAAGATTCTAAGATGATGTAATAGCCAGTAAGAAGTAGTACAATTCAAGTTTTAAGTATCGATTATTGACTTTTTAGCTGGCTTTGGTGCCTTGGACATGAGCTACGACCTTAAGATTCTGCATGAAAGGAGGACTAGCAGCCGAGTTGCCCGGGAGGATGTGAAAAGTGTTCATATGTAGTAAAAACCTGTGAAATCCGCCCATTTTCGTCATTTGTTATCGAATCAACTTAAAACCGGATCGTCACATTGGCAACTCAACTCTCTGAAACGGTTGTACTTATCGTCTGCAAAGCTATGTCGCGTGCTGCGGTATGTGGAGACACTAAAAGCACCATAGTAGAACACAGATGAAGCTTCTAAGTTGATGTAATAGCCAGTAAGAAGTAGTACAATTCTAGTTTTAAGTATCGATTATTGACTTTTTAGCTGGCTTTGGTGCCTTGGACATAGCTAGGACCATAAAATTCTGCATGAAAGGACGACTAGCAGCCGAGTTGCACGGGAGAATGTGAAAAGTGTTCATATGTAGTAAAATCCTGAGAAATCCGTCCGTTTTCGTCATTTGTTATCGAATCGACTTAAAGCCAGATCGTCACATTGGCCGCTCTAGTCTCTGAAACGGTTGTACTTATCGTCTGAAAGCTATGTCGCGTGCTGCGGTATGCGGAGACACTAAAAGCACCATAGTAGGACACAGATGAAGCTTCTAAGATGATGAAATAGCCAGTAAGAATTAGTACAATACCAGTTTTAGGTATCGATTATTGACTTTTTAGCAGGCTTTGGTGCCTTGGACATGAGCTAGGACCTTAAGATTCTGCATGAAAGGAGGACTAGCAGCCGAATTGCACGCGAGATTGTGAAAAGTGTTCATATGTAGTAAAAACCGGAGAAATCCGTCCGTTTTCGTCATTTGTTATCGAATCGACTTAAAGCCAGATCGTCACATTGGCCGCTCTTCTCTCTGAAACGGTTGTACTTATCGTCTGAAAGCTATGTCGCGTGCTCCAGTATGCGGAGACACCAAAAGCACCATAGTAGATCATAGATGAAGCTTCCAAGATGATGTAATAGCCAGTAAGAATTAGTACAATACCAGATTTAGGTACGATTATTGAATTTTTAGCTGGATTTGGTGCCTTGGACACGAGCTAGGACCCTAAGATTCTGCATGAAAGGAGGACTAGCAGCCGAATTGCACGCGAGATTGTGAAAAGTGTTCATATGTAGTAAAAACCTGAGAAATCCGTCTGTATTCGTCATTTGGTATGGAATCGACTTAAAGCCAGATCGTCACATTGGCCGCTCTTCTCTCTGAAACGGTTGTACTTATCGTCTGCAAAGCTATGTCGCGTGCTGCGGTTTGTGGAGACACTAAAAGCACCATAGTAGAACACAGATGAAGCTTCTAAGATGATGTAATAGCCAGTAAGAATTAGTACAATACCAGATTTAGGTATCGATTATTGAATTTTCAGATGGATTTGGTGCCTTGGACATGAGCTAGGACCTTAAGATTCTGCATGAAAGGAGGACTAACAGCCGAATTGCACGGGAGAATGTGAAAAGTGTTCATATGTAGTAAAAACCTGAGAAATCCGTCCGTTTTCTTCATTTGTTACTGAATCGATTTAAAGCCAGGTCGTCACATTGTCCGCTCTTCTCTCTGGAACGGTTGTACATATCGTCTGAAAGCTATGTCGCGTGCTGCGGTATGCGGAGACACTAAAAGCACCATAGTAGGACACAGATGAAGCTTCTAAGATGATGAAATAGCCAGTAAGAATTAGTACAATACCAGTTTTAGGTATCGATTATTGACTTTTTAGCAGGCTTTGGTGCCTTGGACATGAGCTAGGACCTTAAGATTCTGCATGAAAGGAGGACTAGCAGCCGAGTTGCACGGGAGGATGTGAAAAGTATTCTTATGTAGTAAAAACCTGAGAAATCCGTCCGTTTTCGTCATTTGTTATCGAATCGACTTAAAGCTAGGTCGTCACATTGGCCGCTCTTATCTCTGAAACGGTTGTACATATCGTCTGCAAAGCTATGTCACGTGTTGCGGTATGTGGAGACACTAAAAGCGCCATAGTAGAACACAGATGATGCTTGTAAGTTGATGTAATAGCCAGTAAGAAGTAGTACAACTCAAGTTCTAGGTATCGATTATTGACTTTTTAGCTGGCTTTGGTGCCTTGGACATGAGCTAGGACCTTAAGATTCTGCATGAAAGGAGGACTAGCAGCCGATTTGCACGGGAGAATGTGAAAAGTGTTCATATGTAGTAAATACCTGAGAAATCCGTCCGTTTTCGTCGTTTGTTATCGAATCGACTTAAAGCCAGATCGTCACATTGGCCGCTCTTCTCGCTGAAACGGTTGTACTTATCGTCTGAAAGTTATGTCGCGTGCTCCAGTATGCGGAGACACTAAAAGCACCAGAGTAGAACACAGATGAAGCTTCTAAGTTGATGTAATAGCCAGTAAGAAGTAGTACATCTCAAGTTCTACGTATCGATTATTGACTTTTTAGCTGGCTTTGGTGCCTTGGACATGAGCTAGGACCATAAGATTCTGCATGAAAGGAGGACTAGCAGCCGAGTTGCACGGGAGAATGTGAAAAGTGTTCATATGTAGTAAAATCCTGAGAAATCCGTCCGTTTTCGTCATTTGTTATCGAATCGACTTAAAGCCAGATCGTCACATTGGCCGCTCTCCTCTCTGAAACGGTTGTACTTATCGTCTGAAAGCTATGTCACGTGCTGCGGTATGCGGAGACACTAAAAGCACCATAGTAGGACACAGATGAAGCTTCTAAGATGATGAAATAGCCAGTAAGAATTAGTACAATACCAGTTTTAGGTATCGATTATTGACTTTTTAGCAGGCTTTGGTGCCTTGGACATGAGCTAGGACCTTAAGATTCTGCATGAAAGGAGGACTAGCAGCCGAGTTGCACGGGAGAATGTGAAAAGTGTTCATATGTAGTAAAATCCTGAGAAATCCGTCCGTTTTCGTCATTTGTTATCGAATCGACTTAAAGCCAGATCGTCACATTGGCCGCTCTCCTCTCTGAAACGGTTGTACTTATCGTCTGAAAGCTATGTCGCGTGCTGCGGTATGTGGAGACACTAAAAGCGCCATAGTAGAACACAGATGATGCTTGTAAGTTGATGTAATAGCCAGTAAGAAGTAGTACATCTCAAGTTCTACGTATCGATTATTGACTTTTTAGCTGGCTTTGGTGCCTTGGACATGAGCTACGACCTTAAGATTCTGCATGAAAGGAGGACTAGCAGCCGAGTTGCCCGGGAGGATGTGAAAAGTGTTCATATGTAGTAAAAACCTGTGAAATCCGCCCATTTTCGTCATTTGTTATCGAATCAACTTAAAACCGGATCGTCACATTGGCAACTCAACTCTATGAAACGGTTGTACTTATCGTCTGCAAAGCTATGTCGCGTGCTGCGGTATGTGGAGACACTAAAAGCACCATAGTAGAACACAGATGAAGCTTCTAAGTTGATGTAATAGCCAGTAAGAAGTAGTACAATTCTAGTTTTAAGTATCGATTATTGACTTTTTAGCTGGCTTTGGTGCCTTGGACATAGCTAGGACCATAAAATTCTGCATGAAAGGACGACTAGCAGCCGAGTTGCACGGGAGAATGTGAAAAGTGTTCATATGTAGTAAAATCCTGAGAAATCCGTCCGTTTTCGTCATTTGTTATCGAATCGACTTAAAGCCAGATCGTCACATTGGCCGCTCTCCTCTCTGAAACGGTTGTACTTATCGTCTGAAAGCTATGTCGCGTGCTGCGGTATGCGGAGACACTAAAAGCACCATAGTAGGACACAGATGAAGCTTCTAAGATGATGAAATAGCCAGTAAGAATTAGTACAATACCAGTTTTAGGTATCGATTATTGACTTTTTAGCAGGCTTTGGTGCCTTGGACATAGCTAGGACCATAAAATTCTGCATGAAAGGACGACTAGCAGCCGAGTTGCACGGGAGAATGTGAAAAGTGTTCATATGTAGTAAAATCCTGAGAAATCCGTCCGTTTTCGTCATTTGTTATCGAATCGACTTAAAGCCAGATCGTCACATTGGCCGCTCTCCTCTCTGAAACGGTTGTACTTATCGTCTGAAAGCTATGTCGCGTGCTGCGGTATGCGGAGACACTAAAAGCACCATAGTAGGACACAGATGAAGCTTCTAAGATGATGAAATAGCCAGTAAGAATTAGTACAATACCAGTTTTAGGTATCGATTATTGACTTTTTAGCTGGCCTTGGTGCATTGGACGTGAGCTAGGACTTTAAGATTCTGCATGAAAGGAGGACTAGCAGCCGAGTTGCACGGGAGAATGTGAAAAGTGTTCATATGTAGTAAAAACCGGAGAAATCCGTCCGTTTTCGTCATTTGTTATCGAATCGACTTAAAGCCAGATCGTCACATTGGCCGCTCTTCTCTCTGAAACGGTTGTACTTATCGTCTGAAAGCTATGTCGCGTGCTCCAGTATGCGGAGACACTAAAAGCACCATAGTAGATCATAGATGAAGCTTCCAAGATGATGTAATAGCCAGTAAGAATTAGTACAATACCAGATTTAGGTACGATTATTGAATTTTTAGCTGGATTTGGTGCCTTGGACACGAGCTAGGACCCTAAGATTCTGCATGAAAGGAGGACTAGCAGCCGAATTGCACGCGAGATTGTGAAAAGTGTTCATATGTAGTAAAAACCTGAGAAATCCGTCTGTATTCGTCATTTGGTATGGAATCGACTTAAAGCCAGATCGTCACATTGGCCGCTCTTCTCTCTGAAACGGTTGTACTTATCGTCTGCAAAGCTATGTCGCGTGCTGCGGTTTGTGGAGACACTAAAAGCACCATAGTAGAACACAGATGAAGCTTCTAAGATGATGTAATAGCCAGTAAGAATTAGTACAATACCAGATTTAGGTATCGATTATTGAATTTTCAGCTGGATTTGGTGCCTTGGACATGAGCTAGGACCTTAAGATTCTGCATGAAAGGAGGACTAACAGCCGAATTGCACGGGAGAATGTGAAAAGTGTTCATATGTAGTAAAAACCTGAGAAATCCGTCCGTTTTCTTCATTTGTTACTGAATCGATTTAAAGCCAGGTCGTCACATTGTCCGCTCTTCTCTCTGGAACGGTTGTACATATCGTCTGAAAGCTATGTCGCGTGCTGCGGTATGCGGAGACACTAAAAGCACCATAGTAGGACACAGATGAAGCTTCTAAGATGATGAAATAGCCAGTAAGAATTAGTACAATACCAGTTTTAGGTATCGATTATTGACTTTTTAGCAGGCTTTGGTGCCTTGGACATGAGCTAGGACCTTAAGATTCAGCATGAAAGGAGGACTAGCAGCCGAGTTGCACGGGAGGATGTGAAAAGTATTCATATGTAGTAAAAACCTGAGAAATCCGTCCGTTTTCGTCATTTGTTATCGAATCGACTTAAAGCTAGGTCGTCACATTGGCCGCTCTTATCTCTGAAACGGTTGTACATATCGTCTGCAAAGCTATGTCACGTGTTGCGGTATGTGGAGACACTAAAAGCGCCATAGTAGAACACAGATGATGCTTGTAAGTTGATGTAATAGCCAGTAAGAAGTAGTACAACTCAAGTTCTAGGTATCGATTATTGACTTTTTAGCTGGCTTTGGTGCCTTGGACATGAGCTAGGACCTTAAGATTCTGCATGAAAGGAGGACTAGCAGCCGATTTGCACGGGAGAATGTGAAAAGTGTTCATATGTAGTAAATACCTGAGAAATCCGTCCGTTTTCGTCATTTGTTATCGAATCGACTTAAAGCCAGATCGTCACATTGGCCGCTCTTCTCGCTGAAACGGTTGTACTTATCGTCTGAAAGTTATGTCGCGTGCTCCAGTATGCGGAGACACTAAAAGCACCAGAGTAGAACACAGATGAAGCTTCTAAGTTGATGTAATAGCCAGTAAGAAGTAGTACATCTCAAGTTCTACGTATCGATTATTGACTTTTTAGCTGGCTTTGGTGCCTTGGACATGAGCTAGGACCATAAGATTCTGCATGAAAGGAGGACTAGCAGCCGAGTTGCACGGGAGAATGTGAAAAGTGTTCATATGTAGTAAAATCCTGAGAAATCAGTCCGTTTTCGTCATTTGTTATCGAATCGACTTAAAGCCAGATCGTCACATTGGCCGCTCTCCTCTCTGAAACGGTTGTACTTATCGTCTGAAAGCTATGTCACGTGCTGCGGTATGCGGAGACACTAAAAGCACCATAGTAGGACACAGATGAAGCTTCTAAGATGATGAAATAGCCAGTAAGAATTAGTACAATACCAGTTTTAGGTATCGATTATTGACTTTTTAGCAGGCTTTGGTGCCTTGGACATGAGCTAGGACCTTAAGATTCTGCATGAGAGGAGGACTAGCAGCCGAATTGCACGCGAGATTGTGAAAAGTGTTCATATGTAGTAAAAACCTGAGAAATCCGTCTGTATTCGTCACTTGGTATGGAATCGACTTAAAGCCAGATCGTCACATTGGCCGCTCTTCTCTCTGAAACGGTTGTACTTATCGTCTGCAAAGCTATGTCGCGTGCTGCGGTTTGTGGAGACACTAAAAGCACCATAGTAGAACACAGATGAAGCTTCCAAGTTGATGTAATAGCCAGTAAGAAGTAGTACAATTCAAGTTTTAGGTATCGATTATTGACTTTTTAGCTGGCCTTGGTGCATTGGACGTGAGCTAGGACCTTAAGATTCTGCATGAAAGGAGGACTAGCATCCGAGTTGCATGGGAGAATGTGAACCGTGTTCATATGTATTAAAAACCTGAGAAATCCGTCCGTTTTCGTCATTTGTTATCGAATCGACTTAAAGCCAGATCGTCGCATTGGCCGCTCTTCTCTCTGAAACGGTTGTACTTATCGTCTGAAAGCTATGTCGCGTGCTGCGGTATGCGGAGACACTAAAAGCACCATAGTAGAACACAGATGAAGCTTCTACGATTATGTAATAGCCAGTAAGGATTAGTACAATACCAGTTTTACGTATCGGTTATTGACTTTTTAGCTGGCTTTGGTGCCTTGGACATTAGCTAGGACCTTAAGATTCTGCATGAAAGGAGGACTAGCAGCCGAATTGCACGCGAGATTGTGAAAAGTGTTCATATGTAGTAAAAACCTGAGAAATCCGTCTGTATTCGTCATTTGGTATGGAATCGACTTAAAGCCAGATCGTCACATTGGCCGCTCTTCTCTCTGAAACGGTTGTACTTATCGTCTGCAAAGCTATGTCGCATGCTGCGGTTTGTGGAGACACTAAAAGCACCATAGTAGAACACAGATGAAGCTTCTAAGTTGATGTAATAGCCAGTAAGAAGTAGTACAATTCAAGTTTCAGGTATCGATTATTGACTTTTTAGCTGGCCTTGGTGCATTGGACGTGAGCTAGGACCTTAAGACTCTGCATGAAAGGAGGACTAGCAGTCGAGTAGCAAGGGAGAATGTGAAAAGTGTTCATATGTGGTAAAAACCTGAGAAATCCGTCCGTTTTCGTCATTTGTTATCGAATCGACTTAAAGCCAGATCGTCACATTGGCCACTCTTCTCTCTGAAACGGTTGTACTTATCGTCTGCAAAGCTATGTCGCGTGCTGCGGTATGTGGAGACACTAAAAGCACCATTGTCGAACACAGATGAAGCTTCTAAGTTGATGTAATAGCCAGTAAGAAGTAGTACATCTCAAGTTTTAGGTATCGATTATTGACTTTTTAGCTGGCTTTGGTGCCTTGGACATGAGCTAGGACCATAAGATTCTGCATGAAAGGAGGACTAGCAGCCGAGTTGCACGGGAGAATGTGAAAAGTGTTCATATGTAGAAAATCCTGAGAAATCCGTCCGTTTTCGTCATTTGTTATCGAATCGACTTAAAGCCAGATCGTCACATTGGCCGCTCTCCTCTCTGAAACGGTTGTACTTATCGTCTGAAAGCTATGTCGCGTGCTGCGGTATGCGGAGACACTAAAAGCACCATAGTAGGACACAGATGAAGCTTCTAAGATGATGAAATAGCCAGTAAGAATTAGTACAATACCAGTTTTAGGTATCGATTATTGACTTTTTAGCAGGCTTTGGTGCCTTGGACATGAGCTAGGACCTTAAGATTCTGCATGAAAGGAGGACTAGCAGCCGAATTGCACGCGAGATTGTGAAAAGTGTTCATATGTAGTAAAAACCTGAGAAATCCGTCTGTATTCGTCACTTGGTATGGAATCGACTTAAAACCAGATCGTCACATTGGCCGCTCTTCTCTCTGAAACGGTTGTACTTATCGTCTGCAAAGCTATGTCGCGTGCTGCGGTTTGTGGAAACACTAAAAGCACCATAGTAGAACACAGATGAAGCTTCTAAGTTGATGTAATAGCCAGTAAGAAGTAGTACAATTCAAGTTTTAGGTATCGATTATTGACTTTTTAGCTGGCCTTGGTGCATTGGACGTGAGCTAGGACCTTAAGATTCTGCATGAAAGGAGGACTAGCAGCCAAATTGCACGGGAGAATGTGAAAAGTGTTCATATGTAGTAAAAACCTGAGAAATCCGTCCGTTTTCTTCACTTGTTACCGAATCGATTTAAAGCCAGGTCGTCACATTGTCCGCTCTTCTCTCTGAAACGGTTGTACATATCGTCTGCAAAGCTATGTCGCGTGCTGCGATATGCGGGGACACTAAAATCACCATAGTAGAACATTGATGAAGCTTCTAAGTTGATGTAATAGCTAGTAAGAATTAGTACAATACCAGATTTAGGTATCGATGACTTTTTAGCTGGATTTGGTGCCTTGGACATGAGCTAGGACCTTAAGGTTCTGCATGAAAGGAGGACTAGCAGCCGAGTTGCACGGGAGGATGTGAAAAGTGTTCATATATAGTAAAAACCTGAGAAATCCGTCCGTTTTCGTCATTTGTTATCGAATCGACTTAAAGCCAGGTCGTCACATTGGCCGCTCTTCTCTCTGAAACGGTTGTACATATCGTCTGCAAAGCTATGTCGCGTGTTGCGGTATGTAGAGACTCTAAAAGCACCATAGTAGAACACAGATGATGCTTGTAAGTTGATGTAATAGCCAGTAAGAAGTAGTACAACTCAAGTTCTAGGTATCGATTATTGACTTTTTAGCTGGCTTTGGTGCCTTGGACATGAGCTAGCACCATAAGATTCTGCATGAAAGGAGGACTAGCAGCCGAGTTGCACGGGAGAATGTGAAAAGTGTTCATATGTAGTAAAAACCTGAGAAATCCGTCCGTTTTCGTCATTTGTTATCGAATCGACTTAAAGCCAGATCGTCACATTGGCCGCTCTTCTCTCTGAAACGGTTGTACTTATCGTCTGAAAGCTATGTCGCGTGCTGCAGTATGCGGAGACACTAAAAGCACCATAGTAGAACATAGATGAAGCTTCCAAGATGATGTAATAGCCAGTAAGAATTAGTAGAATACCAGATTAAGTATCGATTATTGATTATTTAGCTGGATTTGGTGCCTTGGACATGAGCTAGGACCTTAAGATTCTGCATGATAGGGGGACTAGCAGCCGAATTGCACGCGAGATTGTGAAAAGTGTTCATATGTAGTAAAAACCTGAGAAATCCGTCTGTATTCGTCATTTGGTATGGAATCGACTTAAAGCCAGATCGCCACATTGGCCGCTCTTCTCTCTGAAACGGTTGTACTTATCGTCTGCAAAGCTATGTCGCGTGCTGCGGTATGTGGAGACACTAAAAGCACCATTGTCGAACAGAGATGAAGCTTCTAAGTTGATGTAATAGCCAGTAAGAAGTAGTACAACTCAAGTTTTAGGTATCGATTATTGAATTTTTAGCTGGCTTTGGTGCCTTGGACGTGAGCTAGGACCTTAAGATTCTGCATGAAAGGAGGACTAGCAGCCGAATTGCACGCGAGATTGTGAAAAGTGTTCATATGTAGTAAAAACCTGAGAAATCCGTCTGTATTCGTCAATTGGTCTGGAATCGACTTAAAGCCAGATTCTCACATTGGCCGCTCTTCTCTCTGAAACGGTTGTACTTATCGTCTGCAAAGCTATGTCGCGTGCTGCGGTTTGTGGAGACACTAAAAGCACCATAGTAGAACACAGATGAAGCTTCTAAGATGATGTAATAGCCAGTAAGATGTAGTACAATTCAAGTGTTAGGTATCGATTATTGACTTTTTAGCTGGCTTTGGTGCCTTGGACATGAGCTAGGACCTAAAGATTCTGCATGAAAGGAGGACTAGCTGCCGAGTTGCACAGGAGAATGTGAAAGGTGTTCATATGTAGTAAAAACCTGAGAAATCCGTCCGTTTTCGTCATTTGTTATCGAATCGACTTAAAGCCAGATCGTCACATTGGCCGCTCTTAGCTCTGAAACGGTTGTACTTATCGTCTGCAAAGCTATGTCGCGTGCTGCGGTATGCGGAGACTCTAAAAGCACCATAGTAGAACACAGATGAAGCTTCTAAGATGATGTAATAGCCAGTAAGTAGTAGTACAATTCTAGTTTTAAGTATCGATTATTGACTTTTTAGCTGGCTTTGGTGCCTTGGACATGAGCTAGGACCTTAAGATTCTGCATGAAAGGAGGACTAGCAGCCGAGTTGCACGGGAGGACGTGAAAAGTGTTCATATGTAGTAAAAACCTGAGACATCCGTCCGTTTTCGTCATTTGTTATCGAATCGCCTTAAAGAAAGATCGTCATATTGGCCTCTCTTCGCTCTGAAACGGATGTACTTATCGTCTGCAATGCTATGTCGCGTGCTGCGGTATGCGGAGACGCTAAAAGCACCATTGTAGAAAACAGATGAAGCTTCTAAGTTGATGTAATAACCAGTAAGAAGTAGTACAATTCAAGTTTTAAGTATCGATTATTGAATTTTTAGCTGGCTTTGGTGCCTTGGACGTGAGCTAGGACCTTAAGATTCTGCATGAAAGGAGGACTAGCAGGCGAGTTGCACGGGAGAATGTGAAAAGTGTTCATATGTAGTAAAAACCTGAGAAATCCGTCCGTTTTCGTCATTTGTTATCGAATCGACTTAAAGCCAGGTCGTCACATTGGCCGATCTTCTGTCTGAAACGGTTGTACATATCGTCTGCAAAGCTATGTCGCGTGTTGCGGTATGTGGAGACTCTAAAAGCACCATAGTAGAACACAGCTGAAGCTTCTAAGTTGATGTAATAGCCAGTAAGAAGTAGTACATCTCAAGTTCTAGGTATCGATAATTGACTTTTTAGCTGGCTTTGGTGCCTTGGACATGAGCTAGGACCATAAGATTCTGCATGAGAGGAGGACTAGCAGCCGAGTTGCACGAGAGAATGTGAAAAGTGTTCATATGTAGTAAAAACCTGAGAAATCCGTCCGTTTTCGTTATTTGTTATCGAATCGACTTAAAGCCAGATCGTCACATTGGCCGCTCTTCTCTCTGAAACGGTTGTACTTATCGTCTGAAAGCTATGTCGCGTGGTGCGGTATGCGGAGACACTAAAAGCACCATAGTAGAACACAGATGAAGCTTCTAAGTTGATGTAATAGCCAGTAAGAAGTTTGTACATCTCAAGTTCTAGGTATAGATTATTGACTTTTTAGCTGGATTTGGTGCCTTGGACATGAGCTAGGACCATAAGATTCTGCATGAAACGAGGACTAGCAGCCGAGTTGCACGAGAGAATGTGAAAAGTGTTCATATGTAGTAAAAACCTGAGAAATCTTTCCGTTTTCGTCATTTGTTATCGAATCGACTTAGAGCCAGATCGTCACATTAGCTGCTCTTCTCTCTGAAACGGTTGTACTTATCGTCTGAAAGCTATGTCGCGTGCTGCAGCATGCGGAGACACTAAAAGCACAATAGTAGAACACAGATGAAGCATCTAAGATGATGTAATAGCCAGTAAGAATTAGTACAATACCAGATTTAGGTATCGATTATTGACTTTTTAGCTGGCTTTGGTGCCTTGGACATGAGCTAGGACCTTAAGATTCTGCATGAAAGGAGGACTAACAGCCGAATTGCACGCGAGATTGTGAAAAGTGTTCATATGTAGTAAAAACCTGAGAAATCCGTCCGTATTCGTCATTTGTTATGGAATCGACTTAAAGCCAGATCGTCACATTGGCAGCTCTTCTCTCTGAAACGGTTGTACTTATCGTCTGCAAAGCTATGTCGCGTGCTGCGGTATGCGGAGACACTAAAAGCACCATTGTAGAACACAGATGAAGCTTCTAAGTTGATGTAATAACCAGTAAGAAGTAGTACAATTCAAGTTTTAAGTATCGATTATTGACTTTTTAGCTGGCTTTGGTGCCTTGGACATGAGCTAGGACCTTAAGATTCTGCATGAAAGGAGGACTAGCATGCGAGTTGCACGGGAGAATGTGAAAAGTGTTCATATGTAGTAAAAACCTGAGAAATCCGTCCGTTATCGTCATTTGTTATCGAATCGACTTAAAGCCAGGTCGTCACATTGGCCGCTCTTCTGTCTGAAACGGTTGTACATATCGTCTGCAAAGCTATGTCGCGTGTTGCGGTATGTGGAGACTCTAAAAGCACCATAGTAGAACACAGATGAAGTTTCTAAGTTGATGTAATATCCAGTAAGAAGTAGTACATCTCAAGTTCTAGGTATCGATTATTGACTTTTTAGCTGGCTTTGGTGCCTTGGACATGAGCTAGAACCATAAGATTCTGCATGAAACGAGGACTAGCAGCCGAGTTGCACGAGAGAATGTGAAAAGTGTTCATATGTAGTAAAAACCTGAGAAATCCGTCCGTTTTCGTCATTTGTTATCGAATCGACTTAAAGCCAGATCGTCACATTGGCCGCTCTTCCCTCTGAAACGGTTGTACTTATCGTCTGAAAGCTCTGTCGCGTTCTGCGGTATGCGGAGACACTAAAAGCACCATAGTAGAACACAGATGAAGCTTCTAAGATGATGTAATAGCCAGTAAGAAGTAGAACAATTCAAGTTTTAAGTATCGATTATTGACTTTTTAGCTGGCTTTGGTGCCTTGGAGATGAGCTAGGACCTTAAGATTCTGCATGAAAGGAGGACTAGCAGCCGAGTAGCAAGGAAGAATGTGAAAAGTGTTCATATGTAGTAAAAACCTGAGAAATCCGTCCGTTTTCGTCATTTGTTATCGAATCGACTTAAAGCCAGGTCGTCACATTGGCCGATCTTCTGTCTGAAACGGTTGTACATATCGTCTGCAAAGCTATGTCGCGTGTTGCGGTATGTGGAGACTCTAAAAGCACCATAGTAGAACACAGATGACGCTTCTAAGTTGATGTAATAGCCAGTAAGAAGTAGTACATCTCAAGTTCTAGGTATCGATTATTGACGTTTTAGCTGGCTTTGGTGCCTTGGACATGAGCTAGGACCATAGGATTCTGCATGAAACGAGGACTAGCAGCCGAGTTGCACGAGAGAATGTGAAAAGTGTTCATATGTAGTAAAAACCTGAGAAATCAGTCCGTTTTCGTCATTTGTTATCGAATCGACTTAAAGCCAGATCGTCACATTGGCCGCTCTTCTCTCTGAAACGGTTGTACTTATCGTCTGAAAGCTATGTCGCGTGCTGCGGTATGCGGAGACACTAAAAGCACCATAGTAGAACACAGATGAAGCTTCTAAGATGATGTAATAGCCAGTAAGAAGTAGTACAACTCAATTTCTAGGTATCGATTATTGACTTTAAGCTGGCTTTGGTGCCTTGGACATGAGCTACGACCATAAGATTCTGCATGAAAGGAGGACTAGCAGCCGAGTTGCACGGGAGAATGTGAAAAGTGTTCATATGTAGTAAAAACCTGAGAAATCCGTCCGTTTTCGTCATTTGTTATCGAATCGACTTAAAGCCAGATCGTCACATTGGCCACTCTTCTCTCTGAAACGGTTGTACTTATCGTCTGAAAGCTATGTCGCCTGCTGCAGTATGCGGAGACACTAAAAGCACCATAGTAGAACACAGATGAAGCTTCTAAGTTGATGTAATAGGCAGTAAGAAGTAGTACATCACAAGTACTAGGTATCGATTATTGACTTTTTAGCTGGCTTTGGTGCCTTGGACATGAGCTAGGACCATAAGATTTTGCATGAAACGAGGACTAGCAGCCGAGTTGCACGAGAGAATGTGAAAAGTGTTCATATGTAGTAAAAACCTGAGAAATCCGTCCGTTTTCGTCATTTGTTATCGAATCGACTTAAAGCCAGATCGTCACATTAGCTGCTCTTCTCTCTGAAACGGTTGTACTTATCGTCTGAAAGCTATGTCGCGTGCTGCGGTATGTGGAGACACTAAAAGCACCATTGTAGAACACAGATGAAGCTTCTAATTTGATGTAATAACCAGTAAGAAGTAGTACAATTCAAGTTTTAAGTGTCGATTATTGACCTTTTAGCTGGCTTTGGTGCCTTGGACATGAGCTAGGACCATAAGATTCTGCATGAAAGGAGGACTAGCAGGCGAGTTGCACGGGAGAATGTGAAAAGTGTTCATATGTAGTAAAAACCTGAGAAATCCGTCCGTTTCCGTCATTTGTTATCTAATCGACTTAAAGCCAGGTCGTCACATTGGCCGCTCTTCTGTCTGAAACGGTTGTACATATCGTCCTCAAAGCTATGTCGCGTGTTGCGGTGTGTGGAGACTCTAAAAGCACCATAGTAGAACACAGATGAAGCTTCTAAGTTGATGTAATAGCCAGTAAGAAGTAGTACATCTCAAGTTCTAGATATCGATTATTGACTTTTTAGCTGGCTTTGGTGCCTTGTGCATGAGGTAGAACCATAAGATTCTGCATGAAACGAGGACTAGCATGCCGAGTTGCACGAGAGGGTGTGAAAAGTTTTCATATGTAGTAAAAACCTGAGAAATCCGTCTGTATTCGTCATTTGTTATCGAATCGGCTTAAAGCCAGATTGTCACATTGGCCGCTCTTCTCTCTGAATCGGTTGTACTTATCGACTGAAAGCTATGTCGCGTGCTGCGGTATGCGGAGTTACTAAAAGCACCATAGTAGAACACAGATGAAGCTTCTAAGATAATGTAATAGCCAGTAAGAAGTAGTACAACTCAAGTTCTAGGTATCGATTATTGACTTTTTAGCTGGCTTTGGTGCCTTGGACATGAGCTAGGACCATAAGATTTTGCATGAAACGAGGACTAGCAGCCGAGTTGCACGGGAGAATGTGAAAAGTGTTCATATGTAGTAAAAACCTGAGAAATCCGTCCGTTTTCGTCATTTGTTATCGAATCGACTTAAAGCCAGATCGTCACATTGGCCACTCTTCTCTCTGAAACGGTTGTACTTAACGTCTGAATGCTATGTCGCGTGCTGCAGTATGCGGAGACACTAAAAGCACCATAGTAGAACACAGATGAAGCTTCTAAGATGATGTAATAGCCAGTAAGAATTAGTACAATACCAGATTTAGGTATCGATTATTGACTTTTTAGCTGGCTTTGGTGCCTTGGACATGAGCTAGGACCTTAAGATTCTGCATGAAAGGAGGACTAACAGCCGAATTGCACGCGAGATTGTGAAAAGTGTTCATATGTAGTAAAAACCTGAGAAATTCGTCCGTATTCGTCATATGTTATGGAATCTACTTAAAGCCAGATCGTCACATTGGCCGCTCTTCTCTCTGAAACGGTTGTACTTATCGTCTGCAAAGCTATGTCGCGTGCTGCGGTATGCGGAGACACTAAAAGCACCATAGTAGAACACAGATGAAGCTTCTAAGATGATGTAATAGCCAGTAAGAAGTAGTACAATTCAAGTTTGAGGTATCGATTATTGACTTTTTAGCTGGCTTTGGTGCCTTGGACATGAGCTAGGACCTTAAGATTCTGCATGAAAGGAGGACTAGCAGCCGAGTTGCACGGGAGGATGTGAAAAGTGTTCATATGTAGTAAAAACCTGAGACATCCGTCCGTTTTCGTCATTTCTTATCGAATCGACTTAATTCCAGATCGTCACATTGGCCGCTCTTCGCTCTGAAACGGTTGTACTTATCGCCTGCAAAGCTATGTCGCGTGCTGCGTTATGCGGAGACACTAATAGCACCATAGTAGAACACAGATGAAGCTTCTAAGTTGATGTAATAGCCAGTAAGAAGTAGTACATTCGAAGTTTTAGGTATCGATTTTTGGCTTTTTAGCTGGCTTTTGTGCATTGGACGTGAGCTAAGACCTTAAGATTCTGCATGAAAGGAGGACTAGCAGCCAAGTTGCACGGGAGACGGTGAAAAGTGTTCATATGTACTAAAAACCTGAGAAATCCGTCCGTTTTCGTCATTTGTTATCGAATCGACTTAAAGCCAGATCGTCACATTGGCCGCTCTTCTCTCTGAAACGGTTGTACTTATCGTCTGCAAAGCTATGTCGCGTGCTGCGGTATGTGGAGGCACTAAAAGCACCATAGCAGAACACAGATGAAGCTTCTAAGTTGATGTAATAGCCAGTAAGAAGTAGTACATCTCAAGTACTAGGTATCGATTATTGACTTTTTAGCTGGCTTTGGTGCCTTGGACATGAGCTAGGACCATAAGATTCTGCATGAAACGAGGACTAGCAGCCGAGTTGCACGAGACAATGTGAAAAGTGTTCATATGTTGTAAAAACCTGAGAAATCCGTCCGTTTTCGTCATTTGTTATCGAATCGACTTAAAGCCAGATCGTCACATTAGCTGCTCTTCTCTCTGAAACGGTTGTACTTATCGTCTGAAAGCTATGTCGCGTGCTGCGGTATGCGGAGACACTAAAAGCACCATTGTAGAACACAGATGAAGCTTCTAAGTTGATGTAATAACCAGTAAGAACTAGTACAATTCAAGTTTTAAGTGTCGATTATTGACTTTTTAGCTGGCTTAGCTGCCTTGGACATTAGCTAGGACCTTAAGATTCTGCATGAAAGGAGGACTAGCAGGCGAGTTGCACGGGAGGATGTGAAAAGTGTTCATATGTAGTAAAAACCTGAGAAATCCGTCCGTTTCCGTCATTTGTTATCGAATCGACTTAAAGCCAGATCGTCACATTGGCCGCATTTCTCTCTGATATGGTTGTACTTATTGTCTGAAAGCTATGTCGCGTGCTGCGGTTTGCGGAGACACTAATAGCGCCATAGTAGCACACAGATGAAGCTTCTAAGTTGTTGTAATAACCAGTAAGAAGTAGTACTATTGAAATTTTAGATATCGATTATTGACTTTTTAGCTGGCTTTGGTGCCTTGGACATGAGCTAGGACCTTAAGATTCTGCATGAAAGGAGGACTAGCAGCCGAGTAGCAAGGGAAAATTGTAAAAAGTGTTCATATGTAGTAAAAACCTGAGAAATCCGTCCGTTTTCGTCATTTGTTATCGAATCGACTGAAAGCCAGATCGTCACATTGGCTGCTCTTCTCTCTGAAACGGTTGTACTTATCGTCTGAAAGCTATGTCGCGTGCTGCGGTATGTGGAGACACTAAAAGCACCATAGAAGAACACAGATGAAGCTTCAAAGATGATGTAATAGCCAGTAAGAAGTAGTACAATTCAAGTTTTAGGTATCGATTATTGACTTTTTAGCTGGCTTTGGTGCCTTGGACATGAGCTAGGACCTTAAGATTCTGCATGAAAGGAGGACTAGCAGCTGAGTTGCACAGGAGGATGTGAAAAGTGTTCATATGTAGTAAAAACCTGAGAAATCCGTCCGTTTCCGTCATTTGTTATCGAATCGACTTAAAGCCAGATCGACACATTGGCCGCTCCTCTCTCTGAAACGGTTCTACATATCGCCTGAAAGCTATGTCGCGTGCTGCGGTATGTGGACACACTAAAATCACCATAGTAGAACACTGATGAAGCTTCTAAGTTGATGTAATAGCCAGTAAAAGGTAGTACAATTCAAGTTTAAGTATCGATTATTGACTTTTTAGCTGGCTTTGGTGCCTTGCACATGAGCTAGGACCTTAAGATTCTGCATTAAAGGAGGACTAGCAGCCGCGTTGCACGGGAGAATGTGAAAAGTGTTCATATGTAGTAAAAACCTGAGAAATCCGTCCGTTTTCGTCATTTGTTATTGAATCGACTTAAAGCCAGATCGTCACATTGGCCGCTCTTCTCTCTGAAACGGTTGTACTTATCGTCTGAAAGCTACGTCGCGTGCTGCGGTATGCGGAGACACTAAAAGCACCATAGTAGAACACAGATGAAGCTTCAAAGATGATGTAATAGCCAGTAAGGATTAGTACAATACCAGTTTTATTTATCGATTATTGACTTTTTAGCTGGCTTTGGTGCCTTGGACATGAGTTAGGACCTTAAGATTCTGCATGAAAGGAGGACTAGCAGCCGAGTTGCACGGGAAAATGTGAAAAGTGTTCATACGTAGTAAAAACCTGAGAAATCCGTTCGTTATTGTCATTTATTATCGAATCGTCTTCAAGCCAGATCGTCACATTGGCCGCTCTGCTCTCTGAAACGGTTGTACTTATCGTCTGCAAAGCTATGTCGCGTGCTGCGGTATGCGGAGACACTAAAATCACCATCGTAGAACACAGATGAGGCTTCTAAGTTGATGTAATAGCCAGTAAGAAGTAGTACAATTCAAGTTTTAGGTATCGATTATTGACTTTTTAGCTGGCTTTGGTGCCTTGGACATGAGCTAGGACCTTAAGATTCTGCACGAAAGGAGGATTAGCAGCCGAGTTGCATGGGAGAATGTGAAAAGTGTTCATATGTAGTAAAAACCTGAGAAATCCGTCCGTTTTCGTCATTTGTTATCGAATCGACTTAAAGCCAGATCGTCACATTGGCCGCTCTTCTCTCTGAAACAGTTGTACTTATCGTCTGAAAGCTATGTCGCGTGCTGCGGTATGCGGAGACACTAAAAGCACCATAGTAGAACACAGATGAAGCTTCTAAGATGATGTAATAGCCAGTAAGATGTAGTACAATTCAAGTTTAAGTATCGATTATTGACTTTTTAGCTGGCTTTGGTGCCTTGGACATGAGCAAGGACCTTAAGATTCTGTATGAAAGGAGGACTAGCAGCTGAGTTGCACAGGAGGATGTGAAAAGTGTTCATATGTAGTAAAAACCTGAGAAATCCGTCCGTTTTCGTCATTTGTTATCGAATCGACTTAAAGCCAGATCGACACATTGGCCGCTCTTCTCTCTGAAACGGTTCTACATATCGTCTGAAAGCTATGTCGCGTGCTGCGGTATGTGGAGACACTAAAATCACCATAGTAGAACACAGATGAAGCTTCTAAGTTGATGTAATAGCCAGTAAGATGTAGTACAATTCAAGTTTTTGGTATCGATTATTGACTTTTTAGCTGGCTTTGGTGCCTTGGACATGAGCTAGGACCTTAAGATTCTGCATGAAAGGAGGACTAGCAGCCGAGTTGCATGGGAGAATGTGAAAAGTGTTCATATGTAGTAAAAACCTGAGAAATCCGTCCGTTTCCGTCATTTGTTATCGAATCGACTTAAAGCCAGATCGTCACATTGGCCGCTCTTCTCTCTGAAACGGTTGTACTTATCGTCTGAAAGCTATGTCGCGTGCTGCGGTATGCGGAGACACTAAAAGCACCATAGTAGAACACAGATGAAGCTTCTAAGATGATGTAATAGCCAGTAAGAATTAGTACCAGTTATAGGTATCGATTATTGACTTTTTAGCTGGCTTTGGTGCCTTGGACATGAGCTAGGACCTTAAGATTCAGCATGAAAGGAGGACTAGCAGCCGAATTGCACGGGAGATTGTGAAAAGTGTTCATATGTAGTAAAAACCTGAGAAATCCGTCCGTTTTCGTCTTTTGTTATCGAATCGACTTAAAGCCAGATCGTCACATTGGCCGCTCATCTCTCAGAAACGGTTGTACTTATATTCTGCAAAGCTATGTCGCGTGCTGCGGTTTGTGGACACACTAAAAGCACCATAGTACAACACAGATGAAGCTTCTAAGATGATGTAATAGCCAGTAAGAAGTAGTACCATTCAAGTTTTAGGTATCGATTATTGACTTTTTAGCTGCGTTTGGTGCCTTGGACATGAGCTAGGACCTTAAGATTCTGCATGAAAGGAGGACTAGCAGCCGAATTGCACGGGAGAATGTGAAAAGTGTTCATATGTGGTAAAAACCTGTGAAATCCGTCCGTTTTCGTCATTTGTTATCGAATCGACTTAAAGCCAGATCGTCACATTGGCCGCTCTTCTCTCTGAAACGGTTGTACTTATCGTCTGCAAAGCTATGTCGCGTGCTGCGGTATGTGGAGACACTAAAAGCACCATAGCAGAACACAGATGAAGCTTCTAAGTTGATGTAATAGCCAGTAAGAAGTAGTACAATTGAAATTTTAGATATCGATTATTGACTTTTTAGCTGGCTTTGGTGCCTTGGACATGAGCTAGGACCATAAGATTCTGCAGGAAAGGAGGACCAGCAGCCGAATTGCACGGGAAAATGTGAAAAGTGTTCATATGGAGTAAAAACCTGAGAAATCCGTCCGTTTTCATCATTTGTTATCGAATCGACTTAAAGCCAGATCGACACATTGGCCACTCTTCTCTCTGAAACGGTTGTACTTATAGTCTGCAAAGATATGTCGCGTGCTGCGGTATGCGGAGACACTAAAATCACCATAGTAGAACACAGATGATGCTTCTAAGTTGATGTAATAGCCAGTAAGGATTAGTACAATACCAGTTTTAGGTATCGATTATTGACTTTTTAGCTGGCTTTTGTGCCTTCGACATGAGCTAGGACATTAAGATTCTGCATGAAAGGAGGACTAGCAGCCGAATTGCATGGGAGATTGTGAAAAGTGTTCATATGTATTAAAAAACTGAGAAATCCGTGCGTTTTCGTCATTTGTTATGGAATCGACTTAAAGCCAGATCGTCACATTGGCCGCTCGTCTCTCTGAAACGGTTGTACTTATCGTCTGCAAAGCTATGTCGCGTGCTGCGGTTTGTGGACACACTAAAAGCACCATAGTACAACACTGATGAAGCTTCTAAGATGATGTAATAGCCAGTAAGAAGTAGTACAATTCAAGTTTTAGGTGTCGATTATTGACTTTTTAGCTGGCTTTAGTGCCTTGGACATGAGCTAGGACCTTAAGATTCTGCATGAAAGGAGGACTAGCAACCGAGTTGCTCGGGAGGATCTGAAAAGTGTTCATATGTAGTAAAAACCTGAGAAATGCGTCCGTTTTCGTCATTTGTTATCGAATCGACTTAAAGCCAGATCGACACATTGGCCGCTCTTCTCTCTGAAACGGTCGTACTTATCGTTTGCAAAGCTATGTCGCGAGCTGCAGTATGTGGGGACACTAAAAGAAGCATAGTAGAACACAGATGAAGCTTCTAAGTCGATGTAATAACCAGTAAGAAGTAGTACAATTCAAGTTTAAGGTATCGATTATTGACTTTTTAGCTGGCTTTGGTGCCTTGGACATGAGCTAGGACCTTAAGATTCAGCATGAAAGGAGGACTAGCAGCCGAATTGCACGGGAGATTGTGAAAAGTGTTCATATGTAGTAAAAACCTGAGAAATCCGTCCGTTTTCGTCTTTTGTTATCGAATCGACTTAAAGCCAGATCGTCACATTGGCCGCTCATCTCTCAGAAACGGTTGTACTTATCGTCTGCAAAGCTATGTCGCGTGCTGCGGTTTGTGGACACACTAAAAGCACCATAGTACAACACAGATGAAGCTTCTAAGATGATGTAATAGCCAGTAAGAAGTAGTACAATTCAAGTTTTAGGTATCGATTATTGACTTTTTAGCTGCGTTTGGTGCCTTGGACATGAGCTAGGACCTTAAGATTCTGCATGAAAGGAGGACTAGCAGCCGAATTGCACGGGAGAATGTGAAAAGTGTTCATATGTAGTAAAAACCTGAGAAATCCGTCCGTTTCCGTCATTTGTTATCGAATCGACTTAAAGCCAGATCGACACATTGGCCGCTCCTCTCTCTGAAACGGTTGTTCTTATCGTCTGAAAGCTATGTCGCGTGCTGCGGTATGCGGAGACACTAAAAGCACCATAGTAGAACACAGATGAAGCTTCAAAGATGATGTAATAGCCAGTAAGGATTAGTACAATACCAGTTTTAGGTATCGATTATTGACTTTTTAGCTGGCTTTGGTGCCTTGGACATGAGTTAGGACCTTAAGATTCTTCATGAAAGGAGGACTAGCAGCCGAGTTGCACGGGAAAATGTGAAAAGTGTTCATACGTAGTAAAAACCTGAGAAATCCGTTCGTTATCGTCATTTATTATCGAATCGTCTTCAAGCCAGATCGTCACATTGGCCGCTCAGCTCTCTGAAACGGTTGTACTTATCGTCTGCAAAGCTATGTCGCGTGCTGCGGTATGCGGAGACACTAAAATCACTATCGTAGAACACAGATGAGGCTTCTAAGTTGATGTAATAGCCAGTAAGAAGTAGTACAATTCAAGTTTTAGGTATCGATTATTGACTTTTTAGCTGGCTTTGGTGCCTTGGACATGAGCTAGGACCTTAAGATTCTGCATGAAAGGAGGACTAGCAGCCGAGTTGCATGGGAGAATGTGAAAAGTGTTCATATGTAGTAAAAACCTGAGAAATCCGTCCGTTTTCGTCATTTGTTATCGAATCGACTTAAAGCCAGATCGTCACATTGGCCGCTCTTCTCTCTGAAACAGTTGTACTTATCGTCTGAAAGCTATGTCGCGTGCTGCGGTATGCGGAGACACTAAAAGCACCATAGTAGAACACAGATGAAGCTTCTAAGATGATGTAATAGCCAGTAAGATGTAGTACAATTCAAGTTTTGGGTATCGATTATTGACTTTTTAGCTGGCTGTGGTGCCTTGGACATGAACTAGGACCTTAAGATTCTGCATTAAAGGAGGACTAGCAGCCGCGTTGCACGGGAGAATGTGAAAAGTGTTCATATGTAGTAAAAACCTGAGAAATCCTTCCGTTTTCGTCATTTGTTATTGAATCGACTTAAAGCCAGATCGTCACATTGGCCGCTCTTCTCTCTGAAACGGTTGTACTTATCGTCTGAAAGCTATGTCGCGTGCTGCGGTATGCGGAGACACTAAAAGCACCATAGTAGAACACAGATGAAGCTTCTAAGATGATGTAATAGCCAGTAAGAATTAGTACCAGTTATAGGTATCGATTATTGACTTTTTAGCTGGCTTTGGTGCCTTGGACATGAGCTAGGACCTTAAGATTCAGCATGAAAGGAGGACTAGCAGCCGAATTGCACGGGAGATTGTGAAAAGTGTTCATATGTAGTAAAAACCTGAGAAATCCGTCCGTTTTCGTCTTTTGTTATCGAATCGACTTAAAGCCAGATCGTCACATTGGCCGCTCATCTCTCAGAAACGGTTGTACTTATCGTCTGCAAAGCTATGTCGCGTGCTGCGGTTTGTGGACACACTAAAAGCACCATAGTACAACACAGATGAAGCTTCTAAGATGATGTAATAGCCAGTAAGAAGTAGTACAATTCAAGTTTTAGGTATCGATTATTGACTTTTTAGCTGCGTTTGGTGCCTTGGACATGAGCTAGGACCTTAAGATTCTGCATGAAAGGAGGACTAGCAGCCGAATTGCACGGGAGAATGTGAAAAGTGTTCATATGTGGTAAAAACCTGTGAAATCCGTCCGTTTTCGTCATTTGTTATCGAATCGACTTAAAGCCAGATCGTCACATTGGCCGCTCTTCTCTCTGAAACGGTTGTACTTATCGTCTGCAAAGCTATGTCGCGTGCTGCGGTATGTGGAGACACTAAAAGCACCATAGCAGAACACAGATGAAGCTTCTAAGTTGATGTAATAGCCAGTAAGAAGTAGTACAATTGAAATTTTAGATATCGATTATTGACTTTTTAGCTGGCTTTGGTGCCTTGGACATGAGCTAGGACCATAAGATTCTGCAGGAAAGGAGGACCAGCAGCCGAATTGCACGGGAAAATGTGAAAAGTGTTCATATGGAGTAAAAACCTGAGAAATCCGTCCGTTTTCATCATTTGTTATCGAATCGACTTAAAGCCAGATCGACACATTGGCCACTCTTCTCTCTGAAACGGTTGTACTTATAGTCTGCAAAGATATGTCGCGTGCTGCGGTATGCGGAGACACTAAAATCACCATAGTAGAACACAGATGATGCTTCTAAGTTGATGTAATAGCCAGTAAGGATTAGTACAATACCAGTTTTAGGTATCGATTATTGACTTTTTAGCTGGCTTTTGTGCCTTCGACATGAGCTAGGACATTAAGATTCTGCATGAAAGGAGGACTAGCAGCCGAATTGCATGGGAGATTGTGAAAAGTGTTCATATGTATTAAAAAACTGAGAAATCCGTGCGTTTTCGTCATTTGTTATGGAATCGACTTAAAGCCAGATCGTCACATTGGCCGCTCGTCTCTCTGAAACGGTTGTACTTATCGTCTGCAAAGCTATGTCGCGTGCTGCGGTTTGTGGACACACTAAAAGCACCATAGTACAACACTGATGAAGCTTCTAAGATGATGTAATAGCCAGTAAGAAGTAGTACAATTCAAGTTTTAGGTGTCGATTATTGACTTTTTAGCTGGCTTTAGTGCCTTGGACATGAGCTAGGACCTTAAGATTCTGCATGAAAGGAGGACTAGCAACCGAGTTGCTCGGGAGGATCTGAAAAGTGTTCATATGTAGTAAAAACCTGAGAAATGCGTCCGTTTTCGTCATTTGTTATCGAATCGACTTAAAGCCAGATCGACACATTGGCCACTCTTCTCTCTGAAACGGTCGTACTTATCGTTTGCAAAGCTATGTCGCGAGCTGCAGTATGTGGGGACACTAAAAGAAGCATAGTAGAACACAGATGAAGCTTCTAAGTCGATGTAATAACCAGTAAGAAGTAGTACAATTCAAGTTTAATGTATCGATTATTGACTTTTTAGCTGGCTTTGGTGCCTTGGACATGAGCTAGGACCTTAAGATTCAGCATGAAAGGAGGACTAGCAGCCGAATTGCACGGGAGATTGTGAAAAGTGTTCATATGTAGTAAAAACCTGAGAAATCCGTCCGTTTTCGTCTTTTGTTATCGAATCGACTTAAAGCCAGATCGTCACATTGGCCGCTCATCTCTCAGAAACGGTTGTACTTATCGTCTGCAAAGCTATGTCGCGTGCTGCGGTTTGTGGACACACTAAAAGCACCATAGTACAACACAGATGAAGCTTCTAAGATGATGTAATAGCCAGTAAGAAGTAGTACAATTCAAGTTTTAGGTATCGATTATTGACTTTTTAGCTGCGTTTGGTGCCTTGGACATGAGCTAGGACCTTAAGATTCTGCATGAAAGGAGGACTAGCAGCCGAATTGCACGGGAGAATGTGAAAAGTGTTCATATGTAGTAAAAACCTGAGAAATCCGTCCGTTTCCGTCATTTGTTATCGAATCGACTTAAAGCCAGATCGTCACATTGGCCGCTCTTCACTCTGAAACGGTTGTACTTATCGTCTGAAAGCCATGTCGCGTGCTGCGGTATGCGGAGACACTAAAAGCACCATAGTAGAACACAGATGAAGCTTCTAAGATGATGTAATAGCCAGTAAGAATTAGTACCAGTTTTAGGTATCGATTATTGACTTTTTAGCTGGCTTTGGTGCCTTGGACATGAGCTAGGACCTTAAGATTCTGCATGAAAGGAGGACTAGCAGCCGAATTGCACGGGAGATTGTGAAAAGTGTTCATATGTAGTAAAAACCTGAGAAATCCGTCCGTGTTCGTCATTTGTTATCGAATCGACTTAAAGCCAGATCGTCACATTGGCCGCTCATCTCTCAGAAACGGTTGTACTTATCGTCTGCAAAGCTATGTCGCGTGCTGCGGTATGTGGGGACACTAAAAGAAGCATAGTAGAAGACAGATGAAGCTTCTAAGTCGATGTAATAACCAGTAAGAAGTAGTACAATTCAAGTTTAAGGTATCGATTATTGACTTTTTAGCTGGCTTTGGTGCCTTGGACATGAGCTAGGACCATAAGATTCAGCATGAAAGGAGGACTAGTAACCGAGTTGCATGGGAGAATGTGAAAAGTGTTCATATGTAGTAAAAACCTGAGAAATCCGTCCGTTTCCGTCATTTGTTATCGAATCGACTTAAAGCCAGATCGTCACATTGGCCGCTCTTCTCTCTGAAACGGTTGTACTTATCGTCTGCAAAGCTATGTCGCGTGCTGCGGTATGCGGAGACACTAAAATCACCATAGTAGAACACAGATGAAGCTTCAAAGTTGATGTAATAGCCAGTAAGAAGTTTTCAAGTTTTAGGTATCGATTATTGACTTTTTAGCTGGCTTTGGTGCTTTGGACATGATCTAGGACCTTAAGATTCTGCATGAAAGGAGGACTAGCAGCCGAATAGCACGGGAGATTGTGAAAAGTGTTCATATGTAGTAAAAACCTGAGAAATCCGTCCGTTTTCGTCATTTGTTATCGAATCGACTTAAAGCCAGATCGTCACATGGGCCGCTCATCTCACAGAAACGGTTGTACTTATCGTCTGCAAAGCTATGTCGCGTGCTGCGGTTTGTGGACACACTAAAAGCACCATAGTACAACACAGATGAAGCTTCTAAGATGATGTAATAGCCAGTAAGAAGTAGTACAATTCAAGTTTTAGGTATCGATTATTGACTTTTTAGCTGGCTTTGGTGCCTTGGACATGAGCTAGGACCTTAACATTCTGCATGAAAGGAGGACTAGCAGCCGAGTTGCACGGGAGAATGTGAAAAGTGTTCATATGTGGTAAAAACCTGTGAAATCCGTCCGTTTTCGTCATTTGTTATCGAATCGACTTAAAGCCAGATCGTCACATTGGCCGCTTTTCCTCAGAAACGGTTGTACTTATCGTCTGCAAAGCTATGTCGCGTGCTGCGGTATGTGGAGACTCTAAAAGCACCATAGCAGAACACAGATGAAGCTTCTAAGTTGATGTAATACCCAGTAAGAAGTAGTACAATTGAAATTTTAGATATCGATTATTGACTTTTTAGCTGGCTTTGGTGCCTTGGACATGAGCTAGGACCATAAGATTCTGCATGAAAGGAGGACCAGCAGCCGAATTGCACGGGAAAATGTGAAAAGTGTTCATATGGAGTAAAAACCTGAGAAATCCGTCCGTTTTCATCATTTGTTATCGAATCGACTTAAAGCCAGATCGACACATTGGCCACTCTTCTCTCTGAAACGGTTGTACTTATCGTCTGCAAAGATATGTCGCGTGCTGCGGTATGCGGAGACACTAAAATCACCATAGTAGAACACAGATGATGCTTCTAAGTTGATGTAATAGCCAGTAAGGATTAGTACAATACCAGTTTTAGGTATCGATTATTGACTTTTTAGCTGGCTTTGGTGCATTGGACATGAGCTAGGACATTAAGATTCTGCATGAAAGGAGAACTAGCACCCGAATTGCAAGGGAGATTGTGAAAAGTGTTCATATGTATTAAAAAACTGAGAAATCCGTGCGTTTTCTTCATTTGTTATGGAATCGACTTAAAGCCAGATCGTCACATTGGCCTCTCTTCTCTCTGAAACGGTTGTACTTATCGTCTGCAAAGCTATGTCGCGTGCTGCGGTTTGTGGACACACTAAAAGCACCATAGTACAACACAGATGAAGCTTCTAAGATGATGTAATAGCAAGTAAGAAGTAGTACAATTCAATTTTTAGGTGTCGATTATTGACTTTTTAGCTGGCTTTGGTGCCTTGGACATGAGCTAGGACCTTAAGATTCTGCATGAAAGGAGGACTAGCAGCCGAGTTGCTCGGGAGGATCTGAAAAGTGTTCATATGTAGTAAAAACCTGAGAAATCCGTCCGTTTTCGTCATTTGTTATCGAATCGACTTAAAGCCAGTCGACACATTGGCCGCTCTTCTCTCTGAAACGGTTGTACTTATCGTTTGCTAAGCTGTGTCGCGTGCTGCGGTATGTGGAGACACTAAAAGAAGCATAGTAGAACACAGATGAAGCTTCTAAGTCGATGTAATAACCAGTAAGAAGTAGTACAATTCAAGTTTAAGGTATCGATTATTGACTTTTTAGCTGGCTTTGGTGCCATGGACATGAGCTAGGACCATAAGATTCTGCATGAAAGGAGGACTAGCAACCGAGTTGCATGGGAGAATGTGAAAAGTGTTCATATGTAGTAAAAACCTGAGAAATCCGTCCGTTTCCGTCATTTGTTATCGAATCGACTTAAAGCCAGATCGTCACATTGGCCGCTCTTCTCTCTGAAACGGTTGTACTTATCGTCTGAAAGCTATGTCGCGTGCTGCGGTATGCGGAGACACTAAAAGCACCATAGTAGAACACAGATGAAGCTTCTAAGATGATGTAATAGCCAGTAAGAATTAGTACAATACCAGTTTTAGGTATCGATTATTGACTTTTTAGCTGGCTTTGGTGCCTTGGACATGAGCTAGGACCTTAAGATTCTGCATGAAAGGAGGACTAGCAGCCGAATTGCACGGGAGATTGTGAAAAGTGTTCATCGGTAGTAAAAACCTGAGAAATCCGTCCGTTTTCGTCATTTGTTATCGAATCGACTTAAAGCCAGATCGACACATTGGCCGCTCTTCTCTCTGAAACGGTTGTACTTATCGTCTGCAAAGCTATGTCGCGTGCTGCGGTATGCGGAGACACTAAAAGAAGCATAGTAGAACACAGATGAAGCTTCTAAGTTGATGTAATAACCAGTAAGAAGTAGTACAATTCAAGTTTTAGGTATCGATTATTGACTTTTTAGCTGGCTTTGGTGCCTTGGACATGAGCTAGGACCTTAAGATTCTGTATGAATGGAGGACTAGCAGCCGCGTTGCATGGGAGAATGTGAAAAGTGTTCATATGTAGTAAAAACCTGTGAAATCCGTCCGTTTTCGTCATTTGTTATCGAATCGACTTAAAGCCAGATCGTCACATTGGCCGCTCTTCTCTCTGAAACGGTTGTACTTATCGTCTGAAAGCTATGTCGCGTGCTGCGGTATGCGGAGACACTAAAAGCACCATAGTAGAACACAGATGAAGCTTCTAAGATGATGTAATAGCCAGTAAGAATTAGTACAATACCAGTTTTAGGTATCGATTATTGACTTTTTAGCTGGCTTTGGTGCCTTGGACATGAGCTAGGACCATAAGATTCTGCATGAAAGGAGGACTAGCAGCCGAGTTGCACGGGACAATGTGAAAAGTATTCATACGTAGTAAAAACCTGAGAAATCCGTCCGTTTTCGTCACTTGTTATGGAATCGACTTAAAGCCAGATCGTCATATTGGCCGCTCTCCTCTCTGAAACGGTTGTACTTATCGTCTGCAAAGCTATGTCGCGTGCTGCGGTATGCGGAGACTCTAAAAGCACCATAGTAGAACACAGATGAAGCTTCTAAGTTGATGTAATAGCCAGTAAGTAGTAGTACAATTCAAGTTTTAGGTATCGATTATTGACTTTTTAGCTGGCTTTGGTGCCTTGGACATGAGCTAGGACCTTAAGATTCTGCATGAAAGGAGGACCAGCAGCCGAATTGCACGGGAAAATGTGAAAAGTGTTCATATGTATTAAAAAACTGAGAAATCCGTGCGTTTTCTCATTTGTTATGGAATCGACTTAAAGCCAGATCGTCACATTGGCCGCTCTTCTCTCTGAAACGGTTGTACTTATCGCCTGCAAAGCTATGTCGCGTGCTGCGGTTTGTGGACACACTAAAAGCACCATAGTACAACACAGATGAAGCTTCTAAGATGATGTAATAGCCAGTAAGAAGTAGTACAATTCAAGTTTTAGGTATCGATTATTGACTTTTTAGCTGGCTTTGGTGCCTTGGAAATGAGCTAGGACCTTAAGATTCTGCATGAAAGGAGGACTAGCAGCCGAGTTGCTCGGGAGGATCTGAAAAGTGTTCATATGTAGTAAAAACCTGAGAAATCCGTCCGTTTTCGTCATTTGTTATCGAATCGACTTTAAGCCAGATCGTCACATTGGCCGCTCTTCTCTCTGAAACGGTTGTACTTATCGTCTGAAAGCTATGTCGCGTGCTGCGGTATGCGGAGACACTAAAAGCACCATAGTAGAACACAGATGAAGCTTCTAAGATGATGTAATAGCCAGTAAGAATTAGTACAATACCAGTTTTAGGTATCGATTATTGACTTTTTAGCTGGCTTTGGTGCCTTGGACATGAGCTAGGACCTTAAGATTCTGCATGAAAGGAGGACTAGCAGCCGAGTTGCACGGGACATAGTGAAAAGTGTTCATACATAGTAAAAACCTGAGAAATCCGTTCGTTATCGTCATTTGTTATCGAATGGACTTTAAGCCAGATAATCACATTGGCCGCTCTGCTCTCTGAAACGGTTGTACTTATCGTCTGCAAAGCTATGTCGCGTTCTGCGGTATGCGGAGACACTAAAATCACCATAGTAGAACACAGATGAAGCTTCTATGTTGATTTAATAGCCAGTAAGAAGTAGTACAATTCAAGTTTTAGGTATCGATTATTGACTTTTTAGCTGGCTTTGGTGCCTTGGACATCTGCTAGGACCCTAAGAATCTGCATGAGAGGAGGACTAGCAGCCAAGTTGCACGAGAGAATGTGAAAAGTGCTCATATGTAGTAAAAACCTGAGAGATCCGTTCGCCATCGTCATTTGTTATCGAATCGACTTAAAGCCAGATCGTCACATTTTCCGCTCTACTCTCTGAAACGGTTGTACTTATCGTCTGCAAAGCTAAGTCGCGTTGCTGCGGTATGCGGAGACACTAAAGGCACCATAGTAGAACGCAGATCAAGCTTCTAATTTGATGTAATAGCCAGTAAGAAGTAGTACAATTCAAGTTTTACTTATCGATTATTGACTTTCAGCTGGCTTTGGTGCCTTGGACATGAGCTAGGACCTTAAGATTCTGTATGAAAGGAGGACTAGCAGCCGAGTTGCACGGGAGAATGTGAAAAGTGTTCATATGTGGTAAAAACCTGAGAAATCCGTCGGTTTTCGTCATTTGTTATCGAATCGACTTAAAGCCAGATCGTCACATTGCCCGCTCTTCTCTCCGAAACGGTTGTATTTATCGTCTGAAAGCTATGTCGCGTGCTGCGGTATGCGGAGACACTAAAAGCACCATAGTAGAACACAGATGAAGCTTCCAAGATGATGTAATAGCCAGTAAGAATTAGTAAAATACCAGTTTTAGGTATCGATTATTGACTTTTAGCTGGCTTTGGTGCCTTGGACATGAGCTAGGACCTTAAGATTCTGCATGAAAGAAGGACCAGCAGCCGAGTTGTACGGGAGAATGTGAAAAGTGTTCATATGTAGTAAAAACCTGAGAAATCCGTCCGTTTTCGTCATTTGTTATCGAATCGACTTAAAAACGGATCGTGACATTGGCCGCTCTTCTCTCTGAAACGGTTGTACTTATCGTCTGCAAAGCTATGTCCCGTGCTGCGGTATGCGGAGACACTAAAAGCACCATAGTAGAACACAGATGAAGCTTCTAAGTTGATGTAATAGCTAGTAAGAAGTAGTACAATTGGAATTTTAGATATCGATTATTGACTTTTAGCTGGCTTTGGTGCCTTGGACATGAGCTAGGACCTTAAGATTCTGCATGAAAGGAGGACTAGCAGCCGAATTGCACGCGAGATTGTGAAAAGTGTTCATATGTAGTAAAAACCTGAGAAGTCCGTCCGTTTTCGTCATTTGTTATCGAATCGACTTAAAGCCAGATCGTCACATTGGCCGCAATTCTGTCTGAAACGGTTGTACTTATCGTCTGCACAGCTATGTCGCGTGCTGCGGTATGCGGAGACACTAATAGCACCATAGCAGAACACAGATGTAGCTTCTATGTTGATGTAACAGCATGCAGGAAGTAGTACAATTCAAGTTTTAGGTATCGATTATTGACTTTTTAGCTGGCTTTGGTGCTTTGGACATGAGCTAGGACCTTAAGATTCTGCATGAAAGGAGGACTAGCAGCCGAGTTGCACGGGAGAATGTGAAAAGTGTTCATATGTGGTAAAATCCTGAGAAATCCGTCGGTTTTCGTCATTTGTTATCGAATCGACTTAAAGCCAGACCGTCACATTGCCCGCTCTTCTCTCCGAAACGGTTGTATTTATCGTCTGAAAGCTATGTCGCGTGCTGCGGTATGCGGAGACACTAAAAGCACCATAGTAGAACACAGATGAAGCTTCTAAAATGATGTAATAGCCAGTAAGAATTAGTACAATACCAGTTTTAGGTATCGATTATTGACTTTGTAGCTGGCTTTGGTGCCTTGGACATGAGCTAGGACCTTAAGATTCTGCATGAAAGAAGGACTAGCAGCCGAGTTGTACGGGAGAATGTGAAAAGTGTTCATATGTAGTAGAAACCTGAGAAATCCATACGTTTTCGTCATTGGTTATCGATTCGTCTTAAAGCCAGATCGTCACATTGGCTGCTCTTTTCTCTGAAACGGTTGTACTTATCGTCTGTAAAGCTATGTCGCGTGCTGCTCTATGTGGGGACACTAAAAGCACCATAGTAGAACACAGATGAAGCTTCTAAGTTGACGTAATGGCTAGTAAGAGGTAGTACAATTCAAGTTTTAAGTATCGATTATTGACTTTGTAGCTGGCTTTGGTGCCTTGGACATGAGCTAGGACCTTAAGATTCTGCATGAAAGGAGGACTAGCAGCCGAGTTGCATGGGAGAATGTGAAAAGTTTTCATATGTAGTAAAAACCTGAGAAGTCCGTCCGTTTTGTCATTTGTTATCGAATCGACTTAAAGCCAGATCGTCACATTGGCCGCTCTTCTCTCCGAAACGGTTGTACTTATCGCCTGCAAAGCTATGTCGCGTGCTGCGGTATGCGGAGACACTAAAAGCACCGTAGTAGAACACAGATGAAGCTTCTAAGATGATGTAATAGCCATTAAGAATTAGTACAATACCAGTTTTAGGTATCGATTATTGACTTTTAGCTGACTTTGGTGCGTTGTACATGAGCTAGGACCTTAAGATTCTGCATAAAAGGAGGACTAGCAGCCGAGTTGCACGGGAGAATGTGAAAAGTTTTCATATGTAGTAAAAACCTGAGAAATCGGTCCATTTTCGTCATTTGTTATCGAATCGACTTAAAACCGGATCGTGACATTGGCCGCTCTTCTCTCTGAAACGGTTGTACTTATCGTCTGCAAAGCTATGTCGCGTGCTGCGGTATGCGGAGACACTAAAAGCACCATAGTAGAACACAGATGAAGCTTCTAAGTTGATGTAATAGCTAGTAAGAAGTAGTACAATTCAAGTTTTAGATATCGATTATTGACTTTTTAGCTGGCTTTGGTGCCTTGGACATGAGCTAGGACCTTAAGATTCTGCATGAAAGGAGGACTAGCAGCCGAGTTGCACGGGAGAATGTGAAAAGTGTTCATATGTGGTAGAAACCTGAGAAATCCGTCGGTTTTCGTCATTTGTTATCGAATCGACTTAAAGCCAGATCGTCACATTGCCCGCTCTTCTCTCCGAAACGGTTGTATTTATCGTCTGAAAGCTATGTCGCGTGCTGCGGTATGCGGAGACACTAAAAGCACCATAGTAGAACACAGATGAAGCTTCTAAGATGATGTAATAGCCAGTAAGAATTAGTACAATACCAGTTTTAGGTATCGATTATTGACTTTTAGCTGGCTTTGGTGCCTTTGACATGATCTAGGACCTTAAGATTCTGCATGAAAGGAGGGCTAGCAGCTGAGTTGCACGGGAGAATGTGAAAAGTGTTCATATGTAGTAAAAACCTGAGAAATCCGTCCGTTTTCGTCATTTGTTATGGAATCGACTTAAAGCCAGATCGTCACATTGGCCCCCCCCCCCCCTCTCTGAAACGGTTGTACTTATCGTCTGCAAAGCTATGTCGCGTGCTGCGGTATGCAGAGACACTAAAAGCACCATAGTAGAACACAGATGAAGCTTCTAAGTTGATGTAATAGCCAGTAAGAAGTAGTACAATTCAAGTTTTAGGTATCGATTATTGACTTTGTAGCTGGCTTTGGTGCCTTGGACATGAGCTAGGACCTTAAGATTCTGCATGAAAGAAGGACTAGCAGCCGAGTTGAACGGGAGAATGTGAAAAGTGTTCATATGTAGTAAAAACCTGAGAAATCCATACGTTTTCGTCATTGGTTATCGATTCGTCTTAAAGCCAGATCGTCACATTGGCTGCTCTTTTCTCTGAAACGGTTGTACTTATCGTCTGCAAATCTATATCGCGTGCTGCGGTATGTGGAGACACTAAAAGCACCATAGTAGAACACAGATGAAGCTTCTAAGTTGACGTAATAGCTAGTAAGAGGTAGTACAATTCAAGTTTTAAGTATCGATTATTGACTTTGTAGCTGGCTTTGGTGCCTTGGACATGAGCTAGGACCTTAAGATTCTGCATGAAAGGAGGACTAGCAGCCGAGTTGCATGGGAGAATGTGAAAAGTTTTCATATGTAGTAAAAACCTGAGAAGTCCGTCCGTTTTGTCATTTGTTATCGAATCGACTTAAAGCCAGATCGTCACATTGGCCGCTCTTCTCTCCGAAACGGTTGTACTTATCGTCTGAAAGCTATGTCGCGTGCTGCGGTATGCGGAGACACTAAAAGCACCATAGTAGAACACAGATGAAGCTTCTAAGATGATGTAATAGCCAGTAAGAATTAGTACAATACCAGTTTTAGGTATCGATTATTGACTTTTAGCTGGCTTTGGTGCGTTGGACATGAGCTATGACCTTAAGATTCTGCATGAAAGGAGGACTAGCAGCCGAGTTGCACGGGAGAATGTGAAAAGTTTTCATATGTAGTAAAAACCCGAGAAATCGGTCCATTTTCGTCATTTGTCATCGAATCGACTTAAAACCGGATCGTGACATTGGCCGCTCTTCTCTCTGAAACGGTTGTACTTATCGTCTACAAAGCTATGTCGCGTGCTGCGGTATGCGGAGACACTAAAAGCACCATAGTAGAACACAGATGAAGCTTCTAAGTTGATGTAATAGCCAGTAAGAAGTAGTACAATTGAAGTTTTAGGTATCGATTATTGACTTTTTAGCTGGCTTTGGTGCCTTGGACATGAGCTAGGACCTTAAGATTCTGCATGAAAGGAGGACTAGCAGCCGAATTGCACGGGAGAATGTGAAAAGTGTTCATATGTAGTAAAAACCTGAGAAATCCGTCCATTTTCGTCATTTGTTATCGAATCGACTTAATGCCAGATCGTCACATTGGCCGCTCTTCTCTCTGAAACGGTTGTACTTATCGTCTGCAAAGCTATGTCGCGTGCTGCGGTATGCGGAGACACTAAAAGCACCACAGTAGAACACAGATGAAGCTTCTAAGATGATGTAATAGCTAGTAAGAAGTAGTACAATTCAAGTTTTAGGTATCGATTATTGACTTTTTAGCTGGCTTTGGTGCATTGGACGTGAGCTAGGACCTTAAGATTCTGCATGAAAGGAGGACTAGCAGCCGAGTTGCACGGGAGAATGTCAAAAGTGTTCATATGTAGTAAAAACCTGAGAAATCCGTCCGTTTTCGTCATTTGTTATCGAATCGACTTAAAGCCACATCGTCACATTGGCCGCTCTTCTCGCTCAACGGTTGTACTTATCGTCTGCAAAGCTATGTCGTGTGCTGCGGTATGCGGAGACACTAAAAATACCATAGTAAAACACGGATGAAGCTTCTAAGTTGATGTAATAGCCAGTAAGAAGTAGTACAATTTACGTTTTAGGTATCGATTTTTGACTTTTTAGCTGGCTTTGGAGCCTTGGACATGAGGTAGGACCTTAAGATTCTGCACGAAAGGAGGACTAGCAGCCGCGTTGCACGGGAGTATTGTGAAAAGTGTTCATATGTAGTAAAAACCTGAGAGATCCGTTCGCCATCGTCATTTGTTAACGAATCGACTTAAAGCCGGATCGTCACATTGGCCGCTCTCCTCTCCGAAACGGTTGTACTTATCGTTTGCAAAGCTATGTCGCGTGCTGCGGTATGCAGAGACACTAAATGCACCATAGTAGAACACAGATGAAGCTTCTAAGTTGATGTAATAGCCAGTAAGAAGTAGTACAATTCAAATTTTAGGTATCGATTATTGACTTTATAGCTGGCTTTGGTGCCTTGGACATGAGCTAGGACCTTAAGATTCTGCATGAAAGAAGGACTAGCAGCCGAGTTGTACGGGAGAATGTGAAAAGTGTTCATATGTAGTAAAAACCTGAGAAATCCATACGTTTTCGTCATTGGTTATCGATTCGTCTTAAAGCCAGATCGTCACATTGGCTGCTCTTCTCTCTGAAACGGTTGTACTTATCGTCTGCAAAGCTATGTCGCGTGCTGCGGTATGCGGAGACACTAAAAGCACCATAGTAGAACACAGATGAAGCTTCTAAGTTGAAGTAATAGCTAGTAAGAAGTAGTACAAATGGAATTTTAGATATCGATTATTGACTTTTTAGCTGGCTTTGGTGCCTTGGACATGAGCTGGGACCTTAAGGTTCTGCATGAAAGGAGGACTAGCAGCCGAGTTGCACGGGAGAATGTGAAAAGTGTTCACATGTAGTAAAAACCTGAGAAGTCCGTCCGTTTTGTCATTTGTTATCGAATCGACTTAAAGCCAGATCGTCACATTGGCCGCCATTCTCTCCGAAACGGTTGTACTTATCGTCTGAAAGCTATGTCGCGTGCTGCGGTATGCGGAGACACTAAAAGCACCATAGTAGAACACAGATGAAGCTTCTAAGATGATGTAATAGCCAGTAAGAATTAGTACAATACCAGTTTTAGGTATCGATTATTGACTTTTAGCTGGCTTTGGTGCCTTTCACATGAGCTAGGACCTTAATGATTCTGCATGAAAGGAGGGTTAGCAGCTGAGTTGCACGGGAGAATGTGAAAAGTGTTCATATGTAGTAAAAACCTGAGAAATCCGTCCGTTTTCGTCATTTGTTGTGGAATCGACTTAAAGCCAGATCGTCACATTGGCCGCTCTTCCCTCT
Source organism: Schistocerca gregaria (assembly GCF_023897955.1). Classification (NCBI taxonomy): domain Eukaryota; kingdom Metazoa; phylum Arthropoda; class Insecta; order Orthoptera; family Acrididae; genus Schistocerca; species Schistocerca gregaria. The sequence goes on from NW_026062089.1 coordinate 581,475, forward strand.
GACGCTGTTGTAATTATCGTCTGCAATGCTATGTCGCGTGCTGCGGTATGCGGAGACACTTAAGGCACCATAGTAGAACACAGATGAAGCTTCTACGTTGATGTAATAGCTAGTAAGAGGTAGTACAATTCAAGTTTTAGGTATCGATTATTGACTTTTTAGCTGGCTTTGGTGCCTTGGACATGAGCTAGGACCTTAAGATTCTGCGTGAAAGGAGGACTAGCAGCCGAGTTGCACGGGAGAATGAGAAAAGTGTTCATAAGTAGTAAAAACCTGAGAAATCCGTCCGCTTTCGTCATTTGTTATCGAATCGACTTAAAGCCACATCGTCACATTGGCCGCTCTTCTCTCTCAACAGTTGTACTTATCGTCTGCAAAGCTATGTCGTGTGCTGCAGTATGCGGAGACACTAAAAATACCATAGTAAAACACGGATGAAGCTTCTAAGTTGATGTAATAGCCAGTAAGAAGTAGTACAATTTACGTTTTAGGTATCGATTTTTGACTTTTTAGCTGGCTTTGGAACCTTGGACATGAGGTAGGACCTTAAGATTCTGCACGAAAGGAGGACTAGCAGCCGCGTTGCACGGGAGTATTGTGAAAAGTGTTCATATGTAGTAAAAACCTGAGAGATCCGTTCGCCATCGTCATTTGTTAACGAATCGACCTAAAGCCGGATCGTCACATTGGCCGCTCTCCTCTCTGAAACGGTTGTACTTATCGTCTGCAAAGCTATGTCGCGTGCTGCGGTATGCAGAGACACTAAATGCACCATAGTAGAACACAGATGAAGCTTCTATGTTGATGTAATAGCCAGTAAGAAGTAGTACAATTCAAGTTTTATGTATCGATTATTGACTTTGTAGCTGGCTTTGGTGCCTTGGACATGAGCTAGGACCTTAACCTTCTGCATGAAAGAAGGACTAGCAGCCGAGTTGTACGGGAGAATGTGAAAAGTGTTCATATGTAGTAAAAACCTGAGAAATCCATACGTTTTCGTCATTGGTTATCGATTCGTCTTAAAGCCAGATCGTCACATTGGCTGCTCTTCTCTCTGAAACGGTTGTACTTATCGTCTGCAAAGCTATGTCGCGTGCTGCGGTATGTGGAGACACTAAAAGCACCATAGTAGAACACAGATGAAGCTTCTAAGTTGATGTAATAGCTAGTAAGAGGTAGTACAATTCAAGTTTTAGGTATCGATTATTGACTTTTTAGCTGGCTTTGGTGCCTTGTACATGAGCTAGGACCTTAAGATTTTGCATGAAAGGAGGACTAGCAGCCGAGTTGCACGGGAGGATGTGAAAAGTTTTCATATGTAGTAAAAACCTGAGAAATCCGTCCTTTTTCGTAATATGTAATCGAATCGACTTAAAACCGGATCGTGACATTGGCCGCTCTTCTCTCTGAAACGGTTGTACTTATCGTCTGCAAAGCTATGTCGCGTGCTGCGGTATGCGGAGACACTAAAAGCACCATAGTAGAACACAGATGAAGCTTCTAAGTTGATGTAATAGCTAGTAAGAAGTAGTACAATTGGAATTTTAGATATCGATTATTGGCTTTGGTGCCTTGGACATGAGCTAGGACCTTAAGATTCTGCATGAAAGGAGGACTAGCAGCCGAGTTGCACGGGAGAATGTGAAAAGTGTTCATATGTAGTAAAAACCTGAGATGTCCGTCCGTTTTGTCATTTGTTATCGAATCGACTTAAAGCCAGATCGTCACATTGGCCGCTCTTCTCTCTGAAACGGTTGTACTGATCGTCTGCAAAGCTATGTCGAGTGCTGCGGTATGTGGAGACACTAAAAGCACCATAGTAGAACACAGATGAAGCTTATAAGTTGATGTAATAGCCAGTAAGAGGTCGTACAATTCAAGTTTAAGGTATCGATTATTAAATTTTTAGCTGGCTTTGGTGCCTTGGACACGAGCTAGGACCTTAAGATTCTGCATGAACGGAGGACTAGCAGCCGAGATGCATTTGAGAATGTGGAAAGTGTTCATATGTAGTAAAAACCTGAGAAATCCGTTCGTTATCGCCATATATTACCGAATCGACTTAAAGCCGGATCGTCACATTGGCCGCTCTTCTCTCTGATACGGTTGTACTTATCGTCTGCAAAGCTATGTCGCGTGCTGCGGTATGTGGAGACACTAAAATCACCCTAGTAGGACACAGATGAAGCTTCTAAGTTGATGTAATAGCCAGTAAGAAGTAGTACAATTCAAGTTTTAGGTATCGATTATTGACTTTTTAGCTGGCTTTGGTGCCTTGGACATGAGCTAGGACCCTAAGAATCTGCATGAGAGGGAGACTAGCAGAAAAGTTGCACGGGAGAATGTGAAATGTGCTCATATGTAGAATTAACCTGAGAAATCCGTCCGTTTTCGGCTTTTGTTATCGAGTCGACTAAAGGCCAGATCGTAACATTGTCCGCCCTTCTCTCTGAAACGGCTGTACTTATCGTCTGCAAAGCTATGTCGCGTGCTGCGGTATGCGGAGACACTAAAAGCACCATAGTAGAACACAGATGAAGCTTCTAAGTTGATGTAATAGCCAGTAAGAAGTAGTACAATTCAAGTTTTAAGTATCGATTATTGACTTTTTAGCTGGCTTTGGTGCCTTGGACATGAGCTAGGACCTTAAGATTCTGCATGAAAGCAGGACTAGCAGCCGAGAGTTGCACGGGAGAATGTGAAAAGTGTTCATATGTAGTAAAAACCTGAGAAATCCGTCCGTTTGCGTCATTTGTTATCGAATCGACTTAAAGCCTGATCGTCACATTGGGCGCTCTTCTCTCTGAAACGGTTGTACTTATCGTCTGAAAACTATGTCGCGTGCTGCGGTATGCGGAGACACTAAAAGCACCATAGTAGAACACAGATGAAGCTTCTAATATGATGTAATAGAGAGTAAGAAGTAGTACAATTCAAGTTTTAAGTATTGATTATTGACTTTTTAGCTGGCTTTGGTGCCTTGGACATGAGCTGTGACCTTACGAATCTGCATGAGAGGAGGACTAGCAGAAAAGTTGCACGGGAGAATGTGAAATGTGTTAATATGTAGTTTTAACCTGAGAAATCCGTCCGTTTTCGTCTTTTGTTATCGAATCGACTTAAAGCCAGATCGTCACATTGTCCGCCCTTCTCTCTGAAACGGTTGTACTTATGGTCTGCAAAGCTATGTCGTGTGCTACGGTATGCGGAGACACTAAAAATGCCATAGTAAAACACGGATGAAGCTTCTAAGTTGATGTAATAGCCAGTAAGAACTAGTACAATTCAAGTTTTACTTATCGATTATTGACTTTCAGCTGGCTTTGGTGCCTTGGACATGAGCTAGGACCTTAAGATTCTGCATGAAAGGAGGACTGGCAGCCGAGTTGCACGGGAGATTGTGAAAAGTGTTCATATGTAGTAAAAACCTGAGAGATCCGTTCGCCATCGTCATTTGTTAACGAATCGACTTAAAGCCAGATCGTCACATTGGCCGCTCTCCTCTCTGAAACAGTTGTACTTATCGTCTGCAAAGCTATGTCGCGTGCTGCGGTATGTAGAGACACTAAATGCACCATAGTAGAACACAGATGAAGCTTCTAAGTTGATGTAATAGCCAGTAAGAAGTAATACAATTCAAGTTTTAGGTACCGATTATTGACTTTGTAGCTGTCTTTGGTGCCTTGGACATGAGCTAGGACCTTAAGATTCTGCATGAAAGAAGGACTAGCAGCCGAGTTGTACGGGAGAATGTGAAAAGTGTTAATATGTAGTAAAAACCTGAGAAATCCATACGTTTTCGTCATTGGTTATCGATTCGTCTTAAAGCTAGATCGTCACATTGGCTGCTCTTCTCTCTGAAACGGTTGTACTTATCGTCTGCAAAGCTATGTCGCGTGCTGCGGCATGTGGAGACACCAAAAGCACCATAGTAGAACACAGATGAAGCTTCTAAGTTGATGTAATAGCTAATAAGAGGTAGTACAATTCAAGTTTTAGGTATCGATTATTGACTTTGTAGCTGGCATTGGTGCCTTGGACATGAGCTAGGACCTTAAGATTCTGCATGAAAGGAGGACTAGCAGCCGGGTTGCACGGGAGGATGTGAAAAGTTTTCATATGTAGTAAAAACCTGAGAACTCCGTCCATTTTCGTAATATGTAATCGAATCGACTTAAAACCGGATCGTGACATTGGCCGCTCTTCTCTATGAAACGGTTGTACTTATCGTCTGCAAAGCTATGTCGCGTGCTGCGGTATGCGGAGACACTAAAATCACCATAGTAGAACACAGATGAAGCTTCTAAGTTGATGTAATAGCTAGTAAGAAGTAGTACAATTGGAAATTTAGTTATCGATTATTGACTTTTTAGCTGGCTTTGGTGCCTTGGACATGAGCTAGGACCTTAAGATTCTGCATGAAAGGAGGACTAGCATCCGAGTTGCACGGGAGAATGTGAAAATTGTTCATATGTAGTAAAAACCTTAGAAGTCCGTCCGTTTTGTCATTTGTTATCGAATCGACTTAAAGCCAGATCGTCACATTGGCCGCTCTTCTCTCCGTAACGGTTGTACTTATCGTCTGAAAGCTATGTTGCGTGCTGCGGAATGCGGAGACACTAAAAGCACCATAGTAGAACACAGATGAAGCTTCTAAGATGATGTAATAGCCAGTAAGAATTAGTACAATACCAGTTTTGGGTATCGATTATTGACTTTTACCTGGCTTTGGTGACTTGGACATGAGCTAGGACCTTAAGATTCTGCATGAAAGGAGGGTTAGCAGCCGAGTTGCACGGGAGAATGTGAAAAGTGTTCATATGTAGTAAAAACCTGAGAAATCCGTCCGTTATCGTCATTTGTTATGGAATCGACTTAAAGCCAGATCGTCACATTGGCCGCTCTACCCTCTGACGCTGTTGTACTTATCGTCTGCAATGCTATGTCGCGTGCTGCGGTATGCGCAGACACTTAAAGAACCATAGTAGAACACAGATGAAGCTTCTAAGTTGATGTAATAGCCAGTAAGAAGTAGTACAGTTCAAGTTTTAGGTATCGATTATTGACTTTGTAGCTGGCTTTGGTGCCTTGGACATGAGCTAGGACCTTAAGATTCTGCATGAAAGGAGGACTAGCAGCCGAGTTGCACGGGAGATTGTGAAAAGTGTTCATATGTAGTAAAAACCTGAGAGATCCGTTCGCCATCGTCATTAGTTAACGAATTGACTTAAAGCCAGATCGTCACATTGGCCGCTCTCCTTTCTAAAACGGTTGTACTTATGATCTGCAAAGCTATGTCGCGTGCTGCGGTATGTGGAGACAGAAAAAGCACCATAGTAGAACACAGATGAAGATTCTAGGTTGATGTAATAGCCAGTAAGAAGTAGTACAAGTCAAGTTTTAGGTATCGATTATATACTTTTTAGCTGGCTTTGGTGCCTTGGACATGAGATAGGACCTTAAGATTCTGCATGAAAGGAGGACTAACAGCCGCCTTGCACGTGAGAATGTGAAAAGTGTTCATATGTAGTAAAAACCTGAGAAATCCGACCGTTTTCGTCATTTGTTATCGAATCGACTTAAAGCCAGATCGTCACATTGGCCGCTCTTCTCTCTGAAACGGTTGTACTTATCGTCTGCAAAGCTATGTCGACTGCTGCGGTATGTGGAGACACTAAAAGGACCATAGTAGAACACAGATGAAGCTTATAAGTTGATGTAATAGCCAGTAAGAGGTAGTACAATTCAAGTTTAAGGTATCGATTATTAAATTTTTAGCTGGCTTTGGTGCCTTGGACATGAGTTAGGACCTTAAGATTCTGCATGAAAGGAGGACTAGCAGCCGAGTTGCACGGGAAAAGTGAAAAGTGTTCATATGTAGTAAAAACCCGAGAAATCCGTACGTTTTCGTCATTGGTTATCGAATCGTCTTAAAGCCAGATCGTCACATTGGCCGCTCTTCTCTCTGAAACGGTTGTACTTATCGGCTGCAAAGCTATGTCGAGTGCTGCGGTATGTGGAGACACTAAAATCACCATAGTAGAACACAGATGAAGCTTCTAAGTTGATGTAATAGCTAGTAAGAGGTAGTACAATTCAAGTTTTAGGTATCGATTATTGACTTTTTAGCTGGCTTTGGTGCCTTGAACATGAGCTAGGACCTTAAGATTCTGCATGAAAGGAGGACTAGCAGCCGAGTTGCACGGGAGGATGTGAAAAGTATTCATATGTAGTAAAAACCTTAGAAATCCGTCCATTTTCGTAATATGTAATCGAATCGACTTAAAACCGGATCGTGACATTGGCCGCTTTTCTCTCTCTGAAACGGTTGTACTTATCGTCTGAAAGCTATGTCGCGTGCTGCGGTGTGCGGAGACACTAAAAGCACCATAGTAGAACACAGATGAAGCTTCTAAGACGATGTAATAGCCAATAAGAATTAGTACAATACCAGTTTTGGGTATCGATTATTGTCTTTTAGCTGGCTTTGGTGACTTAGACATGAGCTAGGACCTTAAGATTCTGCATGAAAGGAGGGTTAGCAGCCGAGTTGCATGGGAGAATGTGAAAAGTGTTCATATGTAGTAAAAACCTGAGAAATCCGTCCGTTTTCGTCATTTGTTATGGAATCGACTTAAAGCCAGATCATCACATTGGCCGCTCTTCCCTCTGACGCTGTTGTACTTATCGTCTGCAATGCTATGTCGCGTGCTGCGGTATGCGCAGACACTTAAAGCACCATAGTAGAACACAGATGAAGCTTCTAAGTTGATGTAATAGCCAGTAAGAAGTGGTACAATTCAAGTTTTAGGTATCGATTATTGACTTTGTAGCTGGCTTTGGTGCCTTGGACATGAGCTAGGACCTTAAGATTCTACATGAAAGGAGGACTAGCAGCCGAGTTGCACGGGAGATTGTGAAAAGTGTTCATATGTAGTAAAAACCTGAGAGATCCGTTCGCCATCGTCATTTGTTAACGAATCGACTTAAAGCCAGATCGTCACATTGGCCGCTCTCCTCTCTGAAACGGTTGTACTTATCGTCTGCAAAGCTATGTCGAGTGCTGCGGTATGTGGAGACACTAAAAGCACCATAGTAGAACACAGATGAAGCTTATAAGTTGATGTAATAGCCAGTAAGAGGTAGTACAATTCAAGTTTAAGGTATCGATTATTAAATTTTTAGCTGGCTTTGGTGCCTTGGACATGAGCTAGGACCTTAAGATTCTGCATGAAAGGAGGACTAGCAGCCGAGATGCATGGGAGAATGTGAAAAGTATTCATATGTAGTAAAAACCTGAGAAATCCGTTCGTTATCGTCATATATTACCGAATCGACTTAAAGCCGGAACGTCACATTGGCCGCTCTTCTCTCTGAAACGGTGGTACTTATCGTCTGCAAAGCTATGTCGCGTGCTGCGGTATGTGGAGACACTAAAATCACCTTAGTAGGACACAGATGAAGCTTCTAAGTTGATGTAATAGCCAGTAAGAAGTAGTACAATTCAAGTTTTAGGTATCGATTATTGACTTTTTAGCTGGCTTTGGTGCCTTGGACATGAGCTAGGACCCTAAGAATCTGCATGAGAGGGAGACTAGCAGAAAAGTTGCACGGGAGAATGTGAAATGTGTTCATATGTAGTATTAACCTGAGAAATCCGTCCGTTTTCGTCTTTTGTTATCGAGTCGACTAAAGGCCAGATCGTAACATTGTCCGCCCTTCTCTCTGAAACGGCTGTACTTATCGTCTGCAAAGCTATGTCGATTGCTGCGGTATGTGGAGACACTAAAATCACCATAGTAGAACACAGATGAAGCTTCTAAGTTGATGTAATAGCCAGTAAGAAGTAGTACAATTCAAGTTTTACTTATCGATTATTGACTTTAAGCTGGCTTTGGTGCCTTGGACATGAGCTAGGACCTTAAGATTCTGCATGAAAGGAGGACTAGCAGCCGAGTTGCACGGGAGGATGTGAAAAGTTTTCATACGTAGTAAAAACCTGAGAAATCCGTCCATTTTCGTAATATGTAATCGAATCGACTTAAAACCGGATCGTGACATTGGCCGCTCTTCTCTCTGAAACGGTTGTACTTATCGTCTGCAAAGCTATGTCGCGTGCTGCGGTATGCGGAGACACTAAAATCACCATAGTAGAACACAGATGAAGCTTCTAAGTTGATGTAATAGCTAGTAAGAAGTAGTACAATTGGAATTTTAGATATCGATTATTGACTTTTTAGCTGGCTTTGGTGCCTTGGACATGAGCTAGGACCTTAAGATTCAGCATGAAAGGAAGACTAGCAGCCGAGTTGCACGGGAGAATGTGAAAAGTGTTCATATGTAGTAAAAACCTGAGAAGTCCGTCCGTTTTGTCATTTGTTATCGAATCGACTTAAAGCCAGATCGTCACATTGGCCGCTCTTCTCTCCGAAACGGTTGTACTTATCGTCTGAAAGCTATGTCGCGTGCTGCGGTATGCGGAGACACTAAAAGCACCATAGTAGAACACAGATGAAGCTTCTAAGATGGTGTAATAGCCAGTAAGAATTAGTACAATACCAGTTTTGGGTATCGATTATTGACTTTTAGCTGGCTTTGGTGACTTGGACATGAGCTAGGACCTTAAGATTCTGCATGAAAGGAGGACTAGCAGCCGAGTTGCACGGGAGAATGTGAAAAGTGTTCATATGTAGTAAAAACCTGAGAAATCCGTCCGTTTTCGTCATTTGTTATGGAATCGACTTAAAGCCAGATCGTCACATTGGCCGCTCTTCCTTCTGACGCTGTTGTACTTATCGTCTGCAAAGCTATGTCGAGTGCTGCGGTATGTGGAGACACTAAAAGCACCATAGTAGAACACAGATGAAGCTTATAAGTTGATGTAATAGCCAGTAAGGAGTAGTACAAGTCAAGTTTTAGGTATCGATTATAGACTTTTTAGCTGGCTTTGGTGCCTTGGACATGAGCTAGGACCTTAAGATTCTGCATGAAAGGAGGACTAACAGCCGCCTTGCACGTGAGAATGTGAAAAGTGTTCATATGTAGTAAAAACCTGAGAAATCCGACCGTTTTCGTCATTTGTTATCGAATCGACTTAAAGCCAGATCGTCACAATGGACGCTCTTCTCTCTGAAACGGTTGTACTTATCGTCTGCAAAGCTATGTCGAGTGCTGCGGTATGTGGAGACACTAAAAGCACCATAGTAGAACACAGATGAAGCTTATAAGTTGATGTAATAGCCAGTAAGAGGTAGTACAATTCAAGTTTAAGGTATCGATTATTAAATTTTTAGCTGGCTTTGGTGCCTTGGACATGAGCTAGGACCTTAAGATTCTGCATGAAAGGAGGACTAGCAGCCGAGATGCATGGGAGAATGTGAAAAGTGTTCATTTGTAGTAAAAACCTGAGAAATCCGTTCGTTATCGTCATATATTACCGAATCGACTTAAAGCCGTATCGTCACATTGGCCGCTCTTCTCTCTGAATCGGTTGTACTTATCGTCTGCAAAGCTATGTCGCATGCTGCGGTATGTGGAGACACTAAAATCACCTTAGTAGGACACAGTTGAAGCTTCTAAGTTGATGTAATAGCCAGTAAGAAGTAGTACAATTCAAGTTTTAGGTATTGATTATTTACCTTTTAGCTGGCTTTGGTGCCTTGGACATGAGCTAGGACTTTAAGATTCTGCATGAAAGGAGGACTAGCAGCCGAATTGCACGGGAGAATGTGAAATGTGCTCATATGTAGTATTAACCTGAGAAATCCGTCCGTTTTCGTCTTTTGTTATCGAGTCGACTAAAGGCCAGATCGTAACATTGTCCGCCCTTCTCTCTGAAACGGCTGTACTTATCGTCTGAAAGCTATGTCGTGTGCTGCGGTATGCGGAGACACTAAAAGCACCATAGTAGAACACAGATGAAGCTTCTAAGTTCATGTAATAGCCAGTAAGAAGTAATACAATTCCAGTTTTAGGTATCGATTATTGACTTTTTAGCTGGCTTTGGTGACTTGGACATGAGCTAGGACCTTAAGATTCTGCATGAAAGCAGGACTAGCAGCCGAGTTGCACTGGAGAATGTGAAAAGTGTTCATATGTAGTAAAAACCTGAGAAATCCGTCCGTTTGCGTCGTTTGTTATCGAATCGACTTAAAGCCTGATCGTCACATTGGGCGCTCTTCTCTCTGAAACGGTTGCACTTATCGTCTGCAAAGCTATGTCGCGTGCTGCAGTATGCGGAGACACTAAAAGCAGCATAGTAGAACACAGATGAAGCTTCTAAGTTGATGTAATAGCTAGTAAGAAGTAGTACAATTGAAATTTTAGATATCGATTATTGACTTTTTAGCTGGCTTTGGTGCCTTGGACATGAGCTAGGACCTTAAGATTCTGCATGAAAGGAGGAATAGCAGACGAGTTGCACGGGAGAAAGTGAAAAGTGTTCATATGTAGTAAAAACCCGAGAAATCCGTACGTTTTCGGCATTGGTTATCGAATCGTCTTAAAGCCAGATCGTCACATTGGCCGCTCTCCTCTCTGAAACGGTTGTACTTATCGTCTGCAAAGCTATGACGAGTGCTGCGGTATGTGGAGACACTAAAAGCACCATAGTAGAACACAGATGAAGCGTCTAAGTTGATGTAATAGCCAGTAAGAGGTAGTACAATTCAAGTTTTAGGTATCGATTATTGACGTTTTAGCTGGCTTTCGTGACTTGGACATGAGCTAGGATCTTAAGATTCTGCATGAAAGGAGGACTAGCAGCTGACTTGCCTGGGAGAATATGAAAAGTGTTCATATGTAGTAAAAACCTGAGAAATCCTTCCGTTTTCGTCATTTGTTATCTAATCGACCTAAAGCCAGATCGTGACATTGGCCGCTCTTCTCTCTGAAACGGTTGCACTTATCATCTGCAAAGCTATGTCGCGTGCTGCAGTATGCGGAGGCACTAAAAGCAGCATAGTAGAACACAGATGAAGCTTCTAAGTTGATGTAATAGCTAGTAAGAAGTAGTACAATTGAAATTTTAGATATCGATTATTGACTTTTTAGCTGGCTTTGGTGCCTTGGACATGAGCTAGGACCTTAAGATTCTGCATGAAAGGAGAACTAGCAGCCGAGCTGCACGTTAGGATGTGAAAAGTTTTCATATGTAGTAAAAACCTGAGAAATCCGTCCATTTTCGTCATTTGTTATCGAATCGACTTAAAGCCGGATCGTCACATTGGCCACTCTTCTCTCTGAAACGGTTGTACTTATCGTCTGCAAAGCTATGTCGCGTGCTGCGGTATGCGGAGACACCAAAATAACCATAGTAGAACACAGATGAAGCTTCTAAGTTGATGTAATAGCCAGTAAGAAGTAGTACAATTCAAGATTTGGGCATCGATTATTGACTTTTTAGCTGGCTTTGGTGCCTTGGACATGAGCTAGGACCTTAAGAATGTGCATGAAAGTGGGACTAGCAGCCGAATTGCACGGGAGAATGTAAAAAGTGTTCATATGTAGTAAAAACCTGAGAAACCCGTCCGTTTTCGTCATTTGTTATCGAATCGACTTAAAGCCAGATCGTCACATTGGCCGCTCTTCTCTCCGAAACGGTTGTACTTATCGTCTGAAAGGTATGTCGCGTGCTGCGGTATGCAGAGACACTAAAAGGACCATAGTAGAACACAGATGAAGCTTCCAAGATGATGTAATAGCCAGTAAGAAGTAGTACAATTCCAGTTTTAGGTATCGATTATTGACTTTTTAGCTGGCTTTGGTGCCTTGGACATGAGCTAGGACTTTAAGATTCTGCATGAAAGGAGGACTAGCAGCTGAATTGCACGGGAGAATGTGAAAAGTGTTCATGTGTAATAAAAACCTGAGAAATCCGTCCGTTTTCGTCATTTGTTATCGAATCGACTTAAAGCCAGATCGTCACATTGGCCGCTCTTCTCTCTGAAACGGTTGTACTTATCGTCTGCAAAGCTATGTCGCGTGCTGCGGTATGCGGAGACACTAAAAGCACCATAGTAGAACACAGATGAAGCTTCTAAGATGATGTAATAGCCAGTAAGAATTAGTACAATACCAGTTTTAGGTATCGATTATTAAGTGTTTAGGTGGCTTTGGTGCCTTGCACATGAGCTAGGACCTTAAGATTCTGCGTGAAAGGAGGACTAGCAGCCGAATTGCACGGGAGATTGTGAAAAGTGTTCATATGTAGTAAAAACCTGAGACATCCGTCCGTTTTCGTCATTTTTTATGGAATCGACTTAAAGCCAGGTCGTCACATTGGCATCTCTTCTCTCTGAAACGGTTGTACATATCGTCTGCAAAGCTATGTCGCGTGCTGCGGTATGTGGAGACACTAAAAGCACCATACTAGAACACAGATGAAGCTTCTATGTTGATGTCATAGCTAGTGAGAAGTAGTACAATTGAAATTTTAGATATCGATTATTGACTTTTTAGCTGGCTTTGGTGCCTTGGACATGAGCTAGGACCTTAAGATTCTGCATGAAAGGAGGACTAGCAGCCGAGTTGCACGGGAGAATGTGAAAAGTGTTCATATGTAGTAAAAACCTGAGAAATCCGTCCGTTTTCGTCATTTGTTATCGAATCGAGTTAAAGCCAGATCGTCACATTTGAAGCTCTTCTCTCTGAAACGGTTGTACTTATCGTCTGCAAAACTATGTCGCAGTGCTGCGGTATGTGGAGACTCTAAAAGCCCCATAGCAGAACACAGATGAAGCTTCTAAGTTGTTGTAATAGCCAGTAAGAAGTAGTACAACTCAAGTTTTAGGTATCGATTATTGACTTTTTAGCTGGCTTTGGTGCCTTGGACATGAGCTAGGACCATAAGATTCGGCATGAAAGGAGGACTAGCAGCCGAGTTGCACGGGAGAATGTGAAAAGTGTTCATATGTAGTAAAAACCTGAGAAATCCGTCCGTTTTCGTCATTTGTTATCGAATCGACTTAAAGCCAGATCGTCACATTGGCCGCTCTTCTCTCTGAAACGGTTGTACTTATCGTCTGCAAAGCTATGTCACATGCTGTGGTATGCGGAGACACTAAAATCACCATAGTAGGACACAGATAAAGCTTCTCAGTTGATGTAATAGCCAGTAAGAAGTGGTACTATTCAAGTTTTAGGTATCGATTATTGACTTTTTAGCTGGCTTTGGTGCCTTGGACATGAGCTAGGACCTTAAGAATGTGCATGAAAGTGGGACTAGCAGCCGAATTGCACGGGAGAATGTAAAAAGTGTTCATATGTAGTAAAAACCTGAGAAACCCGTCCGTTTTCGTCATTTGTTATCGAATCGACTTAAAGCCAGATCGTCACATTGGCCGCTCTTCTCTCCGAAACGGTTGTACTTATCGTCTGAAAGGTATGTCGCGTGCTGCGGTATGCAGAGACACTAAAAGCACCATAGTAGAACACAGATGAAGCTTCTAAGATGATGTAATAGCCAGTAAGAATTAGTACAATACCAGTTTTAGGTATCGATTATTAAGTGTTTAGGTGGCTTTGGTGCCTTGCACATGAGCTAGGACCTTAAGATTCTGCGTGAAAGCAGGACTAGCAGCCGAATTGCATGGGAGATTGTGAAAAGTGTTCATATGTAGTAAAAACCTGAGAAATCCGTCCGTTTTCGTCATTTTTTATGGAATCGACTTAAAGCCAGGTCGTCACATTGGCATCTCTTCTCTCTGAAACGGTTGTACATATCGTCCGCAAAGCTATGTCGCGTGCTGCGGTATGTGGAGACACTAAAAGCACCATACTAGAACACAGATGAAGCTTCTAAGTTGATGAAATAGCCAGTAAGAAGTAGTACAACTCAAGTTTTAGGTATCGATTATTGACTTTTTAGCTGGCTTTGGTGCCTTGGACATGAGCTAGGACCATAAGATTCGGCATGAAAGGAGGACTAGCAGCCGAGTTGCACGGGAGAATGTGAAAAGTGTTCATATGTAGTAAAAACCTGAGAAATCCGTCCGTTTTCGTCATTTGTTATCGAATCGACTTAAAGCCAGATCGTCACATTGGCCGCTCTTCTCTCTGAAACGGTTGTACTTATCGTCTGCAAAGCTATGTCGCGTGCTGCGGTATGCGGAGACACTAAAAGCACCATAGTAGAACACAGATGAAGCTTCTAATATGATGTAATAGAGAGTAAGAAGTAGTACAATTCAAGTTTTAGGTATCGATTATTGACTATTTAGCTGGCTTTGGTGCCTTGGACATGAGCTATGACCTTACGAATCTGCATGAGAGGAGGACTAGCAGAAAAGTTGCACGGGAGAATGTGAAATGTGTTAATATGTAGTTTTAACCTGAGAAATCCGTCCGTTTTTGTCTTTTGTTATCGAATCGACTTAAAGCCAGATCGTCACATTGTCCGCCCTTCTCTCTGAAACGGTTGTACTTATCGTCTGCAAAGCTATGTCGTGTGCTGCGGTATGCGGAGACACTAAAAATACCATAGTAAAACACGGATGAAGCTTCTAAGTTGATGTAATAGCCAGTAAGAAGTAGTACAATTCAAGTTTTACTTATCGATTATTGACTTTCAGCTGGCTTTTGTGCCTTCGACATGAGCTAGGACCTTAAGATTCTGCATGAATGGAGGACTAGCAGCCGAGTTGCACGGGAGATTGTGAAAAGTGTTCATATGTAGTAAAAACCTGAGAGATCCGTTCGCCATCGTCATTTGTTAACGAATCGACTTAAAGCCAGATCGCCACATTGGCCGCTCGCCTCTCTGAAACGGTTGTACTTATCGTCTGCAAAGCTATGTCGCGTGCTGCGGTATGTAGAGACACTAAATGCACCATAGTAGAACACAGATGAAGCTTCTAAGTAGATGTAATAGCCAGTAAGAAGTAGTACAATTCAAGTTTAAGGTATCGATTATTGACTTTGTAGCTGGCTTTGGTGCCTTGGACATGAGCTAGGACCTTAAGATTCTGCATGAAAGAAGGACTAGCAGCCGAGCTGTACGGGAGAATGTGAAAAGTGTTCATATGTAGTAAAAACCTGAGAAGTCCATACGTTTTCGTCATTGGTTATCGATTCGTCTTAAAGCCAGATCGTCACATTGGCTGCTCTTCTCTCTGAAACGGTTGTACTTATCGTCTGCAAAGCTATGTCGCATGCTGCGGCATGTGGAGACACTAAAAGCACCATAGTAGAACACAGATGAAGGTTCTATGTTGATGTAATAGCTAGTAAGAGGTAGTACAATTAAAGTTTTAGGTATCGATTATTGACTTTTTAGCTGGCTTTGGTGCCTTGGACATGAGCTAGGACCTTAAGAATCTGCATGAAAGGAGGACTAGCAGCCGAGTTGCAAGGGAGGATGTGAAAAGTTTTCATATGTAGCAAAACCTGAGAAATCCGTCCATTTTCGTAATATGTAATCGAATCGACTTAAAACCGGATCGTGACATTGGCCGCTCTTCTCTCTGAACCAGTTGTACTTATCGTCTGCAAAGCTATGTCGCGTGCTGCGGTATGCGGAGACACTAAAATCACCATAATAGAACATAGATGAGGCTTCTAAGTTGATGTAATAGCTAGTAAGAAGTAGTACAATTGGAATTTTAGATATCGATTATTGACTTTTTAGCTGGCTTTGGTGCCTTGGACATGAGCTAGGACCTTAAGATTCTGCATGAAAGGAGGACTAACAGCCGCCTTGCACGTGAGAATGTGAAAAGTGTTCACATGTAGTAAAAACCTGAGAAATCCGACCGTTTTCATCATTTGTTATCCAATCGACTTAAAGCCAGATCGTCACATTGGCCGCTCTTCTCACTGATACGGTTGTACTTATCGTCTGCAATGCTATGTCGAGTGCTGCGGTATGTGGAGACACTAAAAGCACCATAGTAGAACACAGATGAAGCTTATAAGTTGACGTAATAGCAAGTAAGAGGTAGTACAATTCAAGTTTAAGGTATCGATTATTAAATTTTTAGCTGGCTTTGGTGCCTTGGACATGAGCTAGGACCTTAAGATTCTGCATGAAAGGAGGACTAGCAGCCGAGATGCATGGGAGAATGTGAAAAGTGTTCATATGTAGTAAAAACCTGAGAAATCCGTTCGTTATCGTCATATATTACCGAATCGACTTAAAGCCGGATCGTCACATTGGCCGGTCTTCTCTCTGAAACGGTTGTACTTATCGTCTGCAAAGCTATGTCGCGTGCTGCGGTATGTGGAGACACTAAAATCACCTTAGTGGGACACAGATGAAGGTTCTAAGTTGATGTAATAGCCAGTAAGAAGTAGTACAAGTCAAGTTTTAGGTATCGATTATTGACTTTTTAGCTGGCTTTGGTGCCTTGGACATGAGCTAGGACCTTAAGATTCTGCATGAAAGGAGGACTGGCAGCCGAGATGCATGGGAGAATGTGAAATGTGCTCATATGTAGTATTAACCTGAGAAATCCGTCCGTTTTCGTCTTTTGTAATCGAGTCGACTAAAGGCAAGATCGTAACATTGTCCGCCCTTCTCTCTGAAACGGCTGTACTTATCGTCTGAAAGCTATGTC
The DNA here is from genome assembly GCF_023897955.1 of Schistocerca gregaria. Lineage (NCBI taxonomy): Eukaryota > Metazoa > Arthropoda > Insecta > Orthoptera > Acrididae > Schistocerca > Schistocerca gregaria. The sequence continues at coordinate 598,028 of NW_026062089.1, forward strand.
GCGTGCTGCGGTATGTGGAGACACTAAAAGCACCATAGTAGAACACAGATGAAGCTTCTAAGTTGATGTAATAGCCAGTAAGAAGTAGTACAATTCCAGTTTTAGGTATCGATTATTGACTTTTTAGCTGGCTTTGGTGCCTTGGACATGAGCTAGGACCATAAGATTCTGCATGAAAGGAGGACTAGCATGCGAATTGCACGGGAGAAAGTGAAAAGTGTTCATATGTAGTAAAAACCCGAGAAATCCGTACGTTTTCGTCATTGGTTATCGAATCGTCTTAAAGCCAGATCGTCACATTGGCCGCTCTTCTCTCTGAAACGGTTGTACTTATCGTCTGCAAAGCTATGTCGAGTGCTGCGGTATGTGGAGACACTAAAATCACCATAGTAGAACACAGATGAAGCTTCTAAGTTGATGTAATAGCCAGTAAGAGGTAGTACAATTCAAGTTTTAGGTATCGATTATTGACGTTTTAGCTGGCTTTCGTGACTTGGACATGAGCTAGGACCTTAAGATTCTGCATGAAAGGAGGACTAGCAGCTGACTTGCCTGGGAGAATATGAAAAGTGTTCATATGTTGTAAAAACCTGAGAAATCCTTCCGTTTTCGTCATTTGTTATCTAATCGACCTAAAGCCAGATCGTGACATTGGCCGCTCTTCTCTCTGAAACGGTTGCACTTATCGTCTGCAAAGCTATGTCGCGTGCTGCAGTATGCGGAGACACTAAAAGCAGCATAGTAGAACACAGATGAAGCTTCTAAGTTGATGTAATAGCTAGTAAGAAGTAGTATAATTGAAATTTTAGATATCGATTATTGACTTTTTAGCTGGCTTTGGTGCCTTGGACATGAGCTAGGACCTTAAGTTTCTGCATGAAAGGAGAACTAGCAGCCGAGCTGCACGTTAGGATGTGAAAAGTTTTCATATGTAGTAAAAACCTGAGAAATCCGTCCATTTTCGTCATTTGTTATCGAATCGACTTAAAGCCGGATCGTCACATTGGCCACTCTTCTCTCTGAAACGGTTGTACTTATCGTCTGCAATGCTATGTCGCGTGCTGCGGTATGCGGAGACACCAAAATAACCATAGTAGAACACAGATGAAGCTTCTAAGTTGATGTAATAGCCAGTAAGAAGTAGTACAATTCAAGATTTGGGCATCGATTATTGACTTTTAGCTGGCTTTGGTGCCTTGGACATGAGCTAGGACCTTAAGATTCGGCATGAAAGGAGGACTAGCAGCCGAGTTCCACGGGAGAATGTGAAAAGTGTTCACATGTAGTAAAAACCTGAGAAATCCGTCCGTTTTCGTCATTTGTTATCGAATCGACTTAAAGCCAGATCGTCACATTGGCCGCTCTTCTCTCTGAAACGGTTGTACTTATCGTCTGCAAAGCTATGTCACATGCTGTGGTATGCGGAGACACTAAAATCACCATAGTAGGACACAGATAAAGCTTCTCAGTTGATGTAATAGCCAGTAAGAAGTGGTACAATTCAAGTTTTAGGTATCGATTATTGACTTTTTAGCTGGCTTTGGTGCCTTGGACATGAGCTATGTCCTTACGAATCTGCATGAGAGGAGGACTAGCAGCCGAGTTGCACGGGAGAATGTGAAAAGTGTTAATATGTAGTATTAACCTGAGAAATCCGTCCGTTTTCGTCTCTTGTTATCGAATCGACTTAAAGCCAGATCGTCACATTGGCCGCTCTTCTCTCTGAAACGGTTGTACTAATCGTCTGCAAAGCTATGTCGCGTGCTGCGGTATGTGGAGACACTAAAAGCACCATAGTAGAACACAGATGAAGCTTCTAAGTTGATGTAATAGCTAGTAAGAAGTAGTACAATTTAAATTTTAGATATCGATTATTGACTTTTTAGCGGGCTTTGGTGCCTTGGACATGAGCTAGGACCTTAAGAATGTGCATGAAAGTGGGACTAGCAGCCGAATTGCACGGGAGAATGTAA